>NC_086451.1:377815688-378456938 GCF_028390025.1 Pseudophryne corroboree
GCTTGGCGGAATCAGCGGGGAAAGAAGACCCTGTTGAGGTTGACTATTGCATCAAAGCCAGGCTCTCACATCGGATTGGATGCAAAAGATCATCAACCTTGATGGTTTCAGACTTGACCTTTGAGTCTCACAAACCTCGCATCATCAAAACTGATTACAGGCCTGAAAGGCTGTTCTAAGACTCTCAGAAACTTTTATGACTTCGCGATGACGGGGATCGTTGATTACAAGCGACCCGATGATGGATCCATAACCATATCATGAAAAAGTAATTTTTTATGGAAACTTTTTTTTTATCTCTATATCACGCTAAAATGGAGACTCGCGAGTTTTCCGTTCATCATGAGTGATTATTTGGAATCATAGCTGATGGTATCACAGCTGATGGTATCATAGCTGATTCTTAGGATCATAGAGCCATAATCATATCTGAACATGAATCATACCTGAGGCATCATAGTGTTAGGGTCTCCTGCCCTGTGCTGCCACGTCGTCATGGCAACCGGGAGACAAGTGCTAGCAGAGTAACCTGAGCGCAGCTGATACTCCGGTTCGGGTCTTTTGCTGTGCAGTGGTTACAGGCTCTGTGCACGGTAGGGGATCCGGTGCTGGTTTTTGTGCTCACAGTCTGTGAGGTCTGAGTGGGGCGTGGACAGCACCTGCTTTATAAGGCCTCTTCTTAGGGTAAGCAGATGCTGCTGAATCTTTGTTGGTTAGTCAGTTCCTGAAAGTTAGCCAGTACTGTGTAGCTTTGTATTTGTTTGTTGCTTACTGCAAATAGGCCTGGGGATTTGGTATTACACTCTGCCAATCCAGACCTAGCAGTAAGACTGGAGTCAGTCGTTTAGCTTGCTGGGGTTCTGTTACTACTCTGTGAACTTAGCAAGTTTGCGGCTGTATTCTAAGACTTGCCTGTCTAATCCTGTCTCACTGTGCTAGGTGTCAGGGGTCAGTTTAGTGGCAGTAAGCTGAACCTGTGCACTGCAAGTGAGAATTAGGATTGTGGAGACTCTCCTTGTGTCTATCATTCCATCTCTGACCAAGGAGTTTACTGCCACACCCGTTGGTAACCCTTTAGGGTTTTGCTGTTGCCCTTAGCAACAGCATTTCGGGTTCTCTACGTATTAAAACACAACATCTTGCTTTTCTCATCTGAGCATTACTAATACAAGGGAGACACCCAGTTCCTTAGCCTCTGGGCTTCTTTGTTCACTTTGTGTGTATTTTGTTACCCTATCACCTTCTGTGTACGTTATGTCATATTCCCCAGTCTGTCTGTGAGTCCATTTGTTTTGCATAACAGTTCAAACACCAGTACATTCCTGCAGGCACTGGTGTGCATAACACATAGGTGATTCAGACTCGCTGATGATTTCACAGGGATCTGAAATGTAGTATTAATCATAAATTGACAGTAGCAGGTAGTGGGGTGTCCCCTTGATCCCCGTATCAGGGAGTGCCCCCTTTGTCGCTGTGGTGCCCCCTGTTGGCCATATAGCGCCATGGCAGCTCCTAAAAAAATGGGCATCCGGATTATACATCTGCAGTAAAAACGTCTACAGTAAATAGGTCTACCAATAATCGTAGACAAGCATTGGGTCGACAGGGCAAATGGTTGACATGTATAAGGTCGACATGGCCAAAGGGTGAACGGAGACAAACAGTCGACATGTATAAGGTTGACATGTATAAGGTTGACACGTATGAGGTTGACAGTTCAAATGGTCGACAGGGTCAAAAAGCCGACATGTCGACTCAATTTATTTTACTTTTTCATACTTTTCCATTTAAATGTTGACCTTATGACTGTGTCAACCTTATTACCATGTTACCCTAATGCATGTCTAGCTGTTGCAATACCCCATTGGCTACCAGATGCTGCTGCTATATATATATATATATATATATATATATATATATCTTGGCCATATAAAGTGTCGAAGTCGGAAAATATTACAAACCCGCACTACACATACAGACACCATTCAGAGTGGCTTCTGTGCGGTTGCGTATTAGCCGTGCATGCGCAAACCCGGACGCTGCATACATTGGCTCATGAAGCCCTGTGTATGAGCGTGGGGTATGGGTAAATACGGTGACATGCGCAATCGCATAGAAAGGCCCCCAAAGCCATGTTCCATATTCTATCCTTATAGTACAGAATCTGTACTGACTGTGTAATCTTCAAAGGCAGGTTACTGTTCACACACAAGCTAATCAAACCACACATACACATTCTTCTAAAACAATGTCTTGAATATATCAAGACATGTCTTGTTTACGCAAAGGTTTGTGATCATGAAACAGGCACCCTGATCTGTGAGGAAAGTAAATATCTCTAGTTATCCTTATTGTTTCAGAGTGTATACTGAAGACAGCCAAAACCAGACTGTCATTATTTAATAGAAACCAGGACAATAGGAGACAAATACTATACAAAGAACACAAGCCTTGCTGATACAAATCACTAACAGCTGACAACTTACATTTATAGATCAGAGTTATAACATTTATAGTCAAAACTCTTGGAATTTATATATATATATATATATATATTTATTTGTGTGTATCTTGAGAATGGTTGGTCATTTCATGTGTAGGATCATGTTGCTTGGAGATAGCATGACAGGGTAACCTAATGAACATGGAAATATCTGTCACACATTGCATGTTTCCCAAACTTGGTGCACACATTGCACATAGACTCCCCTTTCCCCTCATGCAACTTTTACTTATTTGCAAGGCACAACAAGGGAATTATACACCTTTACAGTATGTGAGGGGACAGTAACTGATCAGAGCATCATGCATGGTATCTACGTGTTCGGATAATTATGAGTAATAATCCGGTGTTGGTTTGGAGAAGATCGCATGTCGTTGCGAACAGTTATTCGCAAAGGCAGATTAAAGGTATATTTGTGTTTATTATGTACTTGGTATGCGGCTGGAATCCAGAGCTACACACCCCTGGATCAAGGCATCGCCCATCTCTTCAAACTGACCAATGACCTCTCCTGTACTGTAAACGACCATCTCTCCAACCAATCAGTGGAGAGCATACAACCCCATTGTACTGTATTTTGGGCAAGGGTATATAATCCTTGCACCTGGGCCGGTCACTCTCTCTCTGCTTTTTAAAGACTCATAGGTCGTCTCACCAGACGGCTGGGGACCGGATCCGGGTAGCGCAAGCGACAAAGCGTACGTATCATTGGGTGTGACTCTCTCTCTGTGATTGAATTGTATTGTGTTGTACCATTTATATTTTAACTTATTGTAACCCCCTTTTACAAATATATTATTACTTGTTGCTGCTTTGGACCACAACATACAATCAAATACTGGTGTCGCATTCAGTTTCTGATGAGCGTTTGTATAGTATAATTGCCACACCTAGAGCTGCCTCGTGCTCTCAGCGTGTCGGTCTGTGTGTATGCACTGAGTGTAAGCTGCACGGCTATTCCGGCGTGTGTACGCAAAGTGCGTGCACAGTACGGTTCTGTGTACGCTAACTGGGGACAGAGTATTTATTACAGCAGCCGCAGCGGCTTCAGTTACAGTGTGCAATAGGGGTTAGTGGCTGTTTTCCAAGAAGTCTATCGAACTTCTCAAAAGAATACTCAGCTTGGCACCCTGCTGTTGTTTCCCCACTGCTCACAATATGTTGCTGCAATGCTGCAAGCATAGTACCCTTATTGTCAGTTCTAGGCTTTATAGATCTTAAAGCTGTATTTCACCTGTTTTTACTGAGACATACAATATTTGTGTAAAACAAGAGTGTCCTGGTTTAAAAGAAAAGCATGTATGTATATATATATATATATATATATAAAGTACATACATACACATATCTATCTCTATATCTCTCTCTCTATATATAAATATACCTCTCTCTCTCTATATATATATATATATATTCCTAAATTGGCCTGTTAAAGAATTCTCAGTTTAGTACCCTGCTGCAGTCTCCCCACCTGCCACAAGATGGCACTGCAGTGCTGCAAGCAGGGCAACCTTGTCAATTACAATTTTTACATAACAATCAAGTCTATTGGCCCTCATTCCGAGTTGTTCGCTCGGTATTTTTCATCACATCGCAGTGAAAATCCGCTTAGTACGCATGCGCAATGTTCGCACTGCGACTGCGCCAAGTAACTTTACTATGAAGAAAGTATTTTTACTCACGGCTTTTTCTTCGCTCCGGCGATCGTAATGTGATTGACAGGAAATGGGTGTTACTGGGCGGAAACACGGCGTTTCAGGGGCGTGTGGCTGAAAACGCTACCGTTTCCGGAAAAAACGCAGGAGTGGCCGGAGAAACGGTGGGAGTGCCTGGGCGAACGCTGGGTGTGTTTGTGACGTCAACCAGGAACGACAAGCACTGAAATGATCGCACAGGCAGAGTAAGTCTGGAGCTACTCTGAAACTGCTAAGTAGTTAGTAATCGCAATATTGCGAATACATCGGTCGCAATTTTAAGAAGCTAAGATTCACTCCCAGTAGGCGGCGGCTTAGCGTGTGTAACTCTGCTAAATTCGCCTTGCGACCGATCAACTCGGAATGAGGGCCATTGTTCATGCAAATGTATTGAACAATACAAGAAGCCTCCTTTTCCTCAAATAGAATCAATTCACTTTTATAATACACATTCACTTCTGCCAATGGTAACCACATAATACAAAGTCATATATATATATATATATATATATATATATGTGGAAGGGGGGGATAGGGGTACCAGCGACTTACAGTGTCTAATGAAAATGAAAATAAATATGAAGAATATAGCAGGATACGGTTTCCCAAAAAAGAATAACAAATTTATTTATACAATTTAGAATAAAATACAGGGATAAAAAATGGATATAAAAGCTGGATAGTAGGAGCAATAAAAAAAAAAAAAAAAAAATATAAAAAAGATTATATATGAAAGTAAATGCAGTTGTGCTAGAACCCTAAAACACCTAAAATCAGTAAAAACAATTTTCTACTGATAAAAGTAAAAAAAAAAAAAAAACAATGATGCTTATCTTTGAGACTGGAGGGTCAGTGGAGGTGTACCCTAAAAATAAATGCAGTTGTGCTAGAACCCTAAAACACCTAAAATCAGTAAAAACAATTTTCTACTGATAAAAGTATGTAAAAAATAAACAATGATGCTTATCTTTGAGAATGGAAGGTCAGTGGAGGTGTACCCCTATCCCCCCCTTCCACATCCTAATCTTAAGGCAACTTATCACTGCCGAATTTTTAGGGGTTAGCTGACACCTTACATTTTCAAAGGAGTGTCTTTAATTACTGTATTACCACTTTATAAATATCTGTTCACATACACCTGTGGCGCCGTACCCCCACTATCCAATCCATATATATATATATATATATAGTGCAGTGTTTCCCACCATATGTGGGAATGATAGCACTCTCCAGACTTCAAAAATTTAGAAAGTATCAAGAAAACATTTATTAAATGGAGTAAATATCTCACTCACAGCTCCATATGGTATACAGAGTTTCACCAACGTGCATCAACAGCAGTCATGGATGTCAAGCAGGGAACGTTTCTGTCCTATCCAGGGCCTTTTTCAAGGTATTCACAACAAAGTCGACGTGTCAACAGCAGTCATGGATGTCAAGCAGGGAACGGGTCCCACTTTTTAGTGGGTTGGACTCTAATTTGGCACCCCAGCTGTTGATTTGGATGAGTGTGAGTGCGGGATTTCATAAATATATATTAGTGATATGCACCGGAAATTTTTCGGGTTTTGTGTTTTGGTTTTGGATTCGGTTCTGCGGCCGTGTTTTGTATTCAGATGCGTTTTTGCAAAACCTCCCTGAAAATTTTTTGTCGGATTCGGGTGTGTTTTGGATTCTGGGTTTTTTTTTACAAAAAACACTCAAAAACAGCTTAAATCATAGAATTTGGGGGTCATGTTGATCCCATAGTATTATTAACCTCAATAACCATAATTTCCACTCATTTCCAGTCTATTCTGAACACCTCACAATATTATTTTTAGTCCTAAAATTTGCACCGAGGTCGCTGGATGACTAAGCTAAGCGACCCAAGTGGCCGACACAAACACCTGGCCCATCTAGGAGTGGCACTGCAGTGTCAGACAGGATGGCAGATTTAAAAAATAGTCCCCAAACAGCACATGATGCAAATAAAAAAAGAGGTGCACCAAGGTCGCTGGATGGCTAAGCTAAGCGACACAAGTGGCCGACACAAACACCTGGCCCATCTAGGAGTGGCACTGCAGTGTCAGACAGGATGGCAGATTTAAAAAATAGTCCCCAAACAGCACATGATGCAAAGAAAAAAAGAGGTGCAATGAGGTAGCTGTGTGACTTAGCTAAGCGACCCAAGTGGCCGACACAAACACCTGGCCCATCTAGGAGTGGCACTGCAGTGTCAGACAGGATGGCAGATTTTTTAAAATAGTCCCCAAACAGCACATGATGCAAATAAAAAAAAAGAGGTGCACCAAGGTCGCTGGATGGCTAAGCTAAGCGACACAAATGGCCGACACAAACACCTGGCCCATCTAGGAGTGGCACTGCAGTGTCAGACAGGATGGAAGATTTAAAAAATAGTCCCCAAACAGCACATGATGCACAGAAAAAAAGAGGTGCAATGAGGTAGCTGTGTGACTTAGCTAAGCGACCCATGTGGCCGACACAAACACCTGGCCCATCTAGGAGTGGCACTGCAGTGTCAGACAGGATGGCAGATTTTTTAAAATAGTCCCCAAACAGCACATGATGCAAAGAAAAAAAGAGGTGCACTAAGGTCGCTGGATGGCTAAGCTAAGCGACCCAAATGGCCGACACAAACACCTGGCCCATCTAGGAGTGGCACTGCAGTGCCAGACAGGATGGCACTTCAAAAAAATAGTCCCCAAACAGCACATGATGCAAAGAAAAAAAGAGGTGCAATGAGGTAGCTGGTATGGATGGATAGTATACTTGATAGTATACTTGACGACACAGAGGTAGGTAGAGCAGTGGCCTATTGTACCGTACTGCTATATATTATATACTGGTGGTCAGCAAAATTATGCACTGTCCTACTACTATATATATACTGCGCACAACTTAAATGCACCACAGGTATGGATGGATAGTATAATTGACGACACAGAGGTAGGTAGAGCAGTGGCCTACTGTACCGTACTGCTATATATTATATACTGGTGGTCTGCAAAATTATGCACTGTCCTACTACTATATATATACTGCGGACAACTTAAATGCACCACAGGTATGGATGGATAGTATACTTGACGACACAGAGTTAGGTAGAGCAGTGGCCTACTGTACCGTACTGCTATATATTATATACTGGTGGTCAGCAAAATTATGCACTGTCCTACTACTATATATATACTGCGCACAACTTAAATGCACCACAGGTATGGATGGATAGTATACTTGACGACACAGAGGTAGGTAAAGCAGTGGCCTACTGTACCGTACTGCTATATATTATTTACTGGTGGTCAGCAAAATGATGCACTGTCCTACTACTATATATATATACTGCGCACAACTTAAATGCATCACAGGTATGGATGGATAGTATACTTGACGACACGGAGGTAGGTAGAGCAGTGGCCTACTGTACCGTACTGCTATATATTATATACTGGTGGTCAGCAAAATTATGCACTGTCCTACTACTACTGAGCACAACTTAAATGCACCACAGGTATGGATGGATAGTATACTTGACGACACAGAGGTAGGTAGAGCAGTGGCCTACTGTACCGTACTGCTATATATTATATACTGGTGGTCAGCAAAATTACACACTGTCCTAATACTATATATATACTGCGCACAACTTAAATGCACCACAGGTATGGATGGATAGTATACTTGACGACACAGAGGTAGGTAGAGCAGTGGCCTACTGTACCGTACTGCTATATATTATATACCGGTGGTCAGCAAAATTATGCACTGTCCTACTACTATATATATACTGCGCACAACTTAAATGCACCACAGGTATGGATGGATAGTATACTTGACGACACAGAGGTAGGTAGAGCAGTGGCCTACTGTACCGTACTGCTATATATTATATACTGGTGGTCACTGGTCAGCAAATTGATGCACTGTCCTCCTACTATATACTACAATGCAGCACAGACATGAAGTGTTTTTCAGGCAGAGAATGTATAATACTGGTGGTCACTGGTCAGCAAAACTCTGCACTGTCCTCCTACTATATAATACTGGTGGTCCCCAGTCCCCACAATAAAGCACACTGAGCACAGATATGGAGCATTTTTCAGGCAGAGAACGTAGATATTTGCAGCACACTGAGCACAGATATTTGCAGCACACTGAACACAGAAACTGAGAGAACGCCAGCCACATCCTCTCACTATCATCTCCAATGCACGAGTGAAAAATGGCGGCGACGCGCGGCTCCTTATATAGAATACGAATCTCGCATGAATCCGACAGCGGGATGATGACGTTCGGGCACCCTCGGGTTAACCGAGCAAGGCGGGAGGATCTGAGTCTGCCTCGGACCAGTGTTTAATGGGTGAAGTTTGGGGGGGTCCAGATTCCGAGGAACTGAACCCGCTCATCTCTTTATATATATATATATAATCTTGTCCTGTTAAATAAAACTCAGTTTGGTACCCTGCTGCTGTTTGCCCACTTGTGTCGTCAAGTATACTATCCATCCAGATGGCACTGCGGTGCTGCAAGCAGAGCACCCTTGTCAATTGCAGACTATTTTTACATAACATCCCCCTCTCTATCTCAAGTCTATTGTTCATGTAGACGCTGTATTTCTTAAACAATAGAAGAAGCCACCTTTTCCTACAATAGACTAAATCCACTTTTCCAATACACATTCACTTCAGCTGATGTGTTTTTATGTGAAGCCATTTAAAAAAACACCCATTTAGTGTTCAGAAATGTGACTTAGAAAAGCAGGGCCTATTTTTAAAGTTAGCCATACACTACCATATGACCGTGTGAGTATGTGTAACTATATATTATATATATATAAACCTTCGGAGTTCGGGGAGAGCCACTCATAAACCTTTCTTCCACATATATTAATGAGCTCTTTATCTGCAATGTGTGAATAGCCATTGTCTGATTATTCCAGATTACCTCTGAACTCCATAACTACTAGACCTTTGATTTTTCTCTGATTTTAACAAACTGATCGGCTAATCCTGGGATCCTATAAGGAAATCACTCCTTCCTCCAGAACCAGTTCCAGTCCCACACTCGACTCCTCATTAAAAAAAAACCTTGCAAAAATAGAATATCCTGAAAGAAAATGTTTGTTAGCGGGAAAGAGAGATAAGAGAAATAGAACAAAACAACTCTTGTTCATAACAAATCAATTGCAATGACTGGTTTTTCTGCAATCCTTTAGTACGCTCAGGTAGTGTTCAACAGTGCCGCCTCTCAGTCTTCACGGAACAGAGTCTCTGGTGATACGAGGTTCTCTTTGCCTTGCTCTTTGAACACACAGTTCACTTGGAACACACAGTTCGATGAATGTGAGCAATAAACTACTTTGTCACAAGTTCTCTCCGAGTCAGCGAACTTCTTGCAGTGGGACGAGTGGACCCAAATCTCTCTTTCGGTGACCTTTAGTGCTGTCAACATAACTTGGTATGGTCCTTCCCACCTGTCTATTAGGCAACCTGAGCGTAAGAGCAATCACACAGTCTCTTGGTTCACAATCAAGACAGTTAGCATTTGGCATACCAGCAATCAACCGTTTCAAGTTCTTTTGTCAAGTTCTCAAATGCTGGCTCATCTCAACAAGGTACTGTACTGTCACCTCATTGGTGTATTTCTGATCAATGTGCGGATCAATCATGACATGATGTTGTCTTCCAAAAACAACCCAAAAAGACACAAATACCAAAACCAAAACAAATTTCGAAGACGGTGATTCGTTGAGTGAAGATCTGGGAGTGGTTCCGAAGCTACATAATACTAGTGGCAGTATCTATGATCACAATAGTACAATTTCAAGCTTTGCTCCTACTTCTAGGGGTACCATTATCTACACACAAATTTCTGCGCAATTTTTCTTTGCGGTAAACACAGCAGCATCCGTGGTGGCAGGAAATGCCTCTACCCAGTTTGAGAAAACATTAGTGCACACCAATACATAACAATAATTCCTAAAGGGTGTTAACTGTACGAAGTTGATTTGTATTTCCTGAAAAGATCCGTCTGCAGGAGGGATATGGGATGGCTCTGTTGGTATTGCTTTACCAATATTCTTCCTCAAGCAAGCAAGACAGGTCATTGCTCTCTTTCCTGCATGAGAATAGAATCCTGGCGCACACCAGTAGGCTCTCATCAGCCTGCACCTACCTTCTTTGCCTAGATGAGTCAGACTGTGTGCCACCTCAGCTAGACTTGGAAGGTATGCTCTGGGGGCTACTGGCTTACTGTGTCCACCTGTTCACAGTCCTGAGGACTCCTGGCCATACCCCTTTGTCCTCCAGACTGCCTCTTCCTGCAGGGAATTTTTTTCATTTTAATTTTCTATCATGTGTTTGCAATGTAGAGTACCATGAGCATAACTCAAAAAAAAAGAAAAAAAAACATCTCTAGAGGAGAGAAGGAAGAAGAAAATGAAAAAGAAAATGTCAGGTTTGTCATTCACCAACAGACATATCAGTGTCTATACAAAATTTCCCTTCACCAGTATTCCCATTCTCCACCCTTTGTGCATGACAAGGCACACTGCAGTAATACTGGTGTCATCGTGCTGTTGAGATATACTGGGTTCGGGCAGAACTCTGAAGGACCTAGGCATGTGGAGTTTGAACTGTACTTGGGTCCATGTATTGTACCACCCTGTTTGAACGCAAAAGATGAAGAGGAAAACTGTAGAGAAACAGGATAGAGGTTGGTGACAGATGAGTTTGTAGAGGTGGAGAAGATTTTATACAAATTTGACAACTGGATTGGGCACTACGGGGAAGTAATTCTCTACTTGGTCTACTCCCCTTAAAAAAAAATCTGTGTTTATCGTATTGCTATTGGGACTATCCCAGCCATCAATCCAGTGTCCTGTCCATCCTAAGTCATAGGGAACCTGGTATCTGTGAGATAATTTCCTCTACCTGTGATGGACATGAATCTAGAACCATGAAATGTAACATTAGTCTTCGTGGGTGTCTAGTTTTGTCAAAGGGTAATGTTGCATTTATTTTGTTCTTCCCATTAGCCGAATCTGTGTTTTCTATATGGCTTATGATTCCTTACTATATGTCCCTTGGTCCCGTCTATGTGTTTAATAATGTGGCTTGTGTTTTCTGTCTAGGGGATCTATACTGACTATGTGTCCTACTACTCCTACAATCTCCGGCAAAATGCCCTTCCTTCCTACAAGTGTAACATATTATTGACCATTAGGGATCTGGGGTTTGGACTGATGGGTCTTTCCTGTATGTGCCAGTATACTTACTGTCCTCAACCTCTCCACCTGTTGTTCTCTGCGCCTAGCACTATTCTTGTGATGTTCAATAGCACACTATCTAAGATTAGCTACTGTGACCCCTTTCCAATTTTGCAAAGAAGTCTGCACCCTGACACTCAATGCCTTATTGAGCCCGTCCATTTGCACAGAGACAGCCACCTCCCATTTTCCAAATTAGTGTTTACCAGTGATCTTATCTAGATGGAGAGTTTTCTATTACTGCAACAGACAAAAAAGAAAAAAAAAAAAAAGGTCAACAAGCTTCTAGGACATGTGAAGTATTCATTCAATCCTTCTCATCCCGTATTAAGGGTCTGTACATGGTCCAACAAACATTTCCAAGCTCATCTTGACTAGGGGAATTACTAGGAATGAATACTTCTTATATGGTAACTGAAAGAAATACCCTGGGGTTACCTTGTCTCTGTCCGCTTTCCTACTGGCAAATACTAATGTGCGGACATGTTTTTTCTCCATTTCTGACGTTACTTTCTTGATTTTTTTTGTTTTATTTTTGGGTTTTACTATATATGTACACAAATGATACCATACTTACCTGTTCCACTGGTCTCAGTCACTTCCCCCACAGGCTACTGCTCTTCTTTTACTGGTTGGATACTCCTCTGGGTGCATGAGAAATGGCTGAAAATGATCAGGTCACCTTCTCCTCCTAAATACAACTTCAACATTCATTAGTACATATATAGGTTACAGTCATATTTTTCATATTTTTATTATTTTCTATAGTTTGTATGCTGGCCGTAACTGCTTCCACATCTACATATGGCGGTGTACTTGCATTCTCTTTTTTTTTCCTACTTGTTTATTGTTGCTACAAGTTCAAACAGTTCTTATATTTCCATTCTTGTCTTATATGACTTTGGTTAGACATACCACATGCAATACCTTAGGATCAAACTCACCAACCCCTCTTGCTGTCACAGGTTTAAACAATTTGTATGTCTGACCCTTTGTTTTCGGGATTTTATCAGACATATTCTTATCCTTAAGTTCTGCAATACCTCTGGTTCAAAGCTGCCCACCCTAGGGAATGGTTCCCTATCTTTGTCAGTCATACGTTCCCATTCAGACAAAAAGTCTTCAGCGTGTGGACCATATTTCCCACACATAATACTTTTTCCTTTAAACCTCGCTGACCCCTTGGGCCGCGGCTCTACAACCTGAACCCTGGCTACAAAACGTCCCTTACTTGAGCAACTGGCTCCCATAATTGTGGGCCTTTTCCCACAAGCACCAAAATACTCAATATAAGGCGACGGTGAAAGTTCTCCGAGCGCTCTTCACCCGCTCACGCCCACGTTTGCCAGTACTACCATACACTGTCGATAGCGAAGGCAATGTACCCAACTTAGGGCCCCTATCAGACCTTACAGCACCGTAATTTCTTTCGGTGGTAGTTCTGTTTGGAATATTTTCCTGAGAGAGGCAGCGAAAAATTCCTTTTCGGTATCTTTCAACTGGAATTGTTTGCAGGGTGAAAAACAGAGAAATTAGATAACTATCCTTCACCCTTTCCAGTGAAGCCCACCAGGGAGATTTGCCAACGTTGTCAAAGAAAAACCCCTTTGTCTATACAATCACGTCTGCGTATGCTCTTCCACAGTGCATATAACACAATAATATCACGTTGCGCTGTGCAGAACAAATGGACATGTGATGCAATAGCACAGCCTATAGATACTAGTTATCTATATGCCCTACGATTGCTGTAGACCACTTAGCCTAGACCACTCCAGACCACTTTAGTTGTATGGGATACCACTTCAGACCACTTCAGACCACTTCAGTTCCTAATAACGCAGGGTAGCGAACCCTACGCCACCGGGCCTCTGCTTACCCGGTGTTACCACTTCAGACCACTTTAGACCACTTTAGTTCCTTAAGTTCAATATCTACTCACTCCTACGTTCGCTCACTCAAATACACTTTGATTTTTCTGTACAGAAAATTTGGATTCATTCAGGTTGGCAGCCTTACCCCCAGAGGCAATTTAAAAAAAATGTTTTTATACTAATCTGCTTTAGAAACCGGGCAGTTTTGTGCTATTGTAGCGTGGCTACTGTCCCACCTTTGAACTAAACAACACTATTGTGTAATTTGTACTTAGCGCCCGCATTCTTATGCACTTTGCGTAAACACGCAACCGTGCGTGTCTCTTACGCTGCATGCGCAATCCTTTACTTTGTCTGAGACACGTGTACAAAACCCTGCGTCTGCAATAAAACAAATCCCACAACTTCTATAAATGTGAGCAATATTAGCTATAATCGCTCACTTTAACAAAACACCCAGTTTTTTTCTGTATAAACCTTTACAACTAGGCCAGACTGCGTTTGTGTCTTTTCACTTACTTCCTTAAAATACTGTTATTTCAAATTTACCTATATAGCAACAAATGTATCCTATTTCACACAAATCTATAATGACTCTAGCAATGATCAATAATTTAAATGATATGATTCAGATTGGATAGCTATCCTGCAGAACACACACTGATATAAACACACACATAATTATAATAATATTATATATAATATATATTTATATTATATATATATATATATATATATATACACACACACACACACCACTTGACTCTCATAGAACCCCCACACAGTACACACCTACTGAATAAATGCATTTCCTTCAAAGTCTCTAATTTGCATATCAACAGAGGTTCATATGCCTGTTCAAGAGGGTAGTGGGACAGGTTAATTAACATTTCAATGGCTATCCTAAACTAGCAAGCAGATTTAACTAAATCCTGGAGGAAAAAGAAAAAAAAAACTTTGTTTATATCTGTGTGTAATTCTTACATCAAGTATTCATCTCACTATTAACTCTCACTAGGCCCAATTGAAACTATTTGTAATTGACTATGGCATGGGTTAAATAAATGCATTGGAAACTCATAAATGGTGTTTGATGTGACCAAGGAAAGCTGATTATTCTGAGCAGTGAAAATCAGCCATTTAGAAAATGACCTTCCCAAAATGGCCGCTGCTCATCCCCCTTCCACATTCATGAGGATTACACAAAATGGTGGACAGGCCATGTGGTTAGTCCAAAATGGAGGACATACCACGCGGCTTCCTTTGTCACAAAGAAATCACACACCATACAAGCACCTAAAGTTATTTTAGGCCTGAGTTAAAAAAAACTAAATCAAGGCTATGCAGCAACTTTTAAACCTACTTAACAGATAAACAATCCAATCTGAATCAAACACAATATGACTTATTTGAACCTTGTTTTGCAACAATAAAAATACATTTTAGCATCTTAAATATTATGAGAAAAGCATTGTCCCTTGAAATTTCATATCATTGGCTTACTGATATCACAACAATACACGTGGATGTTATTTCTATCAGCTTCGCAATGCGTCCATCGGAGCCGGTCGATTACAGCCGCGTTTGTAATGTACAGTGCATCATTAAGACCATGATATCCCGTAAGAGCCCTCATCTATGAATGCCAAATTGATTTCTCACAAATATTTAAAATGCCCGCTCTAATATATATTGTAAATGCCTGCACCTCTTATTACCATATCCCATGAATGTGCGCTATACATCGCAAAACACTGCATCCCATAAGAGAATACAATATACCCACACATTATCTGAGTTCCAAAGCTCATTGATGTATATATTTGTTATTAAAAAGGATATGGATTCAATATATATTACAATGTACAGTATACCTATAGTTACAACTCATAGAGTAAGCAGTTAATACATACAGTTACATACTGTTACATACAGTTTCAGTTATAGGCCAGCGATACAATTACCATTCCCTCCAATGCATTTTATGTCTCTCTCTCTCTCTGTAAATAAATACAGGAACTGTTCTGCCAGCAACTCCTTCATCCTCTGGTCCCAAAAAGCAACTAACTTCCTGTGTGGTCATCAATGTGTTATCTAGTTTCTGGGGGAGGGATTCACAATGAGTCACCAGTCCCTGTGTATATGCTAATCAGGTTCGGCCTTGAAGACATCCAAAGGGCTGGCATGAGTTTCCTGTTCATTACCTGTTTGGAATATCTATTGTTCTAATAAAAGTGATTTTAGCTTTTATACATTTAATCATAATTATCCGCTGCAATGTCCCACAACTTCACAACAAGCATCAAATGAATCTACACATCAATCTGGTTGCTTCAATAGTAAACATGACCGGTCTATCTTGTTTCGATCAAATAATACACATACATGACATTACTTCATTATATATAATTTTAAATCATCATGATGTCTGGCGCTTGATATTATTATAATTATGTACTGTATGAAATAAGTGTCGAATCCATCTCTGTGGCATGTCCGTGTAAATGCGTGTGTTACCATATATTGCTGTGCTCGCTGCGCATATTTGCAAGTATAGCGACTTATATGTGTGTAGAGTTTGTATGTTCTCTTTATGTAATATTTTTGACTTCGACACTATCCATCCATAACTGTGGTGCAGTTTTTAGTTGTGCGCAGTATATATAGTAGGAAGACAGTGCAGAATTTTGCTGACCACCAGTATATAATTTATAGCAGTACGGTACAGTAGGCCACTGCTCTACCTACCTCTGTGTTGTCAAGTATACTATCCAACCATACCTTTGGTGCATTAGTTGTTCGCAGTATATATAGTAGGAGGACAGTGCAGAATTTTGCTGACCACTAGTATATAATATATAGCAGAATGGTACAGTAGGCCACTGCTTGACCTACCTCTGTGTCATCAAGTATACTATCCATCCATACCTGTGGTGCATTTTTTAGTTGTGCGCAGTATATATAGTAGGAGGACAGTGTAGAATTTTGATGACCACCAGTATATAATATATAGCAGTACGGTACAGTAGGCCACTGCTCTACCTACCTCTGTGTCATCAAGTATACTATCCATCCATACCTGTGGTGCATTTTTTAGTTTTGCGCAGTATATGTAGTAGGAGGACAGTGCAGAAATTTGCTGACTACCAGTATATAATATATAGCAGTACGGTACAGTAGGCCACTGCTCTACCTACCTCTGTGTCGTCAAGTATACTATCCATCCATACCTGTGATGCATTTTTTAGTTGTGCGCAGTATATATAGTAGGAGGACAGTGCAGAATTTTGCTGACCACCAGTATATAATATATAGCAGTACAGTACAGTAGGCCACTGCTCTACCTACCTCTGTGTGGTCAAGTATACTATCCATCCATACCTGTGGTGCATTTTAGTTGTGCGCAGTATATATAGTAGGAGGACAGTGCAGAATTTTGCTGACCACCAGTATATAATATATAGCAGTACGGTACAGTAGGCCATTGCTATTGATATATTACTGACATATAATTCCACACATTAAAAAATGGAGAACAAAAATGTGGAGGGTAAAATAGTGAAAGATCAAGATCCACTTCCACCTCGTGCTGAAGCTGCTGCCACTAGTCATGGCCGAGATTATAAAATGCCATCAACGTCGTCTGCCAAGGCCGATGCCCAATGTCATAGTAGAGAGCATGTAAAATCCAAAAAACAAAAGTTCAGTAAAATGACCCAAAAATCAAAATTAAAAGCGTCTGATGAGAAGCGTAAACTTGCCAATATGCCATTTACGACACGGAGTGGCAAGGAACGGCTGAGGCCCTGGCCTATGTTCATGGCTAGTGGTTCAGATTCACATGAGGATGGAAGCACTCATCCTCTCGCTAGAAAAATGAAAAGACTTAAGCTGGCAAAAGCACAGCAAAGAACTGTGCGTTCTTCTAAATCACAAATCCCCAAGGAGAGTCCAATTGTGTTGGTTGCGATGCCTGACCTTCCCAACACTGGACGGGAAAAGGTGGCGCTGTCCACCATTTGCACGCCCCCTGCAAGTGCTGGAAGGAGCACCCACAGTCCAGTTCCTGATAGTCAAATTGAAGATGTCACTGTTGAAGTACACCAGGATGAGGATATGGGTGTTGCTGGTGCTGAGGAGGAAATTGATGAGGAGGATTCTGATGGTGAGGTGGTTTGTTTAAGTCAGGCACCCGGGGAGACACCTGTTGTCCGTGGGACGAATATGGCCATTGACATGCCAGGTCAAAATACAAAAAAAATCAGCTCTTCGGTGTGGAATTATTTCAACACAAATGCGGACAACAGGTGTCAAGCCGTGTGTTGCCTTTGTCAAGCTGTAATAAGTAGGGGTAAGGACGTTAACCACCTCGGAACATCCTCCCTTATACGTCACCTGGAGCGCATTCATCAGAAGTCATTGACAAGTTCAAAAACTTTGGGTGACAGCGGAAGCAGTCCACTGACAATTAAATCCCTTCCTCTTGTAACCAAGCTCCTGCAAACCACACCACCAACTCCCTCAGTGTCAATTTCCTCCTTACACAGGAAAGCCAATAGTCCTGCAGGCCATGTCACTGTCAAGTCTGACGAGTCCTCTCTTGCCTGGCATTCCTCCGATGCATCCTTGAGTGTAACGCCTACTGCTGCTGGCGCTGCTGTTGTTGCTGCTGGGAGTCGATCGTCATCCCAGAGGGGAAGTCGGAAGACCACTTGTACTACTTCCAGTAACCAATTGACTGTCCAACAGTCCTTTGCGAGGAAGATGAAATATCACAGCAGTCATCCTGCTGCAAAGCGGATAACTCAGGCCTTGGCAGCCTGGGTGGTGTTAAACGTGTTTCCGGTATCCACCGTTAATTCACAGGAAACTAGAGAATTGCTTGAGGTACTGTGTCCCTGGTACCAAATACCATCTAGGTTCCATTTCTCTAGGCAGGCGATACCGAGAATGTACACAGACCTCAGAAAAAGAGTCACCAGTGTCCTAAAAAATGCAGTTGTACCCAATGTCCACTTAACCACGGACATGTGGACAAGTGGAGCAGGACAGACTAAGGACTATATGACTGTGACAGCCCACTGGGTAGATGTATTGCGGGACGCAGCAACAACAGCAGCGGCGGCACCAGTAGCAGCATATCGCAAACTCCAACTCGTTCCTAGGCAGGCTACGCTTTGTATCACCGCTTTCCATAAGAGGCACACAGCTGACAACCTCTTACGGAAACTGAGGAACATCATCGCAGAATGGCTTACCCCAATTGGACTCTCCTGGGGATTTGTGACATCGGACAACGCCACCAATATTGTGCGTGCATTACATGTGGGCAAATTCCAGCACGTCCCATGTTTTGCACATACATTGAATTTGGTGGTGCAGAATTATTTAAAAAACGACAGGGGCGTGCAAGAGATGCTGTCGGTGGCCCGAAGAATTGTGGGCCACTTTCGGCATTCAGCCACCACGTGCCAAAGACTGGAGCACCAGAAAACACTCCTGAACCTGCCCTGCCATCATCTGAAGCAAGAGGTGGTAACGAGGTGGAATTCAACCCTCTATATGCTTCAGAGGATGGAGGAGCAGCAAAAGGTCATTCAAGCCTATACAGCTACCTACGATATAGGCAAAGGAGGGGGAATGCACCTGACTCAAGCGCAGTGGAGAAAGATTTCAACGTTGTGCAAGGTTCTGCAACCCTTTGAACTTGCCACACGTGAAGTCAGTTCAGACACTGCCAGCCTGAGTCAGGTCATTCCCCTCATCAGGCTTTTGCAGAAGAAGCTGGAGAGATTGAAGGAGGAGCTAAAACAGAGCGATTCCGCTCAGTGGCGGATCTAGACTTATCTTTTAGGGGGGGCGGTTTAAGAATTATGACTCCTCCCCCTAATCATAGCCCCTCCCACTTAGTAATGCCCTTCCCGTTCGCTTCTAAAATTTCCTATTGTTGCCATTACTAATAAAATGTTGCCAGTTAGTGGAGAGAACCCTGCGCACTGGTGATACAGACTGGCGAATCGCCATTCCTTCCATCAGAGGTGGTAGAGGCTAAGACAGTAGGGCAATTTAAACATGCATGGGATAGACATAAGGATATTCTTACAAAGAAATAAGGATCAGATAAGGTTAGAGATAAAAATAATGTAAAAAAAAAAAAAAGGGGGCAGACTAGATGGGCCAAGTGGTTCTTATCTGCCGACAACTTCTGTTTCTACAGCACACAGAATGAGCCGAAATTCACATTATAGCACACTGTATGAGCTGAAATTCACATTATAGCACACTGTATGAGCCAAAATTAACGTTATAGCACACTGAATGAGGCAAAATTAACGTTATAGCACACTGTATGAGGCAAAATTAACGTTATAGCACAATGTATGAGGCAAAATTAGCGTTATAGCACACTGTATGAGGCAAAATTAACGTTATAGCACAATGTATGAGACGAATGATGCAAAATGCACACTGAATGAGGCAAAATAATGCAGGGAGAAGAGAGAAACACACACACACCTCTACACACACACACACCTCTACACACATACACACCTCTACACACCTCCTCATAGGTAGAGGCCTGGCCGGGTCCCGCCGCGGTATTGGGAACGGGTGGAGAGCGGTGCAGTGCGGCAGGGAACGTAGACAGAGAGAGAGCGTCTTGATGCGCGTACAGGGAGGAGGGGGCGTGCTCAGAACAGAGGCCGCTGTACGCACGTCAGGACGCTCCTCTCTCTCCTCCTCCGCCGCCGCGCTGCACCGCTCGTCAGACTCCAACCCGTTCCCAATACCGCGGCGGGACCCGGCCTCCATCCCGCTGCCGGTATATGTAGGGGGGGCGTTCGCCCTAATCGCCCCCCGCTAAATCCGCCACTGATTCCGCTAGGCATGTAGGACTTGTGGATGGAGCCCTTAATTCGCTTAACCAGGATTCACGGGTGATCAATCTGTTGAAATCAGAGCACTACATTTTGGCCACCGTGCTCGATCCTAGATTTAAAACCTACGTTGTATCTCTCTTTCCGGCAGACACAAGTCTGCAGAGGTTCAAAGACCTGCTGGTGAGAAAATTGTCAAGTCAAGCGGAACGTGACCCGTCAACAGCTCCTCCTTCACATTCTCCCGCAACCGGGGCTGCGAGGAAAAGGCTAAGAATTCCGAGCCCACCCGCTGGCGGTGATGCAGGGCAGTCTGGAGCAATTGCTGACATCTGGTCCGGACTGAAGGACCGGCCAACGATTACTGACATGTCGTTTACTGTCACTGCATATGATTCTGTCACCATTGAAAGAATGGTGGAGGATTATATGAGTGACCGCATCCAAGTAGGCACGTCAGACAGTCCGTACGTATACTGGCAGGAAAAAGAGGCAATTTTGAGGCCCTTGCAGAAACTGGCTTTATTTTACCTAAGTTGCCCACCCTCCAGTGTGTACTCCGAAAAAGTGTTTAGTGCAGCCGCTCACCTTGTCAGCAATCGGCGTACGAGGTTAATTCCAGAAAATGTGGAGAAGATGATGTTCATCAAAATTAATTATAATCAATTCCTCCGTGGAGACATTCACCAGCAATTGCCTCCAGAAAGTACACAGGGACCTGAGATGGTGGATTCCAGTGGGGACGAATTAATAATCTGCGAGGAGGGGGATGTACACAGTGAAAGGGGTGAGGAATCGGAGGATGAGGTGGACATCTTGCCTCTCTAGAGCCAGTTTGTGCAAGGAGAGATTGATTGCTTTTTTTTGGTTGGGGCCCAAACCAACCAGTCATTTCAGTCACAGTCGTGTGGCAGACCCTGTCGCTGAAATGATGGGTTTGTTAAAGTGTGCATGTCCTGTTTATACAACATAAGGGTGGGTGGGAGGGCCCAAGGACAATTCCATCTTGCACCTCTTTTTTTCTTTCATTTTCCTTTGCATCATGTGCTGTTTGGGGACTATTTTTTGAAGTGCCATCCTGTCTGACACTGCAGTGCCACTCCTAGATGGGCCAGGTGTTTTTGTCGGCCACTTGGGTCGCTTAGCTTAGTCATCCAGCGACCTCGGTGCAAATTTTAGGACTAAAAATAATATTGCGAGGTGTGAGGTGTTCAGAATAGACTGGAAATGAGTGGAAATTATGGTTATTGAGGTTATTAATACTATAGAATCAAAATGACCCCCAAATTCTATGATTTAAGCTGTTTTTGAGGGGTTTTTGTAAAAAAAAACACCCGAATCCAAAACACACCCGAATCCGACAAAAAATTTTCAGGGAGGTTTTGCCAAAACGCGTCCGAATCCAAAACACGGCCGCGGAACCGAATCCAAAACCAAAACACAAAACCCGAAAAATTTCCGGTGCACATCACTAGTATATATATATATATATATATATATATATATATATATATATATATAATATTTGTTCTTTACATATATAGATATATATATCTATGTGTGTGTATATACACACAGTTGTAGAATTTGCACACTTTTTCAAAAATAGTCAGTTACTTAGCAGTACCCAAGCCGTGGTGGCATAGTACATGAGACCAGCACTCCAGTAAAGATTAGAGCTTTAATCCACTGTAATCACATAGAAAAAATATCTTTAAAATCACAGCGCTGGCATATCAATAAAAGGAATAGATTTTCAGTCAGCCTTTCTTTTAGGGCACATTACAGTTACCCCTCCTGAGAGTAATGTAGCTCTGCTACATTGCTCTCAGGAGGGGTAACTGTAATATGCCCTAAAAGAAATGTTTTTTTCTATGTGATTACCGTGGATTAAAATTGCTCTAATCTTTACTGGAGTGCAGGGCTCATGTAATGAAATATTAACTATTAAAACCAAATATTATTAACTATTAATTTAAAACCAAATATATAACTTTCCAGCAGGGACCAACACCCGGAACAGGCAGGGTGACGGGCTCTGAAAAAGTTCTTGTCCCTGTGATGGGCTGTGCGGGCTTCTGGGGCTGCTGTGCAAGCAGTTATATGCCTCAGTATTAAAGTTCTACTGTAACTTATAAAAGGTAGGATGACAGCCACTGGTGTTTCTATAATGGGTGCAGTGTGTGCGGTGCACACGGGCCCCTGAGTCCAGAGGGGGCCCCCACCTCACACGCTGCACCCATTTTTAAAATACTCACCCCTCCGGAGTCCAGTGCTGACATCCGCAGCGCTGTTAAAACACTGTGAAAATGGCTCAGCGGCCATTTTCACAGAGTTCTGCGTATGCACAGTAGAAAAATCTGATGACGGTATTCAGCAAATTAATGAGTGAACCCTTAAAATCGGATATCATTTAGCTGGGATGCAAGGACATAGCTACCATAGGTGCAGGGAGTGCAGCTTCTAAAAAGCCTAGAGCTGAGGGGTGTCCAACTTCCCTGCCAAAGATACATATGTTATATACAATTTTTACCTTTGGCTTGTACATAAGAGCAATAACAAACTTTTGCCTTGGGGCCTGCAATATATCTAGGTATGCCCCTGGACCTGCTCTCTATATTCTGGTATAAAAAGAACTGGAGGGCATTATACATAGTTCACCATGTAGTCCACAACAGCTGTAAGGCCGCTTATTGCCCACCCCTAGTATAGAGCATACAGTAGCGGATCTTGCCACGGGCAAGCAGGACTTTTGCCCAGGGTGCCGCCTTTCGGAGGGCGCCGGTGCCATCCAGAGGGCGCCGCACCATGGCAAGATCCGCTGCTGCTGTGCCCCTCGCTGCCGCTGCCCGCTGTCCGGGTGCCCGCTGTGAAGGGAAACTAGACGCGTCTAGTTTCCCTTCGTCGGCTGCCCGTTGTGAAGGGAAACTAGATACTACGCGTCTAGTTTCCCTTCCTGGAGAGGACCTTCACTGTAATGATGTGCGGTGCGCGTTGACGTCATCGCGCACCGCACAGCAAAGGTCCTCTCCACGAAGGGAACTAGATGCTTAGCGTCTAATTTTCCTTTGTAGAGAGGACATTTGCTGTGCGGTGCGCGATGACGTCATCGCGCACCGCACATCCTACTACAGTACAGGGGGCGTAAATGACCATGCCCCCTGTATGAAGCCACGCCCCCTAATGTCGCCCGTGGCGCAAGAAGCCCCAGAACCGGCCCTGAGAGCATACTTACCCTTCTGTGAAGACGGACTCTGCAGCCACTTCTGTATCTGCTGCTCCTGTATGGATACTGGTAGATGTTGAGCTGCTTACAAATCTGTATAACATAAACTTGCATCCCCCTTTGACAAGCTGATACATCATCAACACTTGTGTTTATTGAGGTCAGTGCAGGGTTCTGTGTTTGTTTAAGAAATGTGGTCACATGCCAGATCTAAAATTGGCATATGCACTTTTGAACCCCAGGCCTAGTAATGGTTCTATACTTTTATTTCTATATCTATAATTTTAACTATTCATGGTTATATGGATAGCAGTTAAAAATATTTTTTTTCCTGTATGCTAATAAATGTCATTTATAACAGATTGCATGGTAACCCCCCCAGCACCACTCCTTATCAGAGGTTAATGTTTGTTCCCACACTGTTTTCTTAGACCGCAGAGGAAAGCTCTCATCCTCCCCCAAACACATTTACTGCTGCTAACTTTAATCATAGAATATAATCCTATATTTGTAATGAACATCTCTCTCTCTCTATATATATATATATATATATATATATATATATATAAAATGTATAGCCTATAATGCTCAGGAATGTGACTTAGAAGAGGAGGCCCATTTCTACAGTTAGCCATATACTAATGCCACTTCTCTCATATGAAAGTCACACGTAACTGCGCATTGGATGGGAATCCTATGTAATTGACATACAATTTGACACTTTTCACGTGATTTATTTGTCAAATGCCTGATAAAGTTAGCCCAAATTGCACTAGTGCAGGTCTGGCCAACCTGTGGTTCTCCAGATGTAGTGAAACTACACGTCCCATCATGCCCAGGGCCGTCTTTTCGTATGGGCTCAATGGGCTCTTACCCAAGGGCCCCAGGGGTAAAAGGGCTATAGGCTGATAGCTGAGGGTCCCCTCTTTCCAGGGGTACCACATTTTTGAAAATCGGCCCTTGGGAACCAAAGATATCCGACTTCAAAGTAGTGGTCCCCATCCAAGCCTGTTAATTTTTCTTCCCAACCAGATATCTTGGGTTCTGTCTGACTTAGAGTTTTTCTGAGGGTATAGTTAAAAAGCTGGGACTCTCCTGTTTTGGAAAGCACTGGCAGCTTGTCTCTACTGTGCCCAGAACCAGAGATATCAGCCTTCAAGCAGCTGGTCCCTGCTCCAGCTCCATACGCCTAATATGCAGTTTTATATTTTCACCGGTGGAATGCTCTGGCTACTGAACTCTGATCTCCAAGTCCCCAGTCCCTCCTGAAAGGTGGGACTCTCATTTTTTTATCCCATTAAAACTAAGAAATCTGTTTCCAGGAACTTGAGATATCTGCAGTCATGCATGCTGCCCTCCCACCAGAAATAGATGAATATTAAGCCCACTCCACTATCGACCCTCCCCTATGTATGAAACATCCCCTACCACCCTGGAAGTCATGTACCGTGGCCCCTTCATTCAGCCCAATGCCACCTACTACACTTTAGTGTTCTCCCTCGCGCTCCATCTATGCAGTAAATGAATAATTAGCATAAATTATTGCTCCAGGTCTTACATGTTGAGCAGAAGACAGAACACCTCCTACCGCCCACGGGACAGCAAAGCTGCCACTGATAGCACCACCCACCCCTGCCGCTGATGAGTGCCCCAGCGCATTGCTGTGCCCAGGGGCCTACACTGCTGTTAAGATGGCTCTGATCATGCCCTGCCAAACTTTTGCTCTTAATAAATGCTAGATCTGTGGCAGGGCATGCTGGGATGTGCAGTTTCACTATATCTGTAGAGCCACAGGTTGGCCAGGCCTGCACTAGTGTATGGCCAGCTTGGTTCTATTGTTGCTTGCCTGCATTTCACATATTTTTATTTAGTAAAATATTATATGTATTGTCTGTCTGTCTATCTATGTATCTATATACATATACAGGGAAACACCGCACTCGCCATACCCAGAAATGGGGTGCACACCTGCACTCACCACCCCCAATGGCCTGTGATCACATTGCTTAAATAATATTACACAGAGAGCCTATGAGCGGGTTCAGATCCTCGGGATCCGAACTTCACCTTTTTTTTCACAGGTCCGAGCGACTCGGATCCTCCCGCCTTGCTCGGTTAACCCGAGTGCACCCGAACATCATCATCCCGCTGTTGGATTTTCGCGAGATTCAGATTCTATATAAGGAGCCGCGCGTCGCCGCCATTTTTCACTCGTGCATTGGAAATGATAGTGAGAGGAGGTGGCTGGCGTCCTCTCACTTTGTTTCAGGGGGCTGCAAATATCTTTATTCTGGGGACCAGCAGTATTATAGGAGGAGTACAGTGCAGAGTTTTGCTGACCAGTGACCACCAGTATTATACGTTCTCTGCCTGAAAAATGCTCCATATCTGTGCTCAGTGTGCTGCATATATCTGTGCTCACACTGCTTTATTGTGGGGACTGGGGACCACCAGTATATTATATAGGAGGAGTACAGTGCAGAGTTTTGCTGACCCGTGACCACCAGTATTATATGTTCTCTGCCTGAAAAATGCTCCATATCTGTGCTCAGTGTGCTGCATATATCTGTGCTCACACTGCTTTATTGTGGGGACTGGGGACCACCAGTATATTATATAGGAGGAGTACAGTGCAGAGTTTTGCTGGCCAGTGACCACCAGAATTATACGTTCTCTGCCTGAAAAACGCTCCATATCTGTGCTCAGTGTGCTGCATATATCTGTGCTCACAGTGCTTTATTGTGGGGACTGGGGACCACCAGTATATTCTATAGGAGGAGTACAGTGCAGAGTTTTGCTGACCTGTGACCACCAGTATTATATGTTCTCTGCCTGAAAAATGCTCCATATCTGTGCTCAGTGTGCTGCATATATCTGTGCTCACACTGCTTTATTGTGGGGACTGGGGACCACCAGTATATTCTATAGGAGGAGTACAGTGCACAGTTTTGCTGACCAGTGACCACCAGTATTATACGTTGTTCTATTACTGGCATATAATTCCACACATTAAAAAATGGAGAACAAAAATGTGGAGGGTAAAATAGGGAAAGATCAAGATCCACTTCCACCTCGTGCTGAAGCTGCTGCCACTAGTCATGGCCGAGACGATGAAATGCCATCAACGTCGTCTGCCAAGGCCGATGCACAATCTTCCTCTCTTCTGACATTCCCTCCATTATCCTAGGCGATTTCAACATCCCTATTGACATCCCCACACATTCCCCTGCCTCTAAACTCCTTAACCTCACCTCTTCACTTGGTCTCTCCCAGTGGACCTCCTCACCCTCCCATGTGAATGGGAGCTCACTGGATCTGGTCTTCACTCACCGCTGTGATATTTCTGATTTTTCCAACTCCCCATTTCCCCTCTCTGACCACCACCTGCTCTCCTTTAACCTATCTCTCTCGACTTCCCCATCTCTACCTCCTAAGGCTACCATCACTAAACGTAACATTGAAGCTATTGACACCACATTCCTTTCCTCCCTGTTTGATTGACTTCTCTCTCCTATTCTCACTCTCTCATGCCCTGAACAAACCACTTCCACATACAATGCATCCCTTACTTCTGCTCTTGACTCTGTTGCTCCACCAACCACTATTCACCCTCGCAAATTAACACCTCAACCCTGGCACACCAGATGCACCAGATATCTGCAAAAATGCTCACGTACTGCTGAGCGACACTGGAGGAAATCACGCTCTAAGGCAGACTTCCTCCATTTCAAACTTATGTTCTTATCCTTCAGTGCTGCCCTTTCTCTTGCTAAACAGTCATACTTCAAGAACCTCATCTCCTCCCAGTCTTCCAACCCCCGGCGCCTCTTTGCCACTCTCAACTCACTCCTCTGCCCACCTCCACCTCGTCTCCCTTCCTCACTCTCTGCTCTTGACTTTGCCACTTACTTCACATCCAAAATTGACTCCATACGTCAGGACATCACATCACACCAGACCATCAGTAACCAGCTTTCTCCCATCCCTTACCAACCCTCCCCATCCCTCGCACCTACTCTGACATCTTTCTCCCATGCATCTGGAGAGGAAGTCATGGCCCTCATTCGTTCCTGTCCCCTCACCACCTCCCCACTTGACCCTATCCCCTCCCGCCTCCTCCGCTACCTCTCTCCTTCTGCTTGTTCCCATCTTTCCCACCTTCTTAATCTATCTCTCTCATCAGGCACTGTCCCCTCTGCCTTCAAGCATGCACTCATCTCTCCTATTCTTAAATAACCTACACTTGATCTAAACACTCTCTCCAACTACCGACCCATCTCTCTCCTCCCTTTTGCTTCCAAACTCCTTGAGCGTATTGTCTACAACCGCCTTACTTCCTTTCTTTCCTCACACTCACTGCTTGAC
This sequence comes from Pseudophryne corroboree, assembly GCF_028390025.1. Classification (NCBI taxonomy): domain Eukaryota; kingdom Metazoa; phylum Chordata; class Amphibia; order Anura; family Myobatrachidae; genus Pseudophryne; species Pseudophryne corroboree. The sequence continues at coordinate 377,843,499 of NC_086451.1, forward strand.
CCATTCCAGTCTGGCTTCCGTCCTCTCCACTCCACTGAAACTGCCCTTACAAAAGTATGCAATGACCTCCATGCTGCTAAATATAAGGGACACTACTCTATACTTATTCTACTTGATCTCTCTGCTGCTTTTGACACTGTGGACCATCCTCTCCTACTGCAAATTCTTCACTCCATTGGTCTGTGTGACACTGCCCTCTCTTGGCTGTCCTCCTACCTTTCTGACCATTCTTTCTCTGTCTCCTCTCATGACTCCACCTCCCCCTCACTTCCACTAACTGTAGGGGTACCCCAAGGTTCTGTCCTTGGTCCTCTTCTCTTCTCTCTCTATACGTCCTCACTAGGTAAGCTCATTAGTTCTTTTGGTTTCCAATATCATCTCTATGCTGATGACACCCAAATCTATCTTTCCTCTCCAGACCTCTCCCCTGCTCTCCTCACTCGTATCTCCAACTGTCTCTCTGCTACCTCTTCCTGGATGTCCCAGCGCTTTCTTAGACTTAACATGTCTAAGACAGAGCTGATCATCTTTTCTCCCTCCCGCATAACCTCACCTCCTACAATCTCATTATCTATTGATGGCACTACTATCTCCTCTAGCCTCCAAGTGCGGTGTCTTGGAGTAATCCTTGACTCCTCCCTCTCCTTCAAACCACACATTCAGCACCTCTCACAAACCTGCCATTTTCATCTAAAAAATATTTCCAGGATCAGACCCTTTCTGACCCAGGATGCTACTAAGACTCTTATCCACTCACTGGTCATCTCCAGACTGGACTACTGTAATCTGCTCCTGACTGGCATTCCTGACAAATACCTCTCTCCACTCCAGTCTATCCTCAATGCTGCTGCCCGGTTCATCTTCCTCACCAAATGCACTACGTCCACCTCTCCTCTCTTACTAGACCTTCACTGGCTCCCCTTCCCTTTCAGAATCCATTTCAAGCTTCTCACACTCGCTTACAAAGCCCTCACCCACTCCTCTCCCATCTACATCTCTAACCTTATCTCCCTTTACACTCCCACCCGTCCTCTTCGCTCTGCTAATGCACGCTGACTCTCCTGCCTACGGATTACTTCCTCCCACTCCTACCTCCAAGATTTTTCACGTGCTGCACAACTTCTTTGGAATTTCCTACCTCTCCCCCTCAGACTCTCCACCTCTCTACAAAACTTCAAACGATCTCTCAAGACCCACTTCTTCACCAAACCCAGCCAAATCTCATCCTAACCCTCTGTTCTACGCTCTCTATGTACCCCATCTGTGTCACCCCTGTCTGTCTACCCCTCCCCTTTAGAATGTAAGCTCTCACGAGCAGGGCCCTCTTCCCTCATGTGCTTATCCTTTCTTACTTTAATAATCTTCAACTGCACTTCATCCAGCAGTCTTCTGCCACCTGATACTTATTCCAGTGTCATCTGCTGATGTAACTATGTTTATTTACCCTGTACTTGTCCTATACTGTCATCAGCTGTAAGTTGCTGTTTTCCTGTTTGATTATTTGTTTATGTATTCTGTAATTGGGCGCTGCGGAACCCTTGCGGCGCCATATAAATAAAGGATAATAATAATAATAATAGTAGAGAGCATGTAAAATCCCAAAAAATAAAGCTCAGTAAAATGACCCAAAAATCTAAATCAAAATCGTCTGAGGAGAAGCGTAAACTTGCCAATGTGCCATTTACGACACGGAGTGGCAAGGAATGGCTGAGGCCCTGGCCTATGTTCAAGGCTAGTGGTTCAGCTTCACCTGAGATGGAAGCAGTCATCCTCCTGCTAGAAAACTTAAAAGAGTTAAGATGGCAAAAGCACAGCAAAGAACTGTACGTTCTTCTAAATCACAAATCCCCAAGGAGAGTCCAATTGTGTCGGTTGCGATGCCTGACCTTCCCAACACTGGACGGGAAGAGGTTGCGCCTTCCACCATTTGCACGTACCCTGCAATTGCTGGAAGGAGCACCCGCAGTCCAGTTCCTGATAGTCAAATTGAAGATGTCACTGTTGAAGTACACCAGGATGAGGATATGGGTGTTGCTGGCGCTGGGGAGGAAATTGACAAGTAGGATTCTGATGGTGAGGTGGTTTGTTTAAGTCAGGCACCCGGGGAGACACCTGTTGTCCGTGGGACGAATATGGCCATTGACATGCCTGGTCAAAATACAAAAAAAATCAGCTCTTCGGTGTGGAATTATTTCAACACAAATGCGGACAACAGGTGTCAAGCCGTGTGTTGCCTTTGTCAAGCTGTAATAAGTAGGGGTAAGGACGTTAACCACCTCGGAACATCCTCCCTTATACGTCAACTGGACCGCATTCATCAGAAGTCAGTGACAAGTTCAAAAACTTTGGATGACAGTGGGAGCAGTCCACTGACCACTAAATCCCTTCCTCTTGTAACCAAGCTCCTGCAAACCACACCACCAACTCCCTCAGTGTCAATTTCCTCCTTACACAGGAAAGCCAATAGTCCTGCAGGCCATGTCACTGTCAAGTCTGACGAGTCCTCTCCTGCCTGGGATTCCTCCGATGGATCCTTGAGTGTAACGCCTACTGCTGCTGGCGCTGCTGTTGTTGCTGCTGGGAGTCGATCGTCATCCCAGAGGGGAAGTCGGAAGACCACTTGTACTACTTCCAGTAACCAATTGACTGTCCAACAGTCCTTTGCGAGGAAGATGAAATATCACAGCAGTCATCCTGCTGCAAAGCGGATAACTCAGGCCTTGGTAGCCTGGGTGGTGAGAAACGTGTGTCTGGTATCCACCGTTAATTCACAGGCAACTACAGACTTGATTGAGGTACTGTGTCCCCGGTACCAAATACCATCTAGGTTCCATTTCTCTAGGCAGGCGATACCGAAAATGTACACAGATGTCAGAAAAAGAGTCACCAGTGTCCTAAAAAATGCAGTTGTACCCAATGTCCACTTAACCATGGACATGTGGACAAGTGGAGCAGGGCAGACTAAGGACTATGTGACTGTGACAGCCCACTGGGTAGATGTATTGCCTCCCGCAGCAAGAACAGCAGCGGCGGCACCAGTAGCAGCATCTCGCAAACGCCAACTCGTTCCTAGGCAGGCTACGCTTTGTATCACCGCTTTCCATAAGAGGCACACAGCTGACAACCTCTTACGGAAACTGAGGAACATCATCGCAGAATGGCTTACTCCAATTGGACTCTCCTGGGGATTTGTGACATCGGACAACGCCAGCAATATTGTGCGTGCATTACATCTGGGCAAATTCCAGCACGTCCCATGTTTTGCACATACATTGAATTTGGTGGTGCAGAATTATTTAAAAAACGACAGGGGCGTGCAAGAGATGCTGTCGGTGGCCCGAAGAATTGCGGGCCTCTTTCAGCATTCAACCACCGCGTGCCAAAGACTGGAGCACCAGCAAACAGTCCTGAACCTGCCCTGCCATCATCTGAAGCAAGAGGTGGTAACGAGGTGGAATTCAACCCTCTATATGCTTCAGAGGATGGAGGAGCAGCAAAAGGCCATTCAAGCCTATACATCTGCCTACGATATAGGCAAAGGAGGGGGAATGCACCTGACTCAAGCGCAGTGGAGAATGATTTCAACGTTGTGCAAGGTTCTGCAACCCTTTGAACTTGCCACACGTGAAGTCAGTTCAGACACTGCCAGCCTGAGTCAGGTCATTCCCCTCATCAGGCTTTTGCAGAAGAAGCTGGAGACATTGAAGGAGGAGCTAAAACAGAGCGATTCCGCTAGGCATGTGGGACTTGTGGATAGAGCCCTTAATTCGCTTAACCAGGATTCACGGGTGGTCAATCTGTTGAAATCAGAGCACTACATTTTGGCCACCGTGCTCGATCCTAGATTTAAAACCTACGTTGTTTCTCTCTTTCCGGCAGACACAAGTCTGCAGAGGTTCAAAGACCTGCTGATGAGAAAATTGTCAAGTCAAGCGGAACGTGACCCGTCAACAGCTCCTCCTTCACATTCTCCCGCAACTGGGGCTGCGAGGAAAAGGCTAAGAATTCCGAGCCCACCCGCTGGCTGCGATGCAGGGCAGTCTGGAGCGAGTGCTGACATCTGGTCCGGACTGAAGGACCTGCCAACGATTACTGACATGTCGTCTACTGTCACTGCATATGATTCTGTTACCATTGAAAGAATGGTGGAGGATTATATGAGTGACCGCATCCAAGTAGGCACGTCAGACAGTCTGTACGTATACTGGCAGGAAAAAGAGGCAATTTTGAGGCCCTTGCAGAAACTGGCTTTATTTTACCTAAGTTGCCCCCCCTCCAGTGTGTACTCCGAAAAAGTGTTTAGTGCAGCCGCTCACCTTGTCAGCAATCGGCGTACGAAGTTACTTCCAGAAAATGTGGAGAAGATGATGTTCATCAAAATTAATTATAATCAATTCCTGCGTGGAGACATTCACCAGCAATTGCCTCCAGAAAGTACACAGGGACCTGAGATGGTGGATTCCAGTGGGGACGAATTAATAATCTGTGAGGAGGGGGATATACACAGTGAAAGGGGTGAGGAATCGGACGATGAGGAGGAGGTGGACATCTTGCCTCTGTAGAGCCAGTTTGTGCAAGGAGAGATTGATTGCTTCTTTTTTGGTGGGGGCCCAAACCAACCAGTCATTTCAGTCACAGTCGTGTGGCAGACCCTGTGGCTGAAATTATGGGTTTGTTAAAGTGTGCATGTCCTGTTTATACATAAAGGGTGGGTGGGAGGGCCCAAGGACAATTCCATCTTGCACCTCTTTTTTCTTTCATTTTTCTTTGCATCATGTGCTGTTTGGGGACTATTTTTTTGAAGTGCCATCCTGCCTGACACTGCAGTGCCACTCCTAGATGGGCCAGGTGTTTGTGTTGGCCACTGGTGTCGCTTAGCTTAGTCATCCAGCGACCTCGGTGCAAATTTTAGGACTAAAAATAATATTGTGAGGTGTGAGGTGTTCAGAATAGACTGAAAATGAGTGGAAATGATGGTTATTGAGGTTAATAATACTATGGGATCAAAATGACCCCCAAATTCTATGATTTAAGCTGTTTTTGAGGGGTTTTTGTAAAAAAAAAAACTGAATCAAAAACACAACCGAATCCGACAAAAAAATTTCAGGGAGGTTTTGCCAAAACGCGCCCGAATCCAAAACACGGCCGCGGAACCGAATCCAAAACCAAAACACAAAACCTGAAAAATGTCCGGTGCACATCACTAATTATATATAAATTTCCATCTAGTCATTGATGTGGGATTCCACACATTATAGTATGCCATGGTCAATGACTTGTTCTTTTATCTCTTTCGCTCCTCTCTCCTTCTACTTCTTCTTTTGTTTTCTTCCTTTTGTCTTTGTCTTTCTCTCTTTTTCTCTCTTTCTCTCTCTCTCTTTTTCTTTCCTCTTCCTTCTCTCTCTTTCTCTCTCTCTTCTTTTCTCTTGCTCTCTTTTCTTTCCCTTTTTTCTCTTGTCTTCCTATTTTCTCTTGTCTTTCTTCTTTTTTGCTTTCTCTCTTTTCTCTCTCTCTCTTTTGATCATTACCTTTAGAATTGTGTAACATACTCCATGCTAGGAGACCAGTATTAGACTCTTGACCTACACACACAGTTGGTATCTCTCTCCTCTGTTCCGGAATAGTGGCGACAACACACTATGGCAGGTGTCATTACACTTATGTGTAACATTTAGGTCTCCACTACGTATCATGTCTGTATTTGCAATCTGGTTAATTACAGCCATGGACCATAGTGCTGTGTATAGCACAGTGGCCTTGATGTGAATGATGTTTGTAGCATCAATCAGCACAATATATATACCCACCGCAATACCACTACAGCGGCCACAAGACAATAGATTGCTTAAAACTGTAGTATTGAGCGATGCCTGTAATGTATTACATTCTCCTGCCTTCTGGATTATCTATACATGCATTGTATCCACACTTTATGTATACATGACAGCAGCCCTGTTACATATGCTGCTCTGTTTACATGAAGGAGTGTCACAGCGGGTGTCCATGGTGATGGACTTCACTGACGTGCACCGCGCAATACGCGATGACGTCATCACTAAGCGCCACAGCGGCCGAACGGGTCCCCGCCGAATGGGCGCTGCACACATCACTCTGGTGAAAGGGATATAAGGTAAGCATATTTCATTGTTGTTATGTATCCTGATGACAATTTTCTAAGTAAAATTGAAACGTTGAACGGACGGACAGTGGTGACTATTTGTTCCTGTAAACCTGAGTGCCGCACATTGCTCCGCTTCTGTGTACCATTTGGAAAGTGAGGGCACCAGGGATCTTAGCACATGTTATTGGAGTGCCGGACCACTTGCAGTATATATATATAAATATATATATATATATATATACACTGTCCTAAAGCCCGGCACTCCCTCCGCTGATTACGTGCCCCGGTGCCCTCAGAATAAATGCTGAATAGAGGATACAAAGGCTGCGGCACTCAGGGTCTTAGATTCAAAAAGCTTGTATTGATGCTCAGTTACATAGCGCACCCGCGCCCCACCAACGTTTCGGGGAATTCAACCCCTTTGTCAAGGTGTAGGTGAAAGAAGAAGAGAAAGAGATTACTCACCCATTTGAAGACAGTAGCCCGCCAAACACCGTGCAGAACAGCTCCCGCGCCTCCGTCCCCGGCGCCGGGCGGTGCAGGATGATGACGTATGGTGACGCCCTCGGCGCGTCACTGCAGATCCGTTGCTAGGCAACCCGCGACGCCGCCGGCCCGTAGCCTAGCAACTCACTCACCACGTTACATTACAGTATTCTAGCTGGGCCAACGGCATGTAGCAAGAGCAGCCCGCCCCTGTGCAGGCTAGTCACATCACTTGATGGACTGCCTGCCTCAGTGGGCCCTGAGCCGAGACTCCCTCACTAGGGGGGTACGGGCCTCGAATGTCAGTCCCCAGCTAGAATACTGTAATGTTTATCAGACTCACTTCCTTAGCATGACACTTGATATTAACATTTCTATTGAGCCACCTTCTGACTCCAAGCATGGGTGCAGGTAGGGTATACGCCCTGCACTTTTGACTCCCCTTGGGATCATCAAAGCTCTTCCTTCTGGTGATCTAACTTTCCCTGACCAATGTGGTATATTAGGTCCCTCCTAGCATGGTGTCGGTTCTTCTCTATTGGCATGGGTCTATTAGCATCAAGGTTAATTAGAGTTACATTCCATGTGTATCATGTTCAAGTATTTTGTAGCTGCACATTTTTCGTGGTGGTGATAGTGTGTTCTGCCTTTTTTCCGCAGCTCCTGAGCCTCTGCCCTGACGACGTGGTGAGTGAGTTGCTAGGCTATGGGCCGGCGGCGTCGCGGGTTGCCTAGCAACGGATCTGCAGTGACGCGCCGAGGGCGTCACCATACGTCATCTTCCTGCACCGCCCGGCGCCAGGGACGGAGGCGCGGGAGCTGTTCTGCACGGTGTTTGGCGGGTTACTGTCTTCAAATGGGTGAGTAATCTCTTTCTCTTCTTCTTTCACCTACACCTTGACAAAGGGGTTGAATTCCCCGAAACATTGGTGGGGCGCGGGTGCGCTATGTAACTGAGCATCAATACAAGCTTTTTGAATCTAAGACCCTAAGTGCCGCAGCCTTTGTATCCTCTGTATATATATATATATATATATATATATATATATATATATATATATATAACATTTTAAAAACAGGAGGGTTTTCTGTTTGCTAAGAAATGTCATTCATAACAGATTGCATGGCAACCCTCCCCCCCCAGTCACAGGCCATCTATGCAGACACTGTATTTCTAAACAATGAAGACATCTCCTTTCACTACAAAAAATAAATCCACTTTAGTCTGAATACACATCAACTGCTGCTCACTTTAACCACAGAATCTAAACACACACTAGTAATGGATATACATATAGATATATATATATATATATATATATATACACACAAATACCCTTTGTCCGGCACTCACTGTCCAACATCAAAACAGCTTGTTCTGGTGCACAACGTCTCGCAGAGCATGCAGAAAAAGAACCAATGGAGGCACTCAGAAAGAAATAGACGACACACCGCTGGATAGGTCGACGTTTCAGGGACGGATCCCTTTTATCAAGGCACGACCAGCCTTTACAAAAGAACAGATATATATACAAGTACATAACTTACCAAACACCCGTCATGGATCTCAGGCCGCTGCGTCCTGCCGAGTTGCGATGACGTCACCTGCGCGACTCTGCGCCGGGAATCACTGTCAGTCGGGTAGGAGGCGCGGCTGGCCCGTGTCAGAGTGTGGTTGCCAAGCAACCTATACAAACAAAATGTGCACATCAATAGGAAAATAATAACAAACAAAATAAGACAATTATACAGATAATGAGGTACATAGCCGCTTGTTATAGGATCCTGAATGTACAAACGATCAAAGCCATAGCACTATACACGCTGTGTCTATAACTGCAATCCAACACAAACTATGCTTAATGGTAATGCAAAAGCGTGAATACTAAATATTATGCTGATATAGCCAATGCAAAATACAGGAAACCTAACTCATTTGCAAAACCAGCTGGCAAAAAGCGAAAACCTGATTATAAAAAGCAGTTGAAACTTTAAGATTCATTAAGGCCCTGGGGATACACAGTTTGTAACTTATGTATCCACCAGGCCTCCTTTTGTAGCAGAATCTTTCCCCGATCCCCACCCCTTCTGTGGGCCGGGACGTGGTCGATCATTTTATACCTAATTGTAGCCAGACTATGATTGTTGTTTTTAAAATGTCTGGCGACCGGTAAATCACTCCCCCTGTCCTCAAGAGCAGCGCGAATGCTAGATCTATGTAAGGCAATACGTTCCTTGAATTGCCTAATGCTTTTACCAACATACAATAAGCCACACGGGCATTTGATGTAGTAAACTATAAATTTGCTAGTACAGGTCAGGGCATGTTTAATCAAAAAGGTTTTTCCTGACCTTGGATGCAAAAAAGTATCTCCGATCTCCAGACAACTACAGGTGGTACACCCTGTGCACCTGAAGATCCCTGGTTTGCGGGTAAGAAAATGCAGGGGTCGAGTAGGACCAAAGTCTGAGATATCATTGTGGACCACAATGTCCTTTATGTTGCGCCCCCGTTTGTAGGAGGTCATCAGGGACGTATTCTGGAAGCACACAAGATCTTTGTCCCTAGAGACTACTGGCCACATGCGTTTAGCTTGTTGAGACAAACATGGACTCGCTGTGGTAAATTCCTGTGTCCAAATCATCCAGTCCTGTTGTTTCTTTTGAACCTTCGGGGTAAGAGCCACTTCTCTGGGAGTGGCTAATGCCTTCTGCTTAGCTTTATCCAAAGTCTCGGATGTATATCCTCTGGATAGAAATTTTGCGCCATATCTTGAATTTGTTGTTTAGCATCATCATGATTGTTACAGATGCGGATGATCCTCAAAAATTGAGAATATGGCAAGCTCCATTTGGAGGGTTCAGAATGTTGACTGCTTGCCCTTAAGAAGGTGTTTCTATCAGTAGGCTTAAAGTAAATACTGGTGTTAATCGATCCATCCATAGCCTGAGAGATAGCTACATCTAAGTAGTGGACTAATTCCTTGCTACAGTCAAAAGTAAATTTAATGGCAGGGTACTTAAGATTGACAATCCGCATCATTTCTCTGAACTCGAGTTCTGTACCTGACCAGACCACTAGAATGTCGTCTATGTACCTGCAGAATAATATGATCTTACTTGAAAATTCTTCTTCATCGAAAAACAAATATTTTTCCAAATCGCTCATGAAGACATTAGCGAAACTGGGTGCCACACATGATCCCATGGCGCACCCAGTTCGCTGGCAAAATGTCTTTTTGTCGAATAGGAAGTCATTTCTTCAAGTAACTTTAAGAAGAATTTGATATCCGGACCGTTATAATCTGATTGACTATTCAAAAATCTGTCCATGGCCTGTAGTCCTCTGTCGTGCGGAATACTGGTGTATAAATTCACGACATCTATCGTGCACAACAGATGGCTTGTCGGTAATGGTGATATTGATTGTAAAGTGCGAATGAGAGTAGTGGTGTCTTTAAGACACAATGGAAGACCCTGAATCAATGGCTGTAAATAAAAATCCAAATATCTGGAAAGATTATAATACAAAGAATTTTTGGCTGCAATAATAGGGCGTCCTGGTGGATCAACTGGATTTTTGTGCAATTTAGGAATGGTGTAAAAGACTGGAGTTGTCGGACAAAGTTCACACAACGAATCCTTGATTTGAATGGTGATTGTCTTATCTTGAACTGCTTGACTTAGGATTCCATCTAGCTCGATCTTATAATGCGGTGTTGGATCCTCTGGCAGTAATTCATAGACAGCTTGGTCATTCAGTTGACGGTATATCTCGCTTTTATAGGTTGACAGGTCCTGAATTACAATCCCTCCACCCTTATCTGCAGGGCAGATTGTAATGTCTTTATAGTTGCCCAGATTCATTAATGCTGCATGCTCCTGTGTGGTAAGATTGCGCAGACCTTTATAAGAAATAAAGGATTTATCTTCAATGTAACTCTCAAGGCAGTTAGTGATCGTTTTGATACTTTTGTTGTTTGATATTGGATTAAAGGTAGATTTCTTGGTGTGTGCGTAGGGACAAATGAAAAGCCTCTATTCAGTACACGCAGTTCATCACTGGTAAATTGCCTAGATGATAAGTTGAAAACTATGTTTTCTTTGAAGCCTTTTTTGATGGCTTCCCTGCGGTTTTGTCCCCCCCTGCGCGTACGGGCTCTTTTGTATACTCATATTTTGAGCGAGTTTTCACCCCCGTAGCAGAATTCTTGGTAGCAGATGTAGAAGCACATTCTGTGTCACTAGATAACAATACGGTGCTAGACTGTTCTGTTTCCAAAGGAAATTTTCTGGGTTTCCGTCGGAACCTTTGATTCCTGGTGGGCCCTGTGCCTTTCTGGAAAACCCAGCTATACACCTGATTTGAGGCGTAATCCCTATCTACCGTCACCCGTTTAGATTTTTTCAACGTAATCAGGTCTGTTTGATATTTATCTACCTGAGCAGTCAGCTGTTCTAGCCAATCAGGCGATGCAGCTGTCTGTATTTTTGACAAGTTGACCTTTTCAAACGCATCAATTTTCTCTTTTGTAATTGTCAGTTCTCGTCTTGATTCTGCTATCACCAATAGCATTAAATCAAAAGAGCAATGATTCAAGACAGCCGCCCATTTTCTACAGAAATCAGGATTATGGCGACCTATGGTCGGAATGTTTCTGATCCTGAAACCTCGGGGTATACGTTTATCTCTATAATAATCAGATACAGTTACCCCATGTAACAAAAAGTCCACTTCTCTTTTTTTAAGTTTACAGAGTTGTGCAATTAACTGATCAAATGATTCTTCCCCCGCTAGGGTAAGGAGATCTTTATTAAACAGAATGGATTCCACTTCTGTATCAGTGTGAGTAAGGGTTTCACCTTCTGGAAGTACTGTAATGCAAAATCCCGGCAGTTCCTCAGGTACAGACATCACCCCACGTGTGAACAGAACTATGTACAGTGTGCACACTAAACATCCACTGTGTCTGAAAGTAATGAATAAGCGTAGCTTCTCAATAGGTGCCTTGACTAGCAGTCACAAAAGTGAAAACTCCAAATACAAATACCCTTTGTCCGGCACTCACTGTTCAACATCAAAACAGCTTGTTCTGGTGCACAACCTCTCGCAGAGCATGCAGAAATAGAACCAATGGAGGCACTTAGAAAGAAATAGAGGACACACCGCTGGATAGGTCGACGTTTCAGGGACGGATCCCTTTTATCAAGACACGACCAGCCTTTACAAAAGAAAAGATATATATACAAGTACATAACTTACCAAACACCCGTCGTGGATCTCAGGCCGCCGCGACTCTGCGCCGGGAATCACTGTCAGTCGGGTAGGAGGCGCGGCTGGCCCGTGTCAGAGTGTGGTTGCCAAGCAACCTATACAAACAAAATGTGCACATCAATAGGAAAATAATAACAAACAAAATAAGACAATTATACAGATAATGATGTACATAGCCGCTTGTTATAGGATCCTGAATGTACAAACGATCAAAGCCATAGCACTATACACGCTGTGTCTATAACTACAATCCAACACAAACTATGCTTAATGGTAATACAAAAGCGTGAATACTAAATATTATGCTGATATAGCATAATATTTAGTATTTAGTATCAAAACGTTCACTAACTGCCTTGAGAGTTACATCGAAGATAAATCCTTTAATTCTTATAAAGGTCCGCGCAATCTTACCACGCAAGAGCATGCAGCATTAATGAACCTGGGCAACTATAAAGACATTACAATCCGCCCTGCAGATAAGGGCGGAGGGATTGTAATTCAGGACCTGTCAACCTATAAAAGCGAGATATACCGTCAACTGAATGACCAAGCTGTCTATGAATTACTGCCAGATGATCCAACACCGCATTATAAGATCGAGCTAGATGGAATCCTAAGTCAAGCAGTTCAAGATAAGACAATCACCATTCAAATCAAGGATTCGTTGTGTGAACTTTGTCCGACAACTCCAATCTTTTACACCATTCCTAAATTGCACAAAAATCCAGTTGATCCACCAGGACGCCCTATTATTGCAGCCAAAAATTCTTTGTATTATAATCTTTCCAGATATTTGGATTTTTATTTACAGCCATTGATTCAGGGTCTTCTATTGTGTCTTAAAGACACCACTACTCTCATTCGCACTTTACAATCAATATCACCATTACCGACAAGCCATCTGTTGTGCACGATAGATGTCGTGAATTTATACACCAGTATTCCGCACGACAGAGGACTACAGGCCATGGACAGATTTTTGAATAGTCAATCAGATTATACCGGTCCGGATATCAAATTCTTCTTAAAGTTACTTGAACTAACCCTTGGAAGAAATTACTTCCTATTCGACAAAAATATATTTCGCCAGCGAACTGGATGCGCCATGGGATCATGTGTGGCACCCAGTTTCGCTAATGTCTTCATGAGCGATTTGGAAAAATATTTGTTTTTCAATGAAGAAGAATTTTCAAGTAAGATCATATTATTCTGCAGGTACATAGACGACATTCTAGTGGTCTGGTCAGGTACAGAACTCGAGTTCAGAGAAATGATGCGCATTGTCAATATTAAGGACCCTGCCATTAAATTTACTTTTGACTGTAGCAAGGAATTAGTCCACTACTTAGATGTAGCTATCTCTCAGGCTATGGATGGATCGATTAACACCAGTATTTACTTTAGGCCTACTGATAGAAACACCTTCTTAAGGGCAAGCAGTCATCACCCTGAACCATCCAAATGGAGCTTGCCATATTCTCAATTTTTGAGGATCATCCACATCTGTAACAATCATGATGATGCTAAACAACAAATTCAAGATATGGTGCAAAAATTTCTATCCAGAGGATATACATCCGAGACTTTGGATAAAGCTAAGCAGAAGGCATTAGCCACTCCCAGAGAAGTGGCTCTTACCCCGAAGGTTCAAAAAAAACAACAGGACTGGATGATTTGGACACAGGAATTTACCACAGCGAGTCCATATTTGTCTCAACAAGCTAAACGCATCTGGCCAGTAGTCTCTAGGGACAAAGATCTTGTGTGCTTCCAGAATACGTCCCTGATGACCTCCTACAAACGGGGGCGCAACATAAAGGACATTGTGGTCCACAATGATATCTCGGACTTTGGTCCTACCCGACCCCTGCATTTTCTTACCCGCAATCCAGGGAACTTCAGGTGCACAGGGTATACCACCTGTAGTTGTCTGGAGATCGGAGATACTTTTTTGCATCCAAGGTCAGGAAAAACCTTTTTGATTAAACATGCCCTGACCTGTACTAGCAAATTTATAGTTTACTACATCAAATGCCCGTGTGGCTTATTGTATGTTGGTAAAAGCATTAGGCAATTCAAGGAACGTATTACCTTACATAGATCTAGCATTCGCGCTGCTCTTGAGGACAGGGGGAGTGATTTACCAGTCGCCAGACATTTTAAAAACAACAATCATAGTCTGGCTACAATTAGGTATAAAATGATCGACCACGTCCCGGCCAACAGAAGGGGTGGGGATCGGGGAAAGATTCTGCTACAAAAGGAGGCCTGGTGGATACATAAGTTACAAACTGTGTATCCCCAGGGCCTTAATGAATCTTAAAGTTTCAACTGCTTTTTATAATCAGGTTTCGCTTTTTGCCAGCTGGTTTTGCAAATGAGTTAGGTTTCCTGTATTTTGCATTGGCTATATCAGCATAATATTTAGTATTCACGCTTTTGCATTACCATTAAGCATAGTTTGTGTTGGATTGCAGTTATAGACACAGCGTGTATAGTGCTATGGCTTTGATCGTTTGTACATTCAGGATCCTATAACAAGCGGCTATGTACCTCATTATCTGTATAATTGTCTTATTTTGTTTGTTATTATTTTCCTATTGATGTGCACATTTTGTTTGTATAGGTTGCTTGGCAACCACACTCTGACACGGGCCTGCCGTGCCTCCTACCCGACTGACAGTGATTACCGGCACAGAGTCGCGCAGGTGATGTTATCACAACTCGGCAGGACGTGGCGGCCTGAGATCCACGACGGGTGTTTGGTAAGTTATGTACTTGTATATATATATCTTTTCTTTTGTAAAGGCTGGTCGTGTCTTGATAAAAGGGATCCGTCCCTGAAATGTCGACCTATCCAGTGGTGTGTCGTATATTTCTTTCTGAGTGCCTCCATTGGTTCTATTTCTATACATATATATATATATTATAATATAAAGGTTTCTGTGGAATCCTACCTGAACTACAGCTTCAGTCTGTAGCCCATAGGCTACAATATGTTCCAAAAAAAGGTTACTGCATATGTGGTTTGTTCATGAATACACCTCTTTGAATACAGCATATGTCATATCTCACAGTATTCTAGTTATTAGGCTCATTCAGATATACCCAAAATAGAAGGGATAAGCAAATACAGTGAAGTACTGTTTAATCATTTTTCCAGTCTGTATGTAGCTCAGGACTTACTCCTACAGTGCGATACAAACAGGCTCATCAGGCCGGAGCTGATGTCACACACTCTCCCAGAAAATGTTTGGGAAGGCCTGTATTTTTCCTGACACTTAGAGAAAACAGCCAGTTACTACCCACAAATGTCCGCTTCTTGCAATCACCTTGTGTATGCCTAGCAATCAAAGTTTTTGCACCATTCTTTTACTGTTTTGCATAGCAAATGCATGCACAGACATTCGATAACCGGTCGCTGTGCGATTTTGCACATCAGCGATCAGGTATGAATTAGGCCCCATTATGCATAGTAGAATGAGTTAGAAGTGTGACTGAATTTTAAGACATCCACATTAACATTTACTGTGTATTCTTCCTGTGACTACCAGAGTGTCAACCTTTTTTTGTGTCTGAATCTCAATAGTAAACTATTGTTCATAAGTGTGAACAGTACAAGTCATCTATGTCACACCTTGTTCGTTGTCTCTGATTGGTTCACTTCACAGCACATACCAGTACATAGGACGCATTCTTATACTAAGGTTCCAGTCTTGTCTATATATTGCTGTAAGAGATCACTAAGCTGCTAATTTCATATTTTCATTTCATAATGGGGAACATGATGAATAAGTAAGTATTACTGTATTTATCTCTAGGTGTATATCAGTTTGTAGTTATTTCCAATACCTGTTATCTCTGGGGTACATTTACTAACGTGCGGGTTATTACATATGAAGATGTTGCCCATAGCAACATAGTTTTGTTTTGTTTTATTCACTGGAATGTATACCATTGTACTGTATGGTAACTGATGTAATTTTAATCATTATATTTATTATTTCCAGTTATGGCATGCTGACTGACAAGAAAACAACCCTTGATGAGTGTCGTAGACTACTGGAGGTGGCAAGGCTTCAATTTTGTGAATCCATTATGAAGGCTATGAGAGACGAGCAGCTTGATATAATAGAACAAATGACCATTCTCCATTATCTCATGGCTGTGATCCTCCTCAAACACCTGAAACACCCTAATGTCGTCGAAAATATGACAGTAAGTAAAATGTAGCACTTTTTTTTACAATACATGACCTCTCTGTTTCCTCCACACTCCAGGTAAACTCTAGATGAGAAATTGATTGTTTTTATTATCTGCAGGTGACTGAATGGCTTCTGAGAAGACACCATCATTTCAGTGTTGGGGATAATACAGTAAACGCTGCTATTGACTGTGAAGAACTACAACACATCTTTGCAGCTAGCTACTTCTTTCATGCTCGAGGAGGATGAGGAAATGGTGAGTATATGTTTATAAGGGTTGGGTATGCCTTACTGGCGCTGGGGTTCTAGTTTAATGTCTAGTTTAATGAAAGTCATAAGGAATATAACTTTTCCACCAGTCCACTGTATTCTCAACTTTCTCATTTCATTCAGTCTGCCATTCAGCCTCAGAACTCAGTATCCCAAAACATCATATTAACTAGTTTTTTTGGTAACCAATTGTCTTTTTTCTTGCTATTGTAGGTATGAATCATGACATTTAATTAAGCATTGTGTTTGCAAAGATAACATTTATATCTCTTTTCTTAAGGTTTTTGATATTTATTTCAGGAAACTCAGGCCCACATTTTTATGTAACAATTTCCAGGACAGCATATATTTTTTATATCAACAACAGGTGAAAAAATACAGAATGCTTCTGATGACCTCTTGGGATTCCACCGAAGGTATGTGATGATGACTTGCAAAACTATATTAATAGCATTTCCCAATGGGGATAAACAATATATTTGGTCTAAGCAAAACATTGGTAAATTTGCTCTAATGCTGGGTACACACTGGTAGATATATCTGAAGACTGCCTGATCCATTGAGACTGATGTCACGAACTGGGTGAGCGTATACATGTGCTCGCCCAGTTCAGCTGTCAAACCCCGCCATCTGCTGCTGCAGCAAGTATACACACACAGCAATGCACCAGTATATCAGTACATACAGTATATCGGTATTGGCTGTGCTGCAGGGCCGACGTCATATGTCTGTGAATGATGGCGTTCACTGACATCGTTCATACACACTGGCCAATGGACACGCAATATATCAGCTGTAACAGTTTGTACGCACCTCCACATTTTCATTCTTTAAATATTCTTTCTTTTTTTTCCTTTGTAGATATGATCTCACGCCTGTCACAAGCCAAGAAATCATCCAAGTCGCTCAAAACTACGTGTCGTCTAAGTTTACGGGTGGTGGGAAGAGAGTAGTCGATTACTATTTGTCATTCAAAGATGAAAGATTTAGAAATTTGGATGACCTGGTGATGGGGTCAAGAATTATTAATAAACTGGGATCTGAGGAAGATCTTCAGGCATTAACCTCACGCAAAAGAAAACGAGAATAATTGTTCCAATAAATATAATGTCTGCTATTTCACTTGGTTTTGAAATATATATTTTTCAAATGTTATTTATTCTGTAAAATGTATGTATAAAAAGTTTTTACAATAAAAATATTTTGTTTGAATTCATATCATTGTTTGGATGTCATTAGTCCTAGAATACAATGAAATGCATTGGTGTATTAAATATTATATTATCAACCAAGATTGCGTGGCAGAATGCAATCACATTGGCTGAATGTGTCACCTGGAACAGGCAGGGTCATATTTAACAGTATACTTATTAGGCTCATTCAGATATACACAAAATAGAAGGGATAAGCACATACATTGGGCTCATTTGTCGATGAGTGATACATTTTAGTGTGTGTATAAATCTCACCAGCCAATCGGCTCCTAGCTGCCATGTTACAGACTGTGTTTGGAAAATGACAGATAGGAGCTGATTGGCTGGTGCAATGTATCACTCACAGACAGATGTATCACTCATTGATAAATGAGCCCAATAGTGAAGTACAGTTTAATAATCAAAAATTTTCATATGACAAAAATAGAGAACATATAAACCCCAAACAGAGTAAAGGTATTTCCAACCGGTCACATTTTGACAATTAACGTATAAATATGAGCTGTTTGTAAGCAGTTCAGAGTGTACTTAAAACAGGGTAAGTCCTGGGTTCTCCCACCTGTGCAGGCTCTGATGTTATCCACTGGGTCTCGCTCAATAATGCCACCTGGTATTCCTGGTATTCCTCTATACTCCTCTCTGGCAGTGTAGTAGACTCTGGCTTTGTGCCAAAGTCTACTGCACATGCGCAGGTCTCCAGGAACATGGCACCAGCATCCTGTTCCTGTATCACTATAGGATCGCCAATGTGAGGCACTCAGAGTTTAAAAGAAAGATGCATGTGCAGATGTATCTACCTTTGAAAAGCTAAATTATCATCCAATTGGATGAACTCTTTCAGCTTTTCACAAATATCAAATAAGGATGGTAAGCTTCCTTAGAAATAATAGGACTACAATGGCTCCCCATAATTGTGTACACTATGCAGATAGCATTGACACATTAATATGAGTATCCCCTTACTCCTTGGGACTCCTAGCCTTAAAGATCAGTCCAGGGCAACTAGTTATACAAACCCCTTTTTGAATGAACATCAAAACAACAAGCTTATAGTTGCAATAAGTATGCAGGGGTTCACTGGGCAGTGCTTAAGAGCTAAGAACCCCATATTTGAAGGAGCCACTAGGGGTCATATGGGTGATAATACATACACATTTTGTGACCCCTGGGCCCTCAGGCTATAATGCAGCCATGGTGACCAAAGTTTTGCAAGGTTCAAATAATTGGCTTTTTCCAGCTAGGGACCCCAAAGCACTTTGGACACCCATTTTGCAGGCTTCATGGACAAATCAACCCTAACAAAGTAGGGACTTTAGCAATTTCAGTATACTTTATTTTTTTTACAGATATATGTACAGATATGCATGTATCCTCCTTTGACAATCTAAAGCCTCATCAAATTGTATGAACTGGTTTCAGCTTTTCACGGATATCAAAATAGGTTTGTGGGAAAAACAGAACAGGACAAATGTCCCTTACTGTTTATCTTCCGGCGCTAGTAGTATTGATTGATTGTTTAATAGTGTATCAGAAGCAGCTGAGTATGACAACTAGCTAGGTTGCCAACTAAATAGAATTCAAAAAAGAAGGGGATATATACTCCGCGCTTAACGTACACTGTATCTTAATATATAAATTAAAATATAAAAAACTATAGTGTGCAGTCTGTCATGGAAAATGATTGACTCAGTAGAACTTCAAAGATACGTATAAATCAATTTATATTCAATAAACTTTAAAATGACACAATTTAAACAAACAAGCAGCATATGATTTGTGACAAATATCTGTTAGGTATTAACCACACTCAATATGGCACACAATGTATTAAGGTTAATTTGTTATATTTACTGTATAAAATTGACATACACTGGCGTCCCAGTGTTTAATATACTGTCCCGCAAAAGATAACTCAGCCTTGTGATGTAGAACTTGTATAAATACTGATGTATATTAACCCATGTGCTGGTTCCTGAGATGTTAAGTAGACAGGGTTCGTTTGTATAAATAAGCACATATATGGGTATAAGCTTCTTAAAACTAATTACAGTTGATTTAGAGATTGCCGTACAATTACCACGGCTCTGTTCCGAGCAATTGGTGATTTTTAATAACCTGTACGTGGAACTCCAAAGGACTCTCTCCTCATCACGGGTGTTAGACCTCACTGCGGAGGCCAGCAGCAGTCACTCAGTGCGGGCAAACGGAGTCTTGGACGTCAGCGGTGTGGTGCAGGAATCAAAGGCAGTGTTCCAGCTGAGAGCCGCCGGCTGAAGCGCCCAGCGTGTATCAGACCGTGGTAAGTCGAAGCTGTGGAGAGCCGTGTGCGGGCTCAATTAGCGGGTCAATTCCAAACAACTGAACATGAAAAGTGGGCGTCAACGCGTTTCATCTCCTTGGCAACCGGAGACTTCCTCAAGACGAATACCTCCCCTCTCTCCAATCACATATTTATACCCTTTCTTAATGAATTTACTTGTAACAGCTGAATCTATTTAGTATACTGAGATATTCAATTAATATGCTGCACATAATAAAAAGGTACAGTTTGTAGTTAAAACATATTGTTTACAACCAGACTAATAACGTATCAAACGCCTATTGAGTCAATCTAACAGAGTTTATACATTAATCAAAATATTCTTAAATTGAGCTTAATTACATCTCTTTCTGTCTAATAGACAGACATCAAGTTCAGATGTGCATTTCCATGTTGTGAGTAACACTTACTTATAAACATAGATCTTTAAATATTGAATACTCCTAAGCAGAATAACAAATATTCATAACTTGATAATATTTATATTCAATTGTTTATAAATAACTCCTTTTTTATATATATAATATATTGATATTAAATATAATAACTATCATAAATATATTTATAGACACCTCTATAGGAAAAGGTTATAAGCTTTTATCCTACATACTAAATTAATTAGTTCATTCCACATAACTCCAAGAAAGATTCATATTGATGAGCAAATTCTAATGAGGTAATAAAACACAGATATAATGTCTCAAACTTCCAATTATATTATACTATTTCTATATATATATTTAAATGATATTTTCAGCCAGTTTTCAATGAGTAATAAGTACATAATTATTTATGTTCTTAACACCACTTAGAAATAATTTCTATTATCATAATCATAATTATTCTCTGATCTAGTCAGACATCACTTATAGTTCTTTTAATTTTAATGAAAATTATCTTGACATGCTCTAGAGAAATAATTCTACAAGGAAAATAGGGAGGGGTTTGCTAAAAGAAAAAGGGGAGGGGAGGAAAAGTGGGGAGGGGGGGAAAACCATGTCCAACCTAACAAAACATATTTAAGTTTATAAGTGATACAGAAAAAGGGAAACTAATCTAAACATGAATAGTCCAAGGCTTCGTTAAGGCCATTGGCGTGTAGGGTATCTAACTTAAAAATCCAAGAAGAGTCTCCTATACTTAGTTTTCTAAACCTATCACCTCCTCTTTTTGTACAGGAGAATTGTTCTAAACCAACAATACTGAGAAAGGATGGGTCACCATTATGTACCTTAGAAAAATGAAGAGATACACTATGGGTCTGAAGTTTCTTGATAATATTTAATCTATGTTCCCTAAATCTGGATTTCAAAGACCTAGTAGTTCTCCCTACATATTGAAGGGAGCAAGGACACTGTAACAGATATACACAATAGTCTGTATCACAATTAATGAATTGTTTAATCGTGAAACTATTACCATTAGTTTTAGACATGACACTTGTAGTTTTGTTTAACATAAATTTACATGTCAAACAAATTTGTTTATTACATCTAAAACTACCCAATGGTCTTTTTGGTAGCCATGAGGAATTTACAGTGGTATCTATCGGTTTTACATAGCTGGGAGCCAGCATCTCTTTTAGATTAGGTTTTCTAATAAAAATAACCCTCGGTTTATCTGTTAAACGTTTATTTAAAATGGGATCTTGTTTTATCAACTCATAATTATCAAGAACAATCTTTTATATATCTTTAGATTTATTGTTAAACTTAGAAATAAATTTCAAAGAGTCCACTGTGAGTGTATCACTGGTCTTAGTTTTAAGTTTTTTTGTCGTTGTTGTAGGAGAAAAGACTTTGTTAGTTGCCTCCAATTCTGAATTCTTTCTCATGAGTGAGTTAGCAAACCTTTTGGAGTCCTCCAAAATATGTGGTGGATATCCCCTCTCATTAAATTGGTGTAAAAGGATCTCAACTTGTGATTGGAAGGCTAGATCTTCTGAACAATTACGTCTGACTCTAATAATTTGATTTTTTGGGATATTTTTTATCCACGGTTTATAATGACAACTTGAATAATGAAGGTAGTTCCCTGCCCCTACTGGTTTAACATAATTTGTTAAAATAATTTTATTATTATTAATTGATAATGTGATATCTAGAAAATGAGTGGTGTCTACATCAAAATTATAAGTGAACTTCAAATTATAAGTATTATCATTTAACAATTTAACAAAATCTTGTGCTAATTGTGCCCCTCCATTCCATATTATGAATAAATCGTCTATGTAATGGCCATAGAAGACCAGGTTCTCTCTATATGGGCCGCTCCAGATGTAATCTTCTTCAAAGCGGCCCATATAAAGGTTGGCAAAACTAGGTTCAAACCTGGTCCCCATGGCCGTTCCAAGACGGTGTAAGTAGTAACAATCTTCAAATAAAAAATAATTGTGAGTTAAAATATAAAGAATGGCTTCCAGAACAAAGTCACGTCGGCCCGGTTTCATAATGGGGTCTTTATCTATATAATATTTAACAGAATCAATCCCTTTTAAATGTGGTATATTAGTATAAAGGGTTTGGATGTCTAGGGTTAAAAAACCCCAACCTTCAGTCCAATCTTTCCCAACTGTTTGTTGTAATATATGCTGGGTATCTTTAATATGAGATTTTAAAGTGGCTACGTGACCCTGTAAATGAAAGTCTACGAAGTGAGATAAATTAGAAGAAAGTGAATCCACTCCCAAATAATAGGTCTCCCTGGTGGATGTGACAAATCTTTATGGATTTTTGGTAGGTGATAAAAAATTGGAGTGATGGGGTGTGTAGGTAACAAAAAATAAAACTCATCTTCTGAAATCACAGCATCATTTTTAGCTGTTTGTAATATACTTTTTAGTTCTAACATAAAAGGGTTACTGGGATTAGATTTAAGAAGCATATAGTAATCCAAATCTTTTAGTTGTCTATGTGCTTCTGCTACATAATCATCCCTAGATTGTAAAACTATCCCTCCCCCTTTATCTGCTTGTTTTATCACCAGTAAAGGGTCATCTTTCAAAGCTTTAATAGCTTCTCTTTCTGTTTTAGTAAGATTTTGCATATGGTAAACAGTGGACCTTCTCTTATTTCTTTCTGTTTTCATACATAATGATTTGAAGTCTTTTAAGGTTTTATTATAAAAAACAGTAATTGCAGCACTTTTCTAATCCAAAGGAAAGAAATTTGACTTCTTTTTGAATTTTGGATGTGACGATTCAGAATTAATGCTAGAAACATCAAATAGCATCAATTCTGTATCGTCAACAACATTGCTCTCTTGAAGCAATTCCTCTAATGTAAGAAGGCTAGCTTTATCAGATTCATCCAAAATTGACCCGCTAATTGAGCCCGCACACGGCTCTCCACAGCTTCGACTTACCACGGTCTGATACACGCCGGGCGCTTCAGCCGGCGGCTCTCAGCTGGAACACTGCCTTTGATTCCTGCACCATACCGCTGACGTCCAAGACTCCGTTTGCCCGCACTGAGTGACTGCTGCTGGCCTCCGCAGTGAGGTCTAACACCCGTGACGAGGAGAGAGTCCTTTGGAGTTCCACGTACAGGTTATTAAAAATCACCAATTGCTCGGAACAGAGCCGTGGTAATTGTACGGCAATCTCTAAATCAACTGTAATTAGTTTTAAGAAGCTTATACCCATATATGTGCTTATTTATACAAACGAACCCAGTCTACTTAACATCTCAGGAACCAGCACATGGGTTAATATACATCAGTATTTATACAAGTTCTACATCACAAGGCTGAGTTATCTTTTGCGGGACAGTATATTAAACACTGGGACGCCAGTGTATGTCAATTTTATACAGTAAATATAACAAATTAACCTTAATACATTGTGTGCCATATTGAGTGTGGTTAATACCTAACAGATATTTGTCACAAATCATATGCTGCTTGTTTGTTTAAATTGTGTCATTTTAAAGTTTATTGAATATAAATTGATTTATACGTATCTTTGAAGTTCTACTGAGTCAATCAATTTCCATGACAGACTGCACACTATAGTTTTTTATTTTTTTATTTATATATTAAGATACAGTGTACGTTAAGCGCGGAGTATTTATCCCCTTCTTTCACGGATATCAAACAAGTATGGAAAGCTTCCTTATGAAAGGATAGGAATACATTGGCTCCCCATAATCGTGCACACTATGCAGATAGCATAGACACAATAATATGAGTGTCCCCTTACACTTTTGGACTACTAACCTTAAACGTCAGTCCAGGGCAATTAGTTGTACAAACCCCTTTTTGAATGAACATCAAAACAACAAGCTTATAGTTGCAATAAGTATGGAGGGGTTCACTGGGCAGTACTTAAGAGCTAAGAACCCCATATTTGAAGGAGCCACTAGAGGTCATATGGGTGATAATACATACACATTTTGTGGCCCCTGGGCCCACAGGTTATAATGCAGCTGTCGGTCCCCAAAGTTATGCAAGGTTCAAATAATTGGCTTTTTCCAGCTAGGGACCCCAAAGCACTTTGGACACCCATTTTGCAGGATTCATGGACAAATCAACATGAAGGTACCCTAACAAAGTAGGGACTTTAGCAATTTCAGTATACTTTATTTTTTTTTTTACAGATATTTGTACAGATATGCATGTATCCTCCTTTGATAATCTAAAGCCTCACCAAATTGTATGAACTGGTTTCAGCTTTTCACAAATATCAAACGAGGATGGAAAGCTTCCTTATGAAAGGATAGGACTACATTGGCTCCCCATAATCGTGCACACTATGCAGATAGCATAGACACAATAATATGAGTGTCCCCCTTACACTTTGTGACTCCTAACCTTAAAGATCAGTCCAGGGCAATTAGTTTTATAAACCCCTTTTTGAATGAACATCAAAACAACATGCTTATAATTGCAATAAGTATGAAGGGGTTCACTGGGCAGTACTTAAGAGCTAATAAACCCATATTTTAAGAAGCCACTAGAGGTCATATGGGTGATAATTCATACACATTTTGTGGCCCCTGGGTCCTCAGGTTAAAATGCAGCTGTTAGTCCCCAAAGTTATGCAAGGTTCAAATAATTGGCTTGTTCAAGCTAAAGACTCAAAAGCACTTTGGGCACTCATTTTGCAGGATTCATGGACAAATCAACATAAGGTTACCCTAACAATGTAGGAACTTTAGAGAATTCATTACACTTTATTTTCACAGATATCTGCACATAAATGCATGTATCCACCTTGGTAATCTAAATCCTCCTCAATCTTCATGCACTGTTTCAACTTTTTACAAATATTAAATAAGGATGATAAACTCACATAGAAAATAAAAGATTATATAGGCTCCCCATATCTTTGCTGGATTTACTATGCTCATATTGAAGTTAATTATTTTTAGCAATCAATCCTCAATAAACATCTTCATCAGTCCAAGACCAATCTGGGGGTTCCCGGCGGGTCGGCCCCGGCCTCCTGCTGCCACCGTCCTCTCTGGTGACTCTAGATAACCTTGGGCCAATCGCACGTCCCCGCGATGGCGCATTCGGATGTCTGCCCTATCAACTTTTGATGGTACTTTCTGCGCCTACCATGGTGACCACGGGTAATCAGGGTTCGATTCCGGGGAGGGAGCCTGAGAAACGGCTACCACATTCAAGGAAGGCAGCAGGAGCGCAAATTACCCACTCCCGACTCGGGGAGGTAGTGACGAAAAATAACAATACAGGACTCTTTCGAGGCCCTGTAATTGGAATGAGTACACTTTAAATTCTTTAACGAGGACCCATTGGAGGGCAAGTCTGGTGCCAGCAGCCGCGGTAATTCCAGCTCCAATAGCGTATATTAAAGTTGCTGCAGTTAAAAAGCTCGTAGTTGGATCTCGGGATCGAGCTGGCGGTCCGCCGAAAGGCGAGCTACCGACTGTCCCAGCCCCGGCCTCTCGGCGCCTCCCTGATGCTCTTGACTGAGTGTCCCGGGGGCCCGAAGCGTTTACTTTGAAAAAATTAGAGTGTTCAAAGCAGGCCCGGTCGCCTGGATACTTCAGCTAGGAATAATGGAATAGGAGGCTGCGGGGGCGCCACTGATTTAGAGCAGACTGACATGCGGACGAGCGTCCGCATGTCAGTCTGCGGTCTCCTTCCCTCCCCTGCTGGAAGGAGGGACATGGAGGGCACAGCGCGCGCCTCTCCTGTGTCCCTCCTGGGTCTCCGGCGGCCGCGGGTCTAATAAAGGAACTGCCATTCGTGAGCTCTGATTGGCTCACGAACGGCACTTCCTTTATTAGACCCGCGGCCGCCGGAAACCCAGGAGGGACACAGGAGAGGCGCACGCTGTGCCCTCCGTGTCCCTCCAACAGGAAGCAGCGGGGGAGCGGCAACGGCGGCGGCGGGGGGGGGGGGGGGCGGCACGCACTGAGGGGGCATATATGGCACTGGGGGGCAATATCTGGCACTGGGGCATATGTGGCACTGGGGGGGGGATATCTGGCACTGGGGGCATATATGGCACTGGGGGGGGAATATCTGGCACTGGGGTCATATGTGGCACTGGGTGGGAATATCTGGCACTGGGGGGCATATATGGCACTGGGGGGGAATATCTGGCACTGGGGGGCATATATGGCACTGGGGGGGAATATCTGGCACTGGGGGCATATCTGGCACTGGGGGCATATATGGCACTGGGTGGAATATCTGGCACTGGGGGCATATGTGGCACTGGGGCATATGTGGCATTCGTGGGGAATATCTGACACTGGGGGAATATCTGGCACTGGGGGAATATCTGGCACTGGGGGCATATGTGGCACTGGGGGGTATATGTGTACCTGGCACATAGGGGGTGGCTATATTTGGCACTGAGGGCATGTGAGTACCTGGCACTGTGGGGGAATATCTGGCACTGGGGGCAAATGTAGCACTGGGGGTGGGGTATATGTGTACCTGGCACATGGGGGGGCTATATTTGGCACTGGGGGCATGTGAGTACCTGGCACTGTGGGGGAATATCTGGCACTGGGGACATATGTGGCACTGGGAGCACAGCCCTAGCAACAAGGACTACCTCCTAGCAACGAGCATGACACCCAGTGCATGAAACCCCTGGCAACGAGCATGACACTGTCAAAGTCAGAAAAATATCACTATGCACACTGCCATATTTGCACCTCATGCGAGCTCCCGCTGCGCGTGCAAGAGCTCTCCCGTGCGTGCGCATACTCGCAGTCGCGTGCACCCGCAGGCGCACGATATGCGGATTTACGGTAGAGTTTGTATGCGTCTAGCGGGCGACTCAATCGATATATATTTTAACCATATAATGTATTTTGTAGATCATGGTCCCTTTGATAGATTCTGAAAGTTTAGTTAATGTAGCATGTTCATGGACAGAGAGATCCCTCTTTGTTTGATACGAAGGGTCAGACAAGGATTATACAGTGGTGTTTAGTATCCATCGGAAGAGTATTTAATTAGCAATATTCCGGTGTTGGTTTGAAGCGGATTAATCACTCGTGCGAATAGTTGTGGACATAAGAAGTTTATGTCCATTTACTATTATTTGCACTTACTTATCCATGCGGCGGTAAACCTAGTTTCCCACCCACCTGAGCAGTTGGAAGTAGACACAGCCCACCTGTATGAATCAACCTATGACCTTTTGTTATAATGCGAAGACGAATTCCTGTGTCCAATGAACAATGAGATTGTAGGGACCATTGAATTGTATTGTGTGTGGGGCATAAATAGACAAGCCGATCGTATCCAGCACACTCTCTTCAACGATTCTCATCTCTGATAATCGGGAGCTGGATATTCAGAAAGGCGCATGCAATCGTTCCTTTGTGCGTAAGTTTTCTCCGCAATCATATTGTCTTTATTGTTATTGTGAGCCATATCTCTCTCTCTCCCTCCTCTCCTCTTTCTCTCTCATTTTCCCTTAAACGTAATTGTATTGTATTGTATTTCATGTAGTTATCTGGTTAGGTAGTCTATGTTATATTGGTAGTGTATGACTTGTATTGTATTTTTCTTTTGCAAGTATAACATTCATATAAGGCGTTAGACCCTAAGCCCGGTATCTGTGTATTTCTTATATTCCTAAGTATTCTCAGAGCGTCGGAGACGCTCGAATAGCTTTTAAGTTAATAAGGTTACACTGTGTGGCATTTACACTCTATCACTACACCAAGGTTTACTGCATAATACACTGTTTTATGGTATAGTTATAAAGGTTTAACATTGTGAGCGTCTGCGCTGCTGGTGATCTCCTCGTGGTCCCGAGCGTCCGCTACGCTATAGCAAATCATTACGTTAGTCGGCAGCCAATAGCGTGCCTGCCTGTGATCTCTTGGCCGTGAGCGAAACGTGACGCTTGAGCGTCTCGACTACGGCTAAGCGATTGTTACGCAACGTGCGTACCCTTACGGTATTCCATACGTTAATAGCGTACAGTGTTCTTAGACCTCTTAAAGGGTTTTAAGTATGATAAATATTTAGTTTTATCAATTGGCGGCTCGTCCAGTCCTTCACATATCTCTGCTAGGTAATTCCAGCACACATTATCCATCAGCAAAGGGCGGGAGATCATATTCCTCGCAGTGCTGTCTGGATAAGCGTCTGCTTCGCTTAGTAAAGGGTGCTGAGGGAATCCGGAACCGGAGGTAAGAACAACACGCTAGTGTCTTTTAAAACTGTTTATTTCTATCTTGCGTACGCACACACGCATATCTGCATTTCTTTTATTCGTGTATTTTCATATATCACTCTCCTGTTTGCCATTTTATAATTGATAAACGTGCTAAGAGAGATTTGTCGCTATTTCATAGTTAAAGTGTAAAAGTAATACATTAAGGGATAAATTGCAAAGCACGCACGCAGCTCTACCTAAAGATACAAGGAGAGATTGGTGTGGTGCTCGGTAGATGATCAAGGATCATCTACATTGATAAACGTGTTAGTTGTGTTACGGTGGATATCTGCATTGCGTACACGTGTCTCTAACAAAAGGCTGAGACTCGCGCACGCAACTCAAAGGCCGACGCACGCAGCGTATATTACGCAACGGAGTGTCTGGGTACGCCCACGTAACTCAAATCACACGATAAGTGTTATTTTAGCAGGCGAAGAGGTGGCAACGCGATAAATAGCGCAGGTCTATTTCAGTGTCCGAAATTTAAGCTAATAGATCCTTCTCCAATTTACAACACATCTGGTCTAAAGGAAAGAAATTTCTGCGCAGAAATAGAAATAGAAACAAAAGTGTACATGTGGTGAGTGAGTGTTTGCATATATAAGTTTTTACAATTTTGGGGATTGAACCACAGAAATCATCGAGTTCTCGTGAAGTACATACGTGTAAGTGACATACATGGTGGCTAGGGAGGCATCCCTTGTTAAACATATAAAGAGCATTAGAGTGTAGCAGACCAGGAGGTCATACTGTAGCAGACCAGGAGGTCAGACCAGGAGGTCGCATAACAGACCAGGAGGTCCAGGTACAGCAGACAAGGAAGTCCGCTATAGAGTCAAGTAGCCCAACACCAAGAAGGGTTGGGGCGGAACCCATATAGGCCATAAAGCTCAGGCTGAAGGAATTCGCAGCTGCTGAATGTCGATTCCGTTGGTCGCTCCGTACATAAGATTAGTTGCTTATGTACTGAACGATTGTACCGCACGTAATTGTGTGCATTAGTTAGTAATCTGACCTAGTACCATTTGTGTACGAAAAGGGTCATAAACGCTATTTGTACATTCTAACGTGATTTGTGTAATTTTTTATTTTTAAAAGGGAAGTTCGCTGGTCACTCAGGAATTATCCAACAACCCCACAGTTACTGGAAAGGGTTAATGCTCTGCGGATCACACTCACATGTTCCAGTAAACAAAGGTTCATAGGGGCCCTGGGTCGAGTACGCCAGCACTATATCAGTGTGGAGGTCGTATTGGTCGGCGTGGGCGAGTAAGTGGGGTACTCGGTAAACTACCACCGTCAACCTATCTTTGAATATTTTGGTTTTTTGTAAGGGTTCGCTGAAGACCCAATTATAAAGGTCAGAGGTAGAGCAAGCAACACCTGCAAATTATGGGGGCCAGTTGTTCAGGAAGGGGGCGATCAACCTCGGTTCGGGTTGATTTAGTGAACCGACCAATCGGGTCGGCAAGGTACGTAATGTGTGAAAAATACGGTTCACACACAGAAGTTTTATGTGATGAATGGGAAAGAATGACGGTACATGACGGGGAGAAGTTCCCAAGAGTAGGCAGCTTTAGCCCAGAAGTGTTACAAAATCTAAGGAGGAGGATATGTCTCATTAAATCAGCAAAGAGACGAATCAAACATTATGATTATTTGCAGTTATGGCAACAGGAGGGTGAAATACAGAGAGGATTGGCTCAGGCGGCGGGATCTAACCCTATCAGGAAACTGATAGCCACGGCACCGCCGCCACCATACATATCAGGAGAGAAATTGGTTGCGGAGAATGACGCACTAGGGTGTAACAAATAAACACTTAGCAACTGTGTAAATGTTAATGAGTTAACCAATGCAAGTATTAACCCGTGCAAGTTGTACCCTGTTTTGAACTTTCCCCAGGAGTGTGATCAAGAAGACGAAGCATCAACAATATCGGCGCTCTCTCTAGCAGCCACCATATCAGAGACAACAGTAGGCACGGCCCAACCCTTAAGATTAGTAACAAAGGCCCCTAGCGGAGGGACAGGTGAGGTCGTATCAACGGGTAAGTACGGCACCTTACACTATGCTGAAACCATTTCACCACAGGCGGTAGAATCTAATCAGAATGACATTATTATACTTGCTCCCGTTAGGGTAATAGCTGTTCCAAATGGGAAAACGGACACTACAGGAGTCACTCCCATTAGGAACATTGCCATGTATAGCCCATTTTCCCGAATGGAATTAAGAACCATAGTGTCTGAATTCCCTGATCCTAGGAAAGATCTAGTTGCTAGCCAGAAATACATCAGAGACCTAGGAAATACTGTAGAGCCAAATAACAAAGACTGGCAGATATTGCTGAGGGCATGTTTACCCTCCAATGTCGACTCAGCTCAATTTTTAGCTGACTGTGGATTGGATCAGGATGTACCCCTTACAGATGTGTACAACAAAGACAATGTAAAAAGAATAAATTTACAGTTAAAGGAGTATTTCCCAGCTGTAGCCAAATGGAATAGATTTTTTTCCATTAAACAAAAAGAGTCAGAAACAGCTGCTGAGTATTTTCACCGGGCACTATTAGAAATGGCAAAATACACTGGCATAGAGGACATTAGGACCAATGCAAATCATCAAGAAGTAGCAGTATCTGTGCTAATGGATGGTTTAAAAGAAGCATTAAAGACAAGGGTACAGACCACGCAACCATGTTGGCGAGGTCTGTCGGTGGCTACTTTGAGAGAGGCTGCTATTGATCATGACCGGAATATCACCAGACACAGGGAGTCACAAGGTGATAAGTTAATGGCCGTAAGTATACAGGCCCTGACCACAAAGCAGCCTTTGTTTAAATCACCAAACCCGGTGGGTAAGTCAAATGTGGTAACATGTTATTTTTGTCATAAACAGGGACACATAGCACGAGACTGTAGAGCGAAAAATTCACAAAGATCATACCAACCCCCTAGACAACGACATGACACACGAAATTGGGATCAGGGTCCACAGAGACGGAGTTATGAGCCACATACAGGGGAAACAAAAAGATATCCCCCAAAAGGAGACTGGCAAACTTCTGGCAGTTCCCATTTAACCCCTTCACAAGTAGTTGCTGCCAGCGGGATTCAGTGAGGTCACCATACCCAATAGGGGTGTGGCCATACCTGTAATCTGCAGCCAGTAAAATTGATTGCAAGTCTTGGAAGTGAACCCGAAATTGCAATAAATGTAGCTGGTAAATCATTAAACTTTCTTGTAGATACGGGGGCGGCCAAATCAGTGATAAATTCGACAGTGGGCATGAGAACCACTGGTAAGACAATTCCAGCCATAGGAGTAACGGGAGTAGTCCAGCACTACCCTGTTAGCAAACCAGCCGAGATTACAATAGGGCCTTTACATACCAAGCATTCCTTTTTGCTGGCTGCATCGGCACCGACTAATCTCCTGGGAAGAGACTTATTGTGTAAAATGGGGTGCGTCATTTATTGTACTCCTGAAGGTGTATTCTTGGACATACCTGAGAATCACGCTCAGGAAGTGCGAGACATGTTAGACTCCCCATCAAAATTACTGTCACATACCATTATGACAAATAGGACTCCATCCCAAGTAGAAGAAATTACATCCCAGATACCAGAGTCACTTTGGACTAAAGATGGACAGGACACTGGATTAATGGCAAATGTAGCTCCGGTAGTTGTACAAGTAAAAGATGGTAGGATAGCTCCAAAAATCCCACAGTACCCTCTGAAGCCAGAGGTGGAGTTAGGAGTGTATCCCGTAATAGAGCGCTTGCTACAACAGGGCATTCTGGTAAGAACATCCAGCACTGCCAATAGTCCCATCTTCCCTGTGAAAAAGAGTGGGGGGAGGGGTTACCGGCTAGTGCAGGATCTAAGGGGGATTAACAAAATAGTTGAGAGTCAGTTCCCCGTAGTGCCAAATCCAGCTGTCATCCTTATGCAAATCCCTCCCACTGCGAAATTTTTCACTGTTATTGACCTTTGCTCCGCTTTCTTTTCGGTACCTCTGCACCCTGACAGCCAATATTTGTTTGCATTTACATATAGAGGAGTCCAATACACATGGACTCGATTACCACAAGGTTTCATAGACAGTCCAAGTATATTTTCCCAGGCTTTGCATGATTGTTTACAGTCTTTCCAACCAGAGAGTGGATCAGTATTGATACAGTATGTGGATGATTTACTACTGTGTTCAGATTCATTGGAAGCATCCCTGAAGGATACGAAACAGCTCCTGTTTCATCTTTCAGACACAGGACACAAGGTTTCCAAAGACAAGTTACAATTATGCCAAACTAAAGTAAAATATTTGGGACACTGTCTAACACAAGGACTGAGACACCTGACCGCTGATAGAATTCAAGCAATTAGAGACATGACTCTGCCACAAACCCAGCAACAGATCAGAACGTTTTTAGGAATGTGTGGGTATTGCCGTAACTGGATCCCAGGATTTTCCATTCTAGCGTTACCTTTGCAGGAGATGGTCTCCTCAAACAAACCGGATCGGATTTCGCATACAGACGAGTCCGAGATGGCATTTGAGAGACTTAAACAGTGCCTAACGCAGGCGCCAGTATTAGGTATGCCAGACTATGGGAAACCCTTTGAGCTGTACGGAACAGAAAGTGCTGGTTGCGCGGCAGGCGTCCTAACCCAGAAGCACGGTGATGCCAGCAGGCCGGTAGCATACTACAGCGCTCAGCTAGTTACGGTAGCGCGATCCCTCCCCACATGCTTGCGAAGCGTTGCTGCGATAGCATTGCTAGTAACGAAAAGCGAAGATGTAGTGCTAGGTCACAACCTCACAATTCATACACCACATGCAGTGTCAGCCTTGATAAATTCTGCCCAAACCAGACACGTCTCATCAGCGCGGTTTACAAGATGGGAATTGGCACTAATGGCCCCCGTAAACATCACCATAAGGAGATGCAGTGCATTAAATCCTGCAACATATCTCCCAGGTGTGCCTGGACAGGCACAAAGGGTGGAGGATGAGAGTGGTGGGGAAGGAGGATTTAATACAAAGGATGACACACATGATTGTATGGAATATTTGACCCAAAATTTCACGGCAAGGCCTGACATCAGTGACAACCCACTAGAAGATGTAGACTTTACTTTCTACACTGACGGTAGTTGTCACAGACAGTCAGACTCGGGAGACTTGTGTACTGGATACGCAGTTGTAGATGACCAGGGCACCATAGAAGCAGAACCGCTAGGCCCACCTCACTCAGCCCAGGTTGCTGAACTGGTCGCCCTAACCAGAGCATGTGAATTGGCTAAGGGCAAGTCAGCCAATATCTACACCGATTCTAGATACGCCTTCGGGGTAGTTCATGATTTCGGAGCCCTATGGCGCCTCAGAAATTTCATGACGGCAGCTGGTACACCGGTAGCGCATGCAGCTCACATCAAAAGGCTTCTAACAGCGATACAGGAACCCGACAGAGTGGCTGTTATCAAGTGTAAAGCACACACATATAGCCAGGACCCTATATCACTTGGTAACAGCCGAGCAGACGAAGCTGCTAAGTTAGCAGCTGTTACCCCCAGACAGACAGACACCACACAACTGATGGTATTTAATACCATCAACACACAGAAGCTGTGTGAAATGCAAAATTTGTGTTCCACACAGGAAAAGGCAGTCTGGAAGGCAAAGGGATATGGCCAGGAGTCCTCAGGACTCTGGACGGATGGACAAGGTAAACCAGTGGCCCCCAGAGCATATCTTCCATGTTTAGCTGAGGCAGCACACGGGCTGACTCATCTGGGCAAGGAGGGAATGTGTAAGTTGGTAAGAGCATATTGGTGCGCCCCAGGATTTTCATCCCATGCAGGTAAGAGAGCAATGTCATGCCTTACCTGTTTGAGAAAGAATATCGGAAAGGCAATACCAACAGAACCATCTCATATCCCACCTACAGGCGGACCTTTTCAGGTAATACAGATTGACTTTATCCAATTACCCCCTTGTCGAAATTTGAAATATGTACTTGTTTGTATAGATGTGTTCTCAAATTGGGTCGAAGCATTTCCTGCGGCCACAAATACCGCTATGTTTACTGCTAAGAAAATTGTGCAGGAATTTGTATGTAGATATGGTATCCCTAGAATAATTGAAAGTGATAGGGGTACCCATTTTACAGGTGATGTCTTTCAAGGAATGTGTAAGTTGATGGGAATTGATAGCAAGCTGCACACTCCATACCGTCCACAGGCGAGTGCGAAGGTGGAAAGAGTGAACAGCACTATTAAAAATAAACTGAGCAAAGTTATGGCAGAAACAGGATTGACATGGCCAGAAGCTTTACCCATTGTACTATACAGCATCAGAACCACTCCCAGGTCCCCTCTTAATCTGTCTCCCTTTGAAATCTTGTTTGGTCGACAACCGCATGTTATGATTAACCCTCAGGATGATTTGAAGTGTAACAATGAAGTGACTGTAAAATACTTGATTAACATGAGTAAACAGCTAAGGAATCAAAATGATAATTTGAAGATGGTGATTCCTGATTTACCAGATAGTAATTGTCATGACATTGAACCTGGGGATTATGTAATGATACGGAATTTTCTACGCTCAGGTTGCCTTATTGACAGATGGGAAGGACCATACCAAGTCTTATTGACTAGCACTACAGCATTGAAGGTTGCCGAGAGAGAGACTTGGGTTCATTCGTCCCATTGTAAGAAGGTTGCTGATCCAGAGAGGTCCCGTGATAAGGAACAGACGGTAGAGGAAGTTGTATCACTGGAGTGTCTGTTCCAGGAGGACTGAGGCGGCACCCGAGCATTGAAAATCACAAGATCGAAAGCAGTTGTCGACTCCCTGTTCCCTTTTATTGTTTTTCTCCACTTCCCATCCCATCTCCCTCAATTATTTCTTTCCCCCTTCTCATTTTTCTCCATTTCCTCCTCTAAGATGGACTTGCCCCAAGAGACTGTGATCCGGATTTTCCTGTTGACCATGATGTTGACCAGAGCAGTCTGTTCCGGCGAGAGTACCATGGAGGTCGAGAGAGGTTCTGGAATGGGTTCTGATGACAGAGATGGAGGCGTAGTTTCCCAAGAACAACATAATCAACAAGCAAAGGCGAGTATCAGAAAACGATCCGATAACATAGACCATAGAAGGAATTGTGAAGGATTGTTAGCTGAAGAAAACTGTATCTGTAGGCTCAGTGACAATGTAGTTGAGGATGGGTGTATCAAGAAATGTCAGTCCAGTTTTAATATCCACATGGACCGGCATCCATTGAGTGACTATCACTCCTTAGTGGGTAATGTGTTAAATCAGACAGATTGTTGGGTATGCTCTCAAGTACCTCAAGGCCATAGTAAATCAGGCTTAGTACCATTTCCTTTAACGATAGGGGAGGTACTTGAGCTAAGTGGTGGGAGGCCGGTGGACAGGAGGTTTAATATCTCCAGTCCTCCTAGTTTGAAGCTCCACCAATATCATGTGGATAAGTCCCTAATATGTTTTAACATTTCCAATCCCCGAAAGCCGGGAACTTGGGAAGTGTCATGGAGTAACCAAACCATGACCTTTTCATATAGAGCAGATAGAATGCCAACAGATACAGAGCTTATACGCCACATAGCCAGTAGAGAAAAATCTTTCCGATATAGGTATACCCTAGGAAGTAGGATTATGAGTGTTGGAGAGGTATCACCAGGATACTGTGCACATATCGTACAAACTGATACGTGTACTAGACAGATGGGAGAATTAGGGTTAGGAGATTTCACATGGAAGATGTGTAATATGGTTATGTCCTACTCCGTCCCATATGTTCTCCCCGATGATGCATATTTCATATGCGGGAGGAAGGCGTATAAGTGGCTTGCCCCAAACTCAGAAGGGTTGTATTATATTGGAAAAGTACTGCCTGAGGTAATGACTGTATCACATGCCAAAATGAAAGATATTCACCGCAGTGCCCAAGCTCCTTATACTCACACTCATTACGAGCACGTAGTTAAACGGCACCTGATAGAAAGAACAGAGCATCCGGCCTCTGACATGATCCATGAATCCACCGGGATTCAGGTTCTACTCGCGTTAGACATCACTCGCACCGCCAGAGGAGTGTTGAATTATAAATACATATCTGTGCTTGCAAATTTGTTAGACAATATCACAGAAATGTATGATGACACGTTTAGGTATACTGGAAGAGAACTTCAAGCTTATAAAACAGAACTGGTTCAGCATAGAATGGTTCTTAATTATCTCACAGCAGTAACAGGTGGATATTGTGTCACACTGGCAACGCAGTACGGCGTGAAATGCTGCACATATATAACGAATAGTACCGAGGATCCGGTCGAGGTCATAGACCAAAAGATGGATGACATTCTCCAATTAAAGTGGGAATTTCGCAGGAGACACAATCTCACCCTTGCTGCTGTGGGTAATGAGCTGACTGGTTGGGTGTCATGGTTGAACCCGCGAAATTGGTTCTCTGGTTTAGGAGAATGGGCTCAAGGAGTCATAATGGATGTAGGGAAGTTTCTTCTATGTATCTTGGGTGTTGTCATATCGATTGGCTTGATATTTAGATGCGGTCAGGCTTTAATGAAGTGCAAACGTAGTACCAGGGTAATGAGTCTAAGGAGTGAGGAAATTGTAATTCCAATGGATTTGATTTATGACTCAACGGTAGAGACAATGATGTGATGAAAATGCGATTATACGGTCCGTTTCTTTCACCTGTTTTTCCGTTTTCTCCAAGGTAAAAAGACCCACTTGGACGAGGAATTTGACGAGCCTGTATACAGACAACTGATGGATTAAAGAAGAAGTTTTGACAACCTTATACACAGATATTTGATGAACTATGCCATAGACCCCCAGTTTCCCTAGAAATTTTAAATTTACGCTAGCCCAACACTTTTGTAAGTCTATGGACATTGACAAAGCTTTTTGCCCACACTTGTTGGCAAAAGCCCAAAGAAGACTGCATTCAACAGACACCGAACAAGACTTCAACCGACAAATGTTCATTAACCTGACATAGAATACCACTGTATTTACCATAATTGTTCTTTATCTTCATTTCTACAACCCTCAGGTAATGACACACATAGTCGATAGGGAATACAGGCACAGATATCAGCAATCACATATTCCCCCATTCATGTATCATCAACTAAAATGTGCTTCCCCATTTTGTTACAACCACAGCCGAAAAGAGCTCGGTAGAGTTTGACAGCCCATCCACAGACCCTTAATACGGGATAAGAAGGAATTCAAATGTATACTTCGCAATACCTCGAAGCTTGATTTAAAACACGTACGGCACGATGATACATGACCCCCCAAACATGGATGCATACACACATGCTTCTGCTATCTCACTAGGTCATACCCTTTTCCTACCTTCTTCTCTCCTCCCTTACCCAATCATGGAAATGTATTTACACTTGACATATATTTTTCTCGTTTTGAAATGTTTTAGGAAGTGGCAGTTATTGTTGACTGCCAAAGGGTGGACTGTCAAAGTCAGAAAAATATCACTATGCACACTGCCATATTTGCACCTCATGCGAGCTCCCGCTGCGCGTGCAAGAGCTCTCCCGTGCGTGCGCATACTCGCAGTCGCGTGCACCCGCAGGCGCACGATATGCGGATTTACGGTAGAGTTTGTATGCGTCTAGCGGGCGACTCAATCGATATATATTTTAACCATATAATGTATTTTGTAGATCATGGTCCCTTTGATAGATTCTGAAAGTTTAGTTAATGTAGCATGTTCATGGACAGAGAGATCCCTCTTTGTTTGATACGAAGGGTCAGACAAGGATTATACAGTGGTGTTTAGTATCCATCGGAAGAGTATTTAATTAGCAATATTCCGGTGTTGGTTTGAAGCGGATTAATCGCTCGTGCGAATAGTTGTGGACATAAGAAGTTTATGTCCATTTACTATTATTTGCACTTACTTATCCATGCGGCGGGAAACCTAGTTTCCCACCCACCTGAGCAGTTGGAAGTAGACACAGCCCACCTGTATGAATCAACCTATGACCTTTTGTTATAATGCGAAGACGAATTCCTGTGTCCAATGAACAATGAGATTGTAGGGACCATTGAATTGTATTGTGTGTGGGGCATAAATAGACAAGCCGATCGTATCCAGCACACTCTCTTCAACGATTCTCATCTCTGATAATCGGGAGCTGGATATTCAGAAAGGCGCATGCGATCGTTCCTTTGTGCGTAAGTTTTCTCCGCAATCATATTGTCTTTATTGTTATTGTGAGCCATATCTCTCTCTCTCCCTCCTCTCCTCTTTCTCTCTCATTTTCCCTTAAACGTAATTGTATTGTATTGTATTTCATGTAGTTATCTGGTTAGGTAGTCTATGTTATATTGGTAGTGTATGACTTGTATTGTATTTTTCTTTTGCAAGTATAACATTCATATAAGGCGTTAGACCCTAAGCCCGGTATCTGTGTATTTCTTATATTTCTAAGTATTCTCAGAGCGTCGGAGACGCTCGAATAGCTTTTAAGTTAATAAGGTTACACTGTGTTGCATTTACACTCTATCACTACACCAAGGTTTACTGCATAATACACTGTTTTATGGTATAGTTATAAAGGTTTAACATTGTGAGCGTCTGCGCCACTGGTGATCTCCTCGTGGTCCCGAGCGTCCGCTACGCTATAGCAAATCATTACGTTAGACGGCAGCCAATAGCGTGCCTGCCTGTGATCTCTTGGCCGTGAGCGAAACGTGACGCTTGAGCGTCTCGACTACGGCTAAGCGATTGTTACGCAACGTGCGTACCCTTACGGTATTCCATACGTTAATAGCGTACAGTGTTCTTAGACCTCTTAAAGGGTTTTAAGTATGATAAATATTTAGTTTTATCAACACCCAGTGCATGAAACACCTGGCAACGAGCATGACACCCAGTGCATGAAACCCCTGGCAACGAGCATGACACCCTGAGCATGAAAACCTCTGGCACCGTACATGGAACCAAGAGCATGAAACCCCTGGCAACGAGCATGACACCCAGTGCATGAAACCCCTGACAACGAGCAGGTAATTGAAAAGTAAATAAAAGCCTTACTGTAGGACTTAATGTGTAATGGGCATTACGGTGTGTGGCATAATGTATCACGGACATTGCGGTGTGTGTCATAATGTGTCACAGGCATTACGGTGTATGGTATACTATATCGCGGGCATTGTGATATGTGGTATAATGTCTCAGGGTCATTGCAGTGTGTGGCATAATGTATTACGGACATTGTGGTGTGTGTCATAATGTGTCAGGCATTACGGTGCATGGCATACTATATCACGGGCATTGTGGTATGTGGTATAATGTCTCAGGGTCATTGCAGTGTGGCATAATACATAACGGGCATTGCGGTGTGTGGCATAGGGTATAACGGGCATTGCGGTATGTGTCACAGGCATTACGGTGTATGGTATACTATATCACAGGCATTGTGGTATAATGTCTCAAGGTCATTGCAGTGTGTGGCATAATGTGTCACAGGCATTGTATGTGCTATAATGTATCGGGCATTGCAGTGTGTGGCATAATGTATCACGGACATTGCGGTGTGTCATAATGTGTCACAGACATTGTATGTGCTATAATGTATCAGGGGCATTGCAGTGTGTAGCATAATGTATAACGGGCATTGCGATTAATGTCATAATGTGTCACAGGCATTACGGTGTGTGGCATAATGTGTCGGGGGCATTATGGTGTGTGCATACTGTGTCATGTGCATTATTGTGTGTGGCATAATGTCTAAGGGCCATTGCAGTATGTGCCATAATGTATACTGGGCATTACTATAAGGAGGAAAAAAGACAAATAATGTAAGGGGCATGAATCAGGATTATTTTTCTTTCCTGTGGTGGCTAACGTCTGGGCGTGCAGGTTGCAAAACTGGGGTATAAGGTATTCTTTTCCTGCAATGCCACGGCCCTTTATGCGAAGCCACGTCCATTCCAACAAAGCCATGCCCCTTTTTTGCTGCGCGCGCCGAAGGCATATTTATCCCTTTATTGAGTGGGAGTGGACCCTTAAATTTTTGGATCTCTAGCCCCAGTGGTTGGACCAGAAGACTTTGATAAGCAACCCCATATATCTAATAACATTAAGGCCTTAAGTCTAGATTTTTATGTAGAATGAAAGGGTTCCGTGGGCAGTTCTTTAATGCCAGGTACCATATATTTTCAGGAGCCCCTAGGGTCATATGGTAGATGATGTCTGCAAATTTTGGGGCCCCTGGGCCCTCAGGGTAATTACCTGCTGTAGATCTCCAAAGCTATGCAAAGTTGTATTATTCCACATGCTAGAGTTTGGGCCCCAGTGATCCCCAGGACCCCATGATTTGCAGGTTGCATTAGCAAATCAATATGAGTGTACCCTTCAATTTGTGGATCACTAGCCCCAACGGTTTGACCAATAGTCCATTTTAAATAACCACTACTTGGATAAACTGCATTGTAAAATGAATAGATGTATATGTTGGTCCAGCTTGGGCCCCTGAAGATAATGGGCCCCCAAATTTTGAAGGTTGCATAGGCATATGAATGGCAGTTTACCCTTAAATTTTTGTATCTCTAGCCCCAGTGGTTGGACCAGAAGACTTTGATAAGCAACCCCCTATTTCAAATAATATTAAGCCCTCATGTCTAGATTTTTATGTAGGATGATAGAGTCCCCTGGGCAGTTTTTTTAATGCCAGGGACCCCATATTTTCAGGAGCCCCTAGGGTCATATGGTAGATGATGTTTGCATATTTTGGGACCCCTGGGCCCTCAGGGTAATCACCTGCTGTTGATCTCCAAAGCTATCCAAAGTTGTATTATTCCACATGCTAGAGTTTGGGCCCCAGGGGTCCCCGGGACCCCATGTTTTGCAGGTTGCATTATCAAATCAATATGAGTGTACCCTTTAATTTGTGTATCACTATCCCTAACGGTTTGACCAGTAGACTATTTTAAATAACCACTACTTGGATGAACTGCATGGTAAAATGAATAGATGTATATGTTGGTCCAGCATGGGCCCCTGAAGATAATGGGCCCCCAAATTTTCAAGGTAGCATGGGCATATGAGTGGGAGTGTACCCTTAAATTTTTGGATCTCTAGCCCCAGTGGTTGGACCAGAAGACTTTGATAAGCAACCCCATATATCTACTAACATTAAGGCCTCATGTCTAGATTTTTATGTAGAATGATAGGGTTCCCTGGGCAGTTCTTTAATGCCAGGAACCCCATATTTTCAGGAGCCCCTAGGGTCATATGGTAGATGATGTCTGCATATTTTGGGGCCCCTGGGCCCTCAGGGTAATTACCTGCTGCAGATCTCCAAAGCTATGCAAAGTTGTATTATTCCACATGCTAGAGTTTGGGCCCCAGGGGTCCCCGGGACCCCACATTGTGCAGGTTGCATTACCAAATCAATATGAGTGTACCCTTCAATTTGTGGATCACTAGCCTTAACGGTTTTACCAATAGTCCATTTTAAATAACCACTACTTGGATAAACTGCATGGTAAAATTAATAGATGTATATGTTGGTCCAGCTTGGGTCCCTGAAGATAAGGGGCCCCCATATTTTGAAGGTTGCGTGGGCATATGAGTGGGAGTGTAACCTTAAATTTTGGGATCTCTAGCCCCAGTGGTTGGACCAGAAGACTTTGAAAAGCAACCCCCTATTTCAAATAACATTAAGGCCTTATGTCTAGATTTCAATGTAGGATGATAGGGTCCCTTGGGCAGTTTTTTTAATGCCAGGTACCCCATATTTTCAGGAGCCCCTAGGGACATATGGTAGATGATGTCTGCATATGTTGGGGCCCCTGGGCCCTCAGGGTAATCACCTGCTGTTTATCTCCAAAGCTATGCAAAGTTTTATTATTCCACATGCTACAGTTTGGGCCCCAGGGGTCCCCAGAACACCACATTTTGCCGGATGCATAAACAAATGAATTTCAGTTTACCCATCAATTTGTGAATCACTAGCCCCAACGGTTTGACCAGTAGACCATTTTAAATAACCACTACTTGGATGAACTGCATGGTAAAATGAATAGATGTATATGTTGGTCCAGCTTGGGTCCCTGAAGATAATGGGCCCCCAAATTTTTAAAATTGCATGGGCATATGATTGGGAGTGTACCCTTACATTTTGGGATCTCTAGCCCCAGTGGTTGGACCACAAGACTTTGATAAGCAACCCCTTTTTTCAAATAACATTAAGGCCTTATGTCTAGATTATTATGTAGGATGATAGGGTCCCATGGGCAGTTCTTTAATGCCTGGGACCCGATATTTTCAGGAGCCCTAGGGTCATATGGTAGATGATGTGTGCATATTTTGGGGCCCATGAGCCCTCAGGGTAATCACCTGCTTTAGATCTACAAAGCTATGCAAAGTTGTATTATTCCACATGCTAGCGTTTGGGCCCCAG
Organism: Pseudophryne corroboree; assembly: GCF_028390025.1. Classification (NCBI taxonomy): domain Eukaryota; kingdom Metazoa; phylum Chordata; class Amphibia; order Anura; family Myobatrachidae; genus Pseudophryne; species Pseudophryne corroboree. The sequence goes on from NC_086451.1 coordinate 377,886,547, forward strand.
GGGTCCCCGGGACCCCATGTTTTGCAGGTTGCATTACCAAATCAATATGAGTGTACCTTTTAATTTGTGGATCACTAGCCCCAACGGTTTGACCAGTAGACTATAATAAATAACCAATAGTAGGATGAAATGCATGGTAAAATGAATAGATGTATATGTTGGTCCAGCTTGGGCCCCTGAAGATAATGCCCCCCCAGATTTTGAAAGTAGGATGGCATATGAATGGGAGTGTACCCTTAAATTTTGGGATCTCTAGCCCCAGTTGTTGGACCAGAAGAATCTGATAAGCAACCACCTATTTCAAATAACATTAAGGCCATATGTCTAGATTTTAATGTAGGATGATAGGGTCCCCATGGCAGTTTTTTTAATGCCAGGTACCCCATATTTTCAGGAGCCCCTAGGGTCATATGGTAGATGATGTCTGCATATTTTGGGGGCCCTGGGCACTCAGGGTAATCACCTGCTGTTTATCTCCAAAGCTATGCAAAGTTTTATTATTTCACATGCTACAGTTTGGGCCCCAGGGCTCCCCAGGACCCCACGTTTTGCAGGTTGCATAAACAAATGAATTTCAGTGTACCCTTCAATTTGTGAATCACTATCCCCAACGGTTTGACCAGTAGACCATTTTAAATAATCACTACTTGGATGAATTGCATGGTAAAATGAATAGATGTATATGTTGGTCCAGCTTGGGTCCCTGAAGATAATGGGCCCCTAAATTTTGATGGTTGCATGGGCATATGATTGGGAGTGTACCCTTAAATTTTGGGATCTCTAGCTCAAGTGGTTGGACCAGAAGACTTTGATAAGCAACCCCCTATTTCAAATAACATTAAGGCCTCATGTCTACATTTTTATGTAGGATGATAGAGTCCCCTGGGCAGTTCTTTAATGCCAGGGACTCTATATTTTCAGGAGGCCCTGGGGTCATATGGTAGATGATATCTGCATATTTTGAGGCCCCTGGGCACTCAGGGTAATTACCTGCTGTAGATCTCCAAAGCTATGCAAAGTTGTATTATTCCAAATGCTAGAGTTTGGGTCCCAGGGGTCCCCGGGACCCCACATTTTGCAGGTTGCATTAACAAATCAATATGAGTGTGCCCTTCAATTTGTGGATCACTAGCCCCAACGGTTTGACCAGTAGACCATTTTAAATAACCACTACTTGGATGAACTGCATGGTAAAATGAATCGATGTATATGTTGGTCCAGTTTGGGCCCCTGAAGATAATGGGCCCCCAGATTTTGAAGGTTGCATGTGCATATGATTGGGAGTGTACCCTTACATTTTGGGATCTCTAGCCCTAGTGGTTGGACCAGAAGACTTTGATAAGCAACCCCCTTTTTCAAATAACATTAAGGCCTTATGTCTAGATTATTATGTAGGATGATAGGGTCCCATGGGCAGTTCTTTAATGCCAGGGACCTCATATTTTCAGGAGCCCCTAGGGTCATATGGTAGATGATGTCTGCATATTTGGGGCCCCTGGGCCCTCAGGGTAATTACCTGTTTTAGATCTACAAAGCTATGCAAAGTTGTATTATTCCACATGCTAGAGTTTGGGCCCCAGGGGTCCCGGGACCCCATGTTTTGCAGGTTGCATTAACAAATCAATATGAGTGTACCCTTCAATTTGTGGATCACTAGCCCCAACGGTTTGATTAGTAGACTATATTAAATCCACTACTTGGATGAACTGCATGGTAAAATGAATAGATGTATATGTTGGTCCAGCTTGGGCCCCTGAAGATAATGGGCCCCCAAATTTTAAAGGTTGCATGGGCATATGAATGGGAGTGTACCCTTAAATTTTGGGATCTCTAGCCCCAGTGGTTGGACCAGAAGACTTTGATAAGCAACCACCTATTTCAAATAACATTAAGGCCTTATGTCTAGATTTTAATGTAGGATGATAGGGTCCCCTGGGCAGTTTTTTTAATGTCAGGTACCCCATATTTTCAGGAGCCCCTAGGGTCATATGGTAGATGATGTCTGCATATTTTGGGGCCCCTGGGCCCTCAGGGTAATCACCTGCTGTTTATCTCCAAAGCTATGCAAAGTTTTATTATTTCACATGCTACAGTTTGGGCCCCAGGGCTCCCCAGGACCCCACGTTTTGCAGGTTGCATAAACAAATGAATTTCAGTGTATCCTTCAATTTGTGAATCACTAGCCCCAACGGTTTGACCAGTAGACCATTTTAAATAACCACTACTGGGATGAACTGCATGGTAAAATGAATAGATGTATATGTTGGTCCAGCTTGGGTCCCTGAAGATAATGGGCCCCCAAATTTTGAAGGTTGCATGGGCATATTATTGGGAGTGTACCCTTAAATTTTGGGATCTCTAGCCCAAGTGGTTGGACCAGAAGACTTTGATAAGCAACCCCCTATTTCAAATAACATTAAGGCCTCATGTCTACATTTTTATGTAGGATGATAGAGTCCCCTGGGCAGTTCTTTAATGCCAGGGACTCTATATTTTTTTAGGAGGCCCTGGGGTCATATGGTAGATGATATCTGCATATTTTGGGGCCCCTGGGCAATCAGGGTAATTACCTGCTGTAGATCTCCAAAGCTATGCAAAGTTGTATTATTCCAAATGCTAGAGTTTGGGTCCCAGGGGTCCCCGGGACCCCACATTTTGCAGGTTGCATTAACAAATCAATATGAGTGTGACCTTCAATTTGTGGATCACTAGCCCCAACGGTTTGACCAGTAGACCATTTTAAATAACCACTACTTGGATGAACTGCATGGTAAAATGAATAGATGTATATGTTGGTCCAGCTTGGGCCCCTGAAGATAATGGGCCCCCAAATTTTGAAGGTTGCATGGGCATATGATTGGGAGTGTACCCTTAAATTTTGGGATCTCTAGCTCCAGTGGTTGGACCAGAAGACTTTGATAAGCAACCCCCTTTTTCAAATAACATTAATGCCTTATGTCTAGATTATTATGTAGGTTGATCGGGTCCCATGGGCAGTTCTTTAATGCCAGGGACCCCATATTTTCAGGAGCCCCTAGGGTCATATGGTAGATGATGTCTGCATATTTGGGGCCCCTGGGCCCTCAGGGTAATTACCTGCTTTAGATCTACAAAGCTATGCAAAGTTGTATTATTCCACATGCTACAGTTTGGGCCCCTGGGGTCCCCAAGACCCCACTTTTAGCAAGTTGCATTAACCAATCAATATGAGTGTACCCTTCAATATGTGGATCACTAGCCCCAACGGGTTGACCAGTAGACCATTTTAAATAACCACTACTTGGATAAACTGCATGGTAATATGAATAGATGTATATGTTGGTCTAGCTTGGGCCCCTGAAAATAATGGGCCCACATATTTTGAAGGCTGCATGGGCATATGAGTGGGAGTGTACCCTTAAATTTTGGGATCTCTAGCCCCAGTGGTTGGACCAGAAGACTTTGATAAGCAACCCCCTATTTCTAATAACATTGAGGCCTTATGTCTAGATTTTTATTATTATTATTATTATTATTATTATTATTATTATCCTTTATTTATATGGTGCCACAAGGGTTCTGCAGCAACCTATTACAGAGTACATATATAATCAAACATGGAAAACAGCAACTTACAGTTGATGACAGTATAGGACAAGTACAGGGTAAATAAACATAGTTACATCAGCAGATGACACTGGAATAGGTATCAGGTGGCAGAAGACGGCTGGAGTTGATGCAGTTGAAGATTATTAAAGTAAGAAAGGATAAGCACATGAGGGAAGAGGGCCCTGCTCGTTAGAGCTTACATTCTAAAGGGGAGGGGTAGACAGACAGGGGTGACACAGATGGGGTACTGTTATGCACACCAGTGCCTGCAGGAATGTACTGGTGTCTGAACGGAGAGGGATGCAAAACAAATGAACTCACAGACAGACTGAGGAATATGACATTACGTACACAGAAGGTGATAGGGTAACAAAATAAACACAAAGTGAACAGAGAAGCCCAGAGGCTAAGAAACTGGGTGTCTCCCTAGTATTAGGAATGCTCAGATGGAAAGCAGCGAGATGTTGTGTTTTAATACGTAGAGAACCCGAAATGCTGTTGCTAAGGGCAACAGCAAAACCCTAAAGGGTTACCAACGGGTGTGGCAGTAAACTCCTTGGTCAGAGATGGAATAATAGACACAAGGAGAGTCTCCACAATCCTAGTCCTCACTTGCAGTGCACAGGTTCAGCTTACTGCCACTAAACTGACACCTGAACACCTTGCACAGTGAGAAAGGATTTTGGCAGGCAAGTCTGAGAATACAGCCGCAAACTTGCTAAGTTCACAGAGTAGCAAAAGAACCCCAGCAAGTTAAACGACTAACTCCAATCTTACTGCTAGGTCTGGATTGGCAGAGTGTAGTACCAAATCCCCAGGCCTATTTGCAGTAAGCAACAACAAATACAAAGCTACACAGTACTGGCTAACTTTCAGGAACTGACTAACCAACAAAGATTCAGCAGCATCTGCTTAATCTGAGAAGAGGTTTTATATAGCAGGTGCTGTCCACGCCCCACTCAGACCTCACAGACTGTGAGCACAAAAACCAGCACCGGATCCCCTGCCGTGCACAAAGCCTGTAACCACTGCACAGCAAAAGACCCGAACCGGAGTATCAGCTGCGCTCAGGTTACTCCGCTAGCACTTGTCTCCCGGTTGCCATGACGACGTGGCAGCACAGGGCAGGAGACCCTAACAGGTACATAGAGATTGTAGAACAGAGGGTTAGGATGAGATTTGTCTGGGTTTGGTGAAGAAGTTGGTCTTGAGAGCCCAATTGAAGTTTTGTAGAGAGGTGGAGAGTCTGAGGAGGAGAGGTAGGGAATTCCAGAGAAGTGGTGCAGCACGCAAAAAATCTTGGAGGTAGGAGTGGGAGGAGGTAATCCGTAGGCAGGAGAGTCATTGTGCTTTAGCAGAGGGAAGAGGATGGGTGGGAGTGTAAAGGGAGATAAGATCAGAGATGTAGATGGGATAGGAGTGGGTGAGGGCTTTGTAAGCGAGTGTGAGAAGCTTGAAATGGATTCTGAAAGGGAAGGGGAGCCAGTGAAGGTCTAGTAAGAGAGGAGAGGTAGACGTAGTGCGTTTGGTGAGGAAAATGAGCCGGGCAGCAGCATTGAGGATGGATTGGAGTGGAGAGAGGTGTTTGTCAGGAATGCCAGTCAGGAGGAGATTACAGTAATCCAGTCTGGAGATGACCAGTGAGTGGATAAGAGTCTTAGTAGCATCCTGGGTCAGAAAGGGTCTGATCCTGGAAATTGTTTTTTAGATGAAAATGGCAGGAGTCAAGGATTACTCCAAGACAGCGCACTTGGGGGCTAGAGGAGATGGTAGTGCCATCAATAGATAATGAGATTGTAGGAGGTGAGGTTATGTGGGAGGGAGGAAAGATGATCAGCTCGGTCTTAGACATGTTAAGTTTAAGAAAGTGCTGGGACATCCAGGAAGAGGTAGCAGTGAGACAGTTGGAGATACGAGTGAGGAGAGCAGGGGAGAGGTCTGGAGAGGAAAGATAGATTTGGGTGTCATCAGCATAGAGATGATATTGGAAACCAAAAGAACTAATGAGCTTACCTAGTGAGGATGTATAGAGAGAGGAGGAGAGAACCAAGGACAGAACCTTGGGGTACACCTACAGTTAGTGAAAGTGAGGGGGAGGTGGAGTCATGAGACAGAGAATGAACGGTCAGAGAGGTAGGAAGACAGCCAAGAGAGGGCAGTGTCACGCAGACCAATGGAGTGAAGGATTTGCAGTAGGAGAGGATGGTCCACAGTGTCAAAAGCAGCAGAGAGATCAAGTAGAATAAGTAGAGAGTAGTGTCCCATAGATTTAGCAGCATGGAGGTCATTGCATACTTTTGTAAGGGCAGTTTCAGTGGAGTGGAGAGGACAGAAGCCAGACTGGAATGGGTCAAGCAGTTAGTGTGAGGAAAGAAAGGAAGTAAGGCGGTTGTAGACAGTACGCTCAAGGAGTTTGGAGGCAAAAGGGAGGAGAGAGATGGGTCGGTAGTTGGAGAGAGTGTTTGGATCAAGGGTAGGTTTCTTAAGAATAGGAGAGATGAGTGCATGCTTGAAGGCAGAGGGGACAGTGCGTGATGAGAGGAAGGTGGGAAAGATGGAAACAAGCAGAAGGAGAGAGGTAGCGGAGGAGACGGGAGGGGATAGGGTCAAGTGGGGAGGTGGTGAGGGGACAGGAACGAATGAGGGCCATGACTTCCTCTCCAGATGGATGGGAGAAAGAGGTCAGAGTTGGTGGGAGGGATGGGGAGGGGTGGTAAGGGATGGGGGAAAGCTGGTTACTGATGGTCTGGTGTGATGTGATGTCCTTACGTATGGAGTCAATTTTGGATGTGAAGTAAGTGGCAAAGTCAAGAGCAGAGAGCAAGGAAGGGAGATGAGGTGAAGGTGGGCAGAGGAGTGAGTTGAGAGTGGCAAAGAGGCGCCGGGGGTTGGACGACTGGGAGGAGATGAGGTTCTTGAAGTATGACTGTTTAGCAAGAGAAAGGGCAGCACTGAATGATGAAAGCATAAGTTTTAAATGGAGGAAGTCTGCCTTAGAGCATGATTTCCTCCAGTGTCGCTCAGCAGTACGTGAGCATTTTTGCAGATATCTGAGGCATTTTGTGTGCCAGGGTTGAGGTGGTAATTTGCGAGGGTGAATGGTGGTTGGTGGAGCAACAGAGTCAAGAGCAGAAGTAAGTGATGCATTGTATATGGAAGTGGCTTGTTCAGGGCATGAGAGAGAGAGAGAATAGGAGAGAGAAGTGAGTCAAACAGGGAGGAAAGGAATGTGGTATCAATAGCCTCAATGTTACGCTTAGTGATGGTAGCTTTGGGAGGTAGAGATGGGGAAGTTGAGAGAGATAGGTTAATGGAGAGCAGGTGGTGGTCAGAGAGGGGAAATGGGGAATTGGAAAAATCAGAAATATCACAGCGGTGAATGAAGACCAGATCCAGTGAGCTCCCATTCACATGGGAGGGTGAGGAGGTCCACTTGGAGAGACCAAGTGAAGAGGTGAGGTTAAGGAGTTTAGAGGCAGGGGATTGTGTGGGGATGTCAATAGGGATGTTGAAATCGCCTAGGATAATGGAAGGAATGTCAGAAGAGAGGAAGTGCGGAAGCCAGGAAGCAAAGTTGTCGATGAATTTGGAAGCAACGCCGGGGGGCGGTAAATGACAGCTACTCTAAGATGGACTGGTTGGAAGAGGCATATAGAATGGACCTCAAATGTAGAGAATGTAAGGGATAGTTTTGGTGGTATGAGTTGGTAGGAGTAACTAGAAGGTAAAAGGACCCCAATACCACCCCCATGGCGACCCCCAGGTCGGGGTGTGTGTGTGAATGCGAGGCTCCCAGCAGAGAGAGCAGCAGGAGAAGTAGTGTCAGAGGTCATAATCCAAGTTTCAGTAATGGCTAGTAGGTGTAGGGAGTTGGAAATGAAAAGGTCATGAGTGGGGACCAGTTTGTTACAAACAGATCTGGCATTTCAGAGGGCACAGGATAGGGGGTATGAGTTTGTTGGAGAGATGTGAATGACATTATCAGGGTTGCTGTAGCGATGAGGAGAGATTAACTTTGAGTGCAGGGATGATGAGAGAGTAGTGATGGTGCGGGTGCCAGAGCTAGGAGGGGAAACTGCAGTAGGTGGGCAGGGAGGGAGGTCAGTGTGATGTGGATGGGGGTGTGGGGAGGTGACAGGGAAGGGAGAGAGGGAGCAGGGCTGAGTTGTGGGGTAGCAGGACCATGGGGCAGACGTCAGTGAAAGTGGGGTAACAGGAGAGGAGGGGAAAGAATACAGAGAGATGGATGGGAGACAGAGGAGGGGAGGGAGGAGGAGGTGTAGGAGACTAGGGGGGAAGGATAAAGACACATGATTAGGTAGACACTGAGTAATGTGGGGAGTATAAGAAAGCCTTGACATAGTGTTTAGTAGGTAAATAGGTTGAGGGAAAGTGGAAGTAGGAGTGGAGGCTGTAAGGAATTCAGAGTTGATGAATTGCAGAAATGCAGATGAGAAAAGCAGTGTCTGCTCAATGGGTGTTGATTTATTATGAAATGAATCAGAAGCGTAGATAAAAGTGGGTGTTGAAATTAGAGATGAGCGGGTTCGGTTTCTTTGAATCCGAACCCGCACGAACTTCACTTTTTTTTCCACGGGTCCGAGCGACTCGGATCTTCCCGCCTTGCTCGGTTAACCCGAGCGCGCCCGAACGTCATCATGACGCTGTCGGATTCTCGCGAGGCTCGGATTCTATCGCGAGACTCGGATTCTATATAAGGAGCCGCGCGTCGCCGCCATTTTCACTCGTGCATTGAGATTGATAGGGAGAGGACGTGTCTGGCGTCCTCTCCATTAGAATAGAGATAGATAGATTAGATAGAGAGAGATTGTGCAGAGTCGCAGACAGAGTTAGTTTACCACAGTCAGTGACCAGTGCAGTTGCTAGTTAACTTTTATTTAATATAATATATCCGTTCACTTCTCTCTGCTATATCCGTTCTCTGCCTGAAAAAAAAAACGATACACAGCACAGTCAGTCACACAGTGTGACTCAGTCTGTGTGCACTCAGCTCAGCCCAGTGTGCTGCACAGTCATCAATGTATAAATTAAAAGCTTATAATTAATTGTGGGGGAGACTGGGGAGCACTGCAGGTTGTTAGCAGGAGCCAGGAGTACAATTATATTAATTAACAGTGCACACTTTTGCTGCAGGAGTGGTGACCAGTGCCTGACCACCAGTATAGTATTGTTGTATACTACTAATATCTCTTTAAATATCAACCAGTCTATATTAGCAGCAGACACAGTACAGTGCGGTAGTTCACGGCTGTGGCTACCTCTGTGTCGGCACACGGCAGGCAGTCCGTCCGACCAGAATTGTATTATTTATTATTATATACCTACCACCTAACCGTGGTTTTTTTTTCATTCTTTATACCGTCATAGTGTCATCCTAATTGTTACGAGTATACTACTATCTCTTTATCAACCAGTGTACAGTGCGGTAGTTCACGGCTGTGGCTACCTCTGTGTCGGCACACGGCAGGCAGTCCGTCCGACCAGAATTGTATTATTTATTATTATATACCTACCACCTAACCGTGGTTTTTTTTTCATTCCTTATACTGTCATAGTGTCATCCTAATTGTTACGAGTATACTACTATCTCTTTATCAACCAGTGTACAGTGCGGTAGTTCACGGCTGTGGCTACCTCTGTGTCGGCACACGGCAGGCAGTCCGTCCGACCAGAATTGTATTATTTATTATTATATACCTACCACCTAACCGTGGTTTTTTTTTCATTCTTTATACCGTCATAGTGTCATCCTAATTGTTACGAGTATACTACTATCTCTTTATCAACCAGTGTACAGTGCGGTAGTTCACGGCTGTGGCTACCTCTGTGTCGGCACACGGCAGGCAGTCCGTCCGACCAGAATTGTATTATTTATTATTATATACCTACCACCTAACCGTGGTTTTTTTTTCATTCTTTATACCGTCATAGTGTCATCCTAATTGTTACGAGTATACTACTATCTCTTTATCAACCAGTGTACAGTGCGGTAGTTCACGGCTGTGGCTACCTCTGTGTCGGCACACGGCAGGCAGTCCGTCCGACCAGAATTGTATTATTTATTATTATATACCTACCACCTAACCGTGGTTTTTTTTTCATTCTTTATACCGTCATAGTGTCATCCTAATTGTTACGAGTATACTACTATCTCTTTATCAACCAGTGTACAGTGCGGTAGTTCACGGCTGTGGCTACCTCTGTGTCGGCAGTCGGCAGGCAGTCCGTCCATCCATAATTGTATTATTATTATAATATATACCACCTAACCGTGGTTTTTTTTTCATTCTTTATACCGTCATAGTGTCATACTAGTTGTTACGAGTATACTACTATCTCTTTATCAACCAGTGTACAGTGCGGTAGTTCACGGCTGTGGCTACCTCTGTGTCGGCAGTCGGCAGGCAGTCCGTCCATCCATAATTGTATTATTATTATAATATATACCACCTAACTGTGGTTTTTTTTGCATTCTTTATACCGTCGTCATAGTGTCATACTAGTTGTTACGAGTATACTACTATCTCTTTATCAACCAGTGTACAGTGCGGTAGTTCACGGCTGTGGCTACCTCTGTGTTGGCAGTCGGCAGGCAGTCCGTCCATCCATAATTGTATTATTATTATAATATATACCACCTAACCGTGGTTTTTTTTTCATTCTTTATACCGTCGTCATAGTGTCATACTAGTTGTTACGAGTATACTACTATCTCTTTATCAACCAGTGTACAGTGCGGTAGTTCACGGCTGTGGCTACCTCTGTGTCGGCAGTCGGCAGGCAGTCCGTCCATCCATAATTGTATTATTATTATAATATATACCACCTAACCGTGGTTTTTTTTTCATTCTTTATACCGTCGTCATAGTGTCATACTAGTTGTTACGAGTATACTACTATCTCTTTATCAACCAGTGTACAGTGCGGTAGTTCACGGCTGTGGCTACCTCTGTGTCGGCAGTCGGCAGGCAGTCCGTCCATCCATAATTGTATTATTATTATAATATATACCACCTAACCGTGGTTTTTTTTTCATTCTTTATACCGTCGTCATAGTGTCATACTAGTTGTTACGAGTATACTACTATCTCTTTATCAACCAGTGTACAGTGCGGTAGTTCACGGCTGTGGCTACCTCTGTGTCGGCAGTCGGCAGGCAGTCCGTCCATCCATAATTGTATTATTATTATAATATATACCACCTAACCGTGGTTTTTTTATACCACCTAACCGTGGCAGTCCGTCCATAATTGTATACTAGTATCCAATCCATCCATCTCCATTGTTTACCTGAGGTGCCTTTTAGTTCTGCCTATAAAATATGGAGAACAAAAAAGTTGAGGTTCCAAAATTAGGGAAAGATCAAGATCCACTTCCACCTCGTGCTGAAGCTGCTGCCACTAGTCATGGCCGAGACGATGAAATGCCAGCAACGTCGTCTGCCAAGGCCGATGCCCAATGTCATAGTACAGAGCATGTCAAATCCAAAACACCAAATATCAGAAAAAAAAGGACTCCAAAACCTAAAATAAAATTGTCGGAGGAGAAGCGTAAACTTGCCAATATGCCATTTACCACACGGAGTGGCAAGGAACGGCTGAGGCCCTGGCCTATGTTCATGGCTAGTGGTTCAGCTTCACATGAGGATGGAAGCACTCAGCCTCTCGCTAGAAAACTGAAAAGACTCAAGCTGGCAAAAGCACCGCAAAGAACTGTGCGTTCTTTGAAATCCCAAATCCACAAGGAGAGTCCAATTGTGTCGTTTGCGATGCCTGACCTTCCCAACACTGGACGTGAAGAGCATGCGCCTTCCACTATTTGCATGCCCCCTGCAAGTGCTGGAAGGAGCACCCGCAGTCCAGTTCCTGATAGTCAGATTGAAGATGTCAGTGTTGAAGTACACCAGGATGAGGAGGATATGGGTGTTGCTGGCGCTGGGGAGGAAATTGACCAGGAGGATTCTGATGGTGAGGTGGTTTGTTTAAGTCAGGCACCCGGGGAGACACCTGTTGTCCGTGGGAGGAATATGGCCGTTGACATGCCAGGTGAAAATACCAAAAAAATCAGCTCTTCGGTGTGGAGGTATTTCACCAGAAATGCGGACAACAGGTGTCAAGCCGTGTGTTCCCTTTGTCAAGCTGTAATAAGTAGGGGTAAGGACGTTAACCACCTCGGAACATCCTCCCTTATACGTCACCTGCAGCGCATTCATAATAAGTCAGTGACAAGTTCAAAAACTTTGGGTGACAGCGGAAGCAGTCCACTGACCAGTAAATCCCTTCCTCTTGTAACCAAGCTCACGCAAACCACCCCACCAACTCCCTCAGTGTCAATTTCCTCCTTCCCCAGGAATGCCAATAGTCCTGCAGGCCATGTCACTGGCAAGTCTGACGAGTCCTCTCCTGCCTGGGATTCCTCCGATGCATCCTTGCGTGTAACGCCTACTGCTGCTGGCGCTGCTGTTGTTGCCGCTGGGAGTCGATGGTCATCCCAGAGGGGAAGTCGTAAGCCCACTTGTACTACTTCCAGTAAGCAATTGACTGTTCAACAGTCCTTTGCGAGGAAGATGAAATATCACAGCAGTCATCCTACTGCAAAGCGGATAACTGAGTCCTTGACAACTATGTTGGTGTTAGACGTGCGTCCGGTATCCGCCGTTAGTTCACAGGGAACTAGACAATTTATTGAGGCAGTGTGCCCCCGTTACCAAATACCATCTAGGTTCCACTTCTCTAGGCAGGCGATACCGAGAATGTACACGGACGTCAGAAAAAGACTCACCAGTCTCCTAAAAAATGCAGTTGTACCCAATGTCCACTTAACCACGGACATGTGGACAAGTGGAGCAGGGCAGGGTCAGGACTATATGACTGTGACAGCCCACTGGGTAGATGTATGGACTCCCGCCGCAAGAACAGCAGCGGCGGCACCAGTAGCAGCATCTCGCAAACGCCAACTCTTTCCTAGGCAGGCTACGCTTTGTATCACCGCTTTCCAGAATACGCACACAGCTGAAAACCTCTTACGGCAACTGAGGAAGATCATCGCGGAATGGCTTACCCCAATTGGACTCTCCTGTGGATTTGTGGCATCGGACAACGCCAGCAATATTGTGTGTGCATTAAATATGGGCAAATTCCAGCACGTCCCATGTTTTGCACATACCTTGAATTTGGTGGTGCAGAATTTTTTTAAAAACGACAGGGGCGTGCAAGAGATGCTGTCGGTGGCCAGAAAAATTGCGGGACACTTTCGGCGTACAGGCACCACGTACAGAAGACTGGAGCACCACCAAAAACTACTGAACCTGCCCTGCCATCATCTGAAGCAAGAAGTGGTAACGAGGTGGAATTCAACCCTCTATATGCTTCAGAGGTTGGAGGAGCAGCAAAAGGCCATTCAAGCCTATACAATTGAGCACGATATAGGAGATGGAATGCACCTGTCTCAAGTGCAGTGGAGAATGATTTCAACGTTGTGCAAGGTTCTGATGCCCTTTGAACTTGCCACACGTGAAGTCAGTTCAGACACTGCCAGCCTGAGTCAGGTCATTCCCCTCATCAGGCTTTTGCAGAAGAAGCTGGAGGCATTGAAGAAGGAGCTAACACGGAGCGATTCCGCTAGGCATGTGGGACTTGTGGATGCAGCCCTTAATTCGCTTAACAAGGATTCACGGGTGGTCAATCTGTTGAAATCAGAGCACTACATTTTGGCCACCGTGCTCGATCCTAGATTTAAAGCCTACCTTGGATCTCTCTTTCCGGCAGACACAGGTCTGCTGGGGTTGAAAGACCTGCTGGTGACAAAATTGTCAAGTCAAGCGGAACGCGACCTGTCAACATCTCCTCCTTCACATTCTCCCGCAACTGGGGGTGCGAGGAAAAGGCTCAGAATTCCGAGCCCACCCGCTGGCGGTGATGCAGGGCAGTCTGGAGCGACTGCTGATGCTGACATCTGGTCCGGACTGAAGGACCTGACAACGATTACGGACATGTCGTCTACTGTCACTGCATATGATTCTCTCAACATTGATAGAATGGTGGAGGATTATATGAGTGACCGCATCCAAGTAGGCACGTCACACAGTCCGTACTTATACTGGCAGGAAAAAGAGGCAATTTGGAGGCCCTTGCACAAACTGGCTTTATTCTACCTAAGTTGCCCTCCCACAAGTGTGTACTCCGAAAGAGTGTTTAGTGCCGCCGCTCACCTTGTCAGCAATCGGCGTACGAGGTTACATCCAGAAAATGTGGAGAAGATGATGTTCATTAAAATGAATTATAATCAATTCCTCCGCGGAGACATTGACCAGCAGCAATTGCCTCCACAAAGTACACAGGGAGCTGAGATGGTGGATTCCAGTGGGGACGAATTGATAATCTGTGAGGAGGGGGATGTACACGGTGATATATCGGAGGGTGAAGATGAGGTGGACATCTTGCCTCTGTAGAGCCAGTTTGTGCAAGGAGAGATTAATTGCTTCTTTTTTGGGGGGGGTCCAAACCAACCCGTCATATCAGTCACAGTCGTGTGGCAGACCCTGTCACTGAAATGATGGGTTGGTTAAAGTGTGCATGTCCTGTTTTGTTTATACAACATAAGGGTGGGTGGGAGGGCCCAAGGATAATTCCATCTTGCACCTCTTTTTTCTTTTCTTTTTCTTTGCATCATGTGCTGATTGGGGAGGGTTTTTTGGAAGGGACATCCTGCGTGACACTGCAGTGCCACTCCTAGATGGGCCCGGTGTTTGTGTCGGCCACTAGGGTCGCTAATCTTACTCACACAGCTACCTCATTGCGCCTCTTTTTTTCTTTGCGTCATGTGCTGTTTGGGGAGGGTTTTTGGAAGGGACATCCTGCGTGACACTGCAGTGCCACTCCTAGATGTGCCCGGTGTTTGTGTCGGCCACTAGGGTCGCTAATCTTACTCACACAGTCAGCTACCTCATTGCGCCTCTTTTTTTCTTTGCGTCATGTGCTGTTTGGGGAGGGTTTTTTGGAAGGGCCATCCTGCGTGACACTGCAGTGCCACTCCTAGATGGGCCCGGTGTTTGTGTCGGCCACTAGGGTCGCTTATCTTACTCACACAGCGACCTCGGTGCAAATTTTAGGACTAAAAATAATATTGTGAGGTGTGATGTGTTCAGAATAGGCTGAAAATGAGTGTAAATTATGTTTTTTGAGGTTAATAATACTTTGGGATCAAAATTACCCCCAAATTCTATGATTTAAGCTGTTTTTTAGGGTTTTTTTAAAAAAACACCCGAATCCAAAACACACCCGAATCCGACAAAAAAAATTCGGTGAGGTTTTGCCAAAACGCGGTCGAACCCAAAACACGGCCGCGGAACCGAACCCAAAACCAAAACACAAAACCCGAAAAATTTCCGGCGCTCATCTCTAGTTGAAATGTATTTGGACCATATGTAATGAAAAGATTGTGAGGTTTAAGAAGCAATGGTGTTTGTAGGTAAGATTGCATTGGTGCAGCTGTGCATGAAAAACAAAGGCCCTGATTCCGAGTTGTTCGCTCGCAAGCTGCTTTTAGCAGCTTTGCACACGCTAAGCCGCTGCCTACTGGTAGTGAATCTTAGCTTCTCAAAACTTCGACCGACAGATTCGCAATATTGCGAATAGTCCTTGCTTAGCAGTTTCTGAGTAGCTCCGGACTTACTCTGCCATTGCGATTAGTTCAGTCAGTTTCGTTCCTGGTTTGACGTCACAAACACACCCAGCGTTCGCTCAGGCACTCCCCCGTTTCTCCGGTCACTCCCGCGTTTTTCCCAGAAACTGTAGCGTTTTTTCACACACACCCATAAAACGGCCAGTTTTCGCTCAGAAACACCCACTTCCTGTCAATCACATTACGATCATGAGAACGATGAAAAACCCTCGTAATGTCGTGAGTAAAATACCTAACTGCATAGCAAATTTACTTGGCGCAGTCGCACTGCGGACATTGCGCATGCGCAGTAAGCGGAAAATCGCAATATAGCGAAAAGCGGCAACGAGCGAACAACTCGGAATGACCCCCAAAATTCCAATAATACCAATACAAGCATTTGTTGGTAAAATGGATGGTTTATGAAATGTCCAAGTAAGGTAGTCCCGTGCTATTTAATCAGATGCAACAATCAGGAGGTGAGTGGTATGAAGAGTAAGTGACTCACATTTGGTATTAGTTCCTCGGGTTTCTTTGTTTTGTTAGATTGGTGTGCTTCAGTTTTCCTTCTTTTTCACCTCGTATGAACGCTGTTGGAACGCTGCGGTTATTTGTCAATTTTATCACGCTTTGATAAAAATGCACGCTTAGATCATAAATGCACAGCCAAATGGCTTTGCACAGCCTACACCATTGGACTTAAGTAGAGGACTACTACAAGTGAAACCAATAATTGAAATCTGTAACCATACCCCATCATTTATGTAGGATGATAGGGTCCCCTGGCCAGTTCTTTAATGCCAGGAACCACATCATTTCAGGAGCCCCTAGGGTCATATGGTAGATGATGTCTGCATATTTTGTTGCCCCAGGGCCCTCAGGGTAATGATAATGTCAATAAATTACCATCAAACATAAAGCTATATACTATTACAGACTGAGTACGCAAGTTGCGCACTGAGTACCGTACTGTCAAAGTCGGAAAAATATCACGCTACACGTTGCCATATATTCACCTCATGCGCTTTCCCGCTGCACATGCACTTTCTCTGGCGTGCGTGCACATATTCGCAATTGCGTGACGGCGCCTCTACGGGCGTGCGCTCGAGCGCATGGTATGTGCATTTACGGTAGAGTTTGTGTGCGTCTAGCGGGCGACTCAATCGCTGCTTAATAAATCCATATAGCAGGTTTTATTGGTAATGTTCCCCTTAGTGATAACTGTAAGTTTGGTTAATGTGACTTGTTCAGGGACATAGGAATCCCTCTTTTCGTGATACAAAGGGACTGTCTAAGGTTGAACAGTGGTGTCTGGTACCTAACCGAAGAGTATTTTAATAGCAACAATCCGGTGTTGGTTAGGTATTGATTAATCGCTCCTGCGTATAGTTATGGCCATTAGTAATTTCTGGACATATCCTATATTCGCAGTTCATTACTCATGCGGCGGGAATCCGGCGATTCCCTCCCACCTGAGCTGTTTGTAATAGTCACAGCCCACCTGTTCAAATCCACCTATGACCTTTTGTTATAGTGCAGAGAGACATTCCTGTGTCCAATGAACAATAAGGTTGTAGGGCCCTTTGAAGTACACTGTATGTTGTGTATATAAGGGTCACTGTCCCCAGACCGGCCAGTACTCTCACTCTTCAACATTTATCTCTGATAATTGGAGGACTGGATTCCGGTTGCGCTAGCGAGCGTTCCCCGTATGGTATGTTTCTCTGTGGCCACTTTGTTACCCATGTACTGTTAGTCATTCATTCTTAGTCTGTGTATTTGTATTTGCGATCGTTTACTATTGTGTTTATTTCTGTCTAGATATTCTGTTAGAATTATATGTTAGCTTGTAGTGTATGACTTGTCAACTGTTTCCCCTTTTCGATATAACTAAAAGCTTGTTAGTAAAGGTTTTGGAACCTTAGTAAAGTATCGTGTGTTCATTACATTACTGTGGGTAATAGGAGCGTCTCGATCGCTCAAGCAGCTTTAGCATTAACAAGGTTAAGCAGCGTTACATCGCTGCAGTATTTCCTAACAAGGTTTACAGCATAAGAATACCCTTTCTGAGTGTTGCATTCAAGGTTTACTAAGTGTCATCCTGTGAGCGTCTGCGCCGCTCGTGTTCCTCTCGTGGTCTCGAGCGTCCGCTACGCTGTAGCGTATCATTACGGTAGTCGGCAGCCTATAGCGTGCTTGACTCTACGCATTAAGCCGTGAGCGAACGTGCCGCTCGTGCGTCTCGACCACGGCTAAGCGTCTGCTACGCTAAGTGCGTGCCCTTACGGTACCTCATATGCCAATTGCGTACTTAGTCTCTAACCCATATTTAGTGAATATTATAAGGTAATCAAATCGACATTATCAGTACTGCTACACTATTGGCGTAGCGGACGCTGCGCCGTGAGAGTGAGATACGAACGGCGCAGATGCTCACAGAATGATATGCAGTAAACCTTGTTAATACAACACTGTAAGAATATGCTTATACTCTAAACCTTAGTAGTCTAATACTACAGTGATGTAACGCTTAAAGCCCTTAATACACATTGTATGCTGTTTGAGCGATTGAGACGCTAAGAAAAGCCCTTTGCAGAAAAGTGAAAACACAAGACCGGGTTTGGTTTAAAACCACAGCAGCTCTAACACTGCCATGGATTATTCAGAGAAAAAGGGAAAAACAGTACAAGTTATACACTACAAGCTAACACAGAAATCTAACATAATAACAGAGAATAACATGAATAATGGCGAACAATAGCTAACAATGGCTACAGAGAAATATACATACGTGAGAATGTTTCGCCAGCGCAACCTGGAATCCAGTCCTCAGCTTTCAGGGAGAAAGCCTTCAGAGTTTTGTCTGACCAAGCCTGCTGCAAGCTCTATTTATTCACTAGCTCAAGACATAATACAATAGACACTGTGTGCTCCTCTACCATTGGCTAGGGGGTGGGACATCAAGGCAGTTGCATTGCCTTGGGCATATTATATAATTGTTGGAGAACCTCTACCGTGCGGCTAGTGGGCCCCAGTTATGGTATATATGAGGATGCCCCACCCTACTGTACGCTAGACCTTACTATATGCTTTAAAAGCTAAGCAGTATTATGTCTCCATTTCTATATCTAGTTCTAATATAGGCAATATATAGGTTATGCATCTGCTGTAGGAAGGTATGAGGTCCCTTAAATACGGTCTGATACAAATTCTGTTGGATTATATGATTGTATAGGTTAGCGATTTAGCATGCAAGAAGGTAGCTGTCACCATTATTACGTTTTGTATAAGTGTAGATGTATGTATTTAATTTTGTTTATTTTGGTATATGGGTTGGTGATCTGATGTTTAGGTATTGTGGGTTGTTATAGATACTGCCGCGCCTACCAGCGCCGGATTGGTGGAGTCACGGACGCCTCTGCATGCCCCTGGAGTGACTGCTGGGGATTGGGAGAGGTATGGATTGGTGCATAGTCACCATGGATACTAGCCCCGTCCCTCCAGACGGCCCGTTCGCGTCGCAGGGAGTGACGTAATGACAACCAGTTCCGGAAATGCAGTGAGACGCCGGGAGGTGGTGGGCACACTGGCTGCTATAAAGGTATGTGCACGTACATTGTTTCTTTGTCCTGACGAAAGGCACTAATAAAGAGTGCCTGAAACATTGACTTAATAAGCTGTCTGCTGCTGTGGTGATTTTTGAAATCCTGTGGAGTGCCGCCCGTTTGCTTCTGTTATATATATATATATATATATATATATATACACACACACTCCTGCTATCACAATTTGCCATGAATTAGATATGTATTCACCTATATATATATACATATATATATATTACATATATAAATGGATACCTCCACTTCCATGGATTTTGGACTAGGGATGCCAGTATTCTAAATTCCCATCTGTCTAGATTGTTGTGGTTAGCTATTGTTTCGGATCTTCCAAACAAACTCTGTCCCTAGGCATTGTCCACCCCACTGCCCCCTCCTTCAGTTGAGACAATGACAACTCAGCACTCATTATTCTGGAGAGAAACCTGGCCCTATTCATAAACAAAGGTGTATGCCCTCTTCATAGAATCTCAAAGCTTAGTGTAAATAAGGCCATTGTATCTCAGTCTGTGGGAAATTTATTATGACTGAATTCCATTCACGTCCCCGCCCCATTTGTAATATATTTTAAATACAATTTTATATATTTTCTACTTCTGCACATAACTATGCGCAGGAACATGCGATTCTTTCCTAACTAACACCGGAATGTTACCCACAAAATACCCTACAGCTGGATACTAGACACCACTTTCCAACCTTTATCTGACCCTTCCTATCATGCAAAAAGGAATCCCTCTGTCCAGGAACAGTTTAAACTAATCATACTCGCTGACATGGTCTAGGGGCATATTATATAATTGTTGGAGAACCTCTACCGTGCGGCTAGTGGGCCCCAGTTACGGTATATATGAGGTTGCCCCACCCTACTGTACGCTAGACCTTACTATATGCTTTAAAAGTTAAGCAGTATTATGTCTCCATTTCTATATCTAGTTCTAATATAGGCAATATATAGGTTATGCATCTGCTGTAGAAAGGTATGAGGTCCCTTAAATACGGTCTGATACAAATTCTGCTGGAATATATGATTGTATAGGTTAGCGATTTAGCATGCAAGAAGGTAGCTGTCACCATTATTACGTTTTGTATAAGTGTAGATGTATGTATTTAATTTTGTTTATTTTGGTATATGGGTTGGTGATCTGATGTTTAGGTATTGTGGGTTGTTATAGATACTGCCGCGCCTACCAGCGCCGGATTGGTGGAGTCACGGACGCCTCTGCACGCCCCTGGAGTGACTGCTGGGGATTGGGAGAGGTATGGATTGGTGCATAGTCACCATGGATACTAGCCCCGTCCCTCCAGACGGCCCGTTCGCGTCGCAGGGAGTGACGTAATGACAACCAGTTCCGGAAATGCGGTGAGACGCTGGGAGGTGGTGGGCACACTGGCTGCTATAAAGGTATGTGCACGTACATTGTTTCTTTGTCCTGACGAAAGGCAGTAATAAAGAGTGCCTGAAACATTGACTTAATAAGCTGTCTGCTGCTGTGGTGATTTTTGAAATCCTGTGGAGTGCCGCCCGTTTGCTTCTGTTATATATATATATATATATATACACACACACTCCTGCTATCACAATTTGCCAGGAATTAGATATTTATTCACCTATATATATATATATATATATATATATATTACATATATAAATGGATACCTCCACTTCCATGGATTTTGGACTAGGGATGCCAGTATTCTAAATTCCCATCTGTCTGGATTGTTGTGGTTAGCTATTGTTTCGGATCTTCCAAACAAACTCTGTCCCTAGGCATTGTCCACCCCACTGCCCCCTCCTTCAGTTGAGACAATGACAACTCAGCACTCATTATTCTGGAGAGAAACCTGGCCCTATTCATAAACAAAGGTGTATGCCCTCTTCATAGAATCTCAAAGCTTAGTGTAAATAAGGCCATTGTATCTCAGTCAGTGGGAAATTTATTATGACTGAATTCCATTCACGGCCCCGCCCCATTTGTAATATATTTTAAATACAATTTTATATATTTTCTACTTCTGCACATAACTATGCGCAGGAACATGCGATTCTTTCCTAACTAACACCGGGATGTTACCCTCAAAATACCCTACAGCTGGATACTAGACACCACTTTCCAACCTTTATCTGACCCTTCCTATCATGCAAAGAGGAATCCCTCTGTCCAGGAACAGTTTAAACTAATCATACTCGCTGACATGGTCTAGGGGAATAATATATACAAAATGCACTATATGAGTTAAATATGCTATGATCGAGTCGCACGCTACACGCTCACAAACTCCGCCGTATTTACACATCTCATGCGCACGAGACGCTGGAGCGTCCCTTACGCAACTTGCGTGTATGTGCACGCACGGGGGACCAAGTGCACGGGCAGCTCGCGGGGGCATGAGGGGTTAGAACAAGGCATACGCAGTAATCCACCACAGACTAGGCTAGAATGCGTACTAGCCTAGTCTGTGGTGGATTACTGTATATGAAACTCAGTTTTACTATTATAATTTTTTTGTGGGAAATACTTAACAGTACTTTTGTGAAATTATTGAATAAAAACAATACTACTCTATATTCTCCTCTCTTTTCCAATTTTTGGGTCCATATGGAATTGGTTTCCTATCGGGAGAAAGGAGAGAATCAAGATCAGAGGAACAAGATAACTGACATTTGAGTCCATCTGTTGAGACTGTATTTGGACTATAACACTAGAGATCCCAGCAGAAAAAGGGAATAGTGTAACATTGTGGTATTTAAATCTGCCATCCTTTTCACCCGGTTACCAAGAGGGTGCGCACGGTTGCTTACATTTGTTGTTATTGTCTTGAACTTTTTGGTGGTTGGGATCACCTTAGCCACTGTTGCTGCACTTTTGAGTTGGGGCGCTGTTTTTTGCAAACTTGTATTCTAAAGTTTTTCATGTGTCCATAGAAAGTTAAAGTCACTAAAGTATCTTGCAAAGTCTGTGAAAAAGTTCATCAAATGTCTGTAGAAAAGTTCATCAAAGGTCTGTAGAAATGTGCATCAAAATCTTCTTCCAGGTGGATGTCTTTTTACCTTGGAGAAAAACAAAGGAGAAACGGGTGAAAGAAACGGAACGTGGAATCATGTCTTATCGCAACATTGTCTCAATTGATGGGTCATAAATTAAACCAGTTGTTGTAATAATCCCCTCGCTCCTCAAACTCATCACTTTGGTACTACGCTTGCAATGCATTAAAATCCGAACACATCTGAATATCAATCCAATCATTATGACAACTCCCAGGATACACAAGAGAAATTTTCCTACATTCACGATAACATTTTGAGCCCATTCTCCTAAACCTAAGAACCAATTACGTGGGTTCAACCATGAAACCCAGCCGGTCAGTTCATTACCCACAGCAGTAAGGGTAAGGTTGTGCCTCCTTCGGAACTCCCACTTCAATTGCAAGATATAGTCCATCTTTTGATCTATGACCTCGGTTGGGTCATCAGTGCTGTTAGTAATATATGTACAGCACTTCACACCATACTGAGTTGCTAGGGTGACACAATACCCGCCTGTCACCGCTGTGAGGTAATTGAGAACCATCCTATGCTGGATCAGTTCCGTTTTGTAGGCTTGCAACTCCCTCCCAGTATACCTGAAGGTGTCATCATACATTTCTGTGATATTGTCTATCAGGTTCGCTAGCGCGTTAATATACCTAAAATTTATAACTCCTCTGGTGGTACGGGTGATATCTAACGCGAGTAGGAATTGAATCCCAGTGGATTCGTGGATCAAATCAGAGGCCGGATGCTCTGTCCTCTCTATAACGTGTCTTTTAATGATGTGTTCGTAATGAGTGTGAGTGTAAGGAGCTTGAGCATTGCGGTGAATGTCTTTCATCTTATTATGGGTAATGGTTATTACTTCTGGCAACACTCTTCCAATGTAACACAATCCCTCTGAGTTTGGGGCAAGCCACTTATACGCCTTTCTCCCGCATATGAAATATGCGTCATCGGGGAGAACATATGGGACAGAATATGACATAACCATATTACAAACCTTCCATGTGAAAAGTCCTATCCCTAGCTCTCTCATCTGCTCAGTACACATATCAGGCTGTATGATATGCGCACAGTATCCTGGTGATACTTCTCCAACCCGCATGGTCCTACTTCCTAGAGTGTACCTATACCGGAAATATCTCCCACCGTCGGCTATTTGGCGTATAAGTTCTGAGTCTACGGGCATTCTACCGGCTCTGTGTTTGATTATTTGATTATTTCATGTCACTTCCCAATTTCCCGGCTTTCGGGGATTGGAAATGTTAAAACATACTAAGGACCTATCCACATGATATTGGTGGAGCTTCAATCTAGGAGGCCTAGAAATATAAAATTTCTTGTCCACCGGTCTCCCACCCCTTAATTCAAGTACCTCATCTATTGTTAAAGGGTATGGTACTAGTCCTGACTTGCTATGACCTTGAGGTACTTGTGAGCACACCCAGCAATCTGTCTGATTTAAAACTTTACCCACTAATGAGTGATAGTCACTCAATGGATGATGGTCCATGTTGATATTAAAGCTGGACTGACATCTCTTGATGCACCCGTCCTCAACTATATTTTCACAATTCCTACAGATACAGTACTCTTCAGCTAACAATCCTTCACAATGTCTTCTAGTGTCATGGCTACCAGATCGTTTTCTGATACTCGCCTTTGCTCGGTGATTGTGTTGCTCTTGGAATCTGACGAGTCCGTCCTTGTCATCAGAACCCATTCCAGATCCTTTCTCGACCTCTCTAGTACTCTCACCGAAATAGACTGCTCTGGTCAACAACAGGGTCAACAGGAAAACCCGGAACGCAGTCTCTTGGGGTAAGTCCATCTTGCAGGAGGAGAAAGAAAGAGTGGTAATGGGAGGTAAAGAAAATAATAGAAGGGAAAGAAAATTTTTACGATAACCACCTCTAGTCTTGTTGTTCTTCTTGCACAGATGCCATCTGAACAGTGCTGCCTCTCAGTCTTTCCAAAACGGACACTCCAGTGACACGCTGTTCTCTCCGAGTCAGCGACTTTTCTGTAGGGAGCATAAATCTTGCATTACCATTTGTTTAACTGTTGTGTGACATACCATCCGTGGAACAGGAGAAAACCAAAAGAGAGTTAATAATAGAAAAAGAGAAAAATTGTCAGATTTCCGTTCACCATCAGGCTGTCACACCAACATGTCCATCGGCATTCATGCACAGCCTCCTTTCACCAGTATTTCCCCTTTCCACCCTTTGTGCATGGCCAGGCACAGAGATGCCGGTAAGAAATACTGGGTTTTTGGCAAACTTCTGAAAGAAAACCGAGTAGACATGTGACGTTTGAGCTGTAATTCTGCTGGTGAACGTCAGAGATGAGAAACAGAAACTTTTAAAGATGAATCACAGAGTTTACCTGGCCGCCCCTGTATCCACAAAGAATGACCTACCAACTACATCAACTGTGACCTCAGGTTTACTATCAAGGCTGACAATCAACTTCACTGGCTGCAGACTACAGGTGCGGCCCAAAATTTTTCCTATATGATCCCTGATTCCAATTACATGTGTCATAACTTTGCTCGTGTTCTTGTCTAGGGGGTCGATATACCTTATGCGGGTTTCTAAAATTGCAGTTCCGTGCGTAATGTCCTTCCCTCTGACAGTTGTAACATTTTACCACAAACGACTTACCAACAGGGGTCTGGGGTTTAGGCTGATGTGGCTTCGTTGTTAGGACTTTTATACTTATTGTCATCGGCTTACCCCCCTGTGACTCCCTGTGTTTACTGATATTCCGATCGTGCTTAACAATGGACTCTCTTAATGCAGCCACCGAGATATCTTTCCAGTTAGGTTGAGTGGTTTGTACTCTGGTTCTCAGCATTTCTTTTAAACCTTCCATTAATACAGACATCACTACCTCTCTATAATGTACACTTTCCTCAATGTCCGCGATCCCAGTGCATCTAGTCATTACCTGCAGTGCTCGATTGAAATAGTCAGAAGCAGTTTCACCTTCCTTTTGTCTAATGGGGAAAATTTTGTTCCATCTGACAACAGTTGGGAAATATACTCCTAACTGCAGGTTGATCTGTTTAACATTCTCCTGATTGTATTCCTCAGTGAAAAGTACTTCTGCGTCTAACTTACAATCAGTGATGAATTTCGCAGGGTCAACATTGGAGGGCAAACATACCCTCAGCAATGTCCGCCAATCTTTGTTATTGGGTTCGGTGGAGTTTCCTAGTTCTTTAATAAACTTTTGACATGCGGCTAGATCCTTTCTGGGATCGGGAAATTCAGACATAATTGTCCTCAATTCTGCCCGGGACCAGGGACAATGCATTGCAATGTTCCTGACGGGAGTGACTCCCTGAGCGTCAGTCCTCCCATTGGGGACTGCGATCACCCTGACAGGATTTAGTTCAATTACACCATCTTGTGTTGATTCTACAATGTGAGGTGCAACTGTCTGTGCATAATGTACAATACCGCACTTACCTGTGGACACGACCTCACCTGACCCTCCGTTAGGGGTTTTTACTACTGCCCTTACCGATTGGGCCATGCCCACCTGGGTGTCTTGTATGGTGGCTGCTGGAGAAAGTGCCAACATCGTGCTGGGCTCACTTTCTTACTTGTAATCCTAAGGGAAGTTTAACATGGGGTGCAACTTGCACGGGTTAGAATTTGTACATGTATCAGTTTTATTCCTATCGTCATTAATACATTTATTACGTTTACTCTTATTGTCATTAATACATTTATTAAGTGCACTATTATCATCATATACCAGTATGTCATTCTCTGTAGCCATTGTCTCTCCCGTTATGTACGGTACTTGTGCAGTTGCCATCAGTTTCATGTTAGGGTTGGAACCGGCTGTGTAAGCTAGTTCCCTCTGTATATCACTCTCTCGTTGCCATATATTTAAACAGTTTGTGTGTCTAATCCTTTGTTTTTGGGACTTTATCAGACAGATCCTAAGCCTTAGATTATGTAATACCTCAGTGTCAAAACTACCTATCCCAGGAAAGGGTGCTTTATCCCCCACAGTCATTTGTGTCCATTCATCACAAAAGGTCTCAGTGTGGGGACCATACTTCCCCCACATTACTAACCGAGCAGACCCCTGGGGTCTGAAAATCTCTGCAGCCTGAACTCTGACTGCTAAACGTCCCTGTGTTGTGCACTTGGCTTCCATTGTGGACCTTTTTTAACACAGAAAAACTTCCTAAAATGCACCAAACACAGTAGTCCACGGTGGAAGTTCTCAAAGCTCTTCCACCAACTTCTTCTGCTCCGGGTATCCCCGGTCCACCTTCTAGCAGACACGTGTAGCCGTTGCAGGCCCTACCTCTAGAGATTTTCCTGAGAGAAAATTCCCTAAACTTTTCCTTTACACAAATCATGCTTGCATGTGCTCCCTACAACACGTATGAGGGCAAGATTTACGCATGGATATGCGACCTCATATCACGTTGCGTCATGGGTTACACATATAACCGTGCAGTCCAATCGTACCACTTATAGATACTTGTTATCTATAAATGGTAGGATCATTGGAGTCTCCCTACTGTGCTCCAAAACAGCCGGGGTGTAATACCATGAAAACTTTATCACACTCCGTCGCACGTGTACACCAGGACCGTGCTCATCACGTATTCACCTAGACTGTGATTCACCAAGTTTCACCAAGTTTCACCAAGACCACCAAGCGGAGTTTAATACACTCATACCGTTTTCAGCCCACACTATCATTCTATAGTTTTCTGATCAGAAAAATCCTTTCCTGTTAACTGATAGCTTTCCCCAGAGGTAATACAGAAAAAAAGATATTTAAACTAAATATTGGACACTGATCAATTTGTGCTATTATCGCGTGGCTACCATCTCGCCTAAACTAAAACAATACTATCATGTGATTTGTATTTAGTGGGCGTATCTGTACGCACGTTGCGTAATATACGCCACGTGTGTAGGCCTTTGCGTTGCATACGTAATCTCGCACGCTGTCCGAGAAACGTATACAAAAGGCTGGATACGGCCGCAGTAACACAAATAACACGCTTCTATAAATGGAAACAATATTCAACTATAATCGCTTACCCACACCACACAGTATCCCCTGTTTAACCCTTTATAACTGGGCCAGGCTGCGTGTGTGTTTTACATGTACTCTCTTAAATATTACTTTATATTTTTAACTAAATAGCAACAAATTTCCTCAGCACGGGTCAAAATGTATCTAATAATCAATGCTAATGGCAACAAGCGAATAGATATGCAGAGTACCCAGATAAAATACAGGTGTGTGCATGTGTTACGTGTGTTGCGTGCGCATTTGGCGCCAAACAGAAATTTTAACAGATTTAAAACAATAGCTTTACGTTCTTACCTTTCTTCGGATCCCACCAGCATCCCTTCAGACCAAGCGGAGCAAACGCTTATCTAATCAGCACCAGCGTATCTCCGACCAAAAAGGTTTAACAGGAGATACCTTCCCGCCCTTTGCTGATGGATAAAGTCTGCCTTGTCCTGCTAGGCTTGCAGATATGAGGAGAACCGGACGAGTCCCCCAATTGATAATGTCAATAAATTACCATCAAACATAAAGCTATATACTATTACAGACTGAGTACGCTATTTGCGCACTGAGTACCGTACTGCTACACTATTGGCGTAGCAGATGCTGCGCCGTGAGAGTGAGATACGAACGGCGCAGATGCTCACAGAATGATATGCAGTAAACCTTGCTAATACAACACTGTAAGAATATGCTTATACTCTAAACCTTAGTAGTCTAATACTACAGTGATGTAACGCTTAAAGCCCTTAACAATGTGTATGCTGTTTGAGCGATTGAGACGCTAAGGAAAGCCCTTTGCAGAAAAGTGAAAACACAAGACCGGGTTTGGTTTAAAACCACAGCAGCTCTAACACCGCCATGGATTATTCAGAGAAAAAGGGAAAAACAGTACAAGTTATACACTACAAGCTAACACAGAAATCTAACATAATAACAGAGAATAACATGAATAATGGCGAACAATAGCTAACAATGGCTACAGAGAAATATACATACGTGAGAATGTTTCGCCAGCGCAACCTGGAATCCAGTCCTCAGCTTTCAGGGAGAAAGCCTTCAGAGTCTTGTCTGACCAAGCCTGCTGCAAGCTCTATTTATTCACTAGCTCAAGACATAGGGGGTGGGACACAACCTGCACCAGGGACCATTGGCCAGTTCAAGAAGTGGGCGATGGCTAGGACTTGGGATGTGGAGTTCCCACCCCATAATCAGTTCAAACCCATCACATTAAATATAAATATGGTATTATTAATATCTTAATGAGGTAAATTTTAACAATGTTCTTATTCCCACCAGATTAATGTTCACGTGACTCTGAACAATATGATCCCACAAATGATATTACTATCTATCTCAATCTTCAAGATACTCATATATCCACATATTCATATATACATACATATATATATATATATACACACACATACACACACACACACACACACACACACTCCTGCTATCACAATTTGCCAGGAATTAAATATTTATTCACCTATATATATATATATACATGTAGTAGCCAGGGAATGCCGCGCCACTTGTGATACAAAGATTCCCAACCACTTCAAAAACACTCCCAATTATTTGGGCGTCAGCTGTCCCCTAAAGAGACGGCAATGGTAGGTTGCCGCAAATTAAGAAATAGGTATACCGGATAGGGGTTCTAAGCGACCTCAGGTGTTTCTATGTTGATTATAATACGTATTAAATATATATAAAAAAGTTGTTTGTAAAAAATTTGATATTTTATTACTATTCACAACACTAAAAAGGATATAAGAAACAATAAATATCCAACACGTTTCGTCTCTTAGGACTTCCCCATGAAGAAGTCCTAAGAGACGAAACGCGTTGGGCCTTTACCCAGAGACCTCCAGATATATCAGTTAAGACTCTTAAAAAACTTTTCTTATAATCTGTACCCACTATATGCACTTTATCTACGATTTTTTAAACTCATATCCATTTCCCCCTTTTTTAAGAATTCAGTCATGTTTTAGAGAAATAGTATTTTATTGTTGGATATTTATTGTTTCTTATATCCTTTTTAGTGTTGTGAATAGTAATAAAATATCCAATTTTTTACAAACAACTTTTTTATATAT
Organism: Pseudophryne corroboree; assembly: GCF_028390025.1. Lineage (NCBI taxonomy): Eukaryota > Metazoa > Chordata > Amphibia > Anura > Myobatrachidae > Pseudophryne > Pseudophryne corroboree. Next base: position 377,915,640 of record NC_086451.1, read on the forward strand.
ATTTAATACGTATTATAATCAACATAGAAACACCTGAGGTCGCTTAGAACCCCTATCCGGTATACCTATATATATATACATATATATATATATATATTACATATATAAATGAATACCTCCACTTCCATGGATTTTGGACTAGGGATGCCAGTATTCTAAATTCCCATCTGTCTGGATTGTTGTGGTTAGCTATTGTTTCGGATCTTCCAAACAAACTCTGTCCCTAGGCATTGTCCACCCCACTGCCCCCTCCTTCAGTTGAGACAATGGCAACTCAGCACTCATTATTCTGGAGAGAAACCTGGCCCTATTCATAAATAATAATAATAATAATAATAATAATAATTTTATTTATATAGCGCTCTTTCTCCAATAGGACTCAAGGCGCTTAACAGATACATAGCATAATATAGTACAGAAAATAATGAAGTATATTTTCATAAAATACAGAAGCATGAAGATACTAAAAGGGACATTATGGAAATGCTTGAGTAAACAGGAAAGTCTTGAGTCTACTTTTGAAGGATTCTATAGTTGGGGCCTCTCGCACTGTGCGGGGAAGTGAGTTCCATAGAGTCGGTGCCGCGTGACTAAAAGCTCGACCCCCAGATGAATTACGGTAGATTCTAGGTACTGCTAAAAGTCCTTCATCTACAGATCGCAGTAATCGAGTGGGGCAGTATGGGGTCAGAAGCTGTTTCAGGTACCTTGGGCCCTGGTCATGTAATGCTTTGAAACTCAGTAAGCCAATCTTGAAGATGATTCGCCATCTTACAGGCAGCCAGTGAAGGGAGTAGAGGATGGGTGTTATGTGGCTAGAACGGGGCTGGTTGGTTAACAGCCTGGCAGCTGTGTTTTGCACCAGCTGTAAGCGTTGCAATTCTTTTGCTGGTAGACCAAGGTAGAGGGCATTACAGTAGTCTAATCGAGATGATACAAATGCATGTATGACTTTTGGCATATCATCTGAGGGAATTAAGTGCTTGATTCTGGCTATGTTCCTCAGGTGAAAGAATGAGGATTTGATTGTGGCTGATATCTGATGTTTAAGTGTCAAGCCATCATCCAGGACAACGCCAAGATTCCGCACACGATCACTGGTCTGTAATTCTGAATCCCCGAGTGTAAGTCCAGTTGGTTGGCTATGCTGCAGTCTTGTCCTTTGATGTTGCTGTTGTATTATAAGGACCTCTGTTTTATCCGGGTTCAGTCGCAGCCAACTGGCGCTCATCCACTCCTGTAGTTCAGCTAGACAGCCATTTAGGGTTGCTACTGGGTTATCAGTGCCCGGAGCAAAGGACAAGTACAGTTGTGTATCATCTGCATAGCAGTGGTAGACCAGGCCATGGAGCCTGATTATTTCGCCCAATGGGAGCATGTATACTGCAAAAAGCATGGGGGATAGTATAGAACCTTGTGGGACACCACATGGCAATGGCACTGGTGGTGATGAGTATAATCCAGATGATACTCTCTGTGACCTGTCTGTGAGAAATGATTTGAACCAGTTTAGGACTGTGCCATCCAGACCACAGAAGTGTATCAGTCACTCAATCAGAAGCCCGTGGTCCACGGTATCAAATGCTGCCGAGAGATCCAGAAGGATTAATATTGAACAGTCACCTCTGTCTTTTGCCATCAGAAGATCATTTAACACACACACCAGGGCTGTTTCAGTGCTATGTCTTCTCCTGAATCCTGATTGAAATGGATCATAAATATCATGGGTTGTCAGGCGGGTTTCCAGTTGATTTGCAACCACTTTCTCAATAACCTTTCCTAGGAAAGGAAGGTTTGATACCGGTCTGTAGTTGGTCATGCAGTCGGGATCTAAATTAGGTTTTTTAAGAAGCGGTCTAACAATTGCTTCCTTTAAACAAAGGAGTATGCCCTCTTTATAGATTCTTAAAGCTTAGTGTAAATAAGGCCATTGTATCTCAGTCTGTGGGAAATTTATTATGACTGAATTCCATTTACGTCCCCTCCCTATTTGTAATATATTTTAAATACAATTTTATATCTATTTTCTACTTCTGCACATAACTATGCACAGGAATATGCAATTCTTTCCTAACTAACACCGGGATGTTACCTTCAAAATACCCTACAGCTGGATACCAGTGGCGTGCGGTGAGGTCAGTGGCTGGTGAGGCACTACAGTCATAATGTCCACCGAATCCTGCCAATGACCCCTACCGTCGCCAAGCCAATGTCTGCTACTCCCCCTGAGCCGCTGCCCGCTGCCACAGTCAATGGCTAACAAACTCCCCCACCATCAACTGACCCAGCCCTTCGCCACTAATTTGCATCTCAGTCCGATGCTGCCAATGCCCGCTGCCTGCCTGCTCATCATACTTGTGATATATTGTACATGTTTATAGAAAAAAATATAAAAATGATCGTTTGGGACTGGGAAGGGAGTGGGAGGAGGACATGAATGCAATTTTGTTGTCCAGGGCTTCCATTAACTTAATAGCACCATGGATGCGGCACTATTAAGTTAATGGAAGTCGTGGACAACAAAATAGCCAGCAGTGGGTGACGCCAGAGAGAGGGTGACAGCAGTGGGTGACAGAGAGTGGGTGACGCCAGGGAGAGGGTGACAGGAAGAGCGTGACGCCAGGGAGAGGGTCACCAGGGAGAGGATGACAGCAGTGGGTGATGCCAGGCAGAAGGTGACGAGGAGGGTGATGCCATGGAGAGGGTGACAGCAATGGGTGATGCCAGGGAGAGGGTGGCAGCAGTGGGTGATGCCGGGGAGAGGGTGGCAGCAGTGGGTGATGCCGGGTAAAGGGTAGCTGTAGTGGGTGACAGGGAGAGGGTGATGCCAGGGAAAGGGTAACAGCAGTAGCAGCGGGTGAGAGTGTAAAAGAGATAAGTAAAGGGTGATGGGAACAGACAATTATGTTGGTATTTACTTTCATGGACCTGGGCTTAGAACTGCAAGGATCGCCAGTGACAAGAGCAGCCTGAACAGTGAGAGAAGAAGGGATAAGCGTGGGATTGTGGCCCCTCTCCCCCTCTGGCCAGACTGGACTCACTGGGGTATATTTACTAAGGTCCCAATATCATTCGAGTTGTTTTTTTTCCGAGTGTGATCTCGGGAATTTACTAAACACAAATCTCGGCAGTATTGGGGCTATTCGTATTGAGATACACTGCCGACCACACAAATACGAATCAATAGACCATCGGTCAAACACGGCTGTTATTTAATAGAACTCAGTAATTTACTAAGAATTTGTATTCTCAATCACTGCTTACAATAGCCAAACACTGCCGGGAAAGCATAGAATTCATAAAAAAATGGAGCTTTCAAATAGACCTGCTTATTGCTGGTATGTTGTGATAGTCATGCACGGATCAGTGACATCCGTGCATGCTTATCTTTGGAAAAGGGTCTGAATGGGTTAAAAAATAAAAAATACAAAATAAAAAGTGTGAGGTTCCCCCTCCTAAGTATAACCAGCCTCGGGCTCTTTGAGCTGGTCCTGCTTGTTTAAATACTGGGGGGAAAATTGGACAGGAGTTCCCCGTATTTAGACAACCAGCACCGGGCTCTTAGTCTGGTCCTGGTTCCAAAAATATGGGGGACAAAAGATGTAGGGGTCCCCCGTATTTTTAAAACCAGCACCAGGCTACTCTAGCCAGGGACATAATGCCACAGCCGGGAAACACATTTATGTAGGTCCCTGCGGCCGTGGCATTACCCATCCCCGCAACTAGTCACCCCTGGCCGGGGTTCCCTGGAGGAGTGGGGACCTCTTAAATCAAGGGGTCCCCCTCCTCCAGGCACCCAAGGGCTGGGGTGAAGCCCGAAGCTATCCCTAGCACCCCTGGGCGGTGGGTGCCGGGCTGATAGCCATAAGTGTGTAAAAAAAAGAATATTGTTTTTTGTTGTGGAACTACAAGACCCAGCAAACCTCCCCCCCGCTTGCGGTTAATTAGAGATCCTCAAGTACCAGCATGCGGGGAAATAACGGGTCCGCTGGTACCTGTAGTTCTACAACAACAAAAATATCCAAATAAAAACACAACACACACACCGTGAAAGTAAAAATTTATTAAAATACACTTACACACACTTACCTACATCCCACGCCGGTCACGTCCACTTGCCCATGTAGAATCCAATAGCGATACCTGTAAAATGAGAGAGATTACTTACCTACATCCCACACTTATCACGTCCACCTGTCCAGTAGAATCCAATAGGGGTACCTGTAACAATGAAAGTTACAATTACAAACTTCGTTCCTGAAGTAATCCACAGGAGGGGGGGGGGGGTGAGAAAGGAAGGAGAGAGAGAGAGACACTAACCTGGATATCAAGCTGCTGGTGCTGCGGACGAGGAACAAGAAGGGTGAGTCCTACCCGCTACTGTACTGAGGGCGGGATGTACTAACCTCCCCACCGCGTTATCGGACTTTTGTTAGCACTCCTTATCTCCGCGGATACTGGTCTCCTCTCTGCAGCCCGGCGCTACCCGTTGCTCCCCCACAGTCCCCGTCTTTTTTTCTCCTCTCTCTGCCATCCGCCTCATCACGGCCACGGCCACTGCACTGAGTCCTGCGCTCTCCGTAGCACTTGGTCAGTGCTGCGCTCCCCCACATGACACAGGCGGAACCTGTCACCCCTATGCCGGCTCATAGTGCCCAGCGTGCTGCTGGTGTCACTCTAGTGCCTGGGCCGTGCTGCCTCCTCACCCTGCTCCGTCCACTGGCTGTGAGGCATGAAGTCTCCGGCATTGCCATGTCCCTTGCCGGCATAGTGTCCACCGGTGGTGAAGGACGGGACATGGGGAGGGGGCTGGTTACCCCGGTACATGCCGGATGGTTTGCACTGACGGTGACAGGATGGATGCGGTCTCCCCATGCAATCGGTAACCTGCACCTGTGTGTGATGAATCTTGTGTTATGGCATTGACCAGGACGAGCATCCTCTCATTTCAGTGTGCTGTGGGGCACGTTCTCTGCTGTGTGCAGGGCACTGGGCCTTTCCCGGGGTGCTGAGCCCGGCTACATACGCCGCTGTAAGCTCTGTACCAACCCGCACAGAAGCCGGCTGCAATGTCATGTCATGTGGGGGAGTGCAGCGCTGACCAAGCGCTACGGAGAGCGCAGGACTCAGTGGCCGCGGCGGTGATGAGGCAGACGGCAGTGCGATGAGAAAAAAAGACTCCCCGTCTTTTTTCTCCTCGCTCTGCCGTCTGCCTCATCACCGCCGCGGCCACTGTGGAGGAGCAACGGGTAGCGCCGGGCAGCAGAGAGGACACCAGTAACCGCGGCAGGGGAGGTTAGTACATCCCGCCCTGACTCCTGCTCCTGCTTCAGGGCTTCAACGCCAGGACCCGCCGCCACTTCCGCCTCCTGCACCGCCATGTAAGTGATTGGACAGCGGATCCAGCACTGGATCCGCTGTCCAATCACAACTGCCTCGCTGACATAGGGGTGGTGTCCCTGTCAGCAAGGCATTTTTTTAAGTGCCGCTTTCCCTATAATTTTTAATGGACTTTTCCAGCCCAGTGATTGGCCCCGTCCCCCGCTGCATCCCCGTTCGCATTAACTATGGGGGGCACTGCTATCAGTGCCTCCCAAAGTAATTTCAGGACCTAAAATTATTAGAATAAAATAAAGAAAATACTTATGACACAGAATATGTGTCATAAGTAGCTTCTTTGTATTACTTTAATAATTAATCACAGGGGAGGCACTGCCTCCCCTGCCTCCCCTGACTGCACGTCCCTGCTGGATACTAGACACCACCTTCCAACCTTTATCTGACCCTTCCTATCATGCAAAGAGGAATCCCTCTGTCCAGGAACAGTTTCAACTAATCATACTCGCTGACATGGTCTAGGGGAATAATATATACAAAAGGCACTATTTGAGTTAAATATGCTATGATCGAGTCGCACGCTACACGCTCACAAACTCTGCCGTATTTACACATCTCATGCGCATGAGACGCTGGAGCGTCCCTTATGCAACTTGCGTGTATGTGCACGCACGGGGGACCAAGTGCACGGGCAGCGTGCAGGTGCATGAGGAGTTAGATCAAGGCATACGCATCATGATATTTTTCTGACTTTGACAGTAATTACCTGCTGTAGATCTCCAAGGCTATGCAAAGTTGTATTATTCCACATGCTAGAGTTTGGGCCCAAGGGGTCCCCAGGACCCCACATTTTGCAGGTTGCATTAACAAATCAATATGAGTGTGCCCTTCAATTTGTGGATCAATAGCCCCAATGGTTTGACCAGTGGACCATTTTAAAAAAACACTACTTGGATAAACTGCATGGTAAAATGAATAGATGTATATGTTGGTCCAGCTTGGGCCCCTGAAGATAATAGGCCCCCAAATTTTGAAGGTTGCATGGGCATATGAATGGGAGTGTACCCTTAAATTTTGGGCTCTCTAGCCCTAGTGGTTGGACCAGAAGACTTTGATAAGCAACCCCCTATTTCAAATAACATTAAGCCCTCATGTCTAGATTTTTATGTAGGATGATAGGGTCCCCTGGGCAGTTCTTTAATGCCAGGGACCCCATATTTTCAGGAGCCCCTAGGGTCATATGGTAGATGATGTTTGCATATTTTGGGGCCTCTGAGCCCTCAGGGTAATCACCTGCTGTTGATCTCCAAATCTATGCAAAGTTGTATTATTCCACATGCTAGAGTTTGGGCCCCAGGGGTCCCCGGGACCCCACATTTTGCAGGTTGCATTAACAAATCAATATGAGCGTGCCCTCCAATTTGTAGATCACTAGCCCCAATGGGTTGACCAGTAGACCATTTTAAATAACCACTACTTGGATAAACTGCGTTGTAAAATGAATAGATGTATATGTTAGTCCAGCATGGGCCCCTGAAGATAATGGGCCCCCAAATTTTGAAGGTTGCATGGGCATATGAATTGGAGTGTACCCTTAAATTTTGGGATCTCTAGCCCCAGTGGTTGGACCAGAAGACTTTGATAAGCAACCCCCTATTTCTAATAACATTGAGGCCTTATGTCTAGATTTTTTGTTGTTATTATTATTATTATTATTATTATTATTATCATCCTTTATTTATATGGCGCCACTAGAGTTCCGCAGCGACCAATTACAGAGTACATAAATAATCAAACATGGAAAACAGCAACTTACAGTTGATGACAGTATAGGACAAGTACAGGGTAAATAAACATAGTTACATCAGCAGATGACACTGGAATTGGTATCAGGTGGCAGAAGACTGCTGGAGTTGATGCAGTTGAAGATTATTAAAGTAAGAAAGGATAAGCACATGAGGGAAGAGGGCCCTGCTCGTGAGAGCTTACATTCTAAAGGGGAGGGATAGACAGACAGGGGTGACACAGATGTGGTACATAGAGAATGTAGAACAGAGGGTTAGGATGAGATTTGGCTGGGTTTGGTGAAGAAGTGGGTCTTGAGAGACCGTTTGAAGTTTTGTAGAGAGGTGGAGAGTCTGAGGGGGAGAGGTAGGGAATTCCAGAGAAGTAGTGCAGCACGCAAAAAATCTTGGAGGTAGGAGTAGGAGGAGGTAATCCGTAGGCAGGAGAGTCGTCGTGCATTAGCAGAGCGAAGAGGACGGGTGGGAGTGTAAAGGGAGATAAGATCAGAGATGTAGATGGGATAGGAGTGGGTGAGGGCTTTGTAAGCGAGTGTGAGAAGCTTGAAATGGATTCTGAAAGGGAAGGGGAGCCAGTGAAGGTCTAGTAAGAGAGGAGAGGTAGACGTAGTGCGTTTGGTGAGGAAAATGAACCGGGCAGCAGCATTGAGGATGGATTGGAGTGGAGAGAGGTGTTTGTCAGGAATGCCAGTCAGGAGGAGATTACAGTAATCCAGTCTGGAGATGACCAGTGAGTGGATAAGAGTCTTAGTAGCATCCTGGGTCAGAAAGGGTCTGATCCTGAAGATATTTTTTAGATGAAAACGGCAGGAGTCAAGGATTACTCCAATACAGCGCACTTGGGGGCTAGAGGACATCAATAGATAATGAGATTGTAGGAGGTGAGGTTATGCGAGAGGGAGGAAAGATGATCACCTCGGTCTTAGACATGTTAAGTTTAAGAAAGTGCTGGGACATCCAGGAAGAGGTAGCAGTGAGACAGTTGGAGATATGAGTGAGGAGAGCAGGGGAGAGGTCTGGAGAGGAAAGATAGATTTGGGTGTCATCAGCATAGAGATGATATTGGAAACCCAAAGAACTAATGAGCTTACCTAGTGAGGATGTATAGAGAGAGAAGAGGAGAGAACCAAGGACAGAACCTTGGGGTACACTTACAGTTAGTGAAAGTGAGGGGGAGTCATGAGAAGAGACAGAGAATGAACGGTCAGAGAGGTAGGAAGACAGCCAAGAGAGGGCAGTGTCATGCAGACCAATGGAGTGAAGGATTTGCAGTAGGAGAGGATGGTCCACAGTGTCAAAAGCAGCAGAGAGATCAAGTAGAATAAGTAGAGAGTAGTGTCCCTTAGATTTAGCAGCATGGAGGTCATTGCATACTTTTGTAAGGGCAGTTTCAGTGGAGTGGAGAGAACAGAAGCCAGACTGGAATGGGTCAAGCAGTGAGTGTGAGGAAAGAAAGGAAGTAAGGCAGTTGTAGACAATACGCTCAAGGAGTTTGGAGGCAAAAGGGAGGAGAGAGATGGGTCGGTAGTTGGAGAGAGTGTTTGGATCAAGGGTAGGTTTCTTAAGAATAGGAGAGATGAGTGCATGCTTGAAGGCAGAGGGGACAGTGCCTGATGAGAGGGAGAGATTGAGAAGGTGGGAAAGATGGGAACAAGCAGAAGGAGAGAGGTAGCGGAGGAGACGGGAGGGGATAGGGTCAAGTGGGGAGGTGGTGAGGGGACAGGAACGAATGAGGGCCATGACTTTCTCTCCAGATGGATGGGAGAAAGAGGTCAGAGTTGGTGGGAGGGATGGGGAGGGGTGGTAAGGGATGGGGGAAAGCTGGTTACTGATGGTCTGGTGTGATGTGATGTCCTTACGTATGGAGTCAATTTTGGATGTGAAGTAAGTGGCAAAGTCAAGAGCAGAGAGCAAGGAAGGGAGATGAGGTGGAGGTGGGCAGAGGAGTGAGTTGAGAGTGGCAAAGAGGCGCCGGGGGTTGGAAGACTGGGAGGAGATGAGGCTCTTGAAGTATGACTGTTTAGCAAGAGAAAGGGCAGCACTGAAGGATGAGAGCATACGTTTTAAATTGTTATGAGCCACGGCTGTAGCTCATTCCTGTTTTGCATGTCAGTTATGTATTTTATGTTTATAAGTTGTCTTGCAGGCCAGGATTTCCCGTTGCTCTGTTTTAGAATACTCTTGGTTGCTGCCGCTGGTGAGTCTGTGTAATTGCAGCTTGTTCCAATGTGTTCAGCCTCACCTGGCTGCTAATTGCATCTTGTCAGTTTGGAGTCATGCAACAGGGCAGCTGCATGAGATTATTAATTAGGCCTCTCTGTTATATGCTGGCTCAGTGCAGTTCGCAGATGCTGGTGATATTTCTAAGTTTCCAGTCTGCTTGAGTTCTGAGCTTGTTCCTGCCAGTTCCTGAATTCCTGTGTCAGTCCCTGTGTCGATTCCTGTGTCTGATCCCGTGTCCTGCCGTTAAGCGTTCCTGTCCTGAAGTCCAGTGGCTTTGCCTGTGCCTGGTCAAGTTTCTGGTTTCTTGGTGTCCACCGGTCTGTCGTTTGGGATTCTGCCTGTCCTCCAGTTCTGAGAGTCTGTGTCAGCAGCATTGGAGGTTCCTGTCCGTTTGCCAGTATTCGTACCGGTTCCTTGAGTAGCGGCTCTGCCGCGTCCGTCGGCCTAGGCCGCTGTATTCTGTTATTTTTCCTGTCACTGGTGTTTTGCAGAGGGTTCTGCTTATGCTGTCACCGCCGGTACACAAAAGTATGGTGTCGGCGTGTGGTCAGCATTTCCTTTGTTGTTCTTTTCCTTTGGCGGCAAGCCGCACATACATTTAGTTTTAGGCTAGTTAGTAGCCCCTGGCTTTGGTTGTTTCAGATTAGAGGGCCCCTTGTTATCACCCTGTCTCGGTACACTCTTTGTCTCTCATTAAGACCTGAGGGGGCATCGAAGTTGGGCAGACGTAATCCGCCCTTCAAACGCGGCTGCCATGGGCTCAAGCAACCATAGTCTCGCAAGAGTATACTGACAGCACGGGCGAGACAACGGAGATAGGGCGCCAGGGGCTATTCACTTTCCATTCCCCTTTCCCAGCATTACGTCCTGGTGCTCTGGACTCACTTCATAACATCTCCCTTGTTCTGAGCACCAGGAACCTAACATTATCACCAGCCATACCACAAAAAAGAAATAAAACTTTTTTTCTTTTTTGGCCCAGTCCAGTGTCTAGTCTAGAAATCCAGTCCGGTGTTTAGAGATCTAGTCCGGTGTTTAGAGATCCAGTCCGGTGTTTAGAGATCCAGTCCGATGTTTAGAGATCCAGTCCGGTGTTTAGAGATCCAGTCCGATGTTTAGAGATTCAGTCCGGTGTTTAGAGATCCAGTCTGGTGTTTAGAAATCCAGTCCGGTGTTTAAAAAAAAAAAAAATTCAGTCTAGTCTGGCCTTGTCTAGTCTTGCCTTGTCTAGTCTTGCCTTGTCTAGTCTTGCCTTATCTAGTCTTGCCTTGTCTAGTCTTGTCTAGTTTTAAATCCTATGTCTACTATGCAAGCCCTGCAGGCATCTCTCTCAGCCCTGAACTCTGCTTTCAGTGGTTTGAGACCAGAGCGACTAGAAGTTTTGCAGCAATCCCTAAAGCAACTGCAAAACCTTCTGACTAAAATCTTGCTCATCTTGCCAGAAGTCGTTGAGAGTACATCTATCTCTAAAGAGACTCTTGTTCACAGTATGGTGACAAGAGAATCCTCTGGTTTAATTGAAGAGAAAAGGTTTAAAAGTTTTCTGCGGCCCAGGCTCTCAGAAGAGGAGCGTCTGCGTCGCAGAAACTTAAACTTATGCCTATATTGTGGGGGTTTAGGCCACTATCTGCAGACCTGTGAGTTGCGCAAGCCAAAGTGTGGTGACGAGTCTTGCCCTCTGGCCAAGTTGAGTCAGGATACAAGACCTACTCCTGTCTCTACTGTGGCAGAGGTACTTGTCACACAACCCACACTAAAAAGCTCTCTGTCCTATAATTGGGGTCCTTGGACAAGGGAGCCCCATTATAGATTCAGGAATCAAAAGAGAATGTTTCTCTCCTCTCTTGAGGTTCCTGTTGAAGCAGAGTTGCAAGCCACTGGAGTGATGCCTGATGCCCAGGTTCCTGGAGTGGTGCCCGATGCCCAGGTTCCTGGAGTGGTGCCCGATGCCCAGGTTCCTGGAGTGGTGCCCGATGCCCAGGGTCCTGGAGTGGTGCCCGATGCCCAGGGTCCTGGAGTGGTGCCCGATGCCCAGGGTCCTGGAGTGGTGCCCGTAGCCCAGGGTCCTGGAGTGGTGCCCGTAGCCCAGGGTCCTGGAGTGGTGCCCGTAGCCCAGGGTCTTGGAGTGGTGCCCGTAGCCCAGGATCTTGGTGCGTTACCCGGTGCCCAGAGTGCTGGAGCGGTACCCGGTGCCCAGAGTGCTGGAGCGGTACCCGGTGCCCAGAGTGCTGGAGCGGTACCCGGTGCCCAGAGTGCTGGAGCGGTACCCGATGCCCAGAGTGCTGGAGCGGTACCCGATGCCCAAGCTTATAGAGGGACATCAAATATTGTAGCTCAGGTGTCCATACCAGAAGGGGTCTCAGAAGCTGTTACCCCAGGTAGGGACTTGAAAAGCGCAACCCCAGAAAGGGTATCTAAAACCATAGTTCTAGAAGGGAACTCGAGAAGCAAAACCCCAGAAGGGATATTTGAAGTAATATCCCCAAGTGGGGTCTCGAGAGACGCAGCCTCTAAGAAGGGTCTAGAGGTCGCTTCCCCAGGAAAGAACTTAAGAGGCGTAGCATTAGTGGAGGTGCTGAAGGTTATAGCTTCAGCAAAAGTCCCGGAAGTCATAGTCCCGGGAGAAGTTTCGATAATTATCGACTCAGAGAGGGAGGCCGATGGCTCGGTCCCAGTGGGGGAGGCCGACGGCTCAGTCCCAGTAAAAGAACCCGAGGTGCTGACCCCAGCGGGGTTCCCGGAGGCCGCTGCCCCGGGTGGGGTTCAGAAAGTCACTGCCCCGGGTGGGGTTCAGAAAGTCACTGCCCCGGGTGGGGTTCAGAAAGTCACTGCCCCGGGTGGGGTTCAGAGAGTCTCAGCCTCGAGTAAGGTTAATAGTGACCAGGTACTAGCAAAGCACTTCAGTCAGTCAGATGGGAAGGAAACAGATCCTGACTCTGATATCTCAACATCCATAATCTTTGATGGGGACTTAGCCCAATTTCTGGCGCTTTACAAACACTATTACATTATTATGTTGTCTAGACCATTTCTGGGCATCACTTCAGAGAATCTTGTGCTCTATCTGATTTATTCTTTTAGAGGAGAGCCTTTTGAGTGGGCGACCAGCCTAATGAAAGCTGAAGATCCCATTCTTCAGGATCTCCCAGCATTCAGTGATGCAATTATTAAAAGATATGGTCCCAAAGAAATTGGTTCAGGTTCCTCTAAGTCACCCGTCTTGTCTGTTGAGAGTCCACCAAATACTGTAAACTCGGCACAAGAGTCCCAGCCCATTGTTTTGACTGCAGGATGTGCTGTTCTGACTTCTTCTTCTTCTAATAATAATAGTACTTTGCCAGAAAGTTCAGCTCCCAAGGGTAAGAAACCTGTCTCTGATTTGAACGCAGCCTTGCTGGGTGGTACCATCAGTTCAGACAATGTTTGGGGAATTACCTTGGTCAGACCTAAAGAGCTTTGTAAAAAGAAGAAGAAGAAAAAGAAATAATTTGTGACTCTTGCCTTGATAAAAAAAAAAAAAAAATGTTTCCCTTGTCTTGTGTCCAGTGGCCACCGTCAGGGGGAGGGCACTGTTACAAGCTGTGGTTGCAGCTTGTTTCTGTTTTCGTGTCTGTTAGACCAGTGTATCCCTTGTTTTGGATAGTCTGCATTTTGGGGTCCTTTGACCCCTCCTCAAGGGGGGGTACTGTTATGAGCCACGGCTGTAGCTCATTCCTGTTTTGCATGTCAGTTATGTATTTTATGTTTATAAGTTGTCTTGCAGGCCAGGATTTCCCGTTGCTCTGTTTTAGAATACTCTTGGTTGCTGCCGCTGGTGAGTCTGTGTAATTGCAGCTTGTTCCCATGTGTTCAGCCTCACCTGGCTGCTAATTGCATCTTGTCAGTTTGGAGTCATGCAACAGGGCAGCTGCATGAGATTATTAATTAGGCCTCTCTGTTATATGCTGGCTCAGTGCAGTTCGCAGATGCTGGTGATATTTCTAAGTTTCCAGTCTGCTTGAGTTCTGAGCTTGTTCCTGCCAGTTCCTGAATTCCTGTGTCAGTCCCTGTGTCGATTCCTGTGTCTGATCCCGTGTCCTGCCGTTAAGCGTTCCTGTCCTGAAGTCCAGTGGCTTTGCCTGTGCCTGGTCAAGTTTCTGGTTTCTTGGTGTCCACCGGTCTGTCGTTTGGGATTCTGCCTGTCCTCCAGTTCTGAGAGTCTGTGTCAGCAGCATTGGAGGTTCCTGTCCGTTTGCCAGTATTCGTACCGGTTCCTTGAGTAGCGGCTCTGCCGCGTCCGTCGGCCTAGGCCGCTGTATTCTGTTATTTTTCCTGTCACTGGTGTTTTGCAGAGGGTTCTGCTTATGCTGTCACCGCCGGCACACAAAAGTATGGTGTCGGCGTGTGGTCAGCATTTCCTTTGTTGTTCTTTTCCTTTGGCGGCAAGCCGCACATACATTTAGTTTTAGGCTAGTTAGTAGCCCCTGGCTTTGGTTGTTTCAGATTAGAGGGCCCCTTGTTATCACCCTGTCTCGGTACACTCTTTGTCTCTCATTAAGACCTGAGGGGGCATCGAAGTTGGGCAGACGTAATCCGCCCTTCAAACGCGGCTGCCATGGGCTCAAGCAACCATAGTCTCGCAAGAGTATACTGACAGCACGGGCGAGACAACGGAGATAGGGCGCCAGGGGCTATTCACTTTCCATTCCCCTTTCCCAGCATTACGTCCTGGTGCTCTGGACTCACTTCATAACATCTCCCTTGTTCTGAGCACCAGGAACCTAGCATAAATGGAGGAAGTCTGCCTTAGAACGTGATTTCCTCCAGTGTCGCTCAGCAGTACGTGAGCATTTTTGCAGATATCTGGTGCATTTGGTGTGCCAGGGTTGAGGTGGTAATTTGCGAGGGTGAATGGTGGTTGGTGGAGCAACAGAGTCAAGAGCAGAAGTAAGTGATGCATTGTATATGGAAGTGGCTTGTTTAGGGCATGAGAGAGAGAGAATAGGAGAGAGAAGTGAGTCAAACAGGGAGGAAAGGAATGTGGTATCAATAGCCTCAATGTTACGCTTAGTGATGGTAGCCTTGGGAGGTAGAGATGGGGAAGTTGAGAGAGATAGGTTAAAGGAGAGCAGGTGGTGGTCAGAGAGGGGAAATGGGGAATTGGAAAAATCAGAAATATCACAGCGGTGAATGAAGACCAGATCCAGTGAGCTCCCATTCACATGGGAGGGTGAGGAGGTCCACTTGGAGAGACCAAGTGAAGAGGTGAGGTTAAGGAGTTTAGAGGCAGGGGATTGTGTGGGGATGTCAATAGGGATGTTGAAATCGCCTAGGATAGTGGAAGGAATGTCAGAAGAGAGGAAGTGAGGAAGCCAGGAAGCAAAGTTGTCGATGAATTTGGAAGCAACGCCGGGGGGGGGGGGGGGGCGCGGTAAATGACAGCTACTTTAAGATGGACTGGTTGGAAGAGGCGTATAGAATGGACCTCAAATGTAGAGAATGTAAGGGATAGTTTTGGTGGTATGAGTTGGTAGGAGTAACTAGAAGGTAAAAGGACCCCAACACCACCCCCATGGCGACCCCCAGGTCGGGGTGTGTGTGTGAATGCGAGGCTCCCAGCAGAGAGAGCAGCAGGAGAAGTAGTGTCAGAGGGCGTAATCCAAGTTTCAGTAATGGCTAGTAGGTGTAGGGAGTTGGAAATGAAAAGGTCATGAGTGGGGACCAGTTTGTTACAAACAGATCTGGCATTCCAGAGGGCAAAGGATAGGGGGTATGAGTTTGTGGGAGAGATGTGAATGAGATTATCAGGGTTGGTGTAGCAATGAGGAGAGATTAACTTTGAGAGCAGGGATGATGAGAGAGTAGTGATTGTGCGGGTGCCAGAGCTAGGAGGGGAAACTGCAGTAGGTGGGCAGGGAGGGAGGTCAATGTGATGTGGATGGGGGTGTGGGGAGGTGACAGGGAAGGGAGAGAGGGAGCAGGGCTGAGTTGTGGGGTAGCAGGACCATGGGGCAGACGTCAGTGAAAGTGGGGTAACAGGAGAGGAGGGGAAAGAATACAGAGAGATGGATGGGAGACAGAGGAGGGGAGGGAGGAGGAGGTGTAGGAGACTAGGGGGGAAGGATAAAGACACATGATTAGGTAGACACTGAGTAATGTGGGGAGTATAAGAAAGCCTTGACATAGTGTTTAGTAGGTAAATAGGTTGAGGGAAAGTGGAAGTAGGAGTGGAGGCTGTAAGGAATTCAGAGTTGAAGAATTGCAGAAATGCAGATGAGAAAAGCAGTGTCGGCTCAATGGGTGTAGATTTATTATGAAATGAATCAGAAGCGTAGATAAAAGTGGGTGTTGAAATGTATTTGGACCATATGTAATGAAAATATTGTGAGGCTTAAGAAGCAATGGTGTTTGTAGGTAAGATTGCATTGGTGCAGCTGTGCATGAAAAACAAAATTACAATAATACAGATACAAGCATTTGTTGGTAAAATCGATGGTTTATGAAATGTCCAAGTAAGGTAGTCCCGTGCTATTTAATCAGATGCAACAATCAGGAGGTGAGTGGTATGAAGAGTAAGTGACTCACATTTGGTATTAGTTCCTCGGGTTTCTTTGTTTTGTTAGATTGGTGTGCTTCAGTTTTCCTTCTTTTTCACCTCGTATGAACGCTGTTGGAACGCTGCGGTTATGTGTCAATTTTATCACGCTTTGATAAAAATGCACGCTTAGATCATAAATGCGCAGCCAAACGGCTTTGCACAGCCTACACCATTGGACTTAAGTAGAGGATTATTACAAGTAAAACCAATAATTTAAATCTGTAAACATACCCCATCATTTATGTAGGATGATAGGGTCCCCCGGGCAGTTCTTTAATGCCAGGGACCCCATATTTTCAGGAGCCCCTAGGGTCATATGGTAGATGATGTCGGCATATTTTGGGGGCCCTGGGCCCTCAGGGTAATCACCTGCTGTTGATCTCCAAAGCTATGCAAAGTTGTATTATTCCACATGCTACAGTTTGGGCCCCAGGGGTCCCCGGGACCCCACATTTTGCAGGTTGCATTAACAAATCAATATAAGTGTACTGTTCAATTTATGGATGACTAGCCCCAACGGTTTGACCAGTAGACCATTTTAAATAACCACTACTTGAATAAACTGCATGGTAAAATGATGTTAGGGTCTCCTGCCCTGTGCTGCCACGTCGTCATGGCAACCGGGAGACAAGTGCTAGCGGAGTGACCTGAGCGCAGCTGATACTCCGGTTCGGGTCTTTTGCTGTGCAGTGGTTATAGGCTCTGTGCATGGCAGGGGATCCGGTGCTGGTTTTTGTGCTCACAGTCTGTGAGGTCTGAGTGGGGCGTGGACAGCACCTGCTTTATAAGGCCTCTTCTCAGGGTAAGCAGATGCTGCTGAATCTTTGTTGGTTAGTCAGTTTCTGAAAGTTAGCCAGTACTGTGTAGCTTTGTATTTGTTTGTTGCTTACTGCAAATAGGCCTGGGAATTTGGTATTACACTCTGCCAATCCAGACCTAGCAGTAAGACTGGAGTCAGTCGTTTAGCTTGCTGGGGTTCTGTTACTACTCTGTGAACTTAGCAAGTTTGCGGCTGTATTCTAAGACTTGCCTGTCTAATCCTGTCTCACTGTGCTAGGTGTCAGGGGTCAGTTTAGTGGCAGTAAGCTGAACCTGTGCACTGCAAGTGAGAATTAGGATTGTGGAGACTCTCCTTGTGTCTATCATTCCATCTCTGACCAAGGAGTTTACTGCCACACCCGTTGGTAACCCTTTAGGGTTTTGCTGTTGCCCTTAGCAACAGCATTTCGGGTTCTCTACGTATTAAAACACAACATCTTGCTTTTCCCATCTGAGCAGTTCTAATACAAGGGAGATACCCAGTTCCTTAGCCTCTGGGCTTCTCTGTTCACTTTGTGTGTATTTTGTTACCCTATCACCTTCTGTGTACGTTATGTCATATTCCCCAGTCTGTCTATAAGTCCATTTGTTTTGCATAACAGTTCAAACACCAGTACATTCCTGCAGGCACTGGAGTGCATAACAGTCCTGACACCAGTACTTTCCTGCAGGCACTGGTGTGCATAACATATTCAGCAGCCTAATACTCCTGTTGAAATTTTGTGGGAATATGGAGCATACCCCTCAAAATACGTTGCAACAGGTGGTCGATCAGGTGCAGGTCCTGACTCGACAATTTAATGATTTGTCCATTAAAATGCACACCTCCCAGGCTGCTGGCGGAGCTCCCGCAGCAGCAGCACCTGCAGGGGTTAAGGAGCCGAAAGTAAATCTCCCGGATCGTTTTTCTGGAGATCGCTCGCAGTTCTTTTGTTTCAAGGAGAGCTGCAAGCTATACTTCCGGCTTAGGCCTCAGTCTTCTGGGTCGGAGATTCAGCGGGTGGGCATAGTGATTTCCTTGCTACAAGGAGACCCACAGGTCTGGGCATATGGGTTGCAGCCTGACTGTCCGTCGCTTAAAAGTGTTGATGCTTTTTTTACGGCACTGGGCATGTTGTATGATGACCCTGACAAGACGGCCTCAGCCGAGGCTCAGATTTCGATCCTTAAGCAAGGGCGAAGGCCAGTTGAGGTTTACTGTACGGAGTTTCGGAGGTTGGCCCATGATACCCAGTGGAATGACCCAGCCCTGAGACACCAGTGCCGAAGAGGTCTTTCTAACCAGATAAAGGACCAACTAGTACAATATCGCTTGCCTGATAGCTTGGATCAGCTCATGCAGTTATCCATCCGGGTGGATAGACGGCTGAGAGAGCGTAGGCTTGAAAGGGAGACTGAGATTTCCTTCCTTCCCAAGGGAACCTCAGACTCTGAGGAATTTTCCGAGGAGCCTATGCAGATTGGGGCTACCCGCCTCTCCTTGCGTGAGAAGACGCGGAGGAGACAGCAGGGGTTGTGTTTGTACTGTGGGAATAAAGGTCATGTGGTAGTATCATGCCCAGAAAAGCCGGAAAACTTCAGGGCCTGAGGGTGATGGGAAATATCCTGTCAGGCCAGAAGTCAGAATTTCCCAAGAAGACTTTTATCATTCCGGTGACCTTGAAGATCCTCGGTCAAACTGTCAAGACTGAGGCCTTTGTGGACAGTGGGGCCGACGGGGTTTTTATGGACCCCCAATTCGCCCTGAAACACTCTGTTCCCTTAGTACCCTTGGCATCGGAAATTGAGATTTGTGGGTTAAACGGGAAACCATTATCCCAAGGTAAAATTACCTCTTGCACTAGCCAGATTTCTTTGTTTATTGGAGCCACACACTCTGAAAAATTGTCCTTTTATGTGACTGTCTGTACTTTTGCCCCATTGGTGTTGGGGTTACCCTGGTTAAGGGCCCACAATCCTCAATTTGACTGGGTCTCTGGGGAGATTCTTAGTTGGGGTACTGATTGTTTCAGGAGTTGCTTGAGCCTTCCAGTCAGGCTCTCGCAGCTAAGTTTGCCAGGATTGCCAGGGTGTTATGCAGATTTTGCGGACGTGTTCTCCAAAAAAGTTGCAGAGGTACTACCTCCCCATCGCCCCTATGACTGTGCCATTGATTTGTTGCCAAATGCTAAGCTTCCCAAGAGCAGGTTGTACTCCCTGTCACGTCCTGAGACTCAGGCTATGGCAGAGTACATTCAGGAGAACTTGGCTAAGGGATTTATCAGACCTTCACAGTCTCCAGTTGGGTCGGGGTTCTTCTTCGTGGGTAAAAAGGACGGTTCGTTGCGACCCTGCATCGACTTCAGGGAATTGAACCGTATCACGATTAAAAACTCATACCCACTGCCTCTCATTTCGGTCTTGTTTGACCAGCTTCGTACTGCCACCATTTTTTCTAAGATTGACCTACGCGGTGCGTACAATCTAATCCGAATAAGAGAGGGGGATGAATGGAAGACTGCCTTTAATACCCACTCAGGGCATTATGAATATTTGGTGATGCCTTTTGGGCTCTGTAATGCCCCGGCAGTCTTCCAGGATTTCATGAATGATGTGCTCAGGGAATATTTGGATAGATTCTTAGTTGTATACTTAGATGACATCCTAATCTTCTCCCATTCCCTGGAGGAACATCGGAAGCATGTACGCTTAGTCCTCCAGAAACTCAGAGACCACCGGCTTGGGGCGAAGCTGGAGAAGTGCGAATTTGAAGTTCAGCAAATCGCATTTCTAGGATATATTATCTCCCCAGAAGGTTTCCAAATGGAGGGTTCCAAGGTACAGGCAGTCCTGGATTGGGTGCAGCCCACTAGTTTGAAGGCGCTTCAGCGTTTCCTGGGCTTTGCGAATTTTTATAGACGATTTATCGCTGGATTTTCGTCTATAG
Organism: Pseudophryne corroboree; assembly: GCF_028390025.1. Classification (NCBI taxonomy): domain Eukaryota; kingdom Metazoa; phylum Chordata; class Amphibia; order Anura; family Myobatrachidae; genus Pseudophryne; species Pseudophryne corroboree. The sequence continues at coordinate 377,935,324 of NC_086451.1, forward strand.
TGGCGCCTTTGGTGGCACTCACTAAGAAAGGGGCGGATGTTGCTCACTGGTCTTGTGAGGCTAAAGCGGCTTTTGCCCGTCTCAAAAGGGCATTTGTTTCGGCCAAGGTGCTGCGACACCCAGATCCAGAGCGTCCTTTTGTGGTGGAGGTGGATGCCTCTGAGATGGGTATTGGGGCAGTGCTTTCTCAGATGGGAGTGTCTGATAATCGCCTTCATCCCTGTGCTTACTTTTCCCGTAAATTTTCGCCTGCCGAGATGAATTATGACGTGGGTAACCGGGAATTGTTGGCTATTAAGGATGCACTCGAGGAGTGGAGACACTGGCTTGAGGGGGCTAAGTTTGTGGTCTCAATTCTCACTGACCATAAGAATCTGGCATATTTAGAGTCAGCGAAGCGTCTCAATGCCAGGCAGGCACGATGGGCTTTGTTTTTTGCTCGCTTTAATTTTTTGATAACATATCGCCCTGGGTCAAAAAACATCAAGGCTGATGCGCTCTCGCGGAGTTTTGCTCCAATCCAGGAGACCACCGAGGAGCCGTTGCCCATTGTTTCCCCATCATGTATTAAAGTGGGCATTACCCAGGACCTCTTATCATTAGTCCTTAGAGCACAGGAGCAGGCTCCTCCAGACCTTCCGGTAGGTCTTTTGTTTGTGCCTCCTAGGTTAAGACAGCGAGTGTTCCTGGAATTCCATGCCAAGAAGTCTGCAGGTCACCCGGGTATTGCCAGAACTCGGGAGTTGCTATCTAGGGCGGTGTGGTGGCCCTCGGTGGCTAAGGATGTGGATCAGTGGGTTCGGGCATGTGACATCTGTGCCCGAAATAAGACTCCTAGAGGGGTTCCTGTTGGCCCATTACATCCACTCTCTATCCCATCTAAGCCATGGACCCACATTTCAATGGATTTTGTGGTGGACTTGCCCAAATCCTCGGGGATGACAGCCATCTGGGTTGTCGTTGACAGGTTTTCGAAGATGGCGCACTTCGTTCCACTGGTTGGGCTGCCATCGGCCAGACGCCTGTCTGAATTATTTACGCTGCATGTTGTGCGTCTCCACGGGTTGCCACTTGATGTGGTCTCTGACCGCGGATCCCAGTTTGTGGCCAAATTCTGGAGGGCATTTTGTTCCGATTTCTCCAGATTTCTGTCAGCTTGTCGTCGGGCTACCATCCGCAGTCTAATGGGCAGACTGAAAGGGTGAACCAGTCCTTGGAGCAGTTCCTCAGGTGTTATGTCTCCAAGTGTCAGACTGACTGGGTTGCTCATCTGTCCATGGCGGAGTTTGCCTATAACAACGCGGCTCACTCTGCTACAGGGATCTCTCCCTTCCTTTGTGTGTATGGGCATCGTCCTAAGGCCAATTCTTTTGACCCCCTGGACTCCACGCCTGGTGGTTCCTCTGTGGTTTCGGTCCTTAGAGGTATTTGGCGGAAAGTGAAGAAAGCCCTTGTGTCTGTGTCATTAGTGACCAAAAGGGTTTTTGATAAGCGGAAAAGACCCTGCAGCTTCAAATTAGGAGACTTCGTCTGGTTGTCTACCAAGAATTTGAGGTTGAGACAGCCATCTCATAAGTTAGGCCCCCGGTTCATCGGCCCTTATAAGATCACCAGGGTTATCAATCAGGTGGCATTTCAGTTAGATCTGCCCCGTTCTTTGGGTATCAATAAAACATTTCATTATTCCCTTTTAAAACGGGCGATTAGTAATCCTTCTTCCAGTGGAAGACCTTCCCCTCTTCTGATACGTGGCCAGAGGGAGTTTGTTGTTGAAAGGATTCTTGACTCCAAGGTGGTTCGGGGTCGGCTGTCATTTTTGGTGCACTGGAAGGGGTATGGCCCGGAGGAGCGGTCGTGGGTGCGCAGTTGTGATCTTCATGCCCCCAGACTGATACGCTCTTTCTTCTCGCAGTTCCCCGATAAACCCGGTGGTAGGGGTTCTTTGACCCCTCGTCAGAGGGGGGGTACTGTTAGGGTCTCCTGCCCTGTGCTGCCATGTCGTCATGGCAACCGGGAGACAAGTGCTAGCGGAGTGACCTGAGCGCAGCTGATACTCCGGTTCGGGTCTTTTGCTGTGCAGTGGTTATAGGCTCTGTGCATGGCAGGGGATCCGGTGCTGGTTTTTGTGCTCACAGTCTGTGAGGTCTGAGTGGGGCGTGGACAGCACCTGCTTTATAAGGCCTCTTCTCAGGGTAAGCAGATGCTGCTGAATCTTTGTTGGTTAGTCAGTTTCTGAAAGTTAGCCAGTACTGTGTAGCTTTGTATTTGTTTGTTGCTTACTGCAAATAGGCCTGGGAATTTGGTATTACACTCTGCCAATCCAGACCTAGCAGTAAGACTGGAGTCAGTCGTTTAGCTTGCTGGGGTTCTGTTACTACTCTGTGAACTTAGCAAGTTTGCGGCTGTATTCTAAGACTTGCCTGTCTAATCCTGTCTCACTGTGCTAGGTGTCAGGGGTCAGTATAGTGGCAGTAAGCTGAACCTGTGCACTGCAAGTGAGAATTAGGATTGTGGAGACTCTCCTTGTGTCTATCATTCCATCTCTGACCAAGGAGTTTACTGCCACACCCGTTGGTAACCCTTTAGGGTTTTGCTGTTGCCCTTAGCAACAGCATTTCGGGTTCTCTACGTATTAAAACACAACATCTTGCTTTTCCCATCTGAGCAGTTCTAATACAAGGGAGATACCCAGTTCCTTAGCCTCTGGGCTTCTCTGTTCACTTTGTGTGTATTTTGTTACCCTATCACCTCCTGTGTACGTTATGTCATATTCCCCAGTCTGTCTATAAGTCCATTTGTTTTGCATAACAGTTCAAACACCAGTACATTCCTGCAGGCACTGGAGTGCATAACAGTCCTGACACCAGTACTTTCCTGCAGGCACTGGTGTGCATAACAAATGAATAGATGTATATGTTGGTCCAGCTTGGGCCCCTGAAGATATTGGGCCCCCAAAATTTGAAGGTTGCATGGGCATATGAATGGGAGTGTACCCTTACATTTTTGGATCTCTAGCCTGAGTGGTTGGACCAGAAGACTTTGATAAGCAACCACCTTTTTCAAATAACATCAAGGCCTCATGTCTAGATTTTTATGTAGGATGATAGGGTCCCCCGGGCAGTTCTTTAATGCCAGGGATCCCATATTTTCAGGAGTCCCTAGGGTCATATGGTAGATGATGTCTGCATATTGTGGGGCCCCTGGGCGCTCAGGGTAATCACCTGCTGTTGATCTCCAAAGCTATACAAAGTTGTATTATTCCACATGCTAGAGTTTAGGCCCCAGGGGTCCCGGGACCCCACGTTCTGCAGGTTGCATTAACAATTCCATATGAGTGTACCATTCAATTTGTGGATCACGAGCCCCAACGGTTTGACCAGTAGACCATTTTAAATAACCATTACCTGGATGAACTGCATGGTAAAATGAATAGATGTATATGTTGGTCCAGCTTGGGCCCCTAAAGATAATGGGCCCCCAAATGTTTAAGGTTGCATGGGCATATGAATGGGAGTGTACCCTTAAATTTTGGGATCTCTAGCCCCAGTGGTTGGACCAGAAGACTTTGATAAGCAATCCCCTATTTCAAATAACATTAAGGCCTCATGTCTAGATTTTTATGTAGGATGAAAGGGTCCCCTGGGCAGTTCTTTAATGCCAGGAACCCCATATTTTCAGGACCCCCTAGGGTCATATGGTAGATGATGTCTGCATATTTTGGGGCCCCTGGGCCCTCAGGGTAATCACCTGCTGTTGATCTAGAAAGCTATGCAAAGTTGTATTATTACACATGCTACAGTTTGGGCCATTCAAGTGCAGTCGGACAATGTAACGACAGTGGCTTACATAAACCGACAGTGCGGAACGAAAAGCAGAGCAGCAATGTCAGAGGTAACAAGATTCAGCTTCTGTGCAGAAAAACACGCGTTGGCGCTGTCAGCAATCTTCATTCCAGGAGTAGACAACTGGGAAGCGGACTTCCTCAGCTGACACGATCTCCATCCAAGGGAGTGGGGTCCCCATCCGGAGGGGTTCAGGGAGGTAACAGATCTTTGGGGTGTACCTCAAATAGACCTGATGGCCTCTCGTCTCAAAAAGAAGCTTTGGCGATATTGTTCCAGGTCGAGGGACCCACAAGCCGTGGCGGTGGACGCCCTAGTGACTCCGTGGGTGTTCCATTCGGTGTACGTGTTTCCTCCACTTCCAATCATTCCAAGAGTTCTAAAGCTCATAAGGAGAACAAGAGTTCAAGCGATCCTTATTGCTCTAGACGGGCCAAGAAGGACTTGGTACGCGTATCTTCTGGATCTACTGCTAGAAGAGCCGAGGCCTCTTACTCTTCGGGAGGACCTGCTGCAGCAGGGGCCGTTCGCCTATCAAGACTTACCGTGGCTACGTTTGACGGCATGAAGGTTGAACGCCAAATATTACCTCAGAAGGGCATTCTGAACAAGGTTATTCCTACCCTGATACAGGCTAGGAAAGGAGTACTAAACATTACCGTCGTATTTGGATATAATATGTATCTTGGTGTGAGTCCAAGAAGTTTCCTACGGTGGAGTTTCAACTGGGACGGTTTCTCCTCTTCCTGCAAACAAGTGTGGATATGGGCCTGAGGTTGGGCTCCGTGAAGGTCCAGATTTCGGCCCTATCCATTTTCTTCCAGAAACAATTGGCTGCCCTCCCTGAGGTTCAGACTTTTTTTGGAGGGAGTTCTGCACATCCAACCTCACTTTGTACCACCTGGTATCTTAACTTAATGTTGCAGTTCCTCCAATCGGATTGGTTTGAGCCTCTACGGGAGGTTGAGGTCAAGTTTCTCACATGAAAGGCTGTCACTTTGTTGGCCTTAGCTTCTACTAGATGTGTGTCGGAGTTGGGGACTTTGTCCTGTAAAAGCCCCTACTTGATCTTCCATGTAGATAGAGCTGAGCTCCAGACACGTCAGCAGTTCCTTCCGAAGGTTGTCGGCTTTTCATATCAATGCAACCTATTGTGGTGCCAGTTGCGACTGACTCCTCAATTTCATCAAAGTCCTTAGATGTGGTAAGAGCTCTGAAAATCTATGTGAGGAGGACTGCTCGTCATAGAAAACCAGACTCTCTGTTTGTCCTGTATGATCCCAAGAAAATTGGGTGTCCTGCTTCTAATCAGACGATCTCTCGCTGGATCAGGATCATTATCCAGCATGCATATTCTACAGCAGGCTTGCCGTGTCCTACGTCTATTAAGGCTCACTCTACTCGTAATGTGGGTTTCTCCCTGGGCGGCTGCCTGAGGTGTCTCGGCTTTACAACTCTGCCGAACGGCTACTTGGTCAGGGTCGAACATGTTTGCAAAGTTCTACAAGTTCGATACTTTGGCCTCTGGGGACCTAATGTTTGGTCAATCAGTTCTGCAGGAGCCTCTGCACTCTCCCTCCTGTTCTGGGAGCTTTGGTACATCCTCATGGTACAAATGTGGACCCCAGCATCCTCTAGGACGTAAGAGAAAATAGGATTTTAATTACCTACCGGTAAATCCTTTTCTCGTAGTCCGTAGAGGATGCTGGGCGCCCACCCAGCGCTTCGTTTTCCTGCAGTGGTTATCTGGTTCAGTACAACTTTGTTTTAGTTGAGAACTGCATTGTTACTTGCAGAGCCGGCCCTAACCAATATGATGCCCTAGGCAAGATTTTGGCTGGTGCCCCTTAGCACCACCGCTGGTTCTGCCTCTGACCTTGCACCTCTTTCCCAGCACCATCACCCCTCACCCATAGCAGTCCTTGTACCCCCTATATTTTAAATAGGAACAGTTCGCACATTTGACGCACAGCCCCAAAAGGGGCATCTTCTTGCTGGGAAGGGGCATGGCCACACAATAGTAACCCCAATTCCAATTACGCTACACAGTACTGCAACTTTATTCACATTTTATCTTGCGATAGTGTCCATAATTCATATTACATCCCACAGTTGTATCACTTTACCTTATAAACGTTACTCCTCACAGTACAGCCCCTTATTCACATTACATCACACTGAATTGCTCCTTATTCACATTACACCACACTTTGTTGCTCTTTATTCACATTAGACGACACAGTAGTGCCCTTTCTATATGCAACACCACATAGTAGAGCACCTTATGCACATAATGCCACACATTAGTAATGCATTTATACACAATTCCACACAGTAATGCCCCTTACACATATGAGACACATTAATGTCCTTATAAACATAATGCACCTTACACATTATGACAACCTTTATTAATGCCCTTTTACACATAATGTCCCTTGCACATATGCCGCACATTATTAATGCCCTTATACACCTAATGACACACATAGTGCCCCATACACATTTGCTGCACATTATTAATGCCCCTATACATATAATGACACACATACAGTAGTACCCTGTTACACATATGCCGCACATTATTAATGCCCTTATACACATGACACACATAGTGGCCCTTTACACATATGTTGCACATTATTAATGCATTTTTACGTGACACACATAATGCTCCTTACACATATACCGAACACTACTGCACAACCAACCCACTCACATGCACACAGCACTCACACTAACACTGTGACCTCTGCCTCTGCTTGGATACAGATGTGTCCTCAAAATCTTTCATCAATGTTAACGTCGGGCACCTTTTTTTAATGAAAATGCATCTTATTTGCATTGCTATGTGGCTAGGATGCACAAGCAGCTTCTGCTGATTAAACTGATATGCAGCATGCCTATATACTGTGTGAGACTGTGGCTGTATCTGCATATGAAATGCTACATACAGAATATAGGCATGCCGCATATCATTTTAATCAGCAGAAGCTGATGATGCCCCTAGGCATATCAAATCCCCTAGGGAATTGCCTAGTTTGCCTATGCCTATGGCCGGCTCTGGTTACTTGGTAAGTAATGTTTCAGCGGTTGCTGAGTTTTAAGCTAGTTAGCTTGGTTTGCCTTGTATGTGTGAGCTTGTATGAATCTCACCACTATCTGTGTATAATCCTTCTCTAGAAGATGTCCGTCTCCTCTGGCACAGTTTCTAGACTGAGTCTGATAGGAGTGGCATAGAGGAAGGAGCCAGCCCACACTCTCAAACTCTTAAAGTGCCAATGGCTCCTGGTGGACCCATCTATACCCCATGGTACTAATGTGGACCCCAGCATCCTCTACGGCAGGCATGTCCAAACTGCGGACCCCTAGCTGTTGTGAAACTACATATCCCAGCATGCCCTGACACAGTTTTGCTGTCAAAGAAAGATAAAGCTGTGTCAGGGCATGCTGGGATGTGTAGTTTTTCAACAGCTGGAGGGCCGCAGTTTGGACATGCCTGCTCTACGGACTACGAGAAAAAGATTTACCGGCAGGGCTGTTTCTAGCCAATTTGGCTCCCAGTGCGAGATTTAAAATTGCCCCCCCATGACATAAAAAAAATGCGCCCCCCAAATAAAAAAAAACCTTTTGCGCGCTCCCAGCAAGCAGCCGTGGCCTCATTTTGATGGGCGTGGCCTCATTTTAATGGGCATGGCCTCGTCGGGAAAGACTACCTTACACCCCAGTATTTGACCCTGCAGCAACAGATCATAGCCACCATAGGAAAAAAACATTCTACCATATTAAGCCCCACACAGTAATTCCCCCTGCACCATATTATGAAACACACCGCAATGCCCTTGATACATTAAATCCCCACATTACTGCAGACAGAGTCCCCATTTTATACATTACGGCAGGCAAGAGTCCCCATTTTACACATTACAGCAGGCAAGAGTCCGTCATTCCGCAAAACTCCGCCCCCCCGAGCTGGGTACTCGGGGAGAGGGAGGAGGAGGAAGCCAGGGAGCCACAGTCAGTGCCGCGGCGGGTGCCCCATGCGATTGCACTGCTCGCCTGCCCCAAGAAACGGCCCTGTTTACCGGTAGGTAATTAAAATCCTATTTTCACTATAAAAGCATTTTGTGTCCTCCTGTTTATTTCCCCAGTTATTTCAATGATTGTAGTCTCATAATGTCCCAACACTCTGCTGAAGCTGGCTTTCCTTTTCTTCCCACGTTACCGCAGGACTACAGCCCTTCTTGCATGCTGAGCTTTACCGCTGGAACTCCTCACCTAGAGAAGCATTCAAATAATGTTGGTGACTTTTAATCAGCCCTATCTCTGCAGGGAGAATTCACTTCCTGTTATTGACGCAATGTGCTGTTTTCTGGCGCATTGCAAGTTTTCTCTTACAACCTATTTTTAAGGTGTGATGTAGGCACTACAGTAGGGGCATGATATGTGCGCAGCTGGGCATTGTAGAGCGGCAACCCCCTGTTTTTAAAGGGCACATTCTGGAATTCACTGACATGGGTTTACTTAATCAATTGTTATGTTCCGAATATTTGATACTGCCAGAAATAGTGTTGATAATGTTGATAGTATATTTAAGTGCTACTATTGCATTGTCTGTGAATGTCTTAAATGGAGTTAGCCACAGCCTCCAAACTCTCATAAAAAAATAAAAATAAAAAAAAGTTTGGGAGCTTGATAAATTTCACTATATCGCCAATCTCATAGAGGAAATGAGAATAGTGTGCTGGCAGCTTTATGTAACTCAGGGGGGTGTGGTACGGTATGCCGGCAGCCTGGCTCCCGGCAACCAGCATACCGGCGCCAGAAGTCTGACCACCGGCATACCGACACGACAGCATGGCAAGCGCAAATGAGCCCCTTGCGGGCTCGCTGAGGGCACGGTGGCGCATTACACGCGCCATGCTATTTATTCTCCCTCCAGGGGGGTCGTGGACCCCCACGAGGGAGAAAAACTGTCGGTATGCCGGCGCCGGTATACTGTGCACCGGGATCCCGACAGTTGGCAACCTGAAGACCACCCAACTCAGGATATAACTACAAAATCTCTAGAATAAAATCATTCAACAACATGCATCCAAAACTAAAAGTCATAAAAGATATTAAGGAAATTGCTGGGAGGTTTTATTTTTTTTGTGAAAAGGATAATAAATAGGCCCCTTTAAGAGAAAGACATTTACAAACTTGGTCAAATGTGCTAGTATTCTTACACAAAAAAATAACCCATATTTTTCTGTGATATAACAACATCCTTGTTTATTTAATATGAACACAACTTTGCATTTGATTTGTGATTCAACAGAATGAAACTGATGGAAACAAATGAAAATGGTATGGACAAAACTGATAGGACCCGTACCTTAATATTTTTATATACAACCTAATCTTTAGCGGAAATCACTGCAACTCTCAATGAGACCCGTGAACAGGTAGTTTGGCCCACTCTTCCTGAGTAAACTGATCCAGCTGTCTTTGGTTTGACAGATGCCTTTACCAGGCTGCATGTTTCAGCTCCTTCCATAAGTGTTCGATAGGATTCAGATCAGGGCTCATAGAAGGCCACTTCAGAATAGTACAATGTTGCACTGCAGGCGGGGCAGATGTAACATGTGAAGAGATTTCGGTGGGGTGTGTTCAAACTGAAATCTAAATTGCAGTGTAAAAATAAAGCAGCCAGTACTAACCCTGCACAGAAAAAATATAACCCACCAAATCTAAATCTCTCTGAATATATTACATTTGCAGAGCCGAAACTAGGACTTTTGGCACTCAGGGCAAGGCAGTAATTTGGCTCCCCCATGCGCACACACACTTTGGAATTGTGTCAAGGCAGTAATTTGGCTCCCCCTTGCGCACACACACTTTGGAACTGTGTCAAAAAAAAAACCCAGTAATAAACAGTTGCCAAAGTGACAACCAGCACTGTCAGGGTGCATCCAGAACACATTCCCTAGGAAAATGGATAGGAACACAGAAAACTAACATGCACCTCAGATACAGTATTGTGGGGGACTCTGACTTGCCAACTGCTGTAGGAGTACATAGCCCAGAATGTCAGTTAGGACCTACGACCAATTAAAGAGTAGGATTACCAACTTTCTGGGGAGGAGGGGCACACAATGTGGGTTATCCTTACTGCAGAGAAGAGTCCCTATGACTGACTGGTGTTATATACCTGATATAAGCCATGCAGTCACTGTATTGCACACATGGTGGTGGGGGGAGGGGGAATGACTCTAACTGGCCAACTGCTGTAGGATTACAAAGCTCTGCATGCCAGTCAGGACCTAGGACCACTCTTTGGGAGGCAGCGGCTGTCCCGGCGTATAGAGACCTCACCTAAGTGCCCAGAATAATTATCAGCTGCTGTTGCTTCCTCTTGCCCTTTCCTCCTCTGGTGGAGCTGCCATGGAAGGGGGAGGTGTTGAAGAACAAAGCCGGGGGCATAGTTTACACAGGCAAAGGAGTGTGTGAATTGCCACCCCCGCCCGATTCATAAGTGTTCTAGTTGCTGGGGGGAGATTCCCAGGAGTCCACATTGGTGGTACTGAGGAGCAGGGACCTGCAGCGAAGGTTCTGTCTGGGACCCAGCAGTAGGTAGCTACTTAGGGCCCTGCCCTCCTCTGGTGGAGCTGCATGTGGGAAGGGGGAGGCACTGGGGAACAGGCTTGGGGGCAGACATCGCTTGCACAGGAGTATGTGAGCAGCCATGGACCAGCGCTGAAATGAAAGGGGGCAGCTGGAGAGTCTATGGTCACCGTCCCTGCCCCATTCATTAGCGTTCTAGTTGCCGGGGCAGGGGGAGTTTCCCAGGAGTCCACATTGGTTGTGCTGGGCAGTGGGTACCTGCAGCGAGGGTTCTTGGACCTGGCAGAAGGGCTGAGAGGAAGGAGGGGAGGCAGAGTACCCATCTCTGCTCCTCAGATTTTGCACCTGGGGCACATGCTCCCCTTGGGCCCCCTCCTAGTTGCGGCCATGACATCTGCTCCACCTGCAGTGCAACATGGATTTGCCCAGTTGAGTGATACTTTTCTTAGCCAATCTTAGGTGCTTTTAGCTATGTGTTTTGGGCCATTATCCAGCTAGAGGACCCATGACTTGCGACTGACAAAGCTTTCTGACACCGGGCAGCATGTTTTGCTCCAGAGTGTCTTAATTGTCTTGAGTCTTGCCCTGCACGGATTCAAGGAATCCCATACCAACTGCTGCAAAGCAGTCCTCTTCCATGTTTCACAGTAGGTATGGTGATCTTATCATTAAAAGATTTTTTTTTCATCTGTGATCATAGACTTGCCAAAGAGCTCCAGTTTTGACAAAGGACACTCTCCCAGAAGCATTGTGGCTTGTCAATATGCATTTTTGCAAATTCCAGTCTGGCTTTTTATGTTCTTCTTCCATGGAGCCCACTGTCACTAAAAAAGCATTGAGTGGTGCATATAATGACCCTAATAAATCCCAGAGATGTCGTAATGAAAATGTACAGTATATCTCTTACGTCCTAGAGGAGGCTGGGGTCCATATTAGTACCATGGGGTATAGACGGGTCCACCAGGAGCCATTGGCACTTTAAGAGTTTAATAGTGTGGGCTGGCTCCTCCCTCTATGCCCCTCCTACCAGACTCAGTTTAGAAAATGTGCCCGGAGGAGCCGGTCACAGCTAGGGGAGCTCTACAGAGCTTCTCTAGTAAAAGTTTTTTTAGAGTTTGTTATTTTACAGGGAGGCTGCTGGCAACAGCCTCCCTGCATCGAGGGACTGAGGGGGGGAGCAATGTCCGCCCTGCGGGGTCTTGAGTTACTGCCTCCGCTGACTAGGCATTGAGCTCCAGAGGGGACAGATTGCGTCCCGCCACAGGGGAACGCTCACCCCGGCAGCCAGCCGCCACCCCCTCACAGAGCTGAAGTGTGGCGAGTCAGTCACTGTCCCCCCTTACAAGTGGGGTGTCAGTGTGAAGAGGGTGGCTTGAGGGTGGGAGCACGGTATTAACCATGCTCACGGACGGCTCAGCGGTACTGTGGTGCAGCGCTGTGAGGGGCGCCCTGAGCCAGCAAGGTACCCTACACTGACCATTTCCAGCCTGTCGGGGTCCGCGTATCTCAGCCAGCACAACTTTCCTCAGGCCAGTATAATCTTCAAGTGCTGGAAGACAGCGCCATTGAAGGGACGGAGCTTCTCAGAGCGTACCCAGCAGCGTTCAGCGCCATTTTTTCTGCCTGCAATCACTACTAGTGGATGTCCAGGTCCCTCCAGTGCAACTCCAGCTATCTGTACAGCACCAAGGTGGTTGTAGAAGGGGTCGAGGCTGTATAATAGGCTGTGTCACCCATTAAGGGACACAGTCAGCCTGGTTAGGGTCTCCCTATACTTCTAATAGCGCTGTATGTGGGTTGGCTCCAATCTCTGTGTCTCTCTGCCATTCTTGGGGGGAAACTCTGTCTAGTGAATACCCTGTGTGTTTGTGGGCTGTTTGGTGTGTGTGACAACACGTCTAGGGACACTGTTTCATATGCTGCAGAGGATTTGTCTTCCCAGGAGGACTCCATACCATGTAATCAGGATTGCACTGTTGTAGCGCAGATCCCAGCTAGAGAGCCAGAATGGTTAGTCTCTCTGAGGGGGACTATTTCTCAGATTTCTGACAGGGTTGCTAGGACTGAGCATGCCACTCAGATCCTACAATCCTCTATGGTTGTATGGTCTGATACTGCTTCCTCGGCATCCCCTACGGAACATTCTCAAAAATGTGCACTTGCAATGCTTAGGCAGGATGACACGGACACCGACTCTGACACTGCAGATGGTGACGGGGATGTGTCGAGGGGGACAGCATCACTTGCTAGGGGGGTGCAGTTGATAATTGAAGCTGTGAGGGATATTTTACATATTTCTGACACAGCTCCTGAGCAGGTGGAGGAGGCCTTTTTTACAAATAATAAGAAGCCCCCCCCCCCCCCCCCCCCCCCCTCACCTTCCCGGCATCCAAAGAATTAAACGCTGTCTTTGAAAAAGCCCGGGAAACTCCGAAAAATAAATTTCAGATCCCTAAGAGGGTCTTGGTTGCTTTTCCCTTCCCAGAAGAAGATAGAAAGAAATGGGAGTCCCCACCAATAGTCGACGCCTCTGTCTCCAGGCTGTCCAAACAGGTGGTATTGCCAGTCCCGGGATCTACCGCGTTGAAGAACCCGGCAGATCGCAAGGTGGATGCTACGCTAAAATCAATTTACACGGCTTCCGGGGCTATATTACGGCGTACTATAGCCTGTGCTTGGATTGCAAAAGCTATTGCCAAGTGGTCTATCACTCTGCAGGTTGAGTCGACTTCGCTGGATAAAGGTGACGTTGATGTATTTTTACGCCATATTCAGGATTCTGCAGGGTTCCTGGTAGATTCAATGAAGGACCTGGGTTCCATGGCTGCGGGGATCTCCTCCATGTCTGTCTCAGCTCGCAGTGGTCTCTGGCTGCGCCAATGGTCTGCGGACGCGGAATCCAGGAAGAGCGTGGAGGTCCTACCCTATACAGATCAGGCTGTCTTTGAGGAGGCGCTGGATGCATGGATTGCCGCGGCTACCGCGGGTAAGTCTCCTTTTCTCCCCTCAGCTGCACCGGCTACGAAGAAGCCTTTTACACTAGCCACGTCACAGTCCTTTTGGCCCGCGAGGCCTAGAAAGAACAAGCCTTTGAACACCTTCTTCAGAGGTGGTCGTGCCAAAGGAAAGAAACCTGCTCCCGCAGGTTCCCAAACCCAGAAGCCCGCTTCTGATACCCCTAAGTCCTCCGCATGACAGTGGACAGCTAGGACTGGAGGAGGGTCAGGTGGGGGCAAGACTCCGGCAGTTCAGCCACGTCTGGGTGTCGTCTGGCCTGGACCCCTGGATAATGGATATAGTGTCCAGGGGGTACAGACTGGAGTTTCAAGTTCCCCCACCTCACCCTTTCTTCAAGTCAGGCTTACCAGCTCTACTGGCAGACAGAACAATTCTTCTGGAGGCCATCAGAAAATTGGTGGTGTCAGAGGTTATTGTTCCAGTTCCACCTCAGCAGTGGAACAAGAATTATTATTCAAACCTTTTCAGCTCATTTATTAAGCTTTTGTCAAGCCATAAACAGACACTGAGCACACAAGCTATTTAAATAGCTCCCCCTGTCCAGGGGTGAAAGTCTAGCTGATCACCCTTCCAGCACACCCACAATGAAATTGGAATTTTAACCTTTCAAATACCAAATCACATCATAAAACATACATCACAGTTAACCAACAAATAACACTAACACATGCTTTATAATAATACTCAACATTATACAGCAACATTCTATTGAATGTATAAGCAACTCCGTCAAACACAGTATAAGAAACATTGTAACAGGTATATAGTTTCAGAATGTATCTACATACCGTAACAGGTATTTACAAAGATAAGGTAATGCATATATGAGTGTCATACTGTACATGTGACTCTATAGGGCCCTACACATTGACCGATCCGCCACCGAGCTGCCCGACGTCAGATACGGGCGACCCGGCGGCGGGGGGGCAGTGACGAGGGGAGTGAAGTTTCTTCACTCCCCCCGTCACCCAGCTCCATAGAAGTGCAGGCAGATATGGACGAGATCGTCCATATTGGCGTGCATGCACAGCCGACAGGGCACCAGCGATGAACGAGCACAGGGCCGCACATCGTTCATCGCTTGTGCCTCCACACTCAAAGATATGAACGGTATATCGTTCATTAATGAACGAGATCGTTCATATCTTTGAGTGATATCGCCCAGTGTGTAGGGCCTATATGTGAAAAGTGCCTGTTAAATGTTGCTAGTGAGACAGAAAAATGTTACAATAGTCATACCTCCCAACATGACCCTCTCCAGGAGGGACACAATGCTCTGCTTCTGGACTTTTCTCTTAATTTATGATTGCCGGCACCTGTGTTGAACAGGTTAATTGATAAGAAAGGTGTTTCAGCACAGGTAATAGCAATCATAAATTAAGAGGGAAGTCCAGGAATAGAGCATTCTGTCCTCCTGGAGAGGGAGGCATGCAATGTTTCTTATACTGTGTTTGACAGAGTTGTTAAAATTCGAATTTCAATGTGGGTGTGCTGAAAACCGGAAGGGTGATCAGCTAGACTTTCACACCTGGACAGGGGGAGCTATTTAAAATAGCTTGTGTGCACAGTGTCTTTTTACGGCTTGACAAAAGCTCAATATATGAGCTGCAGCGTTACTAACTGAAGCTACTGACTGAGCGTCTTTCTTTCAAATGGAGTGCCGCCACAGGGGATTGGTATATATATATTGACTATATGGAAAATTTACTTACAATGATTTTTAATGACTTTACATGAATATTACAGATATAAATACTAATGTAGGCATAAAAAGAGCTCCAAAATACACAATATTACATATTTCTAACAATTTGTAATGAAATCCAGATACAAAATCAAAGTGACTTGCCAAAACCAAAACATACAAATGGTTTTAGACGTAAAACATGTCTAGTAAGAACATGTAGGCAAATAAACCAGAATGATGTTAGTAACTTACCCCCACAGAGGGGTATATTTACTAACATTCGTAATTTTCGGAAAAAGGTCAAAGTTCAATCACGAATGACATCGAAAGTGTAAAACTGCAACTTTTTGAATTTATTACGCCTAATTTACTAAGCTGTCGTATTCGGATTTTTCATTTGTTCCGATGTCGATGTAATTCGTGTTTTTTTCCCGTTTTTTACGGCAGTGATTAGCAAAACACTGCCGACTTTATCACAATGAATCTCGGCCGGATCTGTGTGATCCGTGCTGGGGTTCATTTTTTTTTTTTTTTTAAATAAACACTGTAAAACGGAGAAAAAAAATGCGTGGGGTCCCCCCTCCTAAGCATAACCAGCCTCGGGCTCTTTGAGCCGACCCTGGTTGCAGAAATATGGGGGGAAAAATTACAGGGGTTCCCCCATATTTAAGCAACCAGCATCGGGCTCTGCGCCTGGTCCTGGTTCCAAAAATACGGGGGACAAAAAGAGTAGGGGTCCCCCGTATTTCTAAAACCAGCACCGGGCTCCACTAGCTGGACAGATAATGGCACAGCCGGGGGTCACTTTTATATAGTGCCCTGCGGCCGTGGCATCAAAAATCCAACTAGTCACCCCTGGCCGGGGTACCCTGGGGGAGTGGGGACCCCTTCAATCAAGGGGTCCCCCCCCCCAGCCACCCAAGGGCCAGGGGTGAAGCCCGAGGCTGTCCCCCCCATCCAATTGGCTGCGGATGGGGGGCTGATAGCCTTTTGTGAAAATGAAAAGATATTGTTTTTAGTAGCAGTACTACAAGGCCCAGCAAGCCTCCCCCGCATGCTGGTACTTGGAGAACCACAAGTACCAGCATGCGGCGGAAAAACGGGCCCGCTGGTACCTGTAGTACTACTACTAAAAAATACCCCAAAAAAGACAATACACACACACCTTGAAAGTAAAGTTTTATTACATGCATGCATCCACACAAACATACATACATACTTACCTTATGTTCACACGAGGGTCTGTCCTCTTCTCCAGTAGAATCCATGGGGTACCTGTTGAATAAATTCTACTCACCAGATCCAGGGTCCCAGGCTCCTCGTAGCATCCATTTGTAATCCACGTACTTGAATAAAAAAAAAAACGGAGAGCCGAGCCACGCACAGAAAGGGGACCCATGTTTGCACATGGGCCCCCTTTCCCCGAATGCCAGAAACCCACTCTGACTGATGTCTAAGTGGGTTTCTTCAGCCAATCAGGGAGCGCCACGTTGTAGCACCCTCCTGATCGGCTGTGTGCTCCTGCACTGTCTGACAGGCGGCACACGGCAGTGTTACAATGTAGCGCCTATGCGCTCCATTGTAACCAATGGTGGGAACTTTCTGCCCTGCGGTTGACCGAAAGTGACCTCACCGCTGAGCAGAAAGTTCCCACCATTGGTTACAATGGAGCGCATAGGCGCTACATTGTAACACTGCCGCGTGCCGCCTGTCAGACAGTACAGGAGCACACAGCCGATCAGGAGGGTGCTACAATGTGGCGCTCCCTGATTGGCTGAAGAAACCCACTTAGACATCAGTCAGAGTGGGTTTCTGGCATTCGGGGAAAGGGGGCCCATGTGCAAACATGGGTCCCCTTTCAGTGCGTGGCTCGGCTCTCCGTTTTTTTATTTTATTCAAGTACGTGGATTACAAATGGATGCTACGAGGAGCCTGGGACCCTGGATCTGGTGAGTAGAATTTATTCAACAGGTACCCCATGGATTCTACTGGAGAAGAGGACAGACCCTCGTGTGAACATAAGGTAAGTATATATGTATGTTTGTGTGGATGCATGTAATAAAACTTTACTTTCAAGGTGTGTGTGTCTTGTCTTTTTTTGGGGTATTTTTTTAGTAGTAGTACTACAGGTACCAGCGGGCCCGATTTTCCGCCGCATGCTGGTACTTGTGGTTCTCCAAGTACCAGCATGCGGGGAGGCTTGCTGGGCCTTGTAGTACTGCTACTAAAAACAATATCTTTTCATTTTCACAAAAGGCTATCAGCCCCCCATCCGCAGCCAATTGGATGGGGGGGACAGCCTCGGGCTTCACCCCTGGCCCTTGGGTGGCTGGGGGGGGACCCCTTGATTGAAGGGGTCCCCACTCCCCCAGGGTACCCCGGCCAGGGGTGACTAGTTGGATTTTTGATGCCACGGCCACAGGGCACTATATAAAAGTGACCCCCGGCTGTGGCATTATCTGTCCAGCTAGTGGAGCCCGGTGCTGGTTTTAAAAATACAGGGGACCCCTACTCTTTTTGTCCCCCGTATTTTTGGAACCAGGACCAGGCGCAGAGCCCGATGCTGGTTGCTTAAATATGGGGGAACCCCTGTCAATTTTTCCCCCATATTTCTGCAACCAGGATCGGCTCAAAGAGCCCGAGGCTGGTTATGCTTAGGAGGGGGGACCCCACGCAATTTTTTTAAAGAAAATAACCACTTTCCCACCCCTTCCCACTGATATACATGCACGGATCTCATGGATCCCTGCATGCCTATACAATCACGGATTAAAAAAGCAGGTCTGTTTTTTTTAGCACTTTTTTACGAGTTGTAATTTTTCACGGCAGTGTTTTTTTTTTTTTTTTGCTTTGCACTTCTTAGTAAATTACAGAGATTCATACTTAAACAGACGCGTTTTGACCGATGGTGTATTCATTCGTATTTTTTTTGTTGGACTTCCAAAAAATTACGAATGCCCTCATCACTGCCGTGATTATTGCTTAGTAAATTACCGAGATGACACTTTGATGAAAAAACGGCATCTCGGTCAAAATCGGGACCTTAGTAAATATACCCCAGAGTGTGCAAGAATAGGCTCAGCATGCAGAGGGCACATAAGCCCAGGGCCACAAACAGCGCCATATGAAAAACCTTCATTGCTGAGATGGATCTGTGCAAGAAAGAAACCTATAGGTGAATTATCCATCTCACAGTCATGCCGCACATAGTCATTCATTATTTCAAACTTTTTAAAAACAGCAGAGAGGCTTCCTGAACATAAGGAGTATTGGTAATATAGGTAATAAGTACAATAAGACAGACTGGATCCTTTATATTCTCTATACACAGTCCGTGAGCTAGAGAGCCTGTGCTGGATATCATGATTTAGTAGAGAGCTACTACCTTTTTCTCGTAACCAGATTTGGATCCCTCTATTAAGCACAGCCAGGGCCATCTTAATGTGTGTGCTTACTGGGCAGCTGCCCTTGGGCCCAGCGATTCTAGGGGCCTTCGAGCAAGGGTGGGCAGATGGTGCATCTGGAGTTTCTTAGAAGTCAGTTAGAGAAAACTGCCCGGTCGCACTGATTGTGAATTACACACTATCAGTGCAGCCAGTCAGAATTCTCTACCTGCCGCCAAGCCTTCAGCCAGACAGTTCATGGCTGGAAGCATGTGGAGAGATGATGCGGGACCGCAGGAGGGGTACATTTTTTTTATTATTCCCCTGATTGGGTGTGTATGGGCCCCAGTGCATCGCTTTGCCCACAATGATTTGCTACAATGCTGTTAAGTCGGCCTTCAGCAGAGCCAACCCAAGTGCATAGTTGCCAACTGGCCCTAACTCCCATTGACTGTCCCATTATATACAAATGTATCCCTAGAAATCTATGGCCCTGGAAATATCCATATTACTGAATACTGACCAAATGTACTGTAACAATCCTTATTGTCTGCATTGCAGATGTGATTCTTATTACTATTACTAGCCATATGTGTTGGCTCTAGAAGTCAGTATTTAGTAAAATGCAATAACAAATGTGTAAATGGCTGCATTATGTTTCACTGTAATTCATGATGGGAGTTGTAGTGCTCCAAGGTACCACGAGACAGTATTGCACATGGCACAGCAGCACTGGTTATATAATGCTGGTGACTATGTGGGCTATTCAGGTCACATCACTTACCATAATTTCCCTGTTCTGAAATGCTAATGAATGCACAGGTGCTGCGTGTGCATGTCCCAGCCAATGCAATGCAATGCCTCTACCAGATTGACAGGTAGAGGCTTTCACGGATAAATCGTGGTTGGGGCATCAACGGACCATTGCGGGGGTGGCGAGGGGAAAATGGTGGCAGGTCAGCGTAATTTTCGGGGCAGCTACATGACGTCTGGGTGAAGATGGAAAGAATGGTGCCTTCACCGACAGGCTGTGGAGGAAAGGGGTCATCCACATTTGGTATGACCGCAATTAAATTGTGGTTGCAGCCACTAGACAGGACATTCAGCATGCTGGGCAGCCTTACCCTACGATGGGTGGTCCCCAGCTTAGTTATACAGTATGGTGATAATAAAGTTTAAATGTCTTCACATACAGCAACAGATATAAGTGGAATCCAATTAGCTGCGGTATCGCGGTTTCATGATAAATTATCGCAAATACGATAATTCGGTATCCTATTAGCGGCTATAAGTTATCGCTGATAAGTTTCCATACGTTTATAGCAGAATTTCTCTTCACCATCTCTGAACTGGTGATAAGTAGTGCAAAATCCCTATTTTAAGCTAAAAATGTCAGGATTTGGTTCTGAACCCCTGGGACATCCCCCCTGAATGACTAATTAGGCACTTAGAAGTTTTACATTATTTTTAATAAGCCAATAATTACATGTCATTTTAGGGATCAAAAAATGCAAAGTGATGGAAATTGGGGAAAATAGGTATGGGACAGGTATATTGGATGCTTTGTGATTGGGACAAGTGTTTATAATCTTGCAGGTGGGAGTAATCATCCGTTTCCACTTTTCCCCTGAAATGACCCAAATATATACTTATACCTATTTTTATGTACCCCAAATTTAATGAGAGCAATTATTTTGCTGGAAAATAAATTGCTTTCTTTTGTTTAATGGAATGCTCATCATTTTGTTATAAATTGCTTTATCTTTTATATGTTTTAACTGTGACCTTTATATCAGCCAGCCAGATGGGTTCTTGAATATGACATAGATATCATCTCTGTGTATTAGATACAATTTGAAATACATACTGGTTCGTATTTACTGGCAAAACTGATTATCAACATTGTCCAGCTGATATATAGACATTAAATGGAGAAAATCCAGAAGGTATAGCAGATGCGTTGCAGTAATAGTCATTGCCTAATTTGCATCACTGGTACAATACAACACATATCTAATGGTTCCTGAATATGCAGACTTTGGGGTATATGCAATTGCGGTCGAATTCGCGGCAATTTTCGCCATTTTTTAATTCGACTCAATTCGACAGGTGAATCCCGGAAGGTGGCTTCCGGAATTCACCATATTCAATGAAAAACGGATTCGCCAGAGTCGCGGGCGAAAATCGGCCGATTTGGCGGATTTTGCCGCGATTTTAAAAAACGGTAAAAAAACGTGAAAAACCCGAAAAAAAAATGGCGTAGGGTCCCCCCTCCAAAGCATAACCAGCCTCGGGCTCATCGAGCTGGTCCTGGTTCTAAAAATGCTGGGGAAAAATTGGCCAGGGATCCCCCGTATTTTTAAAACCAGCACCGGGCTCTGCGCCTGGTGCTGGTGCCAAAAATACGGGGGACAAAAAGAGTAGGGGTCCCCCGTATTTTTAACACCAGCATCGGGCTCCACTAGCTGGACAGATAATGCCACAGCCGGGGGTCACTTTTATGCCGTGCCCTGCGGCCGTGGCATTAAATATCCAACTAGTCACCCCTGGCCGGAGTACCCTGGGGGAGTGGGGACCCCTTCAATCAAGGGGTCCCCCCCCCCCAGCCACCCAAGGGCCAGGGGTGAAGCCCGAGGCTGTCCCCCCCCATCCAATGGGCTGCGGATGGGGGGGCTGATAGCCTTTTGTGATAATAAAAAGATATTGTTTTTTCCAGCAGTACTACAAGTCCCAGCAAGCCTCCCCCGCAAGCTGGTACTTGGAGAACCACAAGTACCAGCATGCGGGAGAAAAACGGGTCCGCTGGTACCTGTAGTACTACTGGGGAAAAAATACCCAAATAAAAACAGGACACACACACCTTGATAGTAAAACTTTATTACACACTACCGACACACACATACTTACCTATGTTGACACGCCGACTGCCACGGTCTCCGACGATCCGAGGGTACCTGTGAAAAAATTATACTCACCTTCCAGCGTCCAGAGATAAATCCACGTCCAGAGAGTAAAATCCACGTACTTGTTTAAAAAAAAAAACACGCAAAAACCCGCTCCATACCGGACTAGAAAGGGGTCCAATGTTTTCACATCAGACCCCTTTCTCCCGAATGCCGGGACATCACGTGACTCCTGTCACTGACGTCCCTTCAGCCAATCAGGAAGCGCTACTTCCGTGGCGCTCACCTGATTGGCTGTGCGCTGTCTGTACTGTGACAGCACATCGCAAAGCCGCTCCATTACTTTCAATGGTGGGAACTTTGCGGGTAGCGGTGGGGTCACCCGCCGGTCAGCCGCTGACCGGCGGGTGACCTTACCGCTAGCCGCTAAGTTCCCACCATTGAAAGTAATGGAGCGGCTTTGTGATGTGCTGTCACAGTACAGACAGCGCACAGCCAATCAGGTGAGCGCAACGAAGTTGCGCTTCCTGATTGGCTTAGAGACCTTTCTGTGACAGCTGTCACTGACAGGTCTCATTCGTGGAAAGGTGTCCCATGTGTCAGCATGGGACCCCTTTCAGTCCGGCATGGAGCGGGTGTTCGGTTTGTTTTTTTGCCAAGTACGTGGATTTATCTCTGGACCATGGCTGAGGTGAGTATATTGATCTTTTCTTTTCAGGTATCCGTGGATTCTACATGGAGAAGAGGACCGATGTCGGCTTGTGAACATAGGTAAGTATGTGTGTGTCGACGTATGAAATAAAGTTTTACTGTCGACGGTGTGTGTGTCCTGTTTTTATTTGGGTATTTTTTTCCCAGTAGTACTACAGGTACCAGCGGGCCCGTTTTTCTCCCGCATGCTGGTACTTGTGGTTCTCCAAGTACCAGCTTGCGGGGGAGGCTTGCTGGGACTTGTAGTACTACTGGAAAAAACAATATCTTTTTATTATCACAAAAGGCTATCAGCCCCCCCATCCGCAGCCCATTGGATGGGGGGGGACAGCCTCGGGCTTCACCCCTGGCCCTTGGGTGGCTGGGGGGGGGGACCCCTTGATTGAAGGGGTCCCCACTCCCCCAGGGTACCCCGGCCAGGGGTGACTAGTTGGATATTTAATGCCACGGCCGCAGGGCACGGCATAAAAGTGACCCCCGGCTGTGGCATTATCTGTCCAGCTAGTGGAGCCCGATGCTGGTGTTAAAAATACGGGGGACCCCTACTCTTTTTGTCCCCCGTATTTTTGGCACCAGCACCAGGCGCAGAGCCCGGTGCTGGTTTTAAAAATACGGGGGATCCCCTGTCAATTTTTTCCCCGCATTTTTAGAACCAGGACCAGCTCGAAGAGCCCGAGGCTGGTTATGCTTTGGATGGGGGACCCCACGCCATTTTTTTTTATGATTTCACCGTTCCAGCATTAAAAAAAAAAAAATATTTTAAAAAATATATAAATAATATTTGTGCCTCCAAAAAAAAAAAAAAAAGTACCTAATCCCTTCTAATATAAATAGATCTGCTATTCCCCCCAAAAAAAACACAAAAAAAAACATGTTTAAAAATTTTTTATTTGTTTTCACCCTCCAAAGTGTGGCGGATTGAAAATGACGAATTTGCTGTCTAAAAGCACTGCTGTCGAATTTCCAAACTTGAATTGAATATGCTTTGGTCGAATTGCAGCACTTGTATCATTGCAGAAAAGTCGAATTTGCAAAAAGTCGAATTTCAAAAAGTCGAATTTTGAAAGTCCGTTTTTTGGTCGGAAAGCACTGAATTGCATAGGCGATTTTTTTTTTTGGGTCGAAAATGACCCGAAATTCGACAATTTCGGGAATTCGACCGCAATTGCATATACCCCTTTGAGGATAACTTTACATGGACTCAACACACCTATGTAATCTATGTAATAAGCCTAGGAGATTTGAAAAAGTGGGCGGAGATAAAGTACCAGCCAATCAGCTCCTAACTGCTATGTTACAGCCTGTGTTTGAAAAATGACAGTTAGGAGCTGATTGGTTGGTAGTTTATCTCGGTCCACTTTATCTCTCTCCAAAGCTTAGTACAGACTGTGGACACCCTAATGCAGGCAACACTCTGCTTCATGGTTAGAAAATATTGCTCCCAATATTTGCTGTAATCAGTGGTTAAAGTGGGCCGGAACGGGGCGGAACTGCGTTCCGTCACCTCTAATTGCAGGCAGAACCAGTTCCGCCTCCGTCCGGCCACAGCATCAGGTCCCCACTGCATTGTAAAGGTGGCAGCGGCCGCCAGCCAATCCTGGCTCGCGGACCGGCTGCAGCACCAATCAAAAGAAGGGGCGGCATTTTTAAAATCGGGCATGAGCCAATCACTGCTCGCGGACCGCCAGCCAATGAGAAGCTGCCAAATGTCAGCTTCTCATTAGCTGGCGGTCTGGGAGCCGTGAGTGGCGCACAATCAAAGTGCGGCCTCGCTTTTTCCAATAGCAGCCCTGCCCGGTCCACTCACATCACATCTCCCCCCCCCCAAGCCGCCACTCAGTCACACCGCATCTCCTTCCCCAGCCACCACTCAGTCACACCGCATCTCCTCCCCCAGCCGCTACTCACACCGCATCTCCCACGGAGTCCCACCTCCACCCCTCTCCTGCCAGGGGCAGCCAAGGCGTGGGATTACTAATGTATTACATGGCACAGTTTTCCAGCGTGGCGGCGCGTCCTCTGCTGTGTGACGTTACACATCACTGCCGTCAGGTGTGAAGGAGGCGGCGGCATAGGCGTGCGCACGGGGGGTGCCTGGTGCGCACAGGCACCCCCTAATGTCCGGCACCCCCAAACACACCACGTCTGCAGCACACTGGTCAGTGCTCATTTCTGAGTCTGCCTCAGAAATGAGTAGCCCCCACCGCGCCCGCCGCCGTCCCAGTCGCCCGGTCAGGAAGGATTAATGTAAAATGATTTTAAGGTGAGGGGCAGTCTGGGCATTCCAGCGTCGGCTGCCCTTAACAAAGATGGCCGCCGCTACGGGAGGAGGGCTGCTGCGCATGCCCAGTCGCTGCAGCTTTTCCTCCCATGGTCCTTTGCGGAGTCAGGCAGCAGACTCCGGCCACTGCACCACCACTGAGGCAGATCCACGTCCCTTCTAGCCCTCACCACAAAGCTTTAAAATTATAAAGGACCAGGCCAGCACTAAACTTGTTCAAAGCAGTAAGCCCTTTTATATTTATTTAAAATTCTGGCAGGCTGCATGTATGTATATATATATATTTGCACAAATATATATGTGTGTGTATATATATATATATATATATATACTGTATATAAAATCTGTTAAATATGTGTTGTGTTTGTATATTTTATTACTATAGATTACAGCCCTGGAAATATATATAATTAATAATGTGTTATTACTCAAATAATATTCAGTGGCGTGCGGTGAGGTCAGTGGCTGGTGAGGCACTGCAGCCATAATGTCCTTCGAGTATCGCCGATGACTCCTACCGCTGCAGAGTCAATGCCCGTTACTGCCGCCGCCCCTGCCAATGCTCGCAGCCTCCCTGCTATTAAAACTTGTGATGAGCTGGAGGCTAATATATTGTCAACTTTTATAAATTTATGGGAAATGAGAGGAGGACTATGGGGAGATGAGAGAAAGGAGGAATAGGGGGGAGACGGCAGACAGGGAGAGAGGAATAGGGGAAGACAACGTAAAGGGAGAGAGTTGGAATGAGGGAGATGGCAGACAGAGAGCGAGGAATAGGGGGAGAAGGAAGAGAGAGAATGAATAGAGGGAGACGGCAGAGAGAAAAGGAATAGGGGGAGACGGCAGAGAGAGAGGAGGAATGGAGAGAGACAAAGCAGAGGGAGAGAGGAGGAATGGGGGAGACGGCAGACAGCGAGAGAGGAATAGGGGAAGAAGGAAGAAAGAGAAGGAATAGGGGGAGAAGGTAGAGGGAATACCGTAGAGGGAGATGGGAGTGAGAGAGAGAGGAATAGAGGGAGACGGCAGAGAGGTGGAATAGGTGGTGACTGGAGAGATGAGCGAGAGAAGGAGGAGGAATAGGGGGAGACCACTAAATATAGCAATAAGTCAGTATGTACTGTAAGTAAAAATCTGAACTAATTAATGCAAGGAAAAGGAACTACATGCAGTTACAAAAATGGGGGAATAGAAAATATATAATAGAAGGTTTTTAAGAGAATTTGCACACAAATTAAAGGTGCAGCTAAAAATCAGTGTCTCTTAGTGCATATTCTACCGAACCAACATTAACAAATCGTGTTAAAAAAAAGATACATAGATTTCAAGCGATCCAATAATTAGCAATTCCACCATTACACACCAATAGGTGAACAAAATATTTTATGAAGTACCGTTTTTCAGTTTTTTCACAAGAATACAAACAGGCTCAAATAGATCGTATTTTACTTCTTTTTCAGTAGGACCTGCAATAAATGGTGTCTCCCTTTCATATATTTGGAAGAGCTCAAATAGCTCATAAAAGGGTACACCAAGACAAATATGCAATAGCACACATTGGGGGTCATTTCGAGTTGATCGCACGTAGCAACATTTTCCTGCTCGTGCAATCAACTAGACGCCGCCTATGGGGGAGTGTATTTTAGCATAGCAGGGCTGCGATCGCTTGTGCAGCCCTGCAATGCTAAAAAAGTAAACAAGAGTAGCCCTACAGTTACTTACCCTGTGCGACGGATCCAGCAATGAAGGTCCTGGATTTGACGACAGATATCCGCCCTCCAAACGTCTGGACATGCCTGCGTCGGATCTCCACGCCCGGAAAATGATGAGTTGACGCACCGGAACTCCTTCCTCCTGTCAATCTTCTTGCGCTCGCCGCTGCGACCACTTTCATCGTATGCGGCGTTGCTGCCGGACGATGGGCGTCGCCAGGCAACAACGCGCCTGCACAATGTGTGCACCGCGCATACGCAGTTCAGACCCATTTGCACCGCTGCGATGAACCGCAGCGTGCAAACGGGTCAGAATGACCCCATTATCTTTTAAAAAACACAGGTTTAATAATACATTTAAAGACCTCCCTGGTGGAGGGGGGGTGTGGAGGCTAACTACAGGGGAGCACACTATGGGGAGGGGGCTGGAGGCTAACTACAGGGGAGCACACTATGGGGAGGGGGCTGGAGACTAACTACAGGGGAGCACACTATGGGGAGAGGGCTGGAGGCTGGCTACAGGGGAGCACACTACGGGGAGGGGGTATGTAGCCTGGCTACAGGGGAGCACACTACGGGGAGGAGGGTATGGAGGCTGGCTACAGGGGAGCACACTACAGGGTGGGGGGTATGGAGGCTGGCTACAGGGGAGCACACTACGGGGAGGGGGTATGCAGGCTGGCTACAGGGGAGCACACTACGGGGAGGGGGGTATGGAGGCTGGCTACAGGGGAGCACACTACGGGGAGGGGGTATGGAGACTGGCTACAGGGGAGCACACTACGGGGAGGGGGTATGGAGGCTGGCTACAGGGGAGCACACTACGGGGAGGGGGTATAGAGGCTGGCTACAGGGGAGCACACTACGGGGAGGGGGTATGGGGGCTGGCTACAGGGGAGCACACTACGGGGAGGGGGTATAGGGGCTGGCTACAGGGGAGCACACTACGGGGAGGGGGTTTGGGGGCTGGCTACAGGGGAGCACACTACGGGGAGGGGGTATGGAGGCTGGCTACAGGGGAGCACACTACGGGGAGGAGGGTATGGGGGCTGGCTACAGGGGAGCACACTACGGGGAGGGGGTATGGAGGCTGGCTACAGGGGAGCACACTACGGGGAGGAGGGTATGGGGGCTGGCTACAGGGGAGCACACTACGGGGAGGGGGTATGGGGGCTGGCTACAGGGGAGCACACTACGGGGAGGGGGTATGGAGGCTGGCTACAGGGGAGCACACTACGGGGAGGGGGTATGGAGGCTGGCTACAGGGTAGCACACTACGGGGAGGAGGGTATGGGGGCTGGCTACAGGGGAGCACACTACGGGGAGGGGATATGGAGGCTGGCTACAGGGGAGCACACTACGGGGAGGGGGTATGGAGGCTGGCTACTGGGGAGCACACTACGGGGAGAGGGTATGGGGGCTGGCTACAGGGGAGCACACTACGGGGAGGGGGTATGGAGGCTGGCTACAGGGGAGCACACTACGGGGAGTAGGGTATGGGGGCTGGCTACAGGGGAGCACACTACGGGGAGGAGGGTATGGGGGCTGGCTACAGGGGAGCACACTACGGGGAGGAGGGTATGGGGGCTGGCTACAGGGGAGCACACTACGGGGAGGGGGTATGGGGGCTGACTACAGGGGAGACACACTACGGGGAGGGGGTATGGAGGCTGGCTACAGGGGGCTACACTGGCTACAGAAGATGGCTGCAGGCTGACTATGGGGGGGGGGGACTAGCTACAGGAGTGGTAGGTGGGAGATAGAATACATACTGCAGGCTGTATAGCTTACCTGAGGGCTGTGGCTGTCAGGAGTCGGGGATGAAGCAGGAACACGACCCATCACCTGGCCGGCCAGGAGCTGCCTAAGCCGGGTAAGCCCCATGGAAAGTTCGTGCCTGGGTGGGGGTGGAGACACACGGATGGACTGCAAGCTGCCTTTCGCTGCAATGTATCAGGAGGGGGGATCACGGGGAGGTTGGCTGTCAGTAGCCACAGGAGATTTCCAGCAGCAGCATCAAGGAAGAAGGGGAGGGGGGTTTAGGTTCGGCTGCTGCTGACTGTGGCATCAAGGTAGGAGGTGTGTGGCATGAGGTAGAGAGCCCAGGCCCAAAGGACTCCGCAGGAATAGGCAGGTAGAGAACAGACAGGCAGGGGGGCCTAGACATGGTCGGGGGTGTGGCCTAATCACGGACCCGTAGCCACGCCCCCATAAACAATAAAAAATCCTCATCGTGCAGCCAGCCATGAAAGCACCACCAGCAGCCGTCCAGGTAAAGAGAGCTGGGGACGGACATCATTGGCTGCTGCGGGGAGTAGTCAGTGTCAGTGAGCCCTGGGAAGTGGGGTAGCCAGTCCGTCCCTGCCCACTACCCAATCGCATCAGCCCTAGTGACAGGGGAGTAGTTTTATTGTGCTGAAAGCACGCCCCTGTCACAGAGGCACTTCTAGAGGTGCCGCTTACAGGACTTTTTTCAATGGGCTTTTTGTTAGGGTCTCCTGCCCTGTGCTGCCACGTCGTCATGGCAACCGGGAGACAAGTGCTAGTGGAGTAACCTGAGCGCAGCTGATACTCCGGTTCGGGTCTTTTGCTGTGCAGTGGTTATAGGCTCTGTGCACGGCAGGGGATCCGGTGCTGGTTTTTGTGCTCACAGTCTGTGAGGTCTGAGTGGGGCGTGGACAGCACCTGCTTTATAAGGCCTCTTTTCAGGGTAAGCAGATGCTGCTGAATCTTTGTTGGTTAGTCAGTTCATGAAAGTTAGCCAGTACTGTGTAGCTTTGTATTTGTTTGTTGCTTACTGCAAATAGGCCTGGGGATTTGGTATTACACTCTGCCAATCCAGACCTAGCAGTAAGACTGGAGTCAGTCGTTTAGCTTGCTGGGGTTCTGTTACCACTCTGTGAACTTAGCAAGTTTGCGGCTGTATTCTAAGACTTGCCTGTCTAATCCTGTCTCACTGTGCTAGGTGTCAGGGGTCAGTTTAGTGGCAGTAAGCTAAAACCTGTGCACTGCAAGTGAGAAATAGGATTGTGGAGACTCTCCTTGTGTCTAGCATTCCATCTCTGACCAAGGAGTTTACTGCCACACCCGTTGGTAACCCTTTAGGGTTTTGCTGTTGCCCTTAGCAACAGCATTTCGGGTTCTCTATGTATTAAAACACAACATCTTGCTTTTTCCATCTGTGCAGTTCTAATACAAAGGAGATACCCAGTTCCTTAGCCTCTGGACTTCTCTGTTCACTTTGTGTGTATTTTGTTACCCTATTACCTTCTGTGTACGTTATGTCATATTCCCCAGTTTGTCTGTGAGTCCATTTGTTTTGCATAACAGTTCAAACACCAGTACATTCCTGCAGACACTGGAGTGCATAACAGTTCTGACACCAGTACTTTCCTGCAGGCACTGGTGTGCATAACATATTCAGCAGCCTAATACTCCTGTTGAAATTTTGTGGGAATATGGAGCATACCCCTCAAAATACGTTGCAACAGGTGGTCGATCAGGTGCAGGTCCTGACTCGACAATTTAATGATTTGTCCATTAAAATGCACACCTCCCAGGCTGCTGGTGGAGCTCCCGCAGCAGCAGCACCTGCAGGGGTTAAGGAGCCGAAAGTAAATCTCCCGGATCGTTTTTCTGGAGATCGCTCGCAGTTCTTTTGTTTCAAGGAGAGCTGCAAGCTATACTTCCGGCTTAGGCCTCAGTCTTCTGGGTCGGAGATTCAGCGGGTGGGCATAGTGATTTCCTTGCTACAAGGAGACCCACAGGTCTGGGCATATGGGTTGCAGCCTGACTGTCCGTCGCTTAAAAGTGTTGATGCTTTTTTTACGGCACTGGGCATGTTGTATGATGACCCTGACAAGACGGCCTCAGCCGAGGCTCAGATTTCGATCCTTAAGCAAGGGCGAAGGCCAGTTGAGGTTTACTGTACGGAGTTTCGGAGGTTGGCCCATGATACCCAGTGGAATGACCCAGCCCTGAGACACCAGTACCGAAGAGGTCTTTCTAACCAGATAAAGGACCAACTGGTACAATATCCCTTGCCTGATAGCTTGGATCAGCTCATGCAGTTATCCATCCGGGTGGATAGACGGCTGAGAGAGCGTAGGCTTGAAAGGGAGACTGAGATTTCCTTCCTTCCCAAGGGAACCTCAG
The DNA here is from genome assembly GCF_028390025.1 of Pseudophryne corroboree. Taxonomy (NCBI): domain Eukaryota; kingdom Metazoa; phylum Chordata; class Amphibia; order Anura; family Myobatrachidae; genus Pseudophryne; species Pseudophryne corroboree. The sequence goes on from NC_086451.1 coordinate 377,965,619, forward strand.
ACTCGGAGGAATTTTCTGAGGAGCCTATGCAGATTGGGGCTACCCGCCTCTCCTCGCGTGAGAAGACGCGGAGGAGACAGCAGGGGTTGTGTTTGTACTGTGGGAATAAAGGTCATGTGGTAGTATCATGCCCAGAAAAGCCGGAAAACTTCAGGGCCTGAGGGTGATGGGAAATATCCTGTCAGGCCAGAAGTCAGAATTTCCCAAGAAGACTTTTATCATTCCGGTGACCTTGAAGATCCTCGGTCAAACTGTCAAGACTGAGGCCTTTGTGGACAGTGGGGCCGACGGGGTTTTTATGGACCGCCAATTCGCCCTGAAACACTCTGTTCCCTTAGTACCCTTGGCATCGGAAATTGAGATTTGTGGGTTAAACGGGGAACCATTATCCCAAGGTAAAATTACCTCTTGCACTAGCCAGATTTCTTTGTTTATTGGAGCCACACACTCTGAAAAATTGTCCTTTTATGTGACTGTCTGTACTTTTGCCCCATTGGTGTTGGGGTTACCCTGGTTAAGGGCCCACAATCCTCAATTTGACTGGGTCTCTGGGGAGATTCTTAGTTGGGGTACTGATTGTTTCAGGAGTTGCTTGAGCCTTCCAGTCAGGCTCTCGCAGCTAAGTTTGCCAGGATTGCCAGGGTGTTATGCAGATTTTGCGGACGTGTTCTCCAAAAAAGTTGCAGAGGTACTACCTCCCCATCGCCCCTATGACTGTGCCATTGATTTGTTGCCAAATGCTAAGCTTCCCAAGAGCAGGTTGTACTCCCTGTCACGTCCTGAGACTCAGGCTATGGCAGAGTACATTCAGGAGAACTTGGCTAAGGGATTTATCAGACCTTCACAGTCTCCAGTTGGGTCGGGGTTCTTCTTCGTGGGTAAAAAGGACGGTTCGTTGCGACCCTGCATCGACTTCAGGGAATTGAACCGTATCACGATTAAAAACTCATACCCACTGCCTCTCATTTCGGTCTTGTTTGACCAGCTTCGTACTGCCACCATTTTTTCTAAGATTGACCTACGCGGTGCGTACAATCTAATCCGAATAAGAGAGGGGGATGAATGGAAGACTGCCTTTAATACCCACTCAGGGCATTATGAATATTTGGTGATGCCTTTTGGGCTCTGTAATGCCCCGGCAGTCTTCCAGGATTTCATGAATGATGTGCTCAGGGAATATTTGGATAGATTCTTAGTTGTATACTTAGATGACATCCTAATCTTCTCCCATTCCCTGGAGGAACATCGGAAGCATGTACGCTTAGTCCTCCAGAAACTCAGAGACCACCGGCTTGGGGCGAAGCTGGAGAAGTGCGAATTTGAAGTTCAGCAAATCGCATTTCTAGGATATATTATCTCCCCAGAAGGTTTCCAAATGGAGGGTTCCAAGGTACAGGCAGTCCTGGATTGGGTGCAGCCCACTAGTTTGAAGGCGCTTCAGCGTTTCCTGGGCTTTGCGAATTTTTATAGACGATTTATCGCTGGATTTTCGTCTATAGTGGCGCCCTTGGTGGCACTCACTAAGAAAGGGGCGGATGTTGCTCACTGGTCTTGTGAGGCTAAAGCGGCTTTTGCCCGTCTCAAAAGGGCATTTGTTTCGGCCAAGGTGCTGCGACACCCAGATCCAGAGCGTCCTTTTGTGGTGGAGGTGGATGCCTCTGAGATGGGTATTGGGGCAGTGCTTTCTCAGATGGGAGTGTCTGATAATCGCCTTCATCCCTGTGCTTACTTTTCCCGTAAATTTTCGCCTGCCGAGATGAATTATGACGTGGGTAACCGGGAATTGTTGGCTATTAAGGATGCACTCGAGGAGTGGAGACACTGGCTTGAGGGGGCTAAGTTTGTGGTCTCAATTCTCACTGACCATAAGAATCTGGCATATTTAGAGTCAGCGAAGCGTCTCAATGCCAGGCAGGCACGATGGGCTTTGTTTTTTGCTCGCTTTAATTTTTTGATAACATATCGCCCTGGGTCAAAAAACATCAAGGCTGATGCGCTCTCGCTGAGTTTTGCTCCAATCCAGGAGACCACCGAGGAGCCGTTGCCCATTGTTTCCCCATCATGTATTAAAGTGGGCATTACCCAGGACCTCTTATCATTAGTCCTTAGAGCACAGGAGCAGGCTCCTCCAGACCTTCCGGTAGGTCTTTTGTATGTGCCTCCTAGGTTAAGACAGCGAGTGTTCCTGGAATTCCATGCCAAGAAGTCGGCAGGTCACCTGGGTATTGCCAGAACTCGGGAGTTGCTATCTAGGGCGGTGTGGTGGCCCTCGGTGGCTAAGGATGTGGATCAGTGGGTTCGGGCATGTGACATCTGTGCCCGAAATAAGACTCCTAGAGGGGTTCCTGTTGGCCCATTACATCCACTCTCTATCCCATCTAAGCCATGGACCCACATTTCAATGGATTTTGTGGTGGACTTGCCCAAATCCTCGGGGATGACAGCCATCTGGGTTGTCGTTGACAGGTTTTCGAAGATGGCGCACTTCGTTCCACTGGTTGGGCTGCCATCAGCCAGACGCCTGTCTGAATTATTTATGCTGCATGTTGTGCGTCTCCACGGGTTGCCACTTGATGTGGTCTCTGACCGCGGATCCCAGTTTGTGGCCAAATTCTGGAGGGCATTTTGTTCCGATCTCCAGATTTCTGTCAGCTTGTCGTCAGGCTACCATCCGCAGTCTAATGGGCAGACTGAAAGGGTGAACCAGTCCTTGGAGCAGTTCCTCAGGTGTTATGTCTCCAAGTGTCAGACTGACTGGGTTGCTCATCTGTCCATGGCGGAGTTTGCCTATAACAACGCGGCTCACTCTGCTACAGGGATCTCTCCCTTCCTTTGTGTGTATGGGCATCATCCTAAGGCCAATTCTTTTGACCCCCTGGACTCCACGCCTGGTGGTTCCTCTGTGGTTTCGGTCCTTAGAGGTATTTGGCGGAAAGTGAAGAAAGCCCTTGTGTCTGTGTCATTAGTGACCAAAAGGGTTTTTGATAAGCGGAAAAGACCCTGCAGCTTCAAATTAGGAGACTTCGTCTGGTTGTCTACCAAGAATTTGAAGTTGAGACAGCCATCTCATAAGTTAGGGCCCCGGTTCATCGGCCCTTATAAGATCACCAGGGTTATCAATCCGGTGGCATTTCAGTTAGATCTGCCCCGTTCTTTGGGTATCAATAAAACATTTCATTGTTCCCTTTTAAAACGGGCGATTAGTAATCCTTCTTCCAGTGGAAGACCTTCCCCTCTTCTGATACGTGGCCAGAGGGAGTTTGTTGTTGAAAGGATTCTTGACTCCAAGGTGGTTCGGGGTCGGCTGTCATTTTTGGTGCACTGGAAGGGGTATGGCCCGGAGGAGCGGTCGTGGGTGCGCAGTTGTGATCTTCATGCCCCCAGACTGATACGCTCTTTCTTCTCGCAGTTCCCCGATAAACCCGGTGGTAGGGGTTCTTTGACCCCTCGTCAGAGGGGGGGTACTGTTAGGGTCTCCTGCCCTGTGCTGCCACGTCGTCATGGCAACCGGGAGACAAGTGCTAGTGGAGTAACCTGAGCGCAGCTGATACTCCGGTTCGGGTCTTTTGCTGTGCAGTGGTTATAGGCTCTGTGCACGGCAGGGGATCCGGTGCTGGTTTTTGTGCTCACAGTCTGTGAGGTCTGAGTGGGGCGTGGACAGCACCTGCTTTATAAGGCCTCTTTTCAGGGTAAGCAGATGCTGCTGAATCTTTGTTGGTTAGTCAGTTCATGAAAGTTAGCCAGTACTGTGTAGCTTTGTATTTGTTTGTTGCTTACTGCAAATAGGCCTGGGGATTTGGTATTACACTCTGCAAATCCAGACCTAGCAGTAAGACTGGAGTCAGTCGTTTAGCTTGCTGGGGTTCTGTTACCACTCTGTGAACTTAGCAAGTTTGCGGCTGTATTCTAAGACTTGCCTGTCTAATCCTGTCTCACTGTGCTAGGTGTCAGGGGTCAGTTTAGTGGCAGTAAGCTAAAACCTGTGCACTGCAAGTGAGAAATAGGATTGTGGAGACTCTCCTTGTGTCTATTATTCCATCTCTGACCAAGGAGTTTACTGCCACACCCGTTGGTAACCCTTTAGGGTTTTGCTGTTGCCCTTAGCAACAGCATTTCGGGTTCTCTATGTATTAAAACACAACATCTTGCTTTTTCCATCTGTGCAGTTCTAATACAAAGGAGATACCCAGTTCCTTAGCCTCTGGACTTCTCTGTTCACTTTGTGTGTATTTTGTTACCCTATTACCTTCTGTGTACGTTATGTCATATTCCCCAGTTTGTCTGTGAGTCCATTTGTTTTGCATAACAGTTCAAACACCAGTACATTCCTGCAGACACTGGAGTGCATAACAGTTCTGACACCAGTACTTTCCTGCAGGCACTGGTGTGCATAACACTTTTACTGCCCGATGTTTGGCCCCGCCCCCTGTTTCCGGCCCTTCCATATTAACAGCAGGAGGCACCGAGAGTGGTGCCTCTGAACACATTTAAAACCTTTTTTTTTTACATGATAAAAACGATTTAAATAATATGAAGGCTAAAGCAGATACTTATGACACAGAATATGTGTCATAAGTATCTTCTTTGTATTATTTTAATCATAAATGACAGGGGAGGCACTGCCTCCCCTGACTGCACGTCCCTGATAATATTATACTGTGTAATGTAATAATGCATTCATTAATAATATTTATTTTGAGGGATACAATCTATGGTAATAAAATATACAAATTTAACATGTATATATAGACCTTGATCTTTATAAAGGGGTTTGCGCCCCGAAACGTTGAATTTGCTGCCAGCTTCATTGCCCTATTAGTCCCCGAGTGCCAGACATACTTCTGTCCACCATGTGTTTAAGATTCAGGGCACCGGGGCATTCTGTCTGCCATTCATGAGTGCAGGTCATCTTTGGACATTATATATAAAATGTGTTTAATATATCTGTGCATGTTTTTATATACTGTATGTGTGTCCCTTAGTCCCCCCCCCCCCCTTTTTTTTAATCTAGAGACCATTTATGGATGCTCTAGTATCTATACCAGTAGTTCCCAAACTTTTTTATATCACAGCACCGTAGTGTCAGAATGTTTCTCACAGCACCCCAAGAACAAAAGTTTCTTATTGAGAAGTTTTGAAAAAATATTAAGTACTGTAAATTGTGGTTATATGTCATGCTTAGGTTCAATTTTGTGGTGAGGGACAGGGACATGACTGGCTTCTGTTTCTCCACATATTTTATTATGGGAAGCTACAAGCAATGGTTTTGCCTATTACATTGTACTTAAATTATTTGAATTGGTCAGTGAGGTCCCAGGCTTACAAATTTTGGGATTAATAATCATCTGCCAGCCCTCACTGTAAACTCTATTTATTCAAAATCCCTGTATTAGTTATACCCCTTTCACACAGTCATAAATTTCCCGGGTTAAAACACATGAACGCGCATCAACCCGGGAAATTTCTTGGTGTGAAAGGGTACAGGGACAAAAACCCGGGTTTTCTGTCCCTGCATTTCAACCCTGCAATCGACCAGGGTTGGTCCCGGGATGATCCCTGGACAGTGTGAATGGTGCAGGGACATGTCCCACCTTCCCGGGTTGCCTCTGCTGATGCTGATTGGCTATTCAGGGCACTTCCTGGTCTTGTGGCCCATTTTCAGAAAATGCAGGGCCATCCCGGGTTCAGTATGAAAGGTGCAGACCCGGGATGTCACGGCAAAAAATGCTGGTGTGAAAGGTGCCAACCTGGGAATGTCCCTGCATGAGCCCGTGGTAGAATTCCCGGTTTTGTCCCTGCATGTCTGGTGTGAAAGGGGTATTAGTTTGTACTAGTTTGAGTGCCAATATACAATACTAGACACACCCAATAGGCGGTGTTAGTCACACCCAATAGGTGGTTCTAGACACGCCCCTCCAATCGTGCACACCCTAATAAAATGTGCTGCGCACGCCTATGGGCGGCGGCCAGCGGGATTTGTGACAAGACTGATGCTGCTGTCTGCTGCTGCTTATCAGAGGTTACCACCTAGCAGCTGCTAATCGGGGATGGGGTCCGTGTCCTGCAGCTTCAGTCTATTAGGGCAGTGCCTCTGAAAAAGGTATGAGTGCACCTGCCACTGACTGTGAAGACTTTAATGTTTATAATGTTTTGTGTGTCAGAAAGGGATGTGGCCTTATAAGGAAGGGGCGTAGCCACACAAAAGTTGCAGTTGGAAAAAAGCGTAGGAGGTGAGTACCCGGGTGGCATGGGGGTTGCCTGGGGTGCACTGTGACTCACAGTGCACCCCAGGCAACCCCCATGCCACCCGGGTACTCACCTCCTGCGCTTTTTTCCAACTGCAACTTTTGTGTGGCCACGCCCCTTCCTTGTAAGGTCACACCCCTTCTGCGAAGGCGCGCGGGGTCGTGGGGGAGGTGAGTTCCCCCACCTCTCCAGGACCACTTTAAGCCCTGGCTGTAATGTTTTAACATTATATAACTAACTTGTAGCCACAGGTAAATCAGCAGCTAACAGCCAAATGCTTCATCCCAAATCTATTCTTCCATATATAACATTAAAACATTATTGTAATAGCCTCATGTCGAGTCCATGTGCCCAAAAAATCCAGAAAATATCTATGTGTTATAGTAGATGCCGTTTTAACTACGTACATTACAGTAAGCTGCGTATATTCTGCTGAAGTATACGATTTAGCCATATAAAGAAAAATTCTGCTTAGTAAAAATAATAGAAATATCTGAGTCTACTTACCTTCTGTCTCTTATATAAGAGCTTCTTATCCAGATGTTATTCAGATATATTAGGATGTTATTCAGATATATTAGGATGTTATTCAGATATCTCCAAAAAGAAATAGCGAGTAAGCACAAATAAATACTTGTCTCTCTTCTCCAATAACTACCTATCAAAGGAGACTGTTACAGCCTGTCAGCAGTATAGGCCTGAGCCTCATTGTGATGCGTTCTGACCCTCATCATGATGTCACAATGACAACTAGGACCTGGCTGGGACTATTACAGTGAGTGTATGAAGCAAAAGAAATAACTCGGTACTTCAATATTGCTATTTGATTTATATAATTAGCAACAGGGCCACCTTTTATATATTTTATTTCTATATAAATTTTCAAATGCACATTTCATTAGTAGCTACTATTGTAATGCTATTATAAGAACACATTATTAACACACACACACACTATAATATTTAGAAATGTGCACCGGAATTTTTTTGGGTTTTGTGTTTTGGTTTTGGGTTCGGTTCCGTGGCCGTGTTTTGGGTTCGAACGCGTTTTGGCAAAACCTCACCGAATTTTTTTTGTCGGATTCAAGTGTGTTTTGGATTTGGGTGTTTTTTTAAAAAAAAACTAAAAAACAGGTTAAATCATAGAATTTCGGGGTCATTTTGATCCCAAAGTATTATTAACCTCAATAACCATAATTTCCACTCATTTTCAGTCTATTCTGAACACCTCACACCTCACAATATTATTTTTAGTCCTAAAATTTGCACCGAGGTCGCTGGATGACTAAGCTCAGCGACCCAAGTGGCCGACACAAACACCTGGCCCATCTAGGAGTGGCACTGCAGTGTCACGCAGGATGGCCCTTCCAAAAAACAATCCCCAAACAGCACATGACGCAAAGAAAAAAAGAGGCGCAATGAGGTAGCTGTGTGAGTAAGCTAAGCGACCCTAGTGGCCGACACAAACACCTGGCCCATCTAGGAGTGGCACTGCAGTGTCAGGCCGGATGGCCCTTCCAAAAAATACTCCCCAAACAGCACATGACGCAAAGAAGAAAAAAAAGAGGCGCAATGAGGTAGCTGTGTGACTAAGATAAGTGACCCTAGTGGCCGACACAAACACCTGGCCCATCTAGGAGTGGCACTGCAGTGTCACGCAGGATGGCCCTTCCAAAAAACACTCCCCAAACAGCACATGACGCAAAGAAAAAAAGAGGCGCAATGAGGTAGCTGTGTGAGTAAGCTAAGCGACCCTAGTGGCCGACACAAACACCTGGCCCATCTAGGAGTGGCACTGCAGTGTCAGGCCGGATGGCCCTTCCAAAAAATACTCCCCAAACAGCACATGACGCAAAGAAGAAAAAAAAGAGGCGCAATGAGGTAGCTGTGTGACTAAGATAAGTGACCCTAGTGGCCGACACAAACACCTGGCCCATCTAGGAGTGGCACTGCAGTGTCACGCAGGATGGCCCTTCCAAAAAATACTCCCCAAACAGCACATGACGCAAAGAAGAAGAAAAAAGAGGCGCAATGAGGTAGCTGTGTGACTAAGATAAGCGACCCTAGTGGCCGACACAAACACCTGGCCCATCTAGGAGTGGCACTGCAGTGTCACGCAGGATGGCCCTTCCAAAAAACACTCCCCAAACAGCACATGACGCAAAGAAAAATGAAAGAAAAAAGAGGTGCAAGATGGAATTGTCCTTGGGCCCTCCCACCCACCCTTATGTTGTATAAACAGGACATGCACACTTTAACCAACCCATCATTTCAGTGACAGGGTCTGCCACACGACTGTGACTGAAATGACGGGTTGGTTTGGACTCCCACCAAAAAAGAAGCAATTAATCTCTCCTTGCACAAACTGGCTCTACAGAGGCAAGATGTCCACCTCATCATCATCCTCCGATTCATCACCGTGTACATCCCCCTCCTCACAGATTATCAATTCGTCCCCACTGGAATCCACCATCACAGCTCCCTGTGTACTTTGTGGAGGCAATTGCTGCTGGTGAATGTCTCCATGGAGGAATTGATTATAATTCATTTTAATGAACATCATCTTCTCCACATTTTCTGGAAGTAACCTCGTACGCCAATTGCTGACAAGGTGAGCGGCGGCACTAAACACTCTTTCGGAGTACACACTTGTGGGAGGGCAACTTAGGTAGAATAAAGCCAGTTTGTGCAAGGGCCTCCAAATTGCCTCTTTTTCCTGCCAGTATACGTACGGACTGTCTGACGTGCCTACTTGGATGCGGTCACTCATATAATCCTCCACCATTCTTTCAATGGGGAGAGAATCATATGCAGTGACAGTAGACGACATGTCCGTAATCGTTGGCAGGTCCTTCAGTCCGGACCAGATGTCAGCATCAGCAGTCGCTCCAGACTGCCCTGCATCACCGCCAGCGGGTGGGCTCGGAATTCTGAGCCTTTTCCTCGCACCCCCAGTTGCGGGAGAATGTGAAGGAGGAGATGTTGACAGGTCGCGTTCCGCTTGACTTGACAATTTTCTCACCAGCAGTTCTTTGAACCCCTGCAGACTTGTGTCTGCCGGAAAGAGAGATCCAAGGTAGGTTTTAAATCTAGGATCGAGCACGGTGGCCAAAATGTAGTGCTCTGATTTCAACAGATTGACCACCCGTGAATCCTTGTTAAGCGAATTAAGGGCTCCATCCACAAGTCCCACATGCCTAGCGGAATCGCTCTGTGTTAGCTCCTCCTTCAATGTCTCCAGCTACTTCTGCAAAAGCCTGATGAGGGGAATGACCTGACTCAGGCTGGCAGTGTCTGAACTGACTTCACGTGTGGCAAGTTCAAAAGGTTGCAGAACCTTGCACAACGTTGAAATCATTCTCCACTGCGCTTGAGACAGGTGCATTCCACCTCCTATATCGTGCTCAGTTGTATAGGCTTGAATGGCCTTTTGCTGCTCCTCCAACCTCTGAAGCATATAGAGGGTTGAATTCCACCTCGTTACCACTTCTTGCTTCAGATGATGGCAGGGCAGGTTCAGGCGTTTTTGGTGTTGCTCCAGTCTTCTGTACGTGGTGCCTGTACGCCGAAAGTGTCCCGCAATTCTTCTGGCCACCGACAGCATCTCTTGCACGCCCCTCTCGTTTTTTAAATAATTCTGCACCACCAAATTCAAGGTATGTGCAAAACATGGGACGTGCTGGAATTTGCCCAGATTTAATGCACACACAATATTGCTGGCGTTGTCCGATGCCACAAATCCACAGGAGAGTCCAATTGGGGTAAGCCATTCTGCGATGATCTTCCTCAGTTGCCGTAAGAGGTTTTCAGCTGTGTGCGTATTCTGGAAAGCGGTGATACAAAGCGTAGCCTGCCTAGGAAAGAGTTGGCGTTTGCGAGATGCTGCTACTGGTGCCGCCGCTGCTGTTCTTGCGGCGGGAGTCAATACATCTACCCAGTGGGCTGTCACAGTCATATAGTCCTGAGTCTGCCCTGCTCCACTTGTCCACATGTCCGTGGTTAAGTGGACATTGGGTACAACTGCATTTTTTAGGACACTGGTGAGTCTTTTTCTGAGGTCTGTGTACATTTTCGGTATCGCCTGCCTAGAGAAATGGAACCTAGATGGTATTTGGTACCGGGGACACAGTACCTCAATCAAGTCTATAGTTGGCTCTGCAGTAATGATGGATACTGGAACCATGTTTCTCACCGCCCAGGATGCCAAGGCCTCAGTTATCCGCTTTGCAGCAGGATGACTGCTGTGATATTTCATCTTCCTCGCAAAGGACTGTTGGACAGTCAATTGCTTGGTGGAAGTAGTAAAAGTCGTCTTACGACTTCCCCTCTGGGATGACCATCGACTCCCAGCAGCAACAACAGCAGCGCCAGCAGCAGTAGGCGTTACACGCAAGGATGCATCGGAGGAATCCCAGGCAGGAGAGGACTCGTCAGAATTGCCAGTGACATGGCCTGCAGGACTATTGGCATTCCTGGGGAAGGAGGAAATTGACACTGAGGGAGTTGGTGGGGTGGTTTGCGTGAGCTTGGTTACAAGAGGAAGGGATTTACTGGTCAGTGGACTGCTTCCGCTGTCGCCCAAAGTTTTTGAACTTGTCACTGACTTATGATGAATGCGCTGCAGGTGACGTATAAGGGAGGATGTTCCGAGGTGGTTAACGTCCTTACCCCTACTTATTACAGCTTGACAAAGGCAACACATGGCTTGACAAATGTTGTCCGCATTTCTGTTGAAATACTTCCACACCGAAGAGCTGATTTTTTTGGTATTTTCACCAAGCATGTCAATGGCCATATTCCTCCCACGGACAACAGGTGTCTCCCCGGGTGCCTGACTTAAACAAACCACCTCACCATCAGAATCCTCCTTGTCAATTTCCTCCCCAGCGCCAGCAACACCCATATCCTCCTCATCCTGGTGTACTTCAACACTGACATCTTCAATCTGACTATCAGGAACTGGACTGCGGGTGCTCCTTCCAGCACTTGCAGGGGGCGTGCAAATGGTGGAAGGCGCATGCTCTTCACGTCCAGTGTTGGGAAGGTCAGGCATCGCAACCGACACAATTGGACTCTCCTTGTGGATTTGTGATTTCGAAGAACGCACAGTTCTTCGCTGTGCTTTTGCCAGCTTAAGTCTTTTCATTTTTCTAGTGAGAGGCTCAGCCGTTCCTTGCCACTCCGTGTGGTAAATGGCATATTGGCAAGTTTACGCTTCTCCTCCGACGATTTTATTTTAGATTTTTGAGTCCTTTTTTTACTGATATTTTGTGTTTTGGATTTTACATGCTCTGTACTATGACATTGGGCATCGGCCTTGGCAGACGACGTTGATGGAATTTCATCGTCTCGGCCATGACTAGTGGCAGCAGCTTCAGCACGAGGTGGAAGTGGATCTTGATCTTTCCCTATTTTTGGAACCTCAACATTTTTGTTCTCCATATTTTAATAGGCACAACTAAAAGGCACCTCAGGTAAACAATGGAGATGGATGGATACTAGTATACTTATGGATGACGAGTGACTGACGACACAGAGGTAGCTACAGCCGTGGACTACCGTACTGCGTCTGCTAGTATAGAGATGATAATGATATAAAAAATATATATATATCACTACTGCAGGTATATATAATATAATGACGGACCTGCTGGACACTGTCAGCAGACTCCTAAACTACTAGTATGAAGAAGATAGAAAAAAAAAAACCACCACAGGTAGGTATACAATTATGGACGAGCACTGACGACACAGAGGTAGCTACAGCCGTGGACTACCGTACTGCGTCTGCTAGTATAGAGATGATAAAGATGATAGAGATGAACAAAAAAAATATAACACTACTGCAGGTAAATATTTATATAATATAATGAATGACGGACCTGCTGGACACTGTCAGCAGAATGCGTTTATAGAATAAATAAAAAAAACACCACAGGAGTGTTTAACTTTTTCAGGCAGACAATATACTGGTGGTCACTGGTCAGTCACACTGGCAGCAAAAGTGTGCACTGTACTCCTGCTATAACTGCACCCCAGTCTCCCCCACAATTCAGCTGTGTGAGCAGTGAGCACTCAGCACAGTCAGATATACATATAGATGATATTATTATGCAGCACACTGAGGCTGAGCACAGATATGGTATGTGACTGTGTATCGTTTTTTTTCAGGCAGAGAACAGATTATATTAAATAATAAATAAAACTGGTGGTGGTCAGTCACTAGTAACTATCAGCAAAACTCTGCACTCTGAGTACTCCTAATGCTCCTCAAAATTACTAAATAATCAACTCAAGTGTCTCTATCTATTCTAACGGAGAGGACGCCAGCCACGTCCTCTCCCTATCAATCTCAATGCACGTGTGAAAATGGCGGCGACGCGCGGCTCCTTGTATAGAATCCGAGTCTCGCGATAGAATACGAGCCTCGCGAGAATCCGACAGCGGGATGATGACGTTCGGGCGCGCTCGGGTTAACCGAGCAAGGCGGGAAGATCCGAGTCTGCCTCGGACCCGTGTAAAAAGGCTGAAGTTCGGGGGGGTTCGGGTTCCGAGGAACCGAACCCGCTCATCTCTAATAATATTATATATATATATATATATATATATATATATATAGAGAGAGATATATATATATATATATATATGTGTGTGTGTGTGTGTGTGTACTGTATATATATCTACAACTCATTTCTTCTTCATATTAGAAAGAATCACGAATTGTATATCCAGTCACTGTGGAAGTTTAATATCACTATTGATTCTTTTGTGCAGGTTAGTAGTGCTGTATGGCTGTGGGATACGTCAGTGTGGGTGGTATTCAGTATATCGGTTGTTGGGATCCTGGCGAACAGTATAACGGCGCCGAAATCCCGACACCCGGCATACCGACACATTTTCTCCCTCTTGGGGGTCCACAAACCCTGGTATGCTGGTTGGTGGGAACCCAGCCGCCAGCAACTCATACCACACCCGTCTGTGTAAATGCATACCTCCCAAAATGACCCTCTCCAGGAGGGACAGAATGCTCTGCTCCTGGACTTCCCTCTTAATTTATGATTCCCATCACCTGTGCTAAAACACCTTTCTAATCCATTAACCTGTTCAACACAGGTGTAGACAATCATACATTAAGAGGAAATTCCAGGAGCAGAGCATTGTGTCCCTCCTGGAGGGGGTCATGTTGGGAGGTATGTAAATGTGTATACTGCTGAGTGTTATGCATGTTATGTACATGTATTGCATGCAGCCTCAAAATCTGCTTCTTGCGATGGCTTCTGCCTGATTGATAGGCAGAGGCGGTTGCGGGATGGAAGGGGGCATGCCAACGGCATTAGAACACCCTTGGTGAGGCATGGCCTGGAGAACAGAGGCATGTCTGGATCATTGGGGTACGGGCCGCGGCGGCTGTGTGACATCATTCGCAGCCGCTGCAACTCGGGATGCAGCCAGTAGCTCCCTGCCTGCGCGCAGGAGCTGCGCTGGCAGGAAGCTACTTGTCAGGTACAAAAGCATCGCCGCCATTCGTTGCTTTTGTACTTGTGTGGGAAGGGGGGGGGCTGACATGCGGGGCGGACTAGCCCTGTGCTGGGTGTCCCCCCACATGTCAGAGTAACTGATTGTAGATGTGCTAAATTTAGCACATCTACAATCAACTGTGAATTACCCCCATAGTCATTATATTAATAGAAATATGTGAGTACGGTGGTGGTTTGGCAGAGTAATGTACGCACCAGCAGTACTGTAGTATGGCTTAACCAGTAGTGTGGCCAGTTGTCTGGATTGGAGGCTGCACGGCAATGGTCCTCCTCTGCCTGCAGAGGGGAGGGAGGTGAGGCGATCATGGTGATCACTCCCCACCCCATGGATCTGCTTCTAGCAGGGGTATTATTTTTAAGCAGAGTTTTGTTTTTGTCTTTTTTTTTAATATAGGGCATGGCCAAGCAGCTGTGATTAGGCTCACGACCCCTTAATTATCCAGGCTCGGTCACCCTTCCTATGCCTCTGAGAGTGAAGTGGCTCCTGATCCTGTGACTGCACTGCACAGCCTGCCACTCGAGGAGCTGTTATATGGACAGAGGTGCTTTGCTGTGAGGTGCTGTGCTGGGAGGGGTGCTGTGATGGTGTGGGGTGCTGAGAGAGGGATGCTGTGATAGGAGGGGATACTGTGATGGGGGTGTAGTGCTGAGAGTGAAGGTGTGGGCTGCTGCTGAGAAGGGTGCTGTGATGGGTGGGGGTTCTTAGAGGGGTGCTGTGATGGTGATGGGGTGGGGTGCTGTGATAGGATTGGGGTGCTGAGAGGGATGCTGTGATAGGAGAGTATACTGTGATGGGGGTGTAGTGCTGATCGGCAGTGGCGTAACTATAGAGGGTGCAGGGGCTGCAGCTGCTATGGGGCCTGGTGGCTGGGGGAAGGGGAGGCCAAAGGCAATCCCACAGCACCCTCTTAAAAAATACTATTTTCCTTCATTATTTTTATTTGTAATCACTGCCACCATGCTGTGTTCGGAGCCCATCAGTGTACCTACAGGGAGGGAGGAGGGAGGCAGAGCTGCCAGAAAAACGGGACTGTCCTGTGTAAATCGGGACAGTTCAGAGGTATGGAAATTACTGCTCTAGGTCCCACATGCTCATCGGAAGTTAGAATGCCCCCTACCACCCGCAGGACATAAAAGCTGCTGCTGATAGCACCTCCCACCCCTACCGATGCAGGATGGGTAGGGGCCCCAATGAATTGCTTTGCCCAGGGGCCTACACTGCTGTTAAGAAAACCCTGCCTTTTTGTGGTACCAAAACCGGATGGTTTGGTACGGCCGATTCTAAACTTAAAGTCTTTGAACGCTTATGTCAGGGAGTTCAAATTCAAGATGGAATCTCTGAAAGCTGTCATCTCAGGACTGTCGGAGGGAGAGTTCCTGGTGTCTCTAGACATCAAGGATGCTTACCTCCACATTCTCATTTGATCGCCGCATCAGGTATATCTCAGGATTGCACTATCCGTTCCAGGCGCTGCCGTTTGGCCTCTCCACAGCACCAAGGAGGAGCCGACAAGGAGGCTGTCTTTCCTGGGAATGATCCTCGACACGGAAGTGCAGAGGGTATTTTTCCCGGTGGAAAATGCATTGGTGATTCAAACAATGGTCCGGGATGTCTTAAAGCCTACCCTGGTATCGGTACATCAATGCATACGCCTTCTGGGGAAGATATTTGCCGCCTTCGAGGCTCTGCAGTACGGCAGGTTTCATGCTCGACCTTTTCAGCTGGACATCTTGGACCAGTGGTTGGGCTCTCACCTACACATGCACAAGAGGATACGCCTGTCTCCGAAAGCCAGGATTTCACTCCTCTGATGGCTACAACTTCCGCACCTTCTGGAAGGCCAAAGGGTTGGAATTCAGGACTGGATCCATTTAGTCACAGATGCAAGTCTAAGAAGTTGCGGAGCAGTCGCTCTGGGGGAACTCTTTCAGGGAAGGTGGTCGAATCAAGAATCCCTTCTCCCAATAAACATCCTGGAGCTAAGGGCCATGTAGATAACTGGGAAGCAGACTTCCTCAGCAGACACAATCTCCATCCAGGAGAGTGGGGCCTCCATCCGGAGGTGTTCAAGGAAGTAACTGGTTGGTGGGGGGGTTCCTCACATAGACATGATCCAAGGCCGTTGCCTCTTCGGGAGGATCTGCTACTGCAGGGGCCGTTAACTTATCAAGACTTACCATGGCTACGTTTGACGGTATGTCGGTTGAACACCAGATCTTAGCTCGAAAGAGTATCCCAAGGGAGGTCATTCCTACCCTGATACAGTTAGGAAGGGGGTAACGTCTAAACATTACCATCGCATTTGGAAAAAATATGTTTCTTGGTGTGAGTCCAAGAAATTTCCTGTGGTGGTGTTTCAACTTGGACGTTTTCTCATTTTCCTGCAAGCAGGGGTGGATATGGAACTGAGATTGGGCTCCATCAAGGTCCAGATCTCTGCTTTGTCCATCTTTTTCCAAAAACAATTGGCTGTCCTACCTGAGGTTCAGACCTTTTTGAAAGGGGTTCTGCACATCCAGCCTCCCTTTGTGGGGCCAACGGCACCCTGGGATCTTGATGTGGTGTTACAGTTCCTGCAATCTGCTTGGTTTGAGCCTCTGCAGGAGGCTGATCTCAAGTTTCTCACGTGGAAGGCGGTCACTTTGTTGGCCTTGGCTTCTGCATGACGCGTGTTGGAATTGGGGGCTTTATCTTGTAAAAGCCCCTATCTAATCTTCCATGAAGACAGGACGGAACTTAGGACTCGTCCACAGGTCCTGCCTAAGGTTGTATCGGCTTTCCATATGAACCAACCTATTTGAAGATTTATGTGCAGAGGACGGCTTGTCATAGAAAAAGTGACTCTCTATTTGTCCTCTATGATCCCAAGAAAATTGGATGTCCTGCTTCTATGCAGTCGATTTCACACTGGATCAGGTTCACTATCCAGCATGCTTATTCCTTGGCAGGATTGCTGTGTCCAAAATCTGTAAATGCCCACTCTACTCGTAAAATGGCTCTTCCTGGGCGGCTGCCCGGGGGTCTCGGCTGTACAACTCTGCCGAGCAGCTACTTGGTCTGGGTCGGACACATTTGCCAAGTTTTACAAGTTCCTCACTTTGGCCTCTGATGACCACAAGTTTGGTCAAGCAGTGTTGCAGGAGCCTCCGCGCTCTCCCTCCCATACTGGGAGCTTTGGTATATCCCCATGGTACTAATATGGACCCCAGCATCCTCTAGGACGTAAGAGAAAATAGGATTTTGGTTACCTACCGGTAAATCCTTTTCTGTTAGCGCGTAGAGGATGCTGGGCTCCCGCCCAGCACTGCGTTTTCCTGCATTAGTTTTATAGTTTAGTACTGCCTGGTTCCTAGGTAAGTTCTGCGTTATTTACTGTTCAGCTGTTGCTGAGTTGTTCCGGCATGTTAGCCGGATTTGCCTGTTGTGTGAGCTGGTATGAATCTCGCCACTATCTGTGTAATTCCTTCTCTCGAAGTATGTCGTCTCATTGGGCACAGTTTCTAGACTGAGTCTGGTAGGAGGGGCATAGAGGGAGGAGCTAGCCCACACTATTAAACTCTTAAAGTGCCAATGGCTCCAGGTGGACCCGTCTATACCCCATGGTACTAATAAGGACCGCAGGATCCTCTACGGACTACGAGAAAAGGATTTACCGGAGGGTAACCAAAAGCCTATTTTTCTTTTTAATGAATAAAATGAACATAATATCATGTATTATATTATATTGGCATACATATTGCAAGTGTTATATTAAATACTTCTCATAAATACTTTTTATGTTTTATTATTAGAACACCCACAGTATAAACCGCCTTATATGCGCAGAGGTAGCTGCAAGTTATGGCTACCCCGTTAGACCTTGGGACTCAGACTGAGGGCCTGATTCAGAGTTGAGCGATTTATTTTGTACTGTGCATGCATCTGAGTCGCACTGCACATATGCCAAGTTTGATTACCAATGGCGGTTACATTGCGAATTTTGACTCAACATGGTTGACAGTGTGTTTATGGAAGGTAATGAGGGGTGGCTAGCAGGGCCGGTTCTAGACCTTGTGGCACCCATGGCGAAAGTTTTCTGTGGCGCCCCCACACAGTAAAATAAAGTTGGTGCACACGGTCAAATATAGGGGCTTGTGCCCCCCTGTAGCTGTACCCCCAGTTGATTTGCCCCGAGTAGCTGTTCCCCTGTAGCAGTGCTCCCTGTAGTTGTGCCCCTAGTAGTTGTGCCTCCTGTAGATTTTCCCCCAGTCGATTTGCCCCCAATAGCTGTTCCCCCTGTAGTAGTGCCCCCAGTATGTGCCCCTTGTAGTTGTGCCCCCTGTAGTAGTGCCACCACTATGTGCCCCTAGTAGCTGTGCCCCCAGGAGCAGTGTCCCCTGTAGCAGTGCCACCAGTAGCTGTTCCCCCGTAGCAGTGCCCTCTGTAGTAGTGCCCCCAGTATGTGCCCCCTGTAGTTGTGTTCCCTGTAGTAGCGCCGCTTGCAAACAAGATAAACAAAAAAACAATACTTAGCAGCCCCGTTCCTGCTTCCGGACCGCTGCTATTCTTGTCTCTGCCGGCTCCTCTCCATAGCAGTGCCGCACTGACACTAGGGGTCAATTATGACCTCTAGCGTCAGTCAGCGATGCCGGATGCAGCAGGCGCCCACACAGTCCACGGCGCCTGCTGCAGCCGGGGAGAGGGGTTGAAGAGTAGTGGCTCTTGCCACGGCGGGAGCACCCTCGCAGTAGCGGCGCCCCGGGCAAAAAGCCTGCTTGCCCTTGGCAAGAGTCGCTACTGGTGGCTAGTTAAACGCAGGCGTGATGCTGGCATTTTGTGGGCATCACAGTCAGGGCCTGCGTCCTTATACGCAGTGGTAGTGGGCCCAGCAACTTTGTTTTATGGACATGCTGAGCAACCCTAAGAAGACTCCCGTAGTAAGCGTTTCTGTACAAATCCCAGCTGCTTCGGCATCAGCATGATCTTGCAGTACTGCTGCATACAAAGATGCAGCTGTGTATGCAACTGTATCCATTTCTGAACCAGGACTTTAGTCTCCAGATGCTATTATGGACATTTTTGTATTGAGACCTTTCTATCATCCATTTGATATGGCTGATGTGAAGGAGAGTGAATGGGTGTAGACAGAGAGCTGTGTTTTACCTGTATGAGGGAGATGTGTAGAAAAGAGACAACCTTGGGGTAGATTAATAATTTCTGGTTTAAACATTAGAAAATATTATAACGATGTAGACAATAAATACTGACAATAGCTTATTTATGTTGATAGACTTGGCAAATGTCTTCTTCTGTCACAAATGATGAAAGAAACTATAGGCAGGCAATACTGAAACAGTCTAGCGCAAGTAAGGCCTGATTCAGAGATAAACACAATATTGATATTTACAGAGTTGAGCAATTATCATCCACTGCGCATGCATTACAGTAGAACACGCCAGGTAGATTAGTGATGTCACTCACAGTGAGGATGCATTCGCCAAGTGATTGATAGTTAGGGACTGTTTGGGGGAGGTAACGGGAAGTAGTGGCAAAATGTGTCAGTGTATTTATACCTGTGGCCATTCTTCACTACCACATGGTTACTCAGGCACTGCATATTTACATGCAGTTGCTTGGATGTGAGAATCCGCCTGATGGGCGTCTCAATAGGAATCCAGGAGTCTGTAATTTGTATATTTTCAGCTGCACAAGGGATCACAGGTGTGCCTGCATTAGCATAAAACTTAGTACTTAAATCCACAAGGTTCAGTTATCTCAAAGCAATGAGAAGTATTGACCACAACAGGCACAGAGGATGGTATCGGGATCCCGGTGCTTGGGATTCTGGCGGTCAGGATACTGAGAGCAACAGCCCGATGCATAGAATCCCGACACTTGGTAAGTAAGTAGTCTTGCCCTCCCCCTCTACAACCCTAAGTATCTTTTCCCACAGCCTGACACAACCCCCACCCCTGTGTTACGATCCTGACTGTAGTTCTCATATTTGGGGACTTACTGCAGTATTATACAGTCTCATCTTAAAGCCACCACTGCAGTATTCTACAGTCTCATCTTAAAGCCACAGCTGCAGATTCTTCAGTCTCATCTTAAAGCCACAGCTGCAGTATTCTACAGTCTCATCTTAACGTTACAGCTGCAGTATTATCCAGTCTCGTCTTAAAGCCACAGCCGCAGTATTCTTCAGTCTCATCTTAAAGCCACATCCGCAATGTTCTTCAGCCTTGTCTTAAAGTCACAGCCACAATCATCATTCTACATTCAGCTGCGTTTCCAGTCTCACCGGTAACCCACCCGGTTCTCAGTCTCACCAGTAACCAGTCCGGTTCTCAATCTCACCAGTAACCAGCCCAGATCTGCGCAACTCCAGAGAACCTATTTCATAGTAACCTGGAGTATACAAGCACCCACTCCTGTGACAGTATATCCAGTTCTATCTCACCAATACATTCACCATCCTGCTATCAACACCAAGTTCCCGGTGATCCAATGGTCAGGATACGGCTTCCTCTGCCAAGGCCCGGGTTCGATCCCTGGTCAGGGATTGCTCCTTCTTCTCACTGATTCCTACAGACCAGCCTAATATACACATAGTCCTCCAGTCGCCCGCACAGACTTCACTAACACCGGTTCACAAAAACCATGGCTATGACAGTAGAAACTGGCCACATGGACCTGGCCAAAGGTGTTTGTCTGACGCAAGACCTCCTAAGCAATATTGCAGGACGCTTGGAGGGTTTGGAATCAACTCAGCATCAATTGACACAGTGCCTGCAGAGGAACTCGTTCTCCAGAAATTCTCAGACTCTCTGTACTCAGAATCCTGACCAACTGCGAATTCTCTACCAGATGTTAATACAGTTACAAGAACTTTTGATCAGTATTCTTTCTGTAATGCCTGAACTCCTCAGGAATACCACCAACGTTGTTGTTCCTGTTTTGTTCCATCCAGTTTCTAAAGTCTCTTCCCCTGTGCAAGTAAAAGTTGTTCATCAGAGCTACCCACAACTTAAGCTCTCTGAAACTGAACGTCAGCGGCGTAGGGAGCTACACCTCTGTCTTTACTGTGGAAATTCCGGTCATCTTGTTAAGGATTGCATTCTTCGCAAGCCAGGAAATGGTGAAAAATCTCAGTATCATAGCGCTCATGTCTACAAGTCATCCACCGTAGCCGATCCTGCTACTGCTGACGGGGGTGTCAAGAAGGCTACTCTAAAAGAGACTCAAATTTATGATTGGGGTCCTGTGATTAAAAGACCCTATCCCAAGTTGGGTGTCCAGAAAAGAATGTTCAAGCCATTTAAAGTCACAGAGGAGTCCATGCCTTCAGCCCAAGGAGAGGCGTCTGTGCCTTCAGCCCAAGGAGGGGTGTCCGTGCCTTCAGCCCAAGGAGGGGCGTCCGTGCCTTCAGCCCAAGGAGGGGCGTCCGTGCCTTCAGCCCAAGGAAGGGCGCCCGTGCCTACAGCCCAAGGAGGGGCATCCATGCCTTCAGCCCCAATAGGGGGTTTCAGAGCGTCCAGCCCCAGGAGGGGGTTCAGAGCATCCAGCCCCAGGAGGGGGCAGAGCATCCAGCCCCAGAAGGGGGTTCATAGCATCCAGCCCCAGGAGGGGGTTCATAGCGTCCAGCCCCAGGAGGGGGTTCAGAGCGTCCAGCCCCAGGAGGGGGTTCAGAGCGTCCAGCCCCAGGAAGGGGTTCAGAGCATCCAGCCCCAGGAGGGGGTTCAGAGCGTCCAGCCCCAGGAGGGGGTTCAGAGCGTCCAGCCCTAGGAGGGGGTTCAGAGCGTCCAGCCCCAGGAGGGGGTTCAGAGCGTCCAGCCCAAGGAGGCGGTTCAGAGCATCCAGCCCAAGGAGGGAGTTCCAGGAGTCCAGCCCCAGGAGGGGGGTCCAAGTGTCCATCCCCAGGAGGGTGTTCCGAGTGTGCAGCCCAAGGAGAGTTATCCAATGTTCAACCTCTAGTAGGGGCATGTGAGTCTTCTACTCAAAAAGGAGTATCTGATCTGTCAACCACAGGAGGGGTGCTGTAAATAACAACCCTGAGAGAGGTGTCTGATTCGTCAACCCCAAGAGGGGTCACCACAGTTTCAGCCCCAAGGGAAGTATCCAGAGTCAAGTTTACAGATGCAGTTATGAACTCCTGTTTGCCGTCTCCTGAGAGTGCCACCATGTTGGCATCCAGCATGGTTCATGTCCAGGATGGGCAATCTGAACACTTGGATTCTACTCACTCTGGCTCCAACCGGAATCCGTCTCCTCTGGTTCCAGCTGGTCGTGCAATACTCCAGGCTCCACCTGGTCAGCCCGTCCCAGTTCCAGCCGGTCCAGCAATACTCCAGGACCAGCCTGATCAGTCTCCTTTGGTTCCAGCCAATTCAAGTGTCCTCAGATCCAATCCAGTCCTATTCGTCCTGCCAAAGATTTCTCCAATTTCAGTCAGTTCAAGCTCATCTGGACTCAAACTGATTCCAAGCATTGGTCCATGTAAAGAAGTTTTGTCAGTTATTCCCAGTAAAGGACTACGACCATCTAGTTCTAAAATTAGACTTGAGTATGTCTCTGATTCTGTTTCCTCATCTTCCAGCATTGAGTCCACAGCTTCTGCTGGGAACTCTAATACCTCTTCTCATTAATGTTAGAAAAATTATTCTGTAGCCGCTAAAGTCAAGAAAAATCCCAAGGCTGTTCACTTAAAGTCAGAACGTGCTACAGAGCTGGATACCGATCCGAGTACAGTTTACTCAGCTTTGTCCCTAAGCATTTCTGAGCAATCTATTGTTCCATCTGCTGATTTGGTTAAAGGACGTCAGGCTAATATTGCTGAGAAGGTTACTGATGTTGCTTCCTCTGTCCAGTCCCCAGAGTAATTTACCGCAGACGCAAGTGTCGCAGCGTCAGGGAGAATTACTAGCGTCTCCATCCAGAAGGACATTTCAAGTGATTTCTCAGTTGAGGATTTCAGCCAGACAACTTCAGAAAGAATATTTTCTCATCAGTCTGATGTCCCTCAAACTATCTCCAATCCAGCTTCTGATTGTGCGTAATCAGTTTCAGTCTCTAAGCTTTCATCACTGGTTTAGCAGCTATTTTATTTGATGGAGATTTATTGCAATATGCCACTCTAGTTAATCGATTTCTCTCTCTTATGGAGTCGGATCCTTCGGGTGCAGTAACTCCTTCCAACATTACTCGACATCTATTCCTGGTATTCAGAGGAAGAGTTTTGAAGTGGGCTAACATGCTTTTTGAGAGTAATGATCTTGTGTTTCATGATTTACAGACTTTTAGTAAAGCTGTGGTTAAAGAATTTAGTCCTAAACCTTTGGAATCTGACTCGGTTAAAAAATCATGCTCAAAAGGGAATTCAGGTGCTTCTTCATTTGACCTGCAACAGTCTGATGCAAAAGGAGGTTTGTCCTGTCCTTCCAAGGATAATTTAAGTATTTATTTCTGTAAGAACCCGACCATTAAAATTGGTCATGTAGGAGTCTCTCCTAGCCCAATACTAAGTTCTCCGCCAAAGAATTTAAAACTCCAGTGCACTTCTTTGTCATCTTCAAACTGTATCTAAGGGAGATTTATATTTTCCATTAGACTTGGACTCAGATTCTGAATTTGATCCAGTTTATGATGCTACTCCTTCCCTAGGTGGTCCTGTGTTTTCTTAGGAAGTTTTTTCTTTACAGGAAATTCCACTCTCCCTGGTTAAATCCAGATGTTCCCATAAGAAGAAGAGGCATCAACGAAGGTCCTAAGTTCTTCTGTTCCTCTAAGTGTCAAGATGGGTGTTTGGAGTCCACCATTGAAGAGGGGGGTACTGTCGCGATCCTGACTACAGTTCTCATATTTGGTGACTTACCCCTGCCATCTGTCCTGGATTCAGTGTCTCTTTGCTCACTGGGATAAACAGCTTGTCAGTACCATGAGTTTCCTGAGTGCAGTTAACGAGCTCCACCTGTGGTGATTAATCTTCTGTGTGAATCTGAATTCAGCAATCTGAAGTTTAGGCCTAAAAGCCAGCATCCTCTGTTCGTTTGCAGAAGTTCAGGCTTCAGTGTTCTTTCGGCTTGCAAGGACTCACTCCACATCAGAGCCTAGTCAAGAGTACTCACGTGACAGTGACTGTTCACCTGACCCAGAGTTGTTCAATCCTGTGCCAGCCTGAGACTCTCTGAATCACCTGACACTGCTCACCAATCACCAAGGACCAGGAAGTAAAAGTCAGGAGACTTAAGTTGGAGACTCGGCCAGTTCCTTGTACTGTATCACACACAGCTCTGTGTGAGCTTTGAAGCTGAGCTCCCTAAAGGTAACACTTGTACTTCAGTCCCTGTAAAACTCTGCTCTTTTGCTACCCAGTTTGGATTACAGTTGTGTTACCATTGATATCCAATATTCTACAGTCTCATCTTAAAGCCACAGCTGCAGTATTCTTCAGTCTCATCTTGAAGCCACAGCTGCAGTATTCTTCTTCAGTCTCATCTTAAAAGCACAGCTGCAGTATTCTACAGTCTCATCTTGAAGCCACAGCTGCAGTATTCTACAGTCTCATCTTGAAACCACAGCTGCAGTATTCTTCAGCCTCATCTTAAAGCCACAGCTGCAGTATTCTACAGTCTCATCTTAAAGCCACAGCTGCAGTATTCTACAGTCTCATCTTGAAGCCACAGCTGCAGTATTCTTCAGTCTCATCTTAATGCCACAGCTGCAGTATTCTACAGTCTCAACTTAAAGCCACAGCTGCAGTATTCTACAGTCTCATCTTAAAGCCACGGCTGCAGTATTCTACAGTCTCATCTTGAAACCACATCTGCAGTATTCTTCAGTCTCATCTTAAAGCCACAGCTGTAGTGTTCTACAGTCTCATTTAACGTAACAGCTGCAGTATTCTTCAGTCTCGTCGTAAAGTCGCAGTATTCTTCAGTCTCGTCTTAAAGCCACAGCCGCAGTGTTCTTCAGCCTTGTATTAAAGTCACAGCCACAGTAACCAGCCCAGTTCTGCGCAACTCCAGAGAACCTATTTCATAGTAACCTTGAGTATACAAGCACCCACTCCTGTGACAGTATATCCAGTTCTATCTCACCAATACATTCACCATCCTGCTATCAACACCAAGTCCCTGGTGATCCAGTGGTTAGGATACGGATTCCTCTGCCGAGGCCCAGGTTCGATCCCCGGTCAAGGATTGATCCTTCTTCTCACTGATTCCTACAGACCAGCCTAATATACACATAGTCCTCCAGTCACCCGCACAGACTTCACTAACACCAGGTTCACAAAAACCACGGCCATGACACCCAGTAGCTTAACCCTAACCCCCTGGTGGTGCTTAATCCCCATGCAGCCTAACCCTCCCCCACACAGCCTAACCCTATCACTCCCGGGCATACTTACGTTCGGGATACCAGCAGTTGGAATTCTGGTGCTGGCATTGTAATGGATGTCGGGATCCTGGTGCCGGTCTTGTGACCAGTGTCGGATTCTAGGCATCAGTTGCTGACTGGATCCCTGGCAGATGGTAGCAGAGAGATGGCAGAACTTCACCTGAAGTATGATAAGTCTACGTTATAGAGGAATAGCAGTGGAGAAGATCGATATACATGACAATTAGATCCAGGAGTCATCTATCTCAAAAGCCAGTAATCAGAACCAGAAGTCGAAAAAAATCCAAAGCCAGTGATGATCGCTAAAAGTCACGGGATGCAGAACGGCCTCCAGGAACACCAAAATAGGTGAGGACCTAATTTTGAGAGAGGGCCCATCTCAAAAAAAATATACCCTTTGTCAGGAACCACGGTTCACACACTGCTCGCACACTCCACTTACCGGCACGCTGGTGTATTCTGTGCCACAGATCGGCCGTTGGCACGTTATGTGGTCACTGGCATGATGTCCACTGAGTCTGGCAGAGTCACATGATCCCGAGTCACATGATCCAGGTAGCCAGGTAATTACTTCCTGGTTCTGTGCATGCTGCTGCCAGCAGCAACCAATCGGCATCCTTCTGGGTGAATATAAGCAGGCTTCCCAGAGTCCTTATTGCCATGAACAACTTGTCAGTTCTCCTGCAAGTTCTCCAGCATTGCTCTCAAGGCTCCCGGCTTGCTCCAGAGATCCGTTCACTTGTGTCCTGCTGTACCTTCCTTTCCTGGTAACTTTCCTGCCGTCAAAGACTTCCACTATCTCCATCTCAGTGTGTTACTAGTCTGTGGTGCTTAGTCCAGGATTACCCTCACAGGCTCTGGATATTCTCGGCTCCCAGGCTACATCATCAGTTCCTAGACTGACCCTGCACTCGGTTCACAGGCTGCATCATCAGTTCCCTGATCAGCTCTGTTTTCGGCCATTTGGCTGCACCATTGAAACACAGACTGTCCTCACGCTATCAGCTGTCATACCAATTTAGTCATCCTCCGCTACCCAAGTACTCCTGAGTTCACATCTCCAATATACTTACCTTTCCACGTCACCATCTAACTCACTATCAATGGTTAAGCACTTCAGTATAATCCAGTGTAAGCATCCCTGTATACCCGAGTGTCTCACAGCCTCCACAGAGAAACCTGAGCAGCGACCTGCCCTAGTGGGGGTCACTGGCGAAATCCCCTGGCAAGTTAGACTCCGCGCCTGCGCTTCAGGTCTCGCCAATTCTCTGAGCTCACTGTGTAATCTTCCAGAGTGCTCCAGCATATGACTTGTCCATGTCTCAAGGTACCTAACTTCTGCCTCCCTGCGCCCTCCACTGGCTCACCCAGGTCATTGCCGGGAACACAGTCAGACACCCTTCCTGTGAAAGATGAAAGGGAAAAAAATGGACATAACAAAATAAAATGAAAAGAACATATAAATTAGCAGAAAAATCATAACATGGGAAATATAGAAATATTCAATTCCAGTGGCCATTAAATATTTTATATCAAAGATAAAGGTTAGATTGAATTTCTTCAAGCATCCCTTTCCCTGCAGAACATTTATAATTTAAAATCAAATTTGTGCTAATTATACATATTGTAGTCCTTGCCATTCTGATACTGAAAAATGGGCAGCATATTAACCCTGTATTTAGGGGAATTAATTTCCCAAATATAAGGGACTACTACTTGGCATTGGAAGCGTAGAAATAAATGGAACTGTTCCAGATATATCTTTATTCCATACAATGGTTTGGAGGTCTAAGGCTAGAATGATTAGGAGATGACTTAGGGACAATGCCATGTTTTGTATTGAATGTCATTGGCATTTAAATCCAATGATGAAACCATTAGAGATGTGGGCGCTTAGTAAATTTAGACCAAAGTGTCTTGATTATAATGTAACAGTATGGTTGATGTCAATATTATATTTGCTTCACATTAAAGGGTTGTTTATAGTTTGCCATGTCCTGGATCCTAGACAAGGCAAAACAGGATGTTTGCTATCCAAAATATGCTCTGCTCATGCACTGAGATGTGTTGAGGGATGTTACTGAGGTACAGAATGAGGAATATGAAGAGAGGTAGTTCTCATAACATCAGCTGGTGACCTCAATATGGTTGGTTTATATGAGTAAATAACAGAGTTATTTTGCTATTCTTGATTTATCTTTGTAGCTGAGGCAATAAAATAGAAGCTTAATGCAGGTATTCTAATGATGCTACAACTGTCGGAGAGGTTACCACCTATTACTGTACCCTTAGGTACTCCCTATCATGGAGAAAAAAGGGCATTCCATGTAACGTGTTATCTCTCTAGCCTGCTGAAATTTGCACCTAGTGTTTCTAGTCATCTGAGGACTTGCTGAATGAAACTGCATATGAGTATACATCTCTCTCCCCAATTAACTTTGCGGTTAACCGCTAACCACAAACTTCCCATCATTGGTTACAATGGAGCTGCGCTACGCTACATTGTAACCAGTGCGCTCCTCCTGATTGACAGTGCAGGAGCGCACAGCCAATCAGGAGGAGCGCACTGGTTACAATGTAGCGTAGCGCAGCTCCATTGTAACCAATGATGGGAAGTTTGCGGTCAGCGGTTAACCGCAAAATTAATTGGGGTCACCCACAAGAGTGACCCCAATTAACTTTGCGGTCTACCACAGACCACAAAGTTATCATCATTGATTACAATGGAGCTGCGCTACAGTACATTGTTACCAATGCGCTCCTCCTGATTGGCTGTGCGCTCCTGCACTGCCAATCAGGAGAGTGCCATGACGTGACGCTTCCTGTTTGGCGGGACCTTCACTGATAGAAGTCACGGGGGTGTCCCGCTATTCGGGAAAAGGGGTTCCATGTGTAAACATGGAACCCCTTTAGTTGTGAGGATCGGCTTTTCGTTTTTTTTATTTTAAACAAGTACGTGAATTACAAAGTTAAAGAAGAGGACAGAACGACGCCAGATTGTTTGTAAGTATCATTTTTATTTACAGGTACCCTGTGGATTGTACATGGACAAGGGGACCGAGGTGCTCTGTGTCAACATAGGTAAGTGTGTGTGTGTGTGTGTGTGTGTGTGTGTGTGTGTGTGTGTGTGTGTGTGTGTGTGTGTGTGTAAGTGTGCATGTATGCCAATTAAAGTTATACTATCACGGTGTGTGTGTTGTGTATTTTTTGGGGTATTTTTTTGTAGTAGAACTACAGGTACCAGCGGGCCCATTTCCCCCACATGCTGGTACTTGTGGTTCTCCAAGTATGAGCTTGTGGGGGTGGCTTGCTGGGACTTGTAGTTCTACTATAAAAAAATAGTCTTTATTTTTACACAAAGGCTATCAGCCTCCCATCTACCACCCACGGATGGGGGGGACAGCCTTGGGCTTCACCCCTGGCACTTGGGTGACTGGAGGGGGGACACCTTGATTTAAGGGGTCCCCACTCCTCCAGGGTACCCCAGCCAGGGGTGACTAGTTGGGGGGCAATGCCACGGCCGCAGGGACCAGTATAACAGTGTCCCCTGGCTGTGGCATTATCTCTCTGGCTAGTGGAGCCCAGTGCTGGTTTAAAAAATACGGGGGCCCCCTACGTCTTTTGTCCCCCGTATTTTTTGAACCAGGACTGGATGCAGAGCCCGGTGCTGGTTGTATAAATATGGGGGGACCCTGTGCATTTTTTCCCCTGTATTTTTACAACCAGTACCGGCTCAAAGAGCCCATGGAAGGTTATGCTTAGGAGGGGGGACCAATGATTTTTAACCCTTTTTTCCCCTGTATTTTTACAACCAGTACCGGCTCAAAGAGCCCATGGAAGGTTATGCTTAGGAGGGGGGACCAATGATTTTTAACCCTTTCACACCCGTTCCCAAAGATAAGCATGCACGGATCTCACTTATCCATGCATGCCTATCAGAATACAGATTAAAAAAGCAGGTCTATTTGAAAACTGCTTTTTTTGCGAATTGTAACATTTACCGTCAGTGTTTGGCTATTGCCGCCACTGATTGTGAATACGAATTCTTAGTAAATTACTGAGTTGTATAAAATAACAGGCGTGTTTGATCGATGGTGTATTCATTCGTATTTGTGAACTCTGCCATTAAAACAAATACGAATGCCCTCATCACTGCCGAGATTTCTGTTTAGTAAATTCCCGAGATGACTCTTTTAAAAAAAAAAACTCGGGCAAAATCGGGACCTTAGTAAATATACCCCATGGAGAGAGATGAAGCAGCACTCCCAATATAGACAATACTTGGCCGGTGCCCTCCTAGGTACCTATGCAGGTTCACCACATATCTCTCAAACGGTGGCTCTCGAAAATAGTCAAACATGCGAGGTAGGTGTATTATCAACGTTTCGAAGATTTACTTCGTCATCAGGATACAATACATAAAATTAACATACCTTATATACCATCACCACCCATGTGCACAGTCCCAGCGGGTGCTACTGACATGCGAGCGCCTGCTAATGATGCTCACATACTGCGCCGCATTGTCATAACAACACAGTAATCAAACATCTAATAAAAACCAAATACAGAGGTTCATGGGCCCAGAACATGTTACATTAAATAGCAGATAAATAGATATCATAAATTTGACATACTCAAAAAAGATACACAACAACATATCAATACCAAATGCTGCAAAAAAAATGTAACGGGACAATCCAAAACAGAAAACATTGTAGACCTAGTGTCTCATTCAAGCCCCGTGGGGCTAATGTCCCCAACTCGTGTATCCATTTTGCTTCCTTGCATAACAGGCACAATGATCTATCCCCTCCTCTTATCCTAGGGGGCTCATGATCGATCATAATATATCGTAGTGCTGTTAGATTATGTTTTGCAGGTACAAAATGTCTGGCAACCGGCTGATCGCTCTTTCCAGACAACAGTGCTGCCTTAATGTATGATTTATGATTTGCCATCCGTTCTCTCATGGTACGATCACTTTTACCAATATAACTCAAGCCACATGGGCAGGTTATCATATAGATTATAAATTTAGTAGTACATGTAACTCTATGACGAATTTCATATCTCTTACCACTGAGTGGATGGCTAAAAAAATCTTCCTACTGTCATCCCTCTACAGGTACTGCAGGTAATACATCTATAACAGCCATTATGCATGGATAGAAAACTGTCCTGTTCACTTTCTAATGATTGAAGTCCTGTAATATCTGTTCTAACTACCCAGTCTTTGATATTCTTACCATGGGTGTAGTAAGGCATGACAGTAGTTTCCTCCAATTTAAGGTCACTGTCTGAGGACAAAATGGGCCATAACTTCTTGGCCATACTCACAATACCCCCTCTAGCCACATTAAAGTGATTAACCCTAGGGATACGTTTATCAAGTTGTTTTTTCACCTTGGGTACCAACAGCTGTTCCCTAACATTACTAAGTGTTTTCTGCTTAGCAACCTCCTACATCTCTCTATTGTATCCCCTATCAAGGAACTGTTGTAACATCCTATCAATATGCTCTTCTGCAGTACTTTTACACCCACAAATCCTGACTGCTCTCAAAAATTGTGAATACGACAGGCTATATTTAAGGTTCGTAGGGGGAAAGCTATGTGCATGCAGCACCGTGTTCCTATCCGTAGGTTTAACAAAAAGTTCAGTCATAATGTGATCACCGACAATACTGACCTGCACATCCAGATAATTCACCTTCACATCACTGATGTTATACATGAATTTGACTGAATTTTCAGTCCCATTATGGGCATCCAGGAACCCAGCAAACGAGTCCATGGATCTTGACCAGACAAAGAATAAATCATCAATGTATCTGGTGTAAAGGACAGTGCAGTCCATGAACTCATGGTGTTGCAAAAAGACCTCCTGTTCAGTCACGAACATATAGGCATTCGCATGTGATGTGGCCACATTGGACCCCATCGCACAGCCTGAGGTTGTCACAACTGAGGGCCTGAGCTGACGGGAGGCAGCCTCAGTTGTAGGGGCTGAGATGTAACGGAACCTGGGAGGTTGTATCAGACCCCTAGACATGTAAGTAACATGTAGAATAACTGCCCGAAGGCGTGACCACGACAACCAGGATAAAAGTCAATGATGTTTATTATGACAAACTCCGTAACACAGCAGCAGTAAAAGGAAACATAAAAGTCAACAGAGGATAAATACAATTCCTGGGTACTACAGGGTGGCAAGGGCCACAGGCACTGGTAGTGTGAGACAGTTCTAATAATCTTCTAGTTGGAAAGTCCTTACCAGGCCTGACTGTAGCAATGGAGAGAACCCAGGATCGTACCAGCTGATGTTCCAGGAAAGGCTGGGCTGCTGAAGGTAAAACGGCTGCTGTGGATAC
This sequence comes from Pseudophryne corroboree, assembly GCF_028390025.1. NCBI lineage: Eukaryota > Metazoa > Chordata > Amphibia > Anura > Myobatrachidae > Pseudophryne > Pseudophryne corroboree. The sequence continues at coordinate 377,997,153 of NC_086451.1, forward strand.
TGGCTGGAACCAGACTGTTGTTGGTACGGAGTGGATACTGGCTGGAACCAGTTAAATAATAAACGAACTTGACAGCGATGAAATAATAATGAAGTTTGGAGTTTGAGAGCGGTGAAATAATAATACCGGTGGAGAGTGGTAAACTGCAGAAAAGGACACCGGCCCTTTAAGAGAAGCTATACACTGCTGGAAGCTGGGCTGGAAGCAGGTGATTGTTTGAGAGCGGTGAAATAATAATACCGGTGGAGAGTGGTAAACTGCAGAAAGGACACCGGCCCTTTAAGAGAAGCTGTACACTGCTGGAAGCTGGGCTGGAAGCAGGTGATTGTTGTAGCTGGAAACAGGTGAGTCCAGAATGGATCGGAGAGTCAGGCTACACCGCAGATGGAATGCTGGTGCGGGTCTCTATAGCAGAAGTCTGGAGACAGGAGCTGGAACCTGGAAGACAACCACAGGAGAGAGACAAACTGGAACTAGGTTAGACAACCAAAGCACTGACGCCTTCCTTGCTCAGGCACAGCATACTTATACCTGCAGCAAGGAAGGGGTTGGCTAGGCAATTATGCAAATCAACAATACAGACAGCAGATTGGTGGAAATAATCAGATGACAAAATCCAAGATGGCTGCGCCCATGCAGACACTTGGAGGGAAGTTTGGTTTGTAATCCATGTGAGAATTGAAACAGTAATGGCGACGCCGGCCACAGGAGACAGGAGACGCCAGACTGACAAGCGCACATTTAACCACGCGGGCACAGTGGAGGCCGCGGCTGATGAAATCACCACTCTGACATTCTGCATGTGGAAACTCAGGAACAACGGGATCCGGTCCTGGAACGCTGAGCCAGCCTTAGGAGGCATCTGAAGGGTAAGTAATGGCGTCCAGATACCCGGATCGTGACAGCACCCCCCCCTTTAGGAGTGGCCCCAGGACACTTCTTAGGCTTTAAAGGAAACTTTGCGTGGAAATTTCGGACCAAGGCAGGAGCATGGACGTCTGAGGCATTGGTCCAAGAGCGTTCTTCAGGACCATAGCCCTTCCAGTCAATGAGGTATTGTAACTGACCGTAACGGAAACGTGAGTCCAAAATCTTGGCCACCTCGTACTCGACTCCCCGTTGAGTCTGAACTTTGGGAGCTGGAGGAAGTGCGGAATGAAACCGATTCAGGATCAGCGGTTTCAACAAAGAAACATGAAATGTCCTGGGTATTTTCAAGAAGGATGGTAACTGTAACCTGTAGGCAACAGGATTGATGACTTGTTCAATCTTGAAGGGTCCGATGTAGTGAGGTGCAAATTTCATGCTGGGAACTCTCAACCTCAAATTCTTCGTGGACAGCCACACACGATCACCCACCTTGAGAGCAGGAACCGCTCTACGCTTTCTATCGGCAAACTTCTTATACCTGAATGAGGCTTTAAGCAGGGCTGCGCGGACGTTCCTCCAGTTATTTGAAAACTGACGCAAGGTGACATCCACTGCTGGAACAGAAGTTGCGGGAAGCGGTTGGAATTCTGGGACTTTAGGGTGGAATCCATAATTAATGAAGAATGGTGTAGAAGAAGATGAGGAATGGTATTGATTGTTGTGGCTGAACTCGGCCCAAGGAAGGAGTTGAACCCAGTCATCTTGAGAGGAAGACACATATATACGGAGGAAGGCCTCCAAGTCCTGATTCACCCTCTCGGTTTGACCATTGGTCTGAGGATGGTAAGCCGTGGAAAACTTTAACTTGACTTGGAGGGCTTGATACAAACTTCGCCAAAATTTGGCTACAAATTGTACTCCACGATCCGAGATGATCTCTTCAGGAAGACCGTGAAGTCGGAAGATCTCTTGTATAAACACTTGAGCCAACTTGGAAGCTGACGGAAGACCGGTGAGAGGGATGAAATGTGCCATCTTGGTGAACCGGTCAACTACCACCCAGATGGTATTAAACTTGTTGCAGATAGGTAGATCGGAAACAAAGTCCATCGACAAATGGGTCCAAGGTCGACGGGGAACAGATAATGGAACCAGTTGCCCCGCAGGCGACTGGCGGGAGACTTTGTGTTGGGCACACTTTGGGCAGGAGGCAATAAATTCCATAACGTCCTTCTTCAGAGTTGGCCACCAGTAGGACCTAGAAATAAATTCAAGGGTTTTCTGAATGCCTGTATGTCCAGCAAAACGGGAAGCATGGGCCCAATGCATGAGCTTCTTCCTTAGAACTGGCTTAACAAAACTTTTCCCTGGTGGAGGCGTAGAGTCCATCCCTACTGTGGAGAATGCCAACGGATTAATAATAGGATGCTTGTCTGCAGACTCGGACTCATTTTTTTGCTCCCATGAGCGGGAAAGGGCATCGGCCCTACGATTCTGAGAACCCGGACAGAACTGGAGTTTAAAGTCAAACCTAGAGAAGAAAAGTGCCCATCTGGCCTGACGAGGATTCAGACATTGTGCGCCTTTGAGATATAAAAGATTTTTGTGGTCGGTAAGTATGGTGATTGAGTGGGAAGCTCCCTCCAACAGGTATCTCCACTCCTCCAGAGCGAGCTTGATGGCTAGCAACTCCTGATCGCCAATGGCATAGTTGCGCTCAGCTGGGGAGAACTTCCGGGAGAAGAAACTGCAAGGATGTAGATGTCCATCTTTGGCCCTCTGGGATAACACTGCTCCTACTCCAACGGAGGAGGCATCTACCTCTAAGATAAAAGGAGAGTCGGTGTCGGGCTGTTTCAGAACTGGTGCAGAGATGAACCGTTGCTTCAGAAGGTGAAAGGCCTGTGTAGCTTCCTCGGACCACTTGGACGGATTAGCACCTTTCTTGGTTAATGCAGTGATAGGCGCCACGATGGTGGAAAAGTCTCGTATAAATTTTCTATAATAATTGGCGAACCCTAAGAACCTCTGGACCCCTTTGAGGCTTAAGGGTATAGGTCAATTCTGGATTGCTTGGAGTTTCTCAGGATCCATCTCTAGTCCGGAACCGGACACAATGTAACCTAGAAACGGAATGGTTTTAACTTCAAACACACACTTCTCCAATTTACAATAGAGGTGATTGACACGGAGACGGGAAAGAACCTCTTTTACCCAGAAACGATGATCTTCGAGATTATTAGCAAAGATGAGGATGTCGTCTAGATAAACCACGACATGGCGGTACAAGATGTCCCTGAAAATCTCATTCACGAAGTGCTGGAAGACTGCTGGAGCGTTGCTCAATCCGAAGGGCATGACGAGGTACTCATAATGTCCGTCACGGGTGTTAAAGGCGGTCTTCCACTCATCACCCTCACGGATTCGGATGAGATTGTAGGCACCCCTCAAGTCCAGCTTTGTGAAAATAGTTGCACCACTAACTCTATCAAAGAGCTCGGTAATCAGGGGTAAAGGGTATCGGTTCTTGACGGTAATGTCGTTCAGACCTCTGTAGTCGATGCACGGACGCAGACCACCGTCTTTCTTCTTAACGAAGAAGAAGCCTGCGCCGGCTGGAGAAGAAGATGGTCGGATGAAACCCTTCGCCAGGTTCTCTTTGATGTACTCTTCCATGGAGTGTGTCTCAGGCAAAGACAACGGATAAGTTCGGCCTCGCGGTGGAACCTTCCCTGGAATGAGGTCGATTGGGCAGTCCCATTCTCTATGAGGAGGAAGGATATCAGCAGAGGCTTTACTGAACACGTCCGTGAAGTCTTGATATGGAGGAGGCGGAACATCAGATGACCTGGGGAAGGAAGAACAAACAGGAAGAACTTTGGCTAAACAAGTCTCAGCACAGGAGGGACCCCATGCCAGTATTTGCGTAGTCGTCCAGTCAATTGATGGGTTGTGGAGACGGAGCCATGGAAGGCCTAAAACCACTGGATGTGTGGCTCTTGGAATCACTAAAAAAGAAATATACTCAGAATGAAGAACTCCCACTCTCAGACGAACTGGAAGAGTCCTTAAGGAAATGACTGCGTCAAAAATCTTGCTGCCATCCACGGCAGTCAAAGAGATGGACGAGGACAGTTTCTCGGTGGGTAGGGACCACCGTTTAACATAAGCTTCGGTTATGAAATTCCCAGCTGCTCCGGAATCAAGGAGGGCAATGACGTTCCTGTAACGTTGAGCAATTTGGAGCGACACTGGGAGGTTACAGTCATGAGGAGATGGAGAGGAGATCATTACTCCTAGCCGGCCCTCTCCTTGGCGAGCTAGGATCTGGAGTTTCCCGGACGTTTGGGACAGGCATTGATAGTGTGCGACGGAGCTGCACAGTAGAGACAGAGAGACTCAGAGAGACGTCTTCGGCGCTCAGCGGGAGATAGACGGGAACGACTAATTTGCATAGGCTCATCCTTGGATGGAGATGGTTGACGAAGAGGAGGAGCAGAAGATTTAGGAGTAGATGATCTTCCTCGCTCGGTTGCTCTCTCTCTGAAACGTAGATCAACCTTCGTGCAAAGAGAAATTAGCTCATCCAACTTAGAGGGCAAGTCTCTGGTAGCTAACTCATCCTTGATGCGTTCTGATAAGCCATGCCAGAATGCAGCATACAGGGCCTCGTCGTTCCATGCCAGTTCGGATGCCAGGATTTTAAACTGTATAAGATACTGTCCCACAGTACGTGTTCCCTGGCGTAAACGGAGAATCTCAGATGAAGCAGATGTTATCCGGCCTGGCTCGTCGAAGATGCGCCTGAATGTAGCTACAAAGTCAGTATAGGAGGATAGCAGGGGATCAGACTTCTCCCATAAAGGTGATGCCCAGTCAAGGGCTGAGCCACTGAGAAGGGAGATGATATAGGCAATTTTGGTACGGTCACTGAAGAAATTGCCAGGTAGAAGCTCAAAGTGGATTTCACATTGATTGAGAAATCCCCTGCAGAACCTTGGAGATCCATCAAATTTTGCTGGCGTTGGAAGATGAAGATGTGGACTGGAAATGGGTAAGGTGGGTGGGGTTACAGCTGGTGTTACTATAGTGGACACACCGGACGTGCCAGGTCCACGGAGGGTCGTTTGAATCCCATCCAGCCGTGTAGAGAGATCCTGGAGACAGCGGATGATGTGGCCCTGTGCAGCCTCCTGATGTTCAAGTCGGGCTGCCAGTTCTTGCATCGGCCTGGCCGCTTGATCCTGGTCTCCGGCTGGATTCATTAGGTCAGTGCTTACTGTCACAACTGAGGGCCTGAGCTGACGGGAGGCAGCCTCAGTTGTAGGGGCTGAGATGTAACGGAACCTGGGAGGTTGTATCAGACCCCTAGACATGTAAGTAACATGTAGAATAACTGCCCGAAGGCGTGACCACGACAACCAGGATAAAAGTCAATGATGTTTATTATGACAAACTCCGTAACACAGCAGCAGTAAAAGGAAACATAAAAGTCAACAGAGGATAAATACAATTCCTGGGTACTACAGGGTGGCAAGGGCCACAGGCACTGGTAGTGTGAGACAGTTCTAATAATCTTCTAGTTGGAAAGTCCTTACCAGGCCTGACTGTAGCAATGGAGAGAACCCAGGATCGTACCAGCTGATGTTCCAGGAAAGGCTGGGCTGCTGAAGGTAAAACGGCTGCTGTGGATACTGGCTGGAACCAGACTGTTGTTGGTACGGAGTGGATACTGGCTGGAACCAGTTAAATAATAAACGAACTTGACAGCGATGAAATAATAATGAAGTTTGGAGTTTGAGAGCGGTGAAATAATAATACCGGTGGAGAGTGGTAAACTGCAGAAAAGGACACCGGCCCTTTAAGAGAAGCTATACACTGCTGGAAGCTGGGCTGGAAGCAGGTGATTGTTTGAGAGCGGTGAAATAATAATACCGGTGGAGAGTGGTAAACTGCAGAAAGGACACCGGCCCTTTAAGAGAAGCTGTACACTGCTGGAAGCTGGGCTGGAAGCAGGTGATTGTTGTAGCTGGAAACAGGTGAGTCCAGAATGGATCGGAGAGTCAGGCTACACCGCAGATGGAATGCTGGTGCGGGTCTCTATAGCAGAAGTCTGGAGACAGGAGCTGGAACCTGGAAGACAACCACAGGAGAGAGACAAACTGGAACTAGGTTAGACAACCAAAGCACTGACGCCTTCCTTGCTCAGGCACAGCAAACTTATACCTGCAGCAAGGAAGGGGTTGGCTAGGCAATTATGCAAATCAACAATACAGACAGCAGATTGGTGGAAATAATCAGATGACAAAATCCAAGATGGCTGCGCCCATGCAGACACTTGGAGGGAAGTTTGGTTTGTAATCCATGTGAGAATTGAAACAGTAATGGCGACGCCGGCCACAGGAGACAGGAGACGCCAGACTGACAAGCGCACATTTAACCACGCGGGCACAGCGGAGGCCGCGGCTGATGAAATCACCACTCTGACATTCTGCATGTGGAAACTCAGGAACAACGGGATCCGGTCCTGGAACGCTGAGCCAGCCTTAGGAGGCATCTGAAGGGTAAGTAATGGCGTCCAGATACCCGGATCGTGACAGAGGTCTGCAGATAGAATCTTCCATCAAATAGAAAGAAATTACAGGTAAGTATCATCTCCAAAAAATTTATAAAAAAAGTCTACATTTGGTCCAGTATATAGAGGGTTACCAGAAATCAAACTGCAGACTGCGGCTAGACCTGCTGCATTCGGGATCACTGTGTATACATAACAAGCTACCTGTAGGTACAGAACCCAAATCTTGTAGTTTATTCAAAAACATTATGGTGTCAAGAAGCTATCTAGGGTGACCAATGACACATGGTTGTAACAATGCATCGAAATAAGTGGATAATCTTTGGAACAGGCCCACACGGGCAGCATGATGGGGCATCCAGGCGGGCAGGTCATGCACAGCACATTTCAATTTATCACGTAACAACTTGTTAAACCTTGATGTGAGGTCACCATCTAACATAATATACATTCTGATCACCTAGTTGTCGTAACAGTTTGGCCCTATAATCATTGATATCCTGAATCACGATAGCCCCACCCTTATCAGTGGGGCGTACCGTGATATCAGAATACCGTGATAAATCCTGCAAAGCATGATATTCATCTCTAGATAAATTATTAACAATTTTCTTATTAGTTAATCTCGGAGTTACTTTCTGTGCAACCTCATGATCTAATAAACGTCCAAATATCTTATAGGCCCTACACATTAGGTGATATAACTGAACGATATGAACGTTCTCATTCATTAATGAATGAGAACTTGTTCATATCGTTCAGTGTGTAGGCACGAATGATGCACGACCCCGCGCTTGTTCATCATTGGTGCTGGGTCGCTTATGCATGCAAGCCAACATGGACAATCAGTACTTCACTCCTCCCCATCGTCGGGTTGCCCATCTGCCGTATCGGCCATCAGGCAGCTCGGCAGCGGGTCGCCAAATCTGTAGGGCCCTTTAATGGCTGCATTGCTAGATACCAGCTCAAATAAAGAACGCCTCTGCAACCTAGCCAATTGTTTAGGAACACCACTGTCCTCACATGTACCACTCTGTGCATCGTTGCCCCGAAAATGTTCATGCAATTTAAGTTGATGCTGTAATTTAAACTTCTCAATTTCCCTCTGCACTTTATCAAATTGTACAGTAGGAACAAATGTAAGTCCCTTACTAAGCACCCTGGTTTCTGTATCCATGAGAGAATGTGAAGACAGGTTGAGGATCATTGCCTCTGGTGGAGCGGTGGTCTTCCCACCCTCCTGCGGCCGCATGTATGACCTTTTCCTTTTACCTCCTTGTCCATGACCTGCTACGCCTCGGCCGTAGCGTGTCCGTACCCATAAAGGGGAATTAGCAGATGCAATACGAGACTCTACAGCGGACTCAGAATCACTTGTGCCTTTCTCCACAGAAGAATCCGACTGCCACAACTGGCGGTAATTTTTCTGTCTCTGCGGTCCAGTATGCTCATTCCTAGTGTTACTAGCCCACAGATATACTCGATTAGTTTCATAATCATTGTTAACTTTATCCAACTTTTGCTTTTTGAACTGTATCAATTCCCTTTTGCATGTAGCAACTTGGCTGTTCAGTTTGTCTAACCAATTCACAGATGTATCGCTTTGTAGTAAATTAGTGTGTTTACTTTCCCGCACCACAGACAGCTCTCTTGCAGACTCTTCAATTACAAGTAGTAGCAGGTCAAAGCTACATTTATTTACCATGGCAATCCAGCATTTGCGAAAAGTGGTATTATACATAGTACATAGTTGTTGAGGTTGAAATTAGACAAATGTCCATCGAGTTCAACCTGTATTATAAAAAAAAAAATTTTTATTTATATATATATATATATATATATATATATATATATATTAGTTAAATGCTGTATTCTTGGATATTTTTTTCCGCTAGGAATTTATCTAATCCATTTTTAAACTTATTGATTGAGTCCACCATTACTACCTTCTCTGGCAGAGAATTCCGAATCCTTACTGTTCTTACTGTGAAGAACCCTTTTCTCTGTTGTCTATTGTCCCTTAATGTATTTAAAAATATTAATAATGTATCCTCTCAGTTGCCTCTTTTCCAATGTAAACAAATCTAACCTTTTTAGTCTTTCCTCATAATAATCCAGTGCCTCTAAGCCCTTAACCAGTTCAGTGGCTCGCCTCTGAACCTTATTCAAGTTCCAAGATATCTTTTTTATAGTGAGGTGAGGTGAACTGTACGCAATATTCCAGATGTGGCCGCACCATTGATTTAAACAGTGGCAGGATTACACTCTCATCCCTTGGGTCCATTCCCCGTTTTATGCATGCTAACACCTTACTTGCTTTTATTGCTGCATTTTGACATTGCGTACTGCTACTAAGTTTATTGTCGATGAGCACTCCCAAATCTTTTTCAACTACTGTTATCCATACATTTTCCCCATTTAGTTTATAGGCTGCCTGAATGTTCTTAGTCCCAAAGTGCATAACTTTACATTTGTCTGTATTGAACCTCATTCTCCATTTATCCACCCAGACCTCAAGTTTAGATAAGTCATTCTGTAGAGACTCAACATCCTTGTATGAAATAATTACTCTACATAGATTAGTACAATCTGCTAAAATTGACACTGTGCTTTCCAGTCCCTCTCCTAGGTCATTAATGAATATGTTAAACAACAATGGTCCAAGAACTGAACCCTGCGGTATTCCACTGAGCACTGAAGCCCATTCAGAGTACATCTCATTAATCCCCACTCACTGTTCCCTATTGAACAGCCAATTATTCACCCAAGTACAAATAGTGTCACCTACCCCAAGCTCCCTTAATATGAGAATTAGTCTCTTATGTGGAACTTTGTCAAAGGCCTTAGCGAAGTCCAAAATGATCAAATCCACTGCTTGACCCTGATCAATATTATCGCTCCCCTATTGTAGGGGAATTTCTCACCCTAAATCCCCATGGGATGCATTTTTCTTTATAATGGAGGTCATTCCGAGTTGTTCGCTCGCAAGGCGATTTTAGCAGAGTTGCTCACGCTAAGCCGCCACCTACTGGGAGTGAATCTTAGCATCTTAAAATTGCGAACGAAGTATTCGCAATATTGCGATTACACACCTCGTAGCAGTTTCTGAGTAGCTTCGGACTTACTCGGCATCTGTGATCAGTTCAGTGCTTGTCGTTCCTGGTTTGACGTCACAAACACTCCCAGCGTTCGCCCAGACACTCCTCCGTTTCTCCGGCCACTCCTGCGTTTTTTCTGGAAACGGTAGCGTTTTTTCCCACACGCCCATAAAACGGCATGTTTCCGCCCAGTAACACCCATTTCCTGTCAATCACATTACGATCGCCAGAACGATGAAAAAGCCGTGAGTAAAATTACTAAGTGCATAGCAAATTTACTTGGCGCAGTCGCAGTGCGGACATTGCGCATGCGCATTAAGCGGAAAATCGCTGCGATGCGAAGATTTTTACCGAGCGAACAACTCGGAATGAGGGCCAATAATCACTGAGAGTTATCCCATAGTACAGGTAATCAACTTCTTTGTTTAAGGCGTAACCACTCTTTATACACAAATTCAACAGGTTGTGCTTCAATATCATCATTGAGGTTCTGTTCAAATACAGTAGTATAGAATCAGCCTCAGCCTCTGAGAATGTACACATCATACCCTGTGTAAGTATAGTCAGGTCCACTTCTGAGGAAACAGCCGTTGATTGGCTGAGAAACGCATCAGGTCCGCCCTTGTATTACAGCTGAGTGACGTAGGCGGAAGCAGCAGTAGCACAGCACACACAGTGATTGAGTCGCTACATGCCGGGTCCCAGACCAGACAGTGGATACGAGACTAGAAGCATCCTATTCCTGCTGTTTGACAGGATCGGGACAGCCAAAAAATTAAATACAGCCTAATGTCTAACCGCATCTGGATAAAGAGACCGGAGCTGGTAAATATACGGCACATTCCACTATATAGTTGGTAATACGTGAGTGAGTCCGGAATCACCGCTAATCAGTGCCTTGAAAAAAACAGTGTATTGTACAAGTTCCTTGGTCCTGTTGGTGCTATTCTTGATATATGGGTGAGAAACAAATATAACCCGTTAGAAAGGCTGCTTATACTTAAACGCTGTGACTGCAATCATTAATCAGCTTGTGCAAGCTTAATATTAATAACGTCATCTGCTATATTAACTGCATGCTACAAATTTGAACTGTGCCCCATGAGAACAGTTATAATATGGATTAATATCTACATTACATTCAGCTGAATGGGACTGTGCTTTAACATTTTAATCTGCCGCCATACCAATACGACCATGTGCTTTATAAATTTGTATGGTTTAAGTTTGGAAGTATTTGTGATTTTATGACAAAACCTTTTATGTTAGGGTTAATAAAACTCTCAACGTTGGGACAGCGCTTTATCTTTTTTATTCTTTAGGTTCACGGCTTACACAGCCTCATTAGAAACTCCAGGTCTACACTAGGTCTAAGATGTTTTCTGTGAGTTTATAGATGTGTTTAATTCTCCTGAGAGTGATTCATTTTACTTGACCTTTACCTGAAACACATACAAGCTTTTTGACATTTGGATCGTCCCGTTATATTTTTTGCAGAGTTTGATATTGATATGTTGTTGTGTATCTTTTTGGAGTATGCCATATTTATGATATATATTTATCTGCTATGTAATGTAACCATGTTCTGGCCCCATGAACCTCTGTATTTGGGTTTTAGTAGATGTTTGATTACTGTGTTGTTATGAGAATGGGGCATTTTATATGAGCATCATTAGCAGTCACTCGAATGTCGGTAACGCCTGCTGGGACTGTGCACGTGGGTGGTGATGGTATATAAGGTATGTTAATTTTATGTATTGTATCCTGATGACGAAGTAAATCTTCAAAACCTTGATAATACACCTGCCTCGCTTGTTTGTCTATTTCCGAGTGCCGCCGTTTGAGATATATATATTGCATCTGGAAAGTATTCCCAGTGCTTCACAGATTCCACATTTTGTTATGTTATAGCCTTCTTCCAAAATGGAATAAATTATTTTTCCCCTCATAATTCTACACACAGGGGGTAATTCTGAGTTGATCGCAGCAGGAATTTTGTTAGCAGTTGGGCAAAACCATGTCCACTGCAGGGGAGGCAGATATATATCATGTGCAGAGAGAGTTAGATTTGGGTGGGGTGTGTTCAATCTGCAATCTAAATTGCAGTGTAAAGATAAAGCAGCCAGTATTTACCCTGCACAGAAACAAAATAGCCCTCCCAAATCTAACTCTCTCTGCACATGTTACATCTGCCTCCCCTGCAGTGCACATGGTTTTGCCCAACTGCTAACAAAGTTCCTGCTGCAATCAACTCAGAATTACCCCCAATATCCCATAATGACAACGTGAAAAAAGTTTTTTTTGTGATTTTTGCATATTCATTAAAAATATAAAACTAAGAAATCACATGTACATACGTATTCACAACCTTTGCCATGAAGCTCAAAATTGAGCTCAGGTATATCCTGATTCCACTGATCATCCTTGAGATGTTCCTACAGCTTAATTGGAGTCCACCTGTGGTAAATTCAGTTGATTGGACATGATTTGGAAAGCCACACACCTGTCTTTATAAGGCCCCACACTTGACAGTGCATGTCTCAGCACAAACCAAGCATGAAGCAATCCACCAATCAGGCCTGTATTGCAGAGTGGCCAGACGGAAGCCACTCCTTAGTAAAAAGCACATGGCAGCCCACATGGAGTCTGCCAAAATGCACCTGAAGGACTCTCAGACCATGAGAAACAAAATTATCTGATCTGATGAGACAAAGATTGAACTCTTTGGCGTGAATGCCAGGCGTCATGTTTGGAGGAAACCAGGCACCGCTCATCACCAGGCCAATACCATCCCTACAGTGAAGCATAGTGGGGGCAGCATCATGCTGTGGGGATATTTTTCAGCGGCAGGAACTGAGAAACTAGTCAGAATAGAGGGAACAATGAATGCAGCAATATACAGAGACATCCTGGATGAAAACCTGCTCCAGAGTGCTCTTGACCTCAGACTGGGGCGACGGTTCATCTTTTTAGCAGGACAACAACCCTAAGCACACAGCCAAGATATCAAATGAGTGGCTTCAGGAAAACTCTGTGAATATCCTTGAGTGGCCCAGCCAGAACCCAGGCTTGAATCCAATTGAACATCTCTGGATATATCTGAAAATGGCTGTGCACCGACGCTTGCCCTCCTACCTGGTGGAATTTGAGAGTTGCTGCAAAGAGGAATGGGCGCAACTGCCCATAGATAGGTGTGCCAAGCTTGTGGCATCATATTCAAAAATACTTGAGGCTGTAAATGCTGACAAAGGTGCATCAAAGTATTGCGCAAAGGTTGTGAATACTTATGTATTATATACTGTGTACTACAGTATTCAGCGCAATGTGAATGGCATCACAAAAATGGAGACCATCTGGAAGTCATATTAATGAGATAGGAATCTAGTGGTATAGTGGATTACATGTTTCTATCAATTGGACAGCAACGAAACCTGGAATGTTTTCTGAGATAATAAAGCTGTTTATGCTAATAAAATCCAAAATTTAGTACACAATGTAACAACAAAATAATAGTGTGAACAGGACGGCAGCGTGGCATTGTGTTTTGTAGAAAGGGATTTTTTTTATATAGGGAAGAACGTGATTGGCCAGCATCTCACAGATCACTGTCTACTGCTACAGCATTGTATTCAGCACTGTAGTCTTAGCATGGAGCATTCTCCACCCAGCGGTTAAACTGTGTATTACATGGCGTGGGACAAAACCAACATCATAACGTTATTTACAATTTGCGACTCAGGAGCCTAAATTGTACGCAATGAGCAGGAATGTTTGAGGACACATCTGTACGTGTGATTTCTTAGTTTTTATATTTTTTAAAAATTTGCAAAAATCTCAAAAACTTTTTCACGTTGTCATTATGGGGTATTGTGTGTAGAATTTTGAGGAAGAAAATGAATATATTCCAGTGTGGAATGAGGCTGTAACATAACAAAATATGGAAAAAGTGAAGCTCTGTAAATACTTTCCGGATGCACTGTACGTATTAGATTCTAGAAAAGAAGGTTAAAAATTTACTTTTATTAGATCTGTCACAAAAAAAGAGATTGTCTCTATTCCTCACAAACTCTGTTAATAAAAAATAATTAAATTGCTGTAAATTCCCTATATTTTTATTTTGCTTCAAGGTAAAGGGTTGGAGTCTTTGAAAAGTTTATGTAGTAAATATTCATCCAACTCTAATTCCTAGAATATACCATATGAGAGGATAAAACTGTCTAAAAGTCCTACATGGACTAGGCTAAAATATTTGATGACTCTAACTGATAAATGATCCCTTCTTATAGGGTAATTATTGTTATAGGGTGACGCCTGCAATGTTTATGATAGGGTTACTGTTTCTCAAAAATTGGTTAATATTTATGTCTTTTCTTTATATGTACATGTCTGCAAATTATATCCCTTATCACAAATTTAATGAATAGAATTAATAACCAATCAAGGTATTATTCCCTATATAAGAACTAGTGATGTGCACCGGACATTTTTCTGATTTTTTGTGTGTTTTGGTTTTGGATTCGGTTCCACGGCCGTGTTTTGGATTCGGACGCGTTTTGGCAAAACCTCCCTGAAAATTTTTTGTCGGATTCTTGTGTGTTTTGGATTCGGGTGTTTTTTTTACAAAAAAACCTCAAAAACAGCTTAAATCATAGAATTTGGGGGTCATTTTGATCCCATAGTTTTATTAACCTCAATATCCATAATTTCCACTAATTTCCAGTCTATTCTGAACACCTCGCAACTCACAATATTATTTTTAGTCCTAAAATTTGCACCGAGGTCGCTGGATGGCTAAGCTAAGTGACCCAAGTGGCCGACACAAACACCTGGCCCATCTAGGAGTGGCACTGCAGTGTCAGACAGGATGGCAGATTAAAAAAATAGTCCCCAAACAGCACATGATGCAAAGAAAAAAAGAGGTGCACCAAGGTCGCTGTGTGACTAAGCTAAGCGACCCAAGTGGCCGACACAAACACCTGGCCCATCTAGGAGTGGCACTGAAGTGTCGGACAGGATGGCACTTAAAAAAAATAGTCCCCAAACAGCACATGATGCAAAGAAAAAAAGAGGTGCACCAAGGTTGCTGGATGGCTAAGCTAAGCGACCCAAGTGGCCGACACAAACACCTGGCCCATCTAGGAGTGGCACTGAAGTGTCGGACAGGATGGCACTTAAAAAAAATAGTCCCCAAACAGCACATGATGCAAAGAAAAAAAGAGGTGAAGCAAGGTCGCTGGATGGCTAAGCTAAGTGACCTACTGTAAATGGCTGACACAAACAACTGGCCCATCTAGGAGTGGCACTGCAGTGTCAGACAGGATGGCAGATTAAAAATATAGTCCCCAAACAGCACATGATGCAAAGAAAAAAGAGGCGCAATGAGGTAGCTGTGTGACTGTTATGCACACCAGTGCCTGCAGGAATGTACTGGTGTCTGAACAGAGAGGGATGCAAAACAAATGAACTCACAGACAGACTGGGAAATATGATATTACGTACACAGAAGGTGATAGGGTAACAAAACCAACACAAAGGGAACAGAGAAGCCCAGAGGCTAAGAAACTGGGTGTCTCCCTAGTATTAGAAATGCTCAGATGGAAAAAGCAAGATGTTGTGTTTTAATACGTAGAGAACCCGAAATGCTGTTGCTAAGGGCAACAGCAAAACCCTAAAGGGTTACCAACGGGTGTGGCAGTGAACTCCTTGGTCAGAGATGGAATAATAGACACAAGGAGAGTCTCCACAATCCTAATTCTCACTTGCAGGGCCCAGGTTCAGCTTACTGCCACTAAACTGACACATGGACGCCCTGCACAGTGAGAGAGGATTAAGCAGGCAGATCTGAAAGTACAGCCACAAACCTGCTGGTTTCACAGAATAGCAAAAGAACCTCAGCAGGCTAAACGACTGACTCCAGTCTTACTGCTAGGTCTGGATTGGCAGAGTGTAGTACCAAATCCCCAGGCCTATTTGCAGTAAGCAACAACAAATACAAAGCTACACAGTACTGGCTAACTTTCAGGAACTGACTAACCAACAAAGATTCAGCAGCATCTGCTTAACCTGAGAAGAGGCCTTATAAAGCAGGTGCTGTCCACACCCCCCTCAGACCTCACAGACTGTGAGCACAAAAACCAGCACCGGATCCCCTGCCTGTAACCACTGCACAGCAAAAGACCCGAACCGGAGTATCAGCTGCGCTCAGGTTACTCCGCTAGCACTTGTCTCCCGGTTGCCATGACGACGTGGCAGCACAGGGCAGGAGACCCTAACAGTGACTAAGCTAAGCGACCCAAGTGGCCGACACAAACACCTGGCCCATCTAGGAGTGGCAATGCAGTGTCAGACAGGATGGCACTTCAAAAACATAGTCCCCAAACAGCACATGATGCAAAGAAAAAAAGAGGTGCAGCAAGGTCGCTGGATGGCTAAGCTAAGCGACCTACTGTAAATGGCTGACACAAACAACTGGCCCATCTAGGAGTGGCACTGCAGTGTCAGACAGGATGGCAGTTTAAAAAAATAGTCCCCAAACAGCACATGATGCAAAGAAAAAAGAGGCGCAATGAGGTAGCTGTGTGACTAAGCTAAGCGACCCAAGTGGCCGACACAAACACCTGGCCCATCTAGGAGTGGCAATGCAGTGTCAGACAGGATAGCACTTCAAAAAAATAGTCCCCAAACAGCACATGATGCAAAGAAAAAAAGAGGTGCACCAAGGTTGCTGGATGGCTAAGCTAAGCGACCTACTGTAAATGGCTGACACAAACACCTGGCCCATCTAGGAGTGGCACTGCAGTGTCAGACAGGATGGCACTTCAAAAAATAGTCCCCAAACAGCACATAATGCAAAGAAAAAAGAGGTGAACCAAGGTCGCTGGATGGCTAAGCTAAGCGACACAAGTGGTCGACACAAACACCTGGCCCATCTAGGAGTGGCACTGCAGTTTTCTAGTGAGAGGATGAGTGCTTTCATTCTCATGTGAATCTGAACCACTAGCCATGAACATAGGCCAGGGCCTCAGCCGTTCCTTGTCACTCCGTGTCGTAAATGGCATATTGGCAAGTTTACGCTTTTCATTAGATGCTTTTAATTTTGATTTTTGGGTCATTTTACTGAACTTTTGTTTTTTGGATTTTACATGCTCTCTACTATGACATTGGGCATCGGCCTTGGCAGACGACGTTGATGGCATTTCATCATCTTGGCCATGACTAATGGCAGCAGCTTCAGCACGAGGTGGAAGTGGATCTTGATCTTTCCCTATTTTGCCCTCCACATTTTTGTTCCCCATTTTTTAAAGTGTGGAATTATATGCCAGTAATATATCAATAGCAATGGCCTACTACTATATATACTGCGCACAACTTAAATGCACCACAGGTATGGATGGATAGTATACTTGACAACACAGAGGTAGGTAGAGCAGTGGCCTACTGTACCGTACTGCTATATATTATATACTGGTGGTCAGCAAAATTATGCACTGTCCTCCTACTATATATATACTGCGCACAACTTAAATGCGCCACAGGTTTGGATGGATAGTATACTTGACGACACAGAGGTAGGTAGAGCAGTGGACTACTGTACCGTACTACTATATATTATATACTGGTGGTCAGCAAAATTATGCACTGTCCTCCTTCTATATATATACTGCGCAAAACTTAAATGCACCACAGGTATGGATGGATAGTATACTTGATGACACAGAGGTAGGTAGAGCAGTGCACTACTGTACCATACTGCTATATATTATATACTGGTGGTCAGCAAAATTATGCACTGTCCTCCTATTATATATATACTGAGCACAACTTAAATGCACCACAGGTATGAATGGGATAGTATACTTGATGACACAGAGGTAGGTAGAGCAGTGGACTAGTGTACCATACTGCTATATATTATATACTATTGGTCAGCAAAATTATGCACTGTCCTCCTACTATATATATATACTGCGCAAAACTTAAATGCACCACAGGTATGGATGGATAGTATACTTGACGACACAGAGGTAGGTAGAGCAGTGGACTACTGTACCGTACTGCTATATATTATATACTGGTGGTCAGCAAAATTATGCACTGTCCTCCTATTATATATATACTGAGCACAACTTAAATGCACCACAGGTATGAATGGGATAGTATACTTGATGACACAGAGGTAGGTAGAGCAGTGGACTAGTGTACCGTACTGCTATATATTATATACTGGTGGTCAGCAAAATTATGCACTGTCCTCCTACTATATATATACTGCGCAAAACTTAAATGCACCACAGGTATGGATGGATAGTATACTTGACGACACAGAGGTAGGTAGAGCATTGGACTACTGTACCGTACTGGTATAATACTGGAGGTCACTGGTCAGCAAAATTCTGCACTGTCCTCCTACTACAATGCACCACAGATATGGAGCATTTTTCAGGCAGAGAACGTATAATACTGGTGGTCACTGGTCAGCAAAACTCTGCACTGTCCTCCTACTATATAATACTGGTGGTCCCCAGTCCCCACAATAAAGCACACTGAGCAAAGATATTTGCAGCACACTGAGCACAGATATGGAGCGTTTTTCAGGCAGAGAACGTAGATATTTGCAGCACACTGAGCACAGATATTTGCAGCACACTGAGCACAGATAATTGCAGCACACTGAACACAGAAACTGAGAGAACGCCAGCCACGTCCTCTCACTATCATCTCCAATGCACGAGTGAAAAATGGCGGTGACGCGCGGCTCCTTATATAGAATACGAATTTCGCGAGAATCCGACAGCGGAATGATGACGTTCGGGCGCGCTCAGGTTAACCGAGCAAGGCGGGAGGATCCGAGTCTGCTCGGACCCGTGAAAAAAAGGGTGAAGTTCGGGGGGGATCGGATCCCGAGGAACCGAACCCGCTCATCACTAATAAGAACACAAGTAGTGTCAAATCCTATGATCTCTTACTGATCCGATTATAAACCACTGGAAAGAAAAAATTGTCCAAAAACAAAGTATGGACATAGACATGTGTGCAGTCAAATAATATAAGCCCTTATTAAGTAAATTATAAAGCACTTAAGAAAACGGAAAAATAATAATTAAAGAAAATAATATTTTCTTTAACAAAAATAGGATACAGATACACATACAGTATTTTAATATCATTTGTCTCAATATTCCAGATATAGGGGTATATTTACTAAGATTCGTATTTTTCAGAATCATGTTCAAGTTCAATCACGACTGACATCGACAGTGTAAATCTGCAACTTTTTGAATTGATTACGACTCATTTACTAAGCAGTCGTATTCGTATTTTCCGTATCTTCCGATGTCGATGTCATTCGTGCTTTTTTGCTGCTGAATGCGGCCGCGTTTGCTATTTTGCGGCCGCGTTGTTGCGTTTTTTTTACGACTGCGTCACAAGTCTGTTACGGCAGTGATTTGGAATTTGCGGCCGCGTTTTTACTCCTAAGTTTCGTTTACGTCACGCGGCCGTGATTGGTTGTATTCGTGAAGGAGGAGTGTCTGTGCATGTTACTATAAAAACGCCCCAAACACTCCGCACCTCGTGGGTTTAGCTAGTGGAGAGGAGAGAGGAAGGTGTATTTGGAGTTGGTGAGTTTGGTGGAGTTTTTGGTGGATTTGGAGAGGAGTTTGGTGATTGTTGAGTGCTGTACTGTGTGTGTTAGTAGTCTTGTGATCTTTGTAGTATTGTTTTTTCCCAGTTTGTAAACTTTTTTGTCCTTGTTTTTTTTTTTTCAGTCTTTTGTCATTGTTTGTGAGTGAGTGAGCGTGTGTGTTGGCTGTGTGGTGTGTAGTAGGAGTAGTGGAGGAGTGTGTTTTGTGTTTTCATTTTTGTGTGTTTTATGTTGTTTGTCATGTCCGACTCAGAGGTCAGTGTGGTGGCGGAGGTTAGTGAGGTGGAGGCTGGTAGTGAGGTGGAGGCTGGTAGTGAGGTGGAGGCTGGTAGTGAGGTGGAGGGGGGTAGTGAGAGGGAGGAGGTTAGTGAGGAGGAGGAGGAGGGGGTGCCTGTTGCTGGATTTTCCAGTGATAGTGATGGTGTTGTGGCACCGCAGCCACGCACCACTACCAAGACTGGCAGGAATATAAAGTTCAGCTATGCTGAAAACATGGCGTTGGTGCGTGAGCTGATGAAGCACCATCGCCAATTGTTTGGTCAGGATGCTGCCAGGGTGTCCTCCCGCAGGAAGTCTGCCCTGTGGGGGCAAGTCATACTTGCTGTGAATAGTGAGGGTGTGGTGAGGCGGACAGAGGACACGTGCCGCAAGCGTTTCTATGATATTAAGCGGCGTGTCAAGGCCAAGATGGCCAAAGAGTCCAAATCTGCACGGAGAACCGGAGGTGGGCCACCTTTACGTGTAAGCTATCGGGACTGGGAGGAGCCTGTGCGGGCATTGATTCCTGGCGAAGTGGTGTCTGCTACTCATGTCCGGGATTCGGACCGACCCACGCAGGATGGTAAGTTTGTTTTGTAATATTGTTCTTAAAATGTCTGTAAAATTTAGTTAATTTCATTTTTAAAGTTTAAAGGATGATTTTTTTCTCACAAAACAGATTGCATGCCTATGCTCCCTTAAGGTGTGTTTGTGTTTTGAATGTTTTTTTTTCTTTTTTTGTTGCAATTTTTGGCGATAATGCTTGAACATGTGTGTTTGTTTAAAATCCACAAAAGGTTTTTGTTTTTTTTTAAAACAGAAAAGCGGGGAAATTTTTAAAACATTACATTTTAAAAATATTTGCAAGTACTCAATCTCTGCAATATCTGAGACCAAAAACTTATTTTAAATAAATTTATTGTGTGCCACATCAAGTACATTTTGATATTCAACTCAAAATCATGAATGTAGAAGCTCTTAAGCTTAAAAATGTGTTTTAAACAAAACCATATAGATGCTTACAGTACATTAATGGTTTTCAGTGGGTCATTTTTCCAAAAACATGGTAATAATGTTGGGGTCACTTTTTCCACAGTCACACAGACCAGCCGCCCAGACAGGCCTCACACAAGTCAGGATGATGCCGGTATTGCAGGTAAGTCTTCACTGTAGTCACATATTCTGAAAACACATAGAAGTACAAAATATTAAGTTTAAATTTTGCACCTAGGTTCTGCTTCTGGAAGCCGACCTCCTGTAAGGCGCCCATCACAGGGCTTGGGCCACTTACCCAGGAGGCCAACTAAGACACGGCGTCTTGGCTCTGATTCCGCACCTCCATCATCCCCACCCAGGCGAAGACTTTCGGCAGTGTCACCCCAGCCACCACTGGCACTATTGTCGAGTTCGCAGAGTGATGAGGCCAGATCACCTCAGTTATCTGGTGAGTAAAAACATAAATTAAACACATAAGCAATAATATACACAGTACACTTAAGATGTTGTTAGTTGGTTTGGAGTTTACATGTTTTCCTCAACAATCAATGTGATGTAACGTCTTCAATTGCTCAAGGTGCTTTAATAAAATTAGATAAGGTCTTAGTGGATGGTCTAGACAACCTATTTGTATGAAAAGAACAGATTTGAGGATACATTAAGCACACACACGTTCACATTTTTAAAAAAATATGAATAAAATTAAATGTTGGACCGAAAAAAAAAACCCATTAGAGAGTTCACACATCGCCCCTGTCCAGTATGTAGATGGCTTACTTGCTCCGCTCCTCTGGACTATACAGGTAAGTAGTCTATATCGTGGTGAGGGGAGGGAATCTAACAGTGTAATGGTGTGGAGGGAAGTTAGTTAAGTGAGGAATATGCAAATTTGGCAATGTTTGCGCCTGTGTTGGTTTTTTAAAATATAAAAATTATAAATTGTTAACGTTGAGAAAAACAAGTGCTAATAATGCAAAAATGTAGTATTAGGAATGTATTAATGTGTTGCATTAGCCAGGCCAAATTAAAAAAAATTACAACATTGCATGTTGCCTACCCCATACAGAGCACAACTTGATGTCCGCCGAGGACCAGCAGGGACCAGAACAAGAGCCATCCTTCACACTGCAACTTACAGCTGTTGATCCAAGCATGCCAATACAGTTGCAGGATATACCCCAACCATCCATCAGTCCCCAACTGGCACAAGCTCCGCCCCCAAGCCAAATTCCTGGCGATTTTTGGGCCAGTTGGACAAGCCAACAGGCCCAAAGCAATGCCACCCTGACCCAACATACACAACACCTTGCCAGTCTGCCCCATCATCTACCGCGTATTAGTCGCAACTCGGGCAGACTGATAGTACAAGTAGGGAGAATGGCTACCTCAATGGAGCAAATTAGGGCTGAAAACAGCCAAATGAATGCACATTTATCCCGCATTATAGATGAGCAACAGCGACATCAGCAGGCACTCGTTCAGATCATTCAACACAATCAAGTGGTGAATGAGGCCTTATCCAGGATTGTAGCCAGCCACACTGCTACAAACACTCAGCTGATTGCCAGTTTAAATAATTTGAGCAGCAATATTGCTATGATGGGAGCTCAGCAAGTTACCTCCAGCTCGGGGACCACGACCCCTGTTCAAACGCCAGTAACCTCCCCTGTCCGGCGTTCCTCAAGAGCACGTGCCAGTGAGCCAGCACCCAGCACACACAAGCGAAAAAAATAACACCAATCTTTTTGTGCAAATAAATACAAAAATGTTAAAAAAACACATTCCTGTGTCCGTCTCCAAAATTTTTTAAGCTGGTCTGTATGTATGTAGTTATGTTTTTCAAGGGTAATGACTGTAAATGTTTTGTTAGCATCAACTAAGCACAATGGACACACCACTATAAACAACAAACAGTAAGTAACAGAACACACAATAGAAAGTAGAGCAAAGTGTTTAGTGAAGGATAATTACAGCATAATAAAACTTACCTGTAAAATATCGCAGGATCACTTCTTGACGTACCTGCCTCCCTACAATTGTACTCACACTGTCACCAGATGTATCTAACTCCTCTGCTTGCTGACTGCTTTCTCCCTCACCATGTGCCAGATGTTGACTTAAACACAGATTATGGAGAAAACAGCAGCAGAACACAATCCGAGTCACCTTTGAGGGACTATACAACAAAAGGCCACCAGATTTATCCAGACACCGAAAACGTGACTTCAGCACCCCAAAACATCTTTCTATCACATTCCGCGTAGCCTTATGTGCATGATTATAACTGTGTTCAGCAGGAGAATCAGGTTGGGACAATGGAGTAAGGAGCCAAGAGTAGCAGCCGTAACCCCCATCACCTGAAAAACATATATAGTCAACATTAGGACATATGTTAGATTATTCTATCACCTCCTCCAAAATCTAGGCTGTGGTTAAAAGACATACACACATAACATTTTCAACATACCCAACAGCCAGCCATCAGGCATTTGTCCCTCCTCAAATTTATCGAAGAGCGATGACTGACTGAGGATGAAGGAGTCATGGCAGGCACCAGGGTAACCTGCAACAACACTCATAATTTTTAAATTTGCATCACAGACCACCTGGACATTAGTTGATTGATCCATATGCCTATTAGTATATATATACTGGCGGCCCTTAGGTGATCTCAGCTGAACGTGTGTGCAATCTATGGCCCCCAGCACATTGGGCATGCCTGCAAGCTCATAGAAAGCTACCCTGACAGCACTCCACTCCGACTCCTCAGTAGGGAAGCAGATTGAGGCTTTAATGTGTGGCTCCAACACATCCAAAACCTGAGTGGACATTAAATAAGCTAAGGTGAGTGTCATGTTAGGTATTCTCTACAATACTGTGGTGTTTCAACTTACACAAGCAACACTTAGCCATAACCGCATATGTATTTTTAGACTCACCTGCATCAAAAATCTTGAAAAGGTGGGCTGTGAGATCCCAATGACGTCGCCTGCCACAGCCTGGAAGCTCCCAGTAGCCATAAAGTGTAACACAGCCAGGAGTTTGTGTAGGCCTGAGACAGAGCGAGAGCGTGCTGTCTCAGGGTCTATGCCCAGTTTGACAAGGTCATACAGGTGGAAAATGTTGTTTCTATTTAGGCGGAACATCTGTATGACCCTATCATCGGACAATGCATTTAAGTTTAAACGCCCTCTAAAAAAACGAGGCTGGCGCAGCCTCCGCGGTACCTGGACAACCTGTTGGCCATGTTCACTTACCTGGTCCTGATTCCTGGAAGCCTCATGGAGCAGTCTAACGTATCCCACAGCCAACAAAAAACCATTGCCACACACTACAGCCGCCATTTCAGAGTGAGAGTAGTTCAGAATGTGCCTGAAACACTTTTATAGGCCCAAAAAAACAGGTGTGAGTAATGGATAATTAAGTTCACATGTAAACGCGGTTTTCAAAGGCTGGCGCGTTTTTTTTTAGGAAAAAAATGCGAATCGTAATTTTTCGCGGCCGCGAAATCATTTTCGCGGCAGCAAATGCAATTACGAATGGTTAGTAAATGACCGAGATTCATATCTAAACAGGCGTAATTTGACCGATGGTGTATTCATTCGTAATTTTGAACTTGGACTAGCAAAAAAATACGAATGACCTCATCACTGCCGTGATTAGTGTTTAGTAAATGACCGAGATGACACTTTGAAGAAAAAACGCCATCTCGGTCAAAATCGGGAGCTTAGTAAATATACTCTTTCAATGTACAATATACAAATAGTAGTACTCTTCTTAATATGTCCTGAGCCATAGAGTATAAATGTATGATACTCCTAAAGGGAAAAACATGACATAATTAGACAAATGCCCCAAAAAGTATAATTCCACATGCAATTAGAATAATGTGGCTATACATTTTATGATTCAGTCTTTCCCAGAAATGTATGACATGAAACAGCGCTCAAAGAGATGACATATAACCAGAGCTGTAACTAGACTTTTTGGTGCCCTGTGCCAGAAGGAGAATTGGCACCCCCAATTTTTCCAATAAGGACATAAGTTGCATGCCTCGTGGGGAAGAGGCATAAAAAAAATTGATCCCAGAGAAAGCTCATGCTATGATGCCCCTTCCCACATCTATATGAAAGCAGCACTACACAGAGGAACCCCTTTTAGTGGGAACCAATACAATACTATAAACAAAAGATATCTACAGGGTGCTAGAATGGACCGATGAATGATGGATTCAGCGAGAAGCTTGAACTTGGAAGTCCATTTAAAAGAACCCATTTGGTTTCTTGATGATGATATTGTTCTCCTTATGATGTAGGTATTTCAATAGGGAGAAATCCTGGAAAATACCCTCTTATTCAGGTGTAAGCTCCTTGAGTTCAATAAAATCCACGTGAGATCAATATTCTCGCATGTATAGGTGACCAAAAGTGTACTCGCCCCAGCGCAAGAGTTGGGGAGCATTACACTTTTGATCCCATGTCAGAATATTGATCTCACATGGATGTAATTGAACTCAAGGAGCTTTGGGTGCTTTCAGATCCCATACACCACTAGTGATATTTCCTGGATTTTTGAAGCTTGGGCTGATTCTACCAAAAAGTCTTTTGGTCATAGATCACTACAGGATAAACTTTGTCTGTAGGTCCTACTGGGCAGAACACACTGAGTTGTTATTCTGAATAGATCCTTCCGGTACTTGCCCTTTAGGAGTCAGCTTTTGTAATTTTGTGATACCTACTCCTGATGAAGTCCCATAGACAAAATGCATAGAACAGGCATGTCCAAACTGCGGCCCTCCAGCTGTTGAGAAACTACACATCCCAGCATGCCCTAACACAGCTTTAGCATTCTCTGACAACAAAACTGTGCCAGGAAATGCTGTGATATGTAGTTTCACAACAGCTGGAGGGCCGCAGTTTGGACATGTCTAGCACAGGGATTTTGAATCACATGTCCATTGTCCAATTATGTGAGGAGTTCCTGCCCTTTTGAGCTCACACATGAAAAAGAGGGTATTTTCCCAGAGATAGATAGATAGATATACATAAAAATAAACCTACCCTAAGGGGATGGAAAAGGGGGTTGACATAATGCCATCATTACCAATGCGTGGCTTACGTTGCATGAATGATAACCCCCAAACAGAGAAACGGATCAAAATTTGGATTGCACCTCCAGTGGGTAGAATTTTATTAACTACAAAAATGGTCTTGTCACTTTGTACCATATTTATCACTCAGTGACTGAATGACTCATCACTAATTCTCTTATTTCCCGATAAGTTAGGAAGCTGAAATTTAACATAGGTATTCTTCAGGTGGGAAATAGGAAAATTAAGTAATTCAACTTTTTATAAACCTCCCCTAAGGAGATGAACAGTAAGTTGACATAATGACGTCATTACCGATGCATGGCTTGCGTTGCATGAATTATATTGCCCAAACAGACAACAGGATCAACATTTGGACTCCAGTGTGTAGAATTTAATAAACCAAAAAAATGGTCCTGTCACCTTTTACCGTATCTGCTATGGGTGTTCCTCGAGTAATGCCAAGAACCATGGTTTAATATTTACTTATATTAAGACGCCTCAAATTTACATCTCTAGAGATTTACCACATTTTTAACACTCATTTATATTTACAATCGTGAAAAACAGAAACTCTTGTGCGAAGAATGGGTAGAACAGCTAGTATATGTTATACACACACATTTATAGAACACAGCAAGAAAATGGATTTGGACACAAATCCTCTTTATGTCACATTCATGCACTTAACTTGAGATCTCGCTGTTATTCAGTTACAATGCTCTTTATTAAATAACACATTTCAATGTACTGCCATGCCCAGGATTCAAACCTATAACCTATTGCATTCTAGTCAAACACCCTTCTCATTGAGCTATATGAGCCTGCATAAAAGTTAAGAGATTTCTAACTATATGAAGCCACCTGTACTTCAGCATTGCATTGCATTGCAATTAAGTAGATCTATGTAGTGTGCAGGCACACATCTGATCCCTCACACTACATAGATCTGCTCAGCTGCAATACTGATAATGTTTTCACAAAGTACAGGGTAAGATTTAAATAGCATTCTCTAGCTTAGAATTCTCTAGCTTTCTATGCAAGGGCAGATACAGTAGCTCAATGAATAGAGTGCCTGCCTACAGTGCCACAGGTAAAGAGTATGTCATCATCTTGAAATGTAATAAAGGATAGTGTGACACAGGATAGTGTGACTGAATAACAAAGAGCTCTCAAGTTAAGGTCATGAATGTTGTATAGGTATTAGCAATAAAAGGGACAGTCAGGAGTTGCTGGGCTTCAAAAAGGGGGAAAGCTGTAACTGAAAGTAATTAAACAGATAATCGACAAGTGCCACCAACAGCGCCCCCTACCCTGCAGCGCTATGTGTGGTGGCACACTCCACAAACACCTAGTTACAGCCCTGCATATATGTATGTACCTTGGTGTTATAAACCTTGATAGGTTAAAGCACTTATTACCATAGATGTAGTGGATCATAGCGAAAGATTATCAAGGTTGTATGCAAACTTGTTCTGTTACTACTGCCCTCCTGTGTGCCAGGGGGCAGTGAGCAAGAGGGTGAGTACACAGACTGGTCTATCCTTGATAATAAAAGAAAGTAAAGTGCTGTGAATCTGCTGTTGGGGGTTCACTGGATAGTGTCCTGTTAGGTAGATGTCATTGCAGGTTTCTGGTTATTCAGGCTATTGATGAGAGGTCACATGAAATGTAAGTATGTATATAGGGATATGTAATCATAAGAACATACCCAGTAAAGATCAAATGTAATCAAATGAAAATACCAACAAGAAACATGCAAAGATACCAGTCGCCCAAGGTCTCCTGCAGGACGTGTCCCTGAGGTCCGATCTGTGCACAGATAACGGACCACTTACATGAATGAAGACGTATGTTTCATAGGCAAAAGCAGAGGTAGTTTCTGGTTGCACAGAACCCCCCTCCTCTTGGCCAGTGGCTCAAATTATGACAACAATAGCAATGGTCAGGGGCGGGATGGCCATTCTGCTCACCAGGAAGGTTCCTAATAGGCCAACGTGTCTGTGGGGCCTGTTTTGTGTGTTGTTATGTGGCCTCACCCTCCACATGACAGGCAGCCCACTGCACTCAGTACACTGCATTGTCCCCATTCAATCTGTTATTCCATCTCTGCAGTACAACAACTCTGCCATCCAGTGATGCTGCTATGGCTACAAGGTATGTTATACCTCTTGTGCTGCCCCTGTCAGGTCACTTTTACAAGATTTGACTAGGCCACTTTTAGTTACCAATCCGCCGCTGGTCTTTAGCAAAAGATTCAACAACCAGGCCCTGAGGAGGGATTCCGCCCTGCTCATCAGATCCTTCCCTCTCATCAGACCGGACCCCATTATTCCATAAATTTTACAGGCTGGTTTTCCATCCCAACCCGCCACTGACAATTGTATATAATACGTTTAGCGCTACCGCCACATCATGCAGTGTAAGGGACAGAGCAGAGCTGCTGCATATGCCCAGTGGTAGCAGTTTCTTCTACCAAGTTTGCTGTGTGTGAGATCTGAGTCCTCAATCAGTGCACTGGACCAGAAAGTAGCTATCAGAAGAAGAGACAGAAGCCTTACCACGCGTGGGAGAATGTGTGCTTAGAAATTACACTTGTGTCTGCTACTGGTTCTATTATGTTTGTGTATTTATTTATTATGGTATGTTTAACCTTTTCCTGACCACTAACTTATATTATTTAAAACATTTTGATACAGCCTATACTATATAGACCATCTATTGTGTTAACTATTAATACTGTATTCCATACAGTATCCAGTGTACAAAATGACCAATGTTTACATTAATGTTCAGGGTCGTTACTAGGTTCTTCTGCCATTCCCCCAGACTCCCGCACTTGTTCCAATGTTCCACAGAGTAGGAGACAGTGGACTGAATTTGGAAACTCACCTCTAGAAATCCTGTGTTTGCCACTGTGTTTCACCCTTTTTGGGCTTGCTCACGTCCTGCGGATGCAAACTTGTTTTATAAACTGAATATTAAAGGATTACATTTCACAGACTTTCAGTTATATGAATTAATTATCACAAGTAATTGTTGGTTTACATTTATGTGTCCTGTCAAACTACGCATTTTATTTCTGTAACTTGTTCAGTATGATGATTCTATAAAATCTTAACTATGCAGTTGTGGGTCAATCAGTGCTAGTTTTACTTTATAGTCATGAAAACCGTGTCAGTCTGATTATTAGGTATGATTTACCACTGCAGCGACTGAGCTTCTGCCCTGTATCAGGTCCCTTGCAGAAACAGTAAGCCACCTATTGGTGGAGAATTTCTCTACCCTGGCTATATGTCCTAAACGTTTAACACCTACCACAGACCTAAACCTTGCCCACTTAACATCATACATAGTAATAAATGTAGACACAGAGGCTTGTGTTTGGCGCATACATTACAAATGAACTGGAAATTTAAATCATCAAATCAAGGTGGCAACAAAAGCATTCTCCCGTCTGCTGTACTATCCAGTGATGGCACATGTTGCCGTCAGAGTTGTGTAGGCATATCTCCCACATGTTAGGTACCCCTGCCAGGGTACTGAAACAAGTCATACCGCTGTAACATGTATCTGCACATGATTATGCTTTTCCAATAATCACACGATCACTAAAGAAACAGTCAAACGATGAGACGGGTGGGTCGGAAATGACTGCCCACAGAAAACGAAGGGAAGTGCACTCATCGGACTTATACTATGCCGGACAAAAGTCCTCCCGGTGCTTTGCATTTTACGGTGCTTTGGGGTTTATTCATAAAGCAGAGAAAAGCCCTGTTTTGCTGGAAACTGGGCTTTTCTCTGCTTTGGGCTATTCACAGAGCAGGTTACCATGGAAAAGAACCTGCCTTCTCCAGCAGCACCCCCACTCCGTGCCTGAATTGCATCCCCATACTGATTGTATTAAATAAATTATTTTCAAGACAAAATCCGTATACCAGAGATCCACCTCCGCAGTCCATCACTTTGTGTTCCTGAATGAACTGTTGTGGAATTCTAAATAATAATTATGGAGAGAACATCTAAACAGAGGCGTCACAGACCTCTTTTGTACCTGGTGCGGCAGGGGCGTACCCACGTGAGAGGGGCATGGCTTCGCAGGAGGTGCGTGGCTAAGTGCCCCTACCCGCATTTTCATCACTCCGTGAGCCGTGGCCTGCCCCCGGAGACTGGCATGTCTGCAGTGCCAGCTCCTACATGTTGATAGGAGACGGGTTGCTGCTCGTAATGCTCGTACTGTTACAATGCAGCACCCACCTCCTTTCACTGAGCAGGAGCCGGCACTTTGGTGTTACCCCTCGGCGGATGACACCCAGGTGCAGGCCGCACCACCCGCACCCACCCTGTTACGCCACTGCATCTAAACACTGCACTTTAGAAGGATCCTAGGCTACAATGTTGGTAAATAATTGCACATCATAGGTGAGGAAAGTACATATTTAAACAGATCCTACTATGCTAAACAGTAAGATCTGACATACAGCCATGGTCAAAGGTTTTGAGAATGACAACAGTATTAGTTTTCACAAAGTTTGCTGCCTCAGTGTTTTTAGACCTTTTTGTCAGATGTTACTATGGTATACTGAAGTAAAATTACAAACATATCAAATGTCAAGGGCTTTTATTGACAATTACATTAAGTTTATGCAAAGAATCAATATTTTCAGTGTTGACCCTTCTTTTTCAAGACATCTGCTATTCAACCTGGCATGCTGACAATCAACTTCTGAGCCACATACTAATGGCCGTCCATTCTTGCCTAATCAATGCTTGGAGTTTCTCAGAATTTGTGGGTTTTTGTTTGTCCACCCGCCTCTTGAAGATTGAGCACAAGATCTTAATGGGATTAAGGTCTGGGAAGTTTCCTGGCCTTGGACCCAAAATTTTGATGTTTTGTTCCCCGAGCCACTTAGTTATCACTTTTGCCTTATGACAAGGTGCACTTTCATGCTGGAAAAGGCATTGTTCATCACCAAACTATTCTCGGATGGTTGGGAGAAGTTGCTCTTGCAGGATGTTTTGGTACCATTCTTTATTCATGGCTGTGTTCTTAGGCAAAATTGTGAGTAAGCCCACTCCTTAGCTGAGAAGCAACCCCATACATGAATGGTCTCAGGATGCTTTACTGTTGGCATGACACAGGACTGATGGTAGCACTCACCTTTCTTTCTCCGGACAAACGTTTTTCCAGACGCCCCAAACAATCTGAAAGGGGATTCAGTAGAGAAAGTGACTTCGCCCCAGTCCTCAGCAATCCAATCCCTGTACCTTTTGCAGAATATCAGTCCATCCCTGATGGTTTTTCCGGAGAGAAGTGGCTTCTTTGCTGCCCTTCTTGACACCAGGCCATCCTCCAAAAGTATTTGCCTCACTGTGCATGTAGATGCACTCACACCTGCCTGTTGCAATTCCTGAGCAAGTTCTGCTGAATCAATTTAAGGAGATGTCCTGGTATTTACTGGATGTTCTTGGGTGCTCTAAAGCCTCCTTCACAACTATTGAACCTCTCTCCATGAAGTTCTTGATGATCTGATTGTCACAACTGAGGGCTGAGGCTGACCTGAGGAGGCCTCAGTTGTAGGGGATGGAGTGTACGTGAACCGGGATGGTTGGATAGGGTTCTTAGACATGCAGGGGATTAAGCACTGAAGCCCGAAGGCGTGACGAAGACAACGTGGTAAAATAAAGTCTGTTTATTAAACACACGGTTCTGATACACCTAGGCAGTTCAGGTAATTCAACGGTAGATTGTGCAATGAAAACAACAGTACAGTTCCTTTAGCACAGTGGTAGAAGGATATTGTGGCAATATAGAATGAGTTGGTAATAAAGTCACTGCAAGACCCGGAGATGTAATGTCCGTGGGCCACAACTAACCACTGTAGAGGGAAACAAGCAGGTACTGACCAGCAGGTTATACTCTGAGAGCTGGAGTCGAGATAGATGCAAAGAGGTTGAGAAAAACACAGAAGAACTGCCATGGATGCCGGATGGAACTGGACCAGACGGGAAGGTGTAGCAGAACTCACCGATGATGTTAGAGTCCGATGGTGATTACCGATGGAGCTAGAGGTCGATGGCAGAACACCGATGGAGCTAGAGATCGATGGCAGAACACCGATGGAGCTAGAGATCGATGGCGGAAAACCAATGGAGCTAGAGATCAATGGCGGAACACTGATGGTGATGAGTATTTGTTAGGGTCTCCTGCCCTGTGCTGCCACGTCGTCATGGCAACCGGGAGACAAGTGCTAGTGGAGCAACCTGAGCGCAGCTGATACTCCGGTTCGGGTCTTTTGCTGTGCAGTGGTTATAGGCTCTGTGCACGGCAGGGGATCCGGTGCTGGTTTTTGTGCTCACAGTCTGTGAGGTCTGAGTGGGGCGTGGACAGCACCTGCTTTATAAGGCCTCTTTTCAGGGTAAGCAGATGCTGCTGAATCTCTGTTGGTTAGTCAGTTCATGAAAGTTAGCCAGTACTGTGTAGCTTTGTATTTGTTTGTTACTTACTGCAAATAGGCCTGGGGATTTGGTATTACACTCTGCCAATCCAGACCTAGCAGTAAGACTGGAGTCAGTCGTTTAGCTTGCTGGGGTTCTGTTATTACTCTGTGAACTTAGCAAGTTTGCGGCTGTATTCTAACACTTGCCTGTCTAATCCTGTCTCACTGTGCTAGGTGTCAGGGGTCAGTTTAGTGGCAGTAAGCTTAAACCTGTGCACTGCAAGTGAGAATCAGGATTGTGGAGGCTCTCCTTGTGTCTATCATTCCATCTCTGACCAAGGAGTTTACTGCCACACCCGTTGGTAACCCTTTAGGGTTTTGCTGTTGCCCTTAGCAACAGCATTTCGGGTTCTCTACGTATTAAAACACAACATCTTGCTTTTTACATCTGAGCAGTTCTAATACAAGGGAGATACCCAGTTCCTTAGCCTCTGGGCTTCTCTGTTCACTGTGTGTGTATTTTGTTACCCTATCACCTTCTGTGTACGTTATGTCATATTCCCCAGTTTGTCTGTGAGTCCATTTGTTTTGCATAACAGTTCAAACACCAGTACATTCCTGCAGACACTGGAGTGCATAACAGTTCTGACACTAGTACTTTCCTGCAGGCACTGGTGTGCATAACATATTCAGCAGCCTAATACTCCTGTTGAAATTTTGTGGGAATATGGAGCATACCCCTCAAAATACGTTGCAACAGGTGGTCGATCAGGTGCAGGTCCTGACTCGACAATTTAATGATTTGTCCATTAAAATGCACACCTCCCAGGCTGCTGGCGGAGCTCCCGCAGCAGCAGCACCTGCAGGGGTTAAGGAGCCGAAAGTAAATCTCCCGGATCGTTTTTCTGGAGATCGCTCGCAGTTCTTTTGTTTCAAGGAGAGCTGCAAGTTATACTTCCGGCTTAGGCCTCAGTCTTCTGGGTCGGAGATTCAGCGGGTGGGCATAGTGATTTCCTTGCTACAAGGAGACCCACAGGTCTGGGCATATGGGTTGCAGCCTGACTGTCCGTCGCTTAAAAGTGTTGATGCTTTTTTTACGGCACTGGGCATGTTGTATGATGACCCTGACAAGACGGCCTCAGCCGAGGCTCAGATTTCGATCCTTAAGCAAGGGCGAAGGCCAGTTGAGGTTTACTGTACGGAGTTTCGGAGGTTGGCCCATGATACCCAGTGGAATGACCCAGCCCTGAGACACCAGTACCGAAGAGGTCTTTCTAACCAGATAAAGGACCAACTGGTACAATATCCCTTGCCTGATAGCTTGGATCAGCTCATGCAGTTATCCATCCGGGTGGATAGACGGCTGAGAGAGCGTAGGCTTGAAAGGGAGACTGAGATTTCCTTCCTTCCCAAGGGAACCTCAGACTCTGAGGAATTTTCCGAGGAGCCTATGCAGATTGGGGCTACCCGCCTCTCCTTGCGTGAGAAGACGCGGAGGAGACAGCAGGGGTTGTGTTTGTACTGTGGGAATAAAGGTCATGTGGTAGTATCATGCCCAGAAAAGCCGTAAAACTTCAGGGCCTGAGGGTGATGGGAAATATCCTGTCAGGCCAGAAGTCAGAATTTCCCAAGAAGACTTTTATCATTCCGGTGACCTTGAAGATCCTCGGTCAAACTGTCAAGACTGAGGCCTTTGTGGACAGTGGGGCCGACGGGGTTTTTATGGACCCCCAATTCGCCCTGAAACACTCTGTTCCCTTAGTACCCTTGGCATCGGAAATTGAGATTTGTGGGTTAAACGGGAAACCATTATCCCAAGGTAAAATTACCTCTTGCACTAGCCAGATTTCTTTGTTTATTGGAGCCACACACTCTGAAAAATTGTCCTTTTATGTGACTGTCTGTACTTTTGCCCCATTGGTGTTGGGGTTACCCTGGTTAAGGGCCCACAATCCTCAATTTGACTGGGTCTCTGGGGAGATTCTTAGTTGGGGTACTGATTGTTTCAGGAGTTGCTTGAGCCTTCCAGTCAGGCTCTCGCAGCTAAGTTTGCCAGGATTGCCAGGGTGTTATGCAGATTTTGCGGACGTGTTCTCCAAAAAAGTTGCAGAGGTACTACCTCCCCATCGCCCCTATGACTGTGCCATTGATTTGTTGCCAAATGCTAAGCTTCCCAAGAGCAGGTTGTACTCCCTGTCACGTCCTGAGACTCAGGCTATGGCAGAGTACATTCAGGAGAACTTGGCTAAGGGATTTATCAGACCTTCACAGTCTCCAGTTGGGTCGGGGTTCTTCTTCGTGGGTAAAAAGGACGGTTCGTTGCGACCCTGCATCGACTTCAGGGAATTGAACCGTATCACGATTAAAAACTCATACCCACTGCCTCTCATTTCGGTCTTGTTTGACCAGCTTCGTACTGCCACCATTTTTTCTAAGATTGACCTACGCGGTGCGTACAATCTAATCCGAATAAGAGAGGGGGATGAATGGAAGACTGCCTTTAATACCCACTCAGGGCATTATGAATATTTGGTGATGCCTTTTGGGCTCTGTAATGCCCCGGCAGTCTTCCAGGATTTCATGAATGATGTGCTCAGGGAATATTTGGATAGATTCTTAGTTGTATACTTAGATGACATCCTAATCTTCTCCCATTCCCTGGAGGAACATCGGAAGCATGTACGCTTAGTCCTCCAGAAACTCAGAGACCACCGGCTTGGGGCGAAGCTGGAGAAGTGCGAATTTGAAGTTCAGCAAATCGCATTTCTAGGATATATTATCTCCCCAGAAGGTTTCCAAATGGAGGGTTCCAAGGTACAGGCAGTCCTGGATTGGGTGCAGCCCACTAGTTTGAAGGCGCTTCAGCGTTTCCTGGGCTTTGCGAATTTTTATAGACGATTTATCGCTGGATTTTCGTCTATAGTGGCGCCCTTGGTGGCACTCACTAAGAAAGGGGCGGATGTTGCTCACTGGTCTTGTGAGGCTAAAGCGGCTTTTGCCCGTCTCAAAAGGGCATTTGTTTCGGCCAAGGTGCTGCGACACCCAGATCCAGAGCGTCCTTTTGTGGTGGAGGTGGATGCCTCTGAGATGGGTATTGGGGCAGTGCTTTCTCAGATGGGAGTGTCTGATAATCGCCTTCATCCCTGTGCTTACTTTTCCCGTAAATTTTCGCCTGCCGAGATGAATTATGACGTGGGTAACCGGGAATTGTTGGCTATTAAGGATGCACTCGAGGAGTGGAGACACTGGCTTGAGGGGGCTAAGTTTGTGGTCTCAATTCTCACTGACCATAAGAATCTGGCATATTTAGAGTCAGCGAAGCGTCTCAATGCCAGGCAGGCACGATGGGCTTTGTTTTTTGCTCGCTTTAATTTTTTGATAACATATCGCCCTGGGTCAAAAAACATCAAGGCTGATGCGCTCTCGCGGAGTTTTGCTCCAATCCAGGAGACCACCGAGGAGCCGTTGCCCATTGTTTCCCCATCATGTATTAAAGTGGGCATTACCCAGGACCTCTTATCATTAGTCCTTAGAGCACAGGAGCAGGCTCCTCCAGACCTTCCGGTAGGTCTTTTGTTTGTGCCTCCTAGGTTAAGACAGCGAGTGTTCCTGGAATTCCATGCCAAGAAGTCGGCAGGTCACCCGGGTATTGCCAGAACTCGGGAGTTGCTATCTAGGGCGGTGTGGTGGCCCTCGGTGGCTAAGGATGTGGATCAGTGGGTTCGGGCATGTGACATCTGTGCCCGA
Organism: Pseudophryne corroboree; assembly: GCF_028390025.1. Taxonomy (NCBI): domain Eukaryota; kingdom Metazoa; phylum Chordata; class Amphibia; order Anura; family Myobatrachidae; genus Pseudophryne; species Pseudophryne corroboree. The sequence goes on from NC_086451.1 coordinate 378,032,869, forward strand.
AATAAGACTCCTAGAGGGGTTCCTGTTGGCCCATTACATCCACTCTCTATCCCATCTAAGCCATGGACCCACATTTCAATGGATTTTGTGGTGGACTTGCCCAAATCCTCGGGGATGACAGCCATCTGGGTTGTCGTTGACAGGTTTTCGAAGATGGCGCACTTCGTTCCACTGGTTGGGCTGCCATCAGCCAGACGCCTGTCTGAATTATTTATGCTGCATGTTGTGCGTCTCCACGGGTTGCCACTTGATGTGGTCTCTGACCGCGGATCCCAGTTTGTGGCCAAATTCTGGAGGGCATTTTGTTCCGATCTCCAGATTTCTGTCAGCTTGTCGTCAGGCTACCATCCGCAGTCTAATGGGCAGACTGAAAGGGTGAACCAGTCCTTGGAGCAGTTCCTCAGGTGTTATGTCTCCAAGTGTCAGACTGACTGGGTTGCTCATCTGTCCATGGCGGAGTTTGCCTATAACAACGCGGCTCACTCTGCTACAGGGATCTCTCCCTTCCTTTGTGTGTATGGGCATCATCCTAAGGCCAATTCTTTTGACCCCCTGGACTCCACGCCTGGTGGTTCCTCTGTGGTTTCGGTCCTTAGAGGTATTTGGCGGAAAGTGAAGAAAGCCCTTGTGTCTGTGTCATTAGTGACCAAAAGGGTTTTTGATAAGCGGAAAAGACCCTGCAGCTTCAAATTAGGAGACTTCGTCTGGTTGTCTACCAAGAATTTGAAGTTGAGACAGCCATCTCATAAGTTAGGGCCCCGGTTCATCGGCCCTTATAAGATCACCAGGGTTATCAATCCGGTGGCATTTCAGTTAGATCTGCCCCGTTCTTTGGGTATCAATAAAACATTTCATTGTTCCCTTTTAAAACGGGCGATTAGTAATCCTTCTTCCAGTGGAAGACCTTCCCCTCTTCTGATACGTGGCCAGAGGGAGTTTGTTGTTGAAAGGATTCTTGACTCCAAGGTGGTTCGGGGTCGGCTGTCATTTTTGGTGCACTGGAAGGGGTATGGCCCGGAGGAGCGGTCGTGGGTGCGCAGTTGTGATCTTCATGCCCCCAGACTGATACGCTCTTTCTTCTCGCAGTTCCCCGATAAACCCGGTGGTAGGGGTTCTTTGACCCCTCGTCAGAGGGGGGGTACTGTTAGGGTCTCCTGCCCTGTGCTGCCACGTCGTCATGGCAACCGGGAGACAAGTGCTAGTGGAGTAACCTGAGCGCAGCTGATACTCCGGTTCGGGTCTTTTGCTGTGCAGTGGTTATAGGCTCTGTACACGGCAGGGGATCCGGTGCTGGTTTTTGTGCTCACAGTCTGTGAGGTCTGAGTGGGGCGTGGACAGCACCTGCTTTATAAGGCCTCTTTTCAGGGTAAGCAGATGCTGCTGAATCTCTGTTGGTTAGTCAGTTCATGAAAGTTAGCCAGTACTGTGTAGCTTTGTATTTGTTTGTTGCTTACTGCAAATAGGCCTGGGGATTTGGTATTACACTCTGCCAATCCAGACCTAGCAGTAAGACTGGAGTCAGTCGTTTAGCTTGCTGGGGTTCTGTTATTACTCTGTGAACTTAGCAAGTTTGCGGCTGTATTCTAACACTTGCCTGTCTAATCCTGTCTCACTGTGCTAGGTGTCAGGGGTCAGTTTAGTGGCAGTAAGCTTAAACCTGTGCACTGCAAGTGAGAATCAGGATTGTGGAGGCTCTCCTTGTGTCTATCATTCCATCTCTGACCAAGGAGTTTACTGCCACACCCGTTGGTAACCCTTTAGGGTTTTGCTGTTGCCCTTAGCAACAGCATTTCGGGTTCTCTACGTATTAAAACACAACATCTTGCTTTTTACATCTGAGCAGTTCTAATACAAGGGAGATACCCAGTTCCTTAGCCTCTGGGCTTCTCTGTTCACTGTGTGTGTATTTTGTTACCCTATCACCTTCTGTGTACGTTATGTCATATTCCCCAGTTTGTCTGTGAGTCCATTTGTTTTGCATAACAGTTCAAACACCAGTACATTCCTGCAGACACTGGAGTGCATAACAGTTCTGACACTAGTACTTTCCTGCAGGCACTGGTGTGCATAACAGTATTGATGGCGGAACACCGATGGTGCTGGAGATCTGCAAACAACGGGAGTGGAGAGATACCAAACACTGCTGGAAGCTGGAAGCCGATGTAGGAATCACAGCAGATAACCAAGGAGCAGAGCTGGAACAACGGAAGTCAGGCTGCACCGCAAGCTGGTAACCGGTGTGGGTCTCTAAGTGGAGCTGAATCACAGGAGTTGAACACAGGAGCTGGAATACCTGGAGACTCGAACTGTACAGACAGGAGAGACATGTGTACAAGGTTTGACAACCAAAGCACTGACAATTATCCAGCCCTGGAGCAGGATATTTATCCCAGCTGGTGAGCAGGGATTTGCTGGATAATTAGGCAGAATTCAGAGTGCAGCTGCTGGGTAATCAGGCAGAGTCCAGAGTGCAGCTGATAGGCTGTAAAGCAACATGTGATGAATCCAAACATGGCTGCGCCCATGTTTGAATCTGGAGGGAAAGTCTGTTTGAACTTTAGCATGTGAGAGACTGAGGCCATGTTACACAGCGTGTTGCACACAGACAGCGCAGGTGGAATCCAGGCTTGGAGCGCTGGGCCATTCTCAGGAGACACTTGGAAGGTAAGAAATGGCGATGAATTACCCGGATCGTGACACTGATAAATGGTTCATTTAGATGAAATCTTACTAGCAGCAATATCCTTGCCTGTGAAGCCCTTTTTGTGCAAAGCAATTATGACTGCACGTGTTTCCTTGCAGGTAACCATGGTTAACAGAGGTAAAACAATGATTTCAAGCACCACCATACTTTTAAAGCTTCCAGTCTGTATTTCTAACTCAATCAACATAACAGATTGATCTCCAGCCTTGTCCTAGTCAACACTCTTATCTGTGTTAATGAGAGAATTTGTCATGGTCTCCAGCGACTTAAACCCCATACCCCGTCCTTTACCTTCCCGGACGCTTTGCTGTTTCAGCCGCTGTTTGCGGCTCTCCAGAAGTCGCAAGATGGCGTCTTCCGCAGTGCCTCCTGCGCCTGAGTCGCTGGCTGAGGACGATCCTCTGTGTCTGGAATGGCTGCAGCCTTCAGACGGGAACCTCTTGCAGTTACAGACACCATCTTCTTCCCACTTCTTCTATGCTGATTCTGGACACTTCCTCTCCAGCAGTGATCACCAGACTCCAGCCTCCAATCACTGACCTCCTCAGGGTATAAAGCCCACAGGACTTTGTTGTTCAAACAGCCAGAACTTTGAGTCCTTACTCTGGACTAGTACTCTTAGTGCATGTGCTCCTGCTTGTTCCTGGCTCTCCAGCTCAGTGCATTACATCGGTTCCACCCGGTTCTGCTGCACCGGTTTCAGCCCAGATTATTACTCCGGTTCCAGCCGGTTCTAGCCTGGATCATCCTGCCGGTTTAAGCCCGGTCGCCATCTGGTTCCAGTCCGGTCACCTGCCAGTACCAGCCCGGTCCCCATCCGGTTCCAGTCCAGGAACCATCCAGTTCAAATCCAGTCACCTGCCGGTTCCAGTCCGGCCACCATCTGGTTCCAGTCTGGTCTCCATCCGGTTCCATTCCAGGCACCATCCAGTTCCAGTCCAATCCCCATCCGGTTCCAGTCCAGTCACCACCCGGTTCCAGTACGGTCACCTGTCGGTTCCAGTCCGGTCTTCTCATCTCAGCATTACTCCTATGAGGAGAAACTACCTGCGACCTCCCTGTTTTCTCCCGACCAACATCAAACCTACACCAGTTCCTGACTTCTCATTGGATACAGCATCAAGTTCAGCTAGGTCGATGACAGTAAGTTCTGGCCTGATGGATCCAAGTGGCGATCAGGCTACAGGAGGAGATGTCACGCAAAACATGTTAGACCATTTGGGAAGACAGGAGGTGGCTCAGCCACAGCTCAGGCAGTTTATGCAGGATATGTCAGCCTGCCTGGATCAAATACAGTCACTACTGACCCAACCAACTGCTAATCTGCCTCAACCAGCACCCTCTCCAGCACCTCTCCCAGCTCCAGTTCTGATCTCCTGCCTTCAGTTATCCCTACCAAATCGCTTCGATGGCGATCCCAAACAGTGCAGAGGTTTCATCAATCAGTGCGAGATCCATTTCGAGCTACAAGTAGCTAACTTTCCTACTGCTCGCACTCGGGTGGCGTATATCATCTCTCTGCTCTCTGGCCAAGCACTGGACTGGGCCTCACCACTGTCAGTATCCGGAGCCTTACTGCTGGCGGGTACTCCCGGGGTTACCATCCCGATGGTTGGCGCGGCTGCAGCGGCAGGGAGCTGCTGGCGGTGGGTCCACCTGTATGGGTGTGTGGCTTCCGAGGGCCGGGGGTCTGGAGAGTAAGGTCCTCTAGTGGTGACACAGCATTAGTGTGTCAGAGGCCAGAGCTTGGCTAAAGCTGTGTGCTACAGTTGATTATGTCTCTTGTGCTGGTGGCAGCCATGTTGGAGACCAGAGAATTGCCAATGAAGTTCCAAGTCTGTGGTCAGCCAATCCTGTGTGATCTCCCCTTACAAAAGGGGGCTGCCCAGAGGGAGAGTGCCAGTGCTTCAAGTTACCTCCTTGTGAAATGTTCTCCAGCTCTGTGCTCCCAGGTTGCTTCTGGTGCCCTGGTCCTGGTTTCTCTCATCTATCAGTTACTTAACGCTGCTGCAGTCCTACCGTCTAAGTCCGTCGCCACTCGTGGAAGCGCCCACAGGGTCCCAGGTCGTAGAGGAGCTTCAGGTTCTAACGGTGATTCCCGTGGACGTCTTTCAGTTACAAACCACAATCTCCACTTCTTTAAAGTCAAAGTCATTCAGCCTCATCTTTCAATTAAAAACCACAGTCTCCACTTCTTTAAAGTCTAAATCCTGCAGCCTCGTCTTTCATTTACAAACCACAGTCTTCACGTCTTTAAAGTCAACGTTCTTCAGCCTCGTCTATCAATCATAAACCACAGTATTTCAGTTCTTCTTTACCGGAGTTCTTCAGCTTCACTCTTCAAGCCATTTAACCATAGACTCTAGTTCTTTCATCCAGTTTCTTCAATTTCTCCAATATTCGTGTACAGCCTGCTATTCATTAAAACGACAGTTATTTCCCTACGGAGTCCTCCTTTTCTTTATGTTCTCCTGCCAATGCTAACACTTAGTAAGGCCCCCACCCCATGAGGAGGAATTACATTTAGCCACCTCATTTACTCTCTTCACAGACAGCTGTCCCTTCAGCCAAAACTCGGTTGTCGAAACCCCAACTTACGCCGAGCATGACAACCACTCTGGGAGAGATCTGATCCCATCCTCTCCAATTACCCAGAATTCATGTCCACGTTCAGAAGGATCTTTGATGAACCTGGTCGTCCAGTTTCTGCTTCCTCCAATATCCTCCACCTACGGCAAGGGGCCAGACCAGTTAGTCAGTATGTTATCCAATTTCGCATCCTGGCGTCCGAGTTGGATTGGAACAATGACGCTTTGGTAGCCGCCTTCATGAACGGGCTTTCCGACAAAAGTAAGGATGATCTTGTGTCCCGAGATCCACCCACTATCTAGGATGAGCTCACCATTTCTTTATGTAACAAGATCAATCTCGGTCATAGAGAGCGCACAGCTGAACGAACTCGGAGTGATTGTCCCAGAACTCGTTTCATCTCTCAGCAAACCACTCCCTCATCTTCCAATGATTGCTGGGGTTCGCTAATTATTATCAGAAATTTATACGGGGCTTTTCCACTATCGTGGCTCCTATCACCAACCTTACCCGAAAGGGAGCGAACCCAAATATTTGGACGCCAGAGGCAGATAAAGATTTCTCACTTCTAATGAAGGCTTTTACTACTGCACCTGTCCTAAAACAACTGGATGTATCCCGACCCTTTATATTGGAAGTTTATGCATCCACCATCGGTGTTGTGGCAGTTCTTTCCCAGTGCTTTGAGGATGAAAAGATCCATCCCTGCGGGTTCTTTTCCCGGAAATTTTTCCCTGCTTAAAGAAATTATTCTATTGGTGACCAAGAACTCCTAGCCATAAAATTAGCTCTGGAAGAGTGGTGACATCTACTTGAAGGCGCAGTATTTCCAGTAACTATCCTCACTGACCATAAGAATCTCCTTTACTTAAAGACCGCCCAATGCTTAAATCCTCAACAGGCCCGATGGGCAATGTTCTTTTTGAGGTTCAATTTCAAGCTGAAATTTCAAGCTGGAACCCTCAACCAAAGTTCAGATATCTTATCCAGGTCTGGGAACCCTGAAGACTCCAGCTCCGAAGATCATTGCCATACAATCCTGAATCCCATTTCCTTCCAAACAACCACTGCTCCACCCTCTGGAGAATCTTTTGTGGAACCTCATCTTCAAAGACCACTACTTCATTGGGATCACGCCTCCAAGTTCTCCGGCCATATTGGAGTCCAAAAAACTTTTGAGTTCCTTAGACGCAATTACTGGTGGCTCTCTATGAAAAAGGATATTTGGACATTCATAGCCTCCTGTATTGTCTGTGCTCAAAATAAAGTGTCTTGGGGTTTACCTGCCAGTCCTCTACAACCACTTTCCATTCCCAGGTGTCCATGGACCTACGTATCAATGGACTTTGTAACAGATTTACCTGCCTCTAAGAATAACACCATTATTTGGGTGGTAATGGACCGTTTTTCAAAGATGGCTCATTTTGACCCTCTGCCGGGACTTCCTTCTGCACCACTTTTGGCACAGTTATTCATATAAGTGATTTTCAGACTCCATGGTCTGCCCGAAGAGATTGTGTCCAACAGAGGAGTCCAATTTGTAGCAAGATTCTGGAGGTCACTCTGTTCAGCTCCGGGGATCAAGCTAAACTTTTTCTCCACTTATCGGTGGTCATTCCGAGTTGTTCGCTCGCTAGCTGATTTTAGCAGCATTGCACACGCTAGGCCGCCACCTTCTGGGAGTGTATTTTAGCTTAGCAGAATAGCGAACAAAAGATTAGCAGATTTGCTACTACATATTTCTTAGCAGTTTCTGAGTAGCTCCGGACCTACTCACGAATAGCGATCAGTTCAGTCAGTTTCGTTCCTGGTTTGACGTCACAAACACGCCCTGCGTTCGGCCAGCCACTCCCCCGTTTCTCCAGCCACTCCCACATTTTTCCCTGGCACGCCTACATTTTTCCGCAAACGCCGTGAAAGCGCTGAGTTGCCGCCCAGAAACACCCACTTCCTGTCAATCACACTACGAACACTTCAGCGTTGAAAAAACTTAGTTCGCTCGTGAGTAAATCTACTAAGTTCTTAGTAAAATTACAAAGCGCATGCGCTCTGCGTACCACGCGCATGCGCATTTTCCGCCTATTCGCAACGTAGCGAAAATCGGCAATGAGCGAACAACTCGGAATGACCACCATCATCCTCAGTCAAACATCAAACCGAGAGGGTTAATCAAGATCTGGAATTGTTTCTCCGTTGTTACATTTCTTCTGCTCAAGATGACTGGGGCGAACTTTTGCCTTGGGCTGAATTCGCCAACAACTATCATTTCCATTTCTCAACTCAAACCACTTCGTCTCAAGTTAACTATGGACTTCATCCGAAAGCTCCCGAATTACAGACCCTTCCTTATCCCTGCATTCCAACGGTTGATCTCTCTTTACAACACTTCTCCAAGATTTGGAAGGAAGTTCATACAGCCCTCCTAAAAACTTCTTCTAGATATAAGATCCATGCTGATCACAAATGACGAACCATTCCCAAGCTTTCCCCGGGGGACATGGTTTGGTTATCTACCCATAATCTCAGACTGAAGGTTCCTTCAATGAAGTTCGCACCTCACTACATTGGACCTTTCCCCATGGAACAAATCATCAACCCTGTGGCCTATAAATTGAAGCTACCATCTTCTCTACGAACATCAAACTCCTTCCACATCTCCCTCTTAAAGCCATTAATCCTGAATCATTTTCAAGGGCTGGCATTCAGTATGCCACCTATTGGGATCCCAGTGCTCAGTATACCTGCGCCGGAATCCCGACACCCGGCATATCGATAACTATTCTCCTTCTTGGGGGTCCATGGATGAAGAATAAATAGTGTGCACTGTGCCCGCAGCGTGGCGAACTGCCGGCATGCCGGTGATCGGGATACCGGCACCGGTATGCTGACCACCGAGATCCTGCTGGCCGCCTACTCATACTACACTTGTTTCCAAGCCTCCTTACCCAGTCCACCCAAAGTTCAGTCTCAGCACGGAGAGGAGTTTGAGGTAAACAAGATTCTGGACTGTCGCTGCCGGAATGGTCAACTCCAGTATTTTCTGGATTGGAAAGGATATGGTCCAGAAGAAAAGACTTGGGTTATTTCCAGAGCTGTACATGCTACTCGTCTGACCCAATCCTACCATTGTAAATATTCTGAGAAGTCGCTGTTTCAGCTGCTGCTTACGGCTCTCAGAAGTCACAGGACAGCATCTGCTGCAGCGCCTCCTGCGTCTGAGTCGCTGGCTGAGGACAATCCTCTGTGTCTGGAATGGCTGCAGCCTTCAGACGGGAACCTCTTGCAGTTACAGACACCATCTTCATCCTGCTTCTTCTATGCTAATTCTAGACACATCCTCTCCAGCAGTGATCACCAGACTCCAGACTCCAATCACTGACCTCCTCAGGGTATAAAGTCTACAGGACTTTGTTGTTCAAACAGCCAGAACTTTGAGTCATTACTCTGGACTAGTACTCTTAGTGCATGTGCTCCTGCTTGCTCCTGGCTCTCCAGCTCAGTGCATTACATTGGTTCCACCCGGTTCTGCTCAGTCGCCATCCGGTTCCAGTCCAGTCACCTGCCGGTTCCAGTCCGGCCACCATTCGGTTCCAGTCCAGTCCCCATCCGGTTCCAGTCCAGGCATTCCAGTCCGGTCACCTGCCGGTTCTAGTCCGACCACCATTCGGTTCCATTCCGGTCCCCATCCGGTTCCAGTCCAGACACCATCTGCTTTCAGTCCAATCCCCATCCGGTTCCAGTCCAGACACCATCTGCTTTCAGTCCAATCCCCATATGGTTCCATTCCGTTCACCATCCAGTTCCAGTCCAGTCACCTGGCGGTTCCATTCCGGTCTTCTCATCTCAGCATTACTCCTATGAGGAGAAACTACCTGCGACCTCCCTGTTTCCTCCCGACCAACATCAAACCTACACCAGTTCCAGAAGCCTCATTGGATACAGTATCAAGTTCATCTAGGTCAGTGACAGAATTACTGACATGATGTCAGCTGGTCCTTTTGGGACAGGGCTGAAATGCAATGGAAATGTTTTTGGGATTAAGTTCATTGTCATGGCAAAGTGGGACTTTGCAATTCATTTCAATTCATCTGATCACTCTTCATGGCATTCTGGAGTACATGAGAATTGCCATCTTAAAAACTGCGGCAGCAGACTTTGCGAAAATTAGTATTTGTGTCATTCTCAAAACTTTTGGCCATGGCTGTACAGTTTAATGTGGTAAATCATTCTTGAGAATTCAAGATTACACAATTTTCCAGGGAATCTGACATATAGGTGTGCCCAAGAATAACAATGTTAAAAAAAACCCTTGGCATTCCTCCATTATGTAAGCCTGACATCATGTCGAAAGAGCTTTCTAATTGTATCTACATGCATTGCTCATAAGAATATATACATTGTCAATGTATAGATCTATGCATATATCTATATCAGTGCTGGCAAGTAAGCAATCATCAACACATTTGTATACTGGATTCTTTAAAGTATGGAATAGATTATGTAAATATGTAAAATTAGAAACACTAGTTGGTCAGGCCATGTTTACACTATATATACTTTTCCCATTAATATATGAAATATTCCTGTGAATCGCATTACGTTTCTGCCATACATTCACAAATAATTAAATTAGGTTGTATATTTAAAATTACAACCCAACTCCCCCCCCCCCCCCATCCCTTCCTCCTAATCATCATCCTATCATACTGTATGGTGTATACTGTGCATACTGTGTGTGGTATATCAGCCATATGAGTAGCTTGTTTGGACTGTTGCAGTATAATTGGTCTGGTCAGGTTTATATTATAGACCTTTTTTCGCATTCATTTATAAAGATGCATTTGTAAAAAATGGGTGTGGTATAGGTCAATCCCATATGGTTGACATTGACAAAAAGTCAACATAGGAAAGGTCGACACTGGGACTATCACCATGGTGGGATTGGTGATGAATGTAGTTGCCACCCTCATCCTTGTCCACTACTGCCCCATGGCCACTCCAGCTTGGGCATTCCTGCTCTGTGCCTTAGGTCTGTTTGTCTACCAGTCACTGGACGCTATTGATGGAAAACAGGCATGAAGAACAAACAGTAGTTCCCCACTTGGAGAACTATTTGACCACAGATGTGACTCTATATCTATAGTGTTTGTTGCAGTGGGGACAATTGTGTGGTGAGACTTGGAACCATGCCCAGTTGGATGTTCTACTGCCGCTTTGTCAGCATGTTCATGTTCTTCTGTGCTCAGTGGCAGACTTATGTGTCTGGTACACTGAGGTTTGGAGTGATTGACGTAACAGAACTTCAACTATCTGTAACCAGGGTCTTTTTGCTGTCTGCATTTTGTGGAACAACTTTTTGGTACTATGAGATTCCTATGACTGGACTACCACTTAAATTCTTTCCTCTTATTGGGATCATGTCGGGAACAATTTATTCCTGCAGCAACTATTTTAGAGTAATTCTCAGCAGTGGAGTAGGCAAGAATGGATCTACTGTAGCCGGAACCAGTGTTCTTTCTCCTGGCCTTCATATTGGACTGGTTCTTACACTGGGACTAAGGATTTACATTAGTCTGCAAGTCAGCAACAACTTATTCTACAAACATCTGGCTCTTTATACATTAACATTTGGGTTTGTTAGTGCCAAAATTACTATCAAGCTTGTGTTGGCTACTTCAATAGCCTTATTTATTAGAACATTTGGGGTCATTCTGAGTTGATCGCTCGCTAGCTGTTTTTAGCAGCCGTGCAAACGCTAAGCCACCGCCCTCTGGGAGTGTATCTTAGCTTAGCAGAAGTGCAAATGAAAGGATCGCAGAGTGCCTACAAAAAAATATTGTGCAGTTTCTGAGTAGCTTCAGACCTACTCAGCGCTTGCGATCACTTCAGACCATTCAGTTCTGGATTTGATGTCACAAACACGCCCTGCATTCTGCCAGCAATGCCTGCGTTTTTCCTGGCACGCCTGCATTTTTTCGAGCACTCCCTGAAACCCAGAAACGCCCACTTCATGTCAATCACTCTGCGGCCAGCAGTGCAACTGAAAAGCTTCACTAGACCTTGTGTAAAACTTCATCGGCCATTGTGAAAGAACGTCGCGCATGTGCAGTGCGCCGCATACGCATGCGTAGAAGTGCCATTTTTTTGCTTCATCGCAGCGCAGCGAACATTTTCAGCTAGCGATCAACTCGGAATAACCCCCATTGTTCTATGGTTAGCTCTCGTTATTTCATTATTTGGTTGCTGAGATACTGCATAGGTGTTTGCCTGCAAATAGCAACACATCTGCAAATATCGGTCTTCAGATTCCCTTCTGTCCCAACTACTGAGCAGGTACAAGTTATTCCTTCAGTGACCCATCAGAATAACATTGACTGAAGAGACTTTCAAACAATTGACATCTCTTCTTGCTGTTGCTGGCAGAAGAAAAAGCATGAAATCAGTTACACTTTTTTTATATTTATATCATATTTCATAATAAAGCTTATAGAGACAGAAAGGTCGACACTGGAAAAGGTTGACATGGACAAAAGGTTGACAGGGTCAAAAGGTTGACATGACAATGACCAATACAAAAATGGTCGACACGTGTTTTTTTGTATTTTGTTTTTTGCATCTTTGGGGATTAGAGTGGTTAGTTTTTCCATCTGGGACCGCCATTTGTAGAAATGCGTTTGCTCACTACACTTCAGGCGTCATTTCTGGCTTCGCTTGCCACAAGGTTACTAAAGGTTATGATTTGTTACATTGATAGTCAAAGGATGGAGAATGTCCAAAAACATGAAAAAAAACCAACCAAAAAATGTGTTGATATGTCTGTCAACCACTGCATTGCCGACCATTTGAACATGTCAACCTTTCGTACCTAATGCATGTCGAACTAAATGGTGTTGACCTATTGACTGTTGACCAAGAGACTGTAAATCTATAGTCCGGACGCCATAAAAAATATAATCTTATTGTTCCACAATAAGGTAGTATGCAGGTTATGATGAATACATTTCTGGCGGTAATGCAAAATTGACAGATATGATGACAGTAGTTTCCTCCAATTTGAGTTCACTGTCTGAGGACAAAATGGGCCATAACTTCTTGGCCATACTCACAATACCACCTCTAGCCACATTAAAGTGATTAACCCTAGGGATATGTTTAGCAAGTTGTTTTTTCACCTTGGGTACCAACAGCTGTTCCCTAACATTACTAAGTGCTTTCCGCTTAGCAACCTCCTACATCTCTCTATTGTATCCCCTATCAAGGAACTGTTGTAACATCCTATCAATATGCTCTTCTGCAGTACTTTTACACCAACAAATCCTGACTGCTCTCAAAAATTGTGAATACGACAGGCTATATTTAAGGTTCGTAGGGTGAAAGCTATGTGCATGCAGCACCGTGTTCCTATCCGTAGGTTTAACAAAAAGTTCAGTCATAATGTGATCACCGACAATACTGACCTGCACATCCAGATAATTCACCTTCACATCACTGATGTTTTACGTGCATTTGACTGGATTTTCAGTCTTATTATGGGCATCCAGGAACCCAGCAAACGAGTCCCTGGACCTTTACCAGACAAAGAATAAATCATCAATGTATCTGGTGTACAGGACAGTGCAGTCCATAAACTCATGGTGTTGCAAAAAGACCTGTTCAGTCACGAACATATAGGCATTCGCGTGTGATGTGGCCACATTGGACCCCATCGCACAGCCGGAGGTTTGTAAATAGAATCTCCCATCAAATAGAAATAAATTACAGGTAAGTATCATCTCCAAAAAATTAATAAAAAAGTCTACATCTGGTCCAGTATATAGAGGGTTACCAGAAATCAAACTGCGGACTGTGGCTAGACCTGCTGCATTCGGGATCACAGTGTATACATAACAAGCTACCTGTAGGTACAGAACCCAAATCTTGTAGTTTATTCAAAAACATCATGGTGTCAAGAAGATATCTAGGGTGACCAACGACACATGGTTGTAACAATGCATCCAAATAAGTGGATAATCTTTGGAACTGGCCCTCACGGGCAGCAATGATGGGGCGTCCAGGCAGGCAGGTCATGTTTTTATGGATTGGTACCATAGGATGATCAGTAATGAGAGCAGACATTAGCTCCTTAGTAATAATCTCAGCCTTAACAGCACATTTCAATTTATCACATAACAACTTGTTAAACCTTGATGTAAGGTCACCATCTAACAGAATATACATTCTGATCACCTAGTTGTCGTAACAATTCGCCCTATAATCATTGATATCCTGAATCACAATAGCCCCACCCTTATCAGCGGGGCGCATTGTGATATCAGAATTCCGTGATAAATCCTGCAAAGCATGATATTCATCTTTAGTTAAATTATTAACAATTTTCTTATTAGTTAATCTCTGAGTTACTTTCTGTGCAACCTCATGATCTAATAAATGTCCAAATGTTTTATGGGCCCTACACATTAGGCGATATAACTGAACGATATGAACATTCTCATTCATTAATGAATGAGAACTCGTTCATATCGTTCAGTGTGTAGGCAACAACGATGAACGATGCACGGCCCCACGCTCGTTCATCATTGGTGCCGGGTTGCTTATGCATGCAAGCCAATATGGACAATCACTAACTTCACTCCCCATGTCACGCCCCCACCACCACCACCACCGTCGGGTCGCCCATCTGCCGTATCGGCCATCAGGCAGCTTGGCGGCGGGTCGCCGAATGTGTAGGGCCCTTTAATGGCTGCATTGCTAGATACCGGCTCAAATAAAGAATGTCTCTGCAACTTAGCCAATTGTTTAGGAACACCACTGTCCTCACATGTACCACTCTGTGCATCGTTGCCCCGAAAATGTTCATGCAATTTAAGTTGACGCTGTAATTTAAACTTCTCAATTTCCCTCTGCATTTTATCAAATTGTACAGTAGGAACAAATGTAAGTCCCTTAGTAAGCACCCTGGTTACTGTATCCGTGACAGGATGTGAAGACTGGTTGAGGATCATTGCCTCTGGTGGAGCGGTGGTCTTCCCACCCTCCTGCGGCTGCGTGTATGACCTTTTCCTTTTACCTCCCCTCCTTGTCCATGACCTGCTATGCCTCGCCCGTAGCATGTCCGTACCCCTAAAGGGGAATTAGCAGATGCAATACGAGACTCTACAGTGGAATCAGAATCACTGGTGCCTTTCTCCACAGAAGAATCCGACTGCCACACCTGGCGGTAATTTTTCTGTCTCTGCGGTCGAGTACGCTCATTCCTAGTGTTACTAGCTCACAGATATACTCGATTAGTTTCATAATCATTGTTAACTTTATCCAACTTTTGCTTTTTGAACTGTATCTATTCCCTTTTGTATGTAGCAACTTGGTTGTTCAATAATACCCCTTTTACACTCGCAGAAAAATCCCGGGATATTGCACGTGAACGCGCATCATCCCGGGATTCTTCTCAGTGTAAATGGGTACAGGGACAATATCCCGGGACGAGCATCCCGGGATTTCATCCCAGGTCAAAAGCAGGGTTGAACCCGGGACCGTCCCGGGAAGCTGGGTAGTGTGAAAGGGCCCGTCCCGGGATTCACTACCCGGGACTGTTAAAAGGCCTCCGATTGGAGCTTTCATGGGCTCAGAAAAGATTATGTCATCTTTCAGAGCCCTGGGGAGCGTCCTTGATGCATGTGAGGAAGGCAGCATGGCGACTTGGACAGACCAGGAGGTTAGAGAGTTGCTGAGCATTAGGGGAGAGGAGGAAATTATGAGGCAGATCACAGGCACAGTTAAAGATGCAGTCATTTATAAAAACATCTCCAAGATGCTGCAAGCCAGGGGAATCATCCGCACACAGCAGCAAGTGTTAAACAAAATGAAAACTCTTAAAAAGCAGTTCCTTAAGGTGCATGACAACAACAGGAAAAAGAGCGGTGTTGGCCGTATCGACTGGCAGTTAGAGATGTGCACTTGAAATTTTTCGGGTTTTGTGTTTTGGTTTTGGGTTCGGTTCCGCGGCCGTGTTTTGGGTTCGACCGCGTTTTGGCAAAACCTCACCGAATTTTTTTTGTCGGATTCGGGTGTGTTTTGGATTCGGGTGTTTTTTTCAAAAAACACTAAAAAACAGCTTAAATCATAGAATTTGGGGGTCATTTTGACCCCAAAGTATTATTAACCTCAAAAACCATAATTTCCACTCATTTTCAGTCTATTCTGAATACCTCACACCTCACAATATTATTTTTAGTCCTAAAATTTGCACCGAGGTCGCTGGATGACTAAGCTAAGCGACCCTAGTGGCCGACACAAACACCTGGCCCATCTAGGAGTGGCACTGTAGTGTCACGCAGGATGGCCCTTCCAAAAAACACTCCCCAAACAGCACATGACGCAAAGAAAAAAAAGAGGCGCAATGAGGTAGCTGTGTGAGTAAGCTAAGCGACCCTAGTGGCCGACACAAACACCTGGCCCATCTAGGAGTGGCACTGCAGTGTCACGCAGGATGGCCCTTCCAAAAAACACTCCCCAAACAGCACATGACGCAAAGAAGAAAAAAAGAGGCGCAATGAGGTAGCTGTGTGAGTAAGCTAAGCAACCCTAGTGGCCGACACAAACACCTGGCCCATCTAGGAGTGGCACTGCAGTGTCACGCAGGATGGCCCTTCCAAAAAACACTCCCCAAACAGCACATGACGCAAAGAAGAAAAAAAGAGGCGCAATGAGGTAGCTGTGTGAGTAAGCTAAGCGACCCTAGTGGCCGACACAAACACCTGGCCCATCTAGGAGTGGCACTGCAGTGTCACGCAGGATGGCCCTTCCAAAAAACACTCCCCAAACAACACATGACGCAAAGATGAAAAAAAGAGGCGCAATGAGGTAGCTGTGTGAGTAAGCTAAGCGACCCTAGTGGCCGACACAAACACCTGGCCCATCTAGGAGTGGCACTGCAGTGTCACGCAGGATGGCCCTTCCAAAAAACACTCCCCAAACAGCACATGACGCAAAGAAGAAAAAAAGAGGCGCAATGAGGTAGCTGTGTGAGTAAGCTAAGCGACCCTAGTGGCCGACACAAACACCTGGCCCATCTAGGAGTGGCACTGCAGTGTCACGCAGGATGGCCCTTCCAAAAAACACTCCCCAAACAGCACATGATGCAAAGAAGAAAAAAAGAGGCGCAATGAGGTAGCTGTGTGAGTAAGCTAAGCGACCCTAGTGGCCGACACAAACACCTGGCCCATCTAGGAGTGGCACTGCAGTGTCACGCAGGATGGCCCTTCCAAAAAACACTCCCCAAACAGCACATGACGCAAAGAAGAAAAAAAGAGGCGCAATGAGGTAGCTGTGTGAGTAAGCTAAGCGACCCTAGTGGCCGACACAAACACCTGGCCCATCTAGGAGTGGCACTGCAGTGTCACGCAGGATGGCCCTTCCAAAAAACACTCCCCAAACAGCACATGACGCAAAGAAGAAAAAAAGAGGCGCAATGAGGTAGCTGTGTGAGTAAGCTAAGCGACCCTAGTGGCCGACACAAACACCTGGCCCATCTAGGAGTGGCACTGCAGTGTCACGCAGGATGGCCCTTCCAAAAAACACTCCCCAAACAGCACATGACGCAAATAAAAATGAAAGAAAAAAGAGGTGCAAGATGGAATTGTCCTTGGGCCCTCCCACCCACCCTTATGTTGTATAAACAGGACATGCACACTTTAACCAACCCATCATTTCAGTGACAGGGTCTGCCACACGACTGTGACTGAAATGACGGGTTGGTTTGGACCCCCACCGAAAAAGAAGCAATTAATCTCTCCTTGCACAAACTGGCTCTACAGAGGCAAGATGTCCACCTCATCATCATCCTCCGATATATCACCGTGTACATCCCGCTCCTCACAGATTATCAATTCGTTCCCACTGGAATCCACCATCTCAGCTCCCTGTGTACTTTGTGGAGGCAATTGCTGCTGGTCAATGTCTCCACGGAGGAATTGATTATAATTCATTTTAATGAACATCATCTTCTCCACATTTTCTGGAAGTAACCTCGTACGCCGATTGCTGACAAGGTGAGCGGCGGCACTAAACACTCTTTCGGAGTACACACTTGTGGGAGGGCAACTTAGGTAGAATAAAGCCAGTTTCTGCAAGGGCCTTCAAATTGCCTCTTTTTCCTGCCAGTATAAGTACGGACTGTCTGACGTGCCTACTTGGATGCGGTCACTCATATAATCCTCCACCATTCTTTCAATGGTGAGAGAATCATATGCAGTGACAGTAGACGACATGTCCGTAATCGTTGTCAGGTCCTTCAGTCCGGACCAGATGTCAGCATCAGCAGTCGCTCCAGACTGCCCTGCATCACCGCCAGCGGGTGGGCTCGGAATTCTGAGCCTTTTCCTCGCACCCCCAGTTGCGGGAGAATGTGAAGGAGGAGATGTTGACAGGTCGCGTTCCGCTTGACTTGACAATTTTGTCACCAGCAGGTCTTTGAACCCCAGCAGACTTGTGTCTGCCGGAAAGAGAGATCCAAGGTAGGTTTTAAATCTAGGATCGAGCACGGTGGCCAAAATGTAGTGCTCTGATTTCAACAGATTGACCACCCGTGAATCCTTGTTAAGCGAATTAAGGGCTCCATCCACAAGTCCCACATGCCTAGCGGAATCGCTCCCTTTTAGCTCCTCCTTCAATGCCTCAAGCTTCTTCTGCAAAAGCCTGATGAGGGGAATGACCTGACTCAGGCTGGCAGTGTCTGAACTGACTTCACGTGTGGCAAGTTCAAAAGGTTGCAGAACCTTGCACAACGTTGAAATCATTCTCCACTGCGCTTGAGACAGGTACATTCCACCTCCTATATCGTGCTCAATTGTATAGGCTTGAATGGCCTTTTGCTGCTCCTCCAACCTCTGAAGCATATATAGGGTTGAATTCCACCTCGTTACCACTTCTTGCTTCAGATGATGGCAGGGCAGGTTCAGGCGTTTTTGGTGGTGCTCCAGTCTTCTGTACGTGGTGCCTGTACGCCGAAAGTGTCCCGCAATTCTTCTGGCCACCGACAGCATCTCTTGCACGCCCCTGTCGTTTTTTTAAAAATTCTGCACCACCAAATTCAAGGTATGTGCAAAACATGGGACGTGCTGGAATTTGCCCATATTTAATGCACACACAATATTGCTGGCGTTGTCCGATGCCACAAATCCACAGGAGAGTCCAATTGGGGTAAGCCATTCCGCGATGATCTTCCTCAGTTGCCGTAAGAGGTTTTCAGCTGTGTGCGTATTCTGGAAACCGGTAATACAAAGCGTAGCCTGCCTAGGAAAGAGTTGGCATTTGCGAGATGCTGCTACTGGTGCCGCCGCTGCTGTTCTTGCACCGGGAGTCCATACATCTACCCAGTGGGCTGTCACAGTCATATAGTCCTGACCCTGCCCTGCTCCACTTGTCCACATGTCCGTGGTTAAGTGGACATTGGGTACAACTGCATTTTTTAGGACACTGGTGAGTCTTTTTCTGACATCCGTGTACATTCTCGGTATCGCCTGCCTAGAGAAGTGGAACCTAGATGGTATTTGGTAACGGGGGCACACTACCTCAAGAAATTGTCTAGTTCCCTGTGAACTAACGGCGGATACCGGACGCACGTCTAACACCAACATAGTTGTCAAGGCCTCAGTTATCCGCTTTGCAACAGGATGACTGCTGTGATATTTCATCTTCCTCGCAAAGGACTGTTGGACAGTCAATTGCTTGGTGGAAGTAGTAAAAGTGGGCTTACGACTTCCCCTCTGGGATGACCATCGACTCCCAGCAGCAACAACAGCAGCGCCAGCAGCAGTAGGCGTTACACGCAAGGATGCATCGGAGGAATCCCAGGCAGGAGAGGACTCATCAGAATTGCCAGTGACATGGCCTGCAGGACTATTGGCATTCCTGGGGAAGGAGGAAATTGACACTGAGGGAGTTGGTTGGGTGGTTTGCGTGAGCATGGTTACAAGAGGAAGGGATTTACTGGTCAGTGGACTGCTTCCGCTATCGCCCAAAGTTTTTGAACTTGTCACTGACTTATTATGAATGCGCTGCAGGTGACGTATAAGGGAGGATGTTCCGAGGTGGTTAACGTCCTTACCCCTACTTATTACAACTTGACAAAGGCAACACACGGCTTGACAAATGTTGTCCGCATTTCTGTTGAAATACTTCCACACCGAAGAGCTGATTTTTTTGGTATTTTCACCAGGCATGTCAACGGCCATATTCCTCCCACGGACAACAGGTGTCTCCCCGGGTGCCTGACTTAAACAAACCACCTCACCATCAGAATCCTCCTTGTCAATTTCCTCCCCAGCGCCAGCAACACCCATATCCTCCTCATCCTGGTGTACTTCAACACTGACATCTTCAATCTGACTATCAGGAACTGGACTGCGGGTGCTCCTTCCAGCACTTGCAGGGGGCGTGCAAATGGTGGAAGGCGCATGCTCTTCACGTCCAGTGTTGGGAAGGTCAGGCATCGCAACCGACACAATTGGACTCTCCTTGTGGATTTGGGATTTCGAAGAACGCACAGTTCTTTGCGGTGCTTTTGCCAGCTTGAGTCTTTTCATTTTTCTAGCGAGAGGCTGAGTGCTTCCATCCTCATGTGAAGCTGAACCACTAGCCATGAACATAGGCCAGGGCCTCAGCCGTTCCTTGCCACTCCGTGTGGTAAATGGCATATTGGCAAGTTTACGCTTCTCCTCCGACAATTTTATTTTAGATTTTGGAGTCCTTTTTTTACTGATATTTGGTGTTTTGGATTTTACATGCTCTGTACTATGACATTGGGCATCGGCCTTGGCAGACGACGTTGCTGGCATTTCATCGTCTCGGCCATGACTAGTGGCAGCAGCTTCAGCACGAGGTGGAAGTGGATTTTGATCTTTCCCTAATTTTGGAACCTCAACATTTTTGTTCTCCATATTTTAATAGGCACAACTAAAAGGCACCTCAGGTAAACAATGGAGATGGATGGATACTAGTATACTTATGGATGGACGAGCGACTGCCGACACAGAGGTAGCTACAGCCGTGGACTACCGTACTGTGTCTGCTGCTAATATAGACTGGATGATAATGAGATGAAATTAATATATATATATATATATAATATCACTAGTACTGCAGCCGGACAGGTATATATATTTATTATGTAATGACTGATGACGGACCTGCTGGACACTGTCAGCTCAGCAGCACCGCAGACTGCTACAGTAAGCTACTATAGTAGTATGTATCAAGAAGAAAGAAAAAAAAAACCACGGGTAGGTGGTATACAATTATGGATGGACGAGCGACTGCCGACACAGAGGTAGCTACAGCCGTGGACTACCGTACTGTGTCTGCTGCTAATATAGACTGGATGATAATGAGATGAAATTAATATATATATATATATAATATCACTAGTACTGCAGCCGGACAGGTATATATATTTATTATGTAATGACTGATGACAGACCTGCTGGACACTGTCAGCTCAGCAGCACCGCAGACTGCTACAGTAAGCTACTATAGTAGTATGTATCAAGAAGAAAGAAATAAAAAAAAAAACACGGGTAGGTGGTATACAATTATGGATGGACGAGCGACTGCCGACACAGAGGTAGCTACAGCCGTGGACTACCGTACTGTGTCTGCTGCTAATATAGACTGGATGATAATGAGATGAAATTAATATATATATATATAATATCACTAGTACTGCAGCCGGACAGGTATATATATTTATTATGTAATGACTGATGACGGACCTGCTGGACACTGTCAGCTCAGCAGCACCGCAGACTGCTACAGTAAGCTACTATAGTAGTATGTATCAAGAAGAAAGAAAAGAAAAAAACCACGGGTAGGTGGTATACAATTATGGATGGACGAGCGACTGCCGACACAGAGGTAGCTACAGCCGTGGACTACCGTACTGTGTCTGCTGCTAATATAGACTGGATGATAATGAGATGAAATTAATATATATATATAGAATATCACTAGTACTGCAGCCGGACAGGTATATATATTTATTATGTAATGACTGATGACGGACCTGCTGGACACTGTAAGCTCAGCAGCACCGCAGACTGCTACAGTAAGCTACTATAGTAGTATGTATCAAGAAGAAAGAAAAAAAGAAAAAACACGGGTAGGTGGTATACAATTGTGGATGGACGAGCGACTGCCGACACAGAGGTAGCTACAGCCGTGGACTACCGTACTGTGTCTGCTGCTAATATAGACTGGATGATAATGAGATGAAATTAATATATATATATATATAATATCACTAGTACTGCAGCCGGACAGGTATATATATTTATTATGTAATGACTGATGACGGACCTGCTGGACACTGTCAGCTCAGCAGCACCGCAGACTGCTACAGTAAGCTACTATAGTAGTATGTATCAAGAAGAAAGAAAGAAAAAAAAACCACGGGTAGGTGGTATACAATTATGGATGGACGAGCGACTGCCGACACAGAGGTAGCTACAGCCGTGGACTACCGTACTGTGTCTGCTGCTAATATAGACTGGATGATAATGAGATGAAATTAATATATATATATATATATAATATCACTAGTACTGCAGCCGGACAGGTATATATATTTATTATGTAATGACTGATGACGGACCTGCTGGACACTGTCAGCTCAGCAGCACCGCAGACTGCTACAGTAAGCTACTATAGTAGTATGTATCAAGAAGAAAGAAAAAAAAAACCACGGATAGGTGGTATACAATTATGGATGGACGAGCGACTGCCGACACAGAGGTAGCTACAGCCGTGGACTACCGTACTGTGTCTGCTGCTAATATAGACTGGATGATAATGAGATGAAATTAATATATATATATATATATATATATATAATATCACTAGTACTGAAGCCGGACAGGTATATATATTTATTATGTAATGACTGATGACGGACCTGCTGGACACTGTCAGCTCAGCAGCACCGCAGACTGCTACAGTAAGCTGCTATAGTAGTATGTATCAAGAAGAAAGAAAAAAAAAAAACACGGGTAGGTGGTATACAATTATGGATGGACGAGCGACTGCCGACACAGAGGTAGCTACAGCCGTGGACTACCGTACTGTGTCTGCTGCTATATAGACTGGATGATAATGAGATGAAATGAATATATATATATATATATATATAATATCACTAGTACTGCAGCCGGATAGGTATATATATTTATTATGTAATGACTGATGACGGACCTGCTGGACACTGTCAGCTCAGCAGCACCGCAGACTGCTACAGTAAGCTACTATAGTAGTATGTATCAAGAAGAAAGAAAAAAAAAAACACGGGTAGGTGGTATACAATTATGGATGGACGAGCGACTGCCGACACAGAGGTAGCTACAGCCGTGGACTACCGTACTGTGTCTGCTGCTAATATAGACTGGATGATAATGAGATGAAATTAATATATATATATATAATATCACTAGTACTGCAGCCGGACAGGTATATATATTTATTATGTAATGACTGATGACGGACCTGCTGGACACTGTCAGCTCAGCAGCACCGCAGACTGCTACAGTAAGCTACTATAGTAGTATGTATCAAGAAGAAAGAAAAAAAAAACCACGGGTAGGTGGTATACAATTATGGATGGACGAGCGACTGCCGACACAGAGGTAGCTACAGCCGTGGACTACCGTACTGTGTCTGCTGCTAATATAGACTGGATGATAATGAGATGAAATTAATATATATATATATAATATCACTAGTACTGCAGCCGGACAGGTATATATATTTATTATGTAATGACTGATGACGGACCTGCTGGACACTGTCAGCTCAGCAGCACCGCAGACTGCTACAGTAAGCTGCTATAGTAGTATGTATCAAGAAGAAAGAAAAAAAAAAAAACACGGGTAGGTGGTATACAATTATGGATGGACGAGCGACTGCCGACACAGAGGTAGCTACAGCCGTGGACTACCGTACTGTGTCTGCTGCTAATATAGACTGGATGATAATGAGATGAAATGAATATATATATATATATATAATATCACTAGTACTGCAGCCGGATAGGTATATATATTTATTATGTAATGACTGATGACGGACCTGCTGGACACTGTCAGCTCAGCAGCACCGCAGACTGCTACAGTAAGCTACTATAGTAGTATGTATCAAGAAGAAAGAAAAAAAAAACCACGGGTAGGTGGTATACAATTATGGATGGACGAGCGACTGCCGACACAGAGGTAGCTACAGCCGTGGACTACCGTACTGTGTCTGCTGCTAATATAGACTGGATGATAATGAGATGAAATTAATATATATATATATATATAATATCACTAGTACTGCAGCCGGACAGGTATATATATTTATTATGTAATGACTGATGACGGACCTGCTGGACACTGTCAGCTCAGCAGCACCGCAGACTGCTACAGTAAGCTACTATAGTAGTATGTATCAAGAAGAAAGAAAAGAAAAAAAACCACGGGTAGGTGGTATACAATTATGGATGGACGAGCGACTGCCGACACAGAGGTAGCTACAGCCGTGGACTACCGTACTGTGTCTGCTGCTAATATAGACTGGATGATAATGAGATGAAATTAATATATATATATATAATATCACTAGTACTGCAGCCGGACAGGTATATATATTTATTATGTAATGACTGATGACGGACCTGCTGGACACTGTCAGCTCAGCAGCACCGCAGACTGCTACAGTAAGCTACTATAGTAGTATGTATCAAGAAGAAAGAAAAAAAAAAAACACGGGTAGGTGGTATACAATTATGGATGGACGAGCGACTGCCGACACAGAGGTAGCTACAGCCGTGGACTACCGTACTGTGTCTGCTGCTAATATAGACTGGATGATAATGAGATGAAATTAATATATATATATATAATATCACTAGTACTGCAGCCGGACAGGTATATATATTTATTATGTAATGACTGATGACGGACCTGCTGGACACTGTCTGCTCAGCAGCACCGCAGACTGCTACAGTAAGCTACTATAGTAGTATGTATCAAGAAGAAAGAAAAAAAAAAACACGGGTAGGTGGTATACAATTATATATATATAATATACAATTATATATATATATATATATATATATATATTAAACTGGTGGTGATTAATTAAACTGGTGGTCAGGTCACTGGTCACACTATCAGCAACTTGCAAGTAGTACTCCTAAGCAGACAATCACAATATATACTGGTGGTCAGTGTGGTCACAATGGCAGTGTGGCACTCTGGCAGCAAAAGTGTGCACTGTACGTTAAAATATGTACTCCTGCTCTCAGACTCTAACTGCTCCCCACTGTCTCCCCCACAAGTCAGATATACAGTCACACTATCACTTCAGCAAGTAGTAGTACTCCTCCTAATGCTCCCCAAAATTACTAAAGTAAATATACTGTGTCTCTCTCTACTCTAGTCTCACTCTCTTCTCTATAAACGGAGAGGATGCCAGCCACATCCTCTCCCTATCAATCTCTATGCACGTGTGAAAATGGCGGCGACGCGCGGCTCCTTATATAGAATCCGAGTCTCGCGATAGAATCCGAGCCTCGCGAGAATCCGACAGCGGGATGATGACGTTCGGGCGCGCTCGGGTTAACCGAGCAAGGCGGGAAGATCCGAGTCGCTCGGACCCGTGTAAAAAAACCTGAAGTTCGGGCGGGTTCGGATTCCGAGGAACCGAACCCGCTCATCTCTACTGGCAGTACTATGACATGTGCGCCAATATCTTTGGAAACACAGCTATATGCAGTCCGGTGAGTCTGTCTTCCAGTTCACAGTACACTGCTACAGAAGGCACTCCAGAAGAGACACAGACAAGCAGTGACGTCTGTCCATCATCACCGTTGTTAATTGACGACACACCTGAGCACAGCGACACATCCTCCCAGCCGTCCATAAACACATCCAGAAACGACGACTGCATAACTGCAACCATTGAAGACGTCGTGGATGCTCAGACCAGTGACAGTGGGACTGTACAAAGTGCCGTCACCGTCACCCCAACTTTACAGAAAAACAGTAAGTACATGTTTAGAAATTAACACTCATAGCACAAATCCACAATTGTTAATCATCCGGTTCTGTGTGTAGTATGAGTGGCCAGTGTGGCGGCAGCGTGGCGAGCGCAAATGAGCCCCTTGCAGGATCACTGCGCTCAGCACGCTGCTGGCACGGTGGCACACTTTGCATTTTCTGCCCCCACGCAGGGGGGCTTTGCATTTTTAAAAATAGTTCAATGTTGCAGAGTAGCTAGTGTGTAGGTGGATTAATGCCACAAACACATGTTTGCTAACGCTGCTATTTTTATATACGCTCATTTTGTATTTCTTCTCTTCACAGTTTACACCGTACCGCCTAGAAGGAAGAAATTGAACAGAGCGGAGCAAGTGGCTAAAGCCATGTCAAATGTCCTTGTCGACCAACTCCGAGAGATGGACGCTACAATGTCCGCACAGGAGGATGCAAGGCTCGACAGGTTTCTAGAGGCAGAACGCCAAATGCATGATGCATTCCTTTCCCAAGTCATGACAATGCAGGAACGCATGAGTAGAGAGCAGTATGACCGCCACAGGGAATTGCACCAAATGAACATGGCGTTCTATGAGCGTATGACCAATACCTCAAGAGCACCAAACCAACACCACAACTCACAATACCCCCCTGAGCAGGGTTTTTCATCATTTAATCCTGGTCCATACTATGCCCCAAACACTGCACCATCTAGTGCGCAAAGCCCAGAGTTTACTGTATTGCGCAATTTGCCGTGAAACACAGTGAATTTCTTTTTTTGTTGTTATTTGTTGTTAAATAACCACAGTGTGGTCATTGTTTATGCACAACTGTTTGTGCCTTCTTTCATTTTTTTTCTATGTTCTGTTTTGTATAGTGTCTACATTAAAGCACTTTTTATTTATTTTTTACACAGTAATAATATACTGCAGGGACACTGTGGTTTATGGTGTTGTATCTACAAACACCTACCAGTGTTTTTTTTTTTTTTATGCCAATCAAAACTTGTTTGCAAATCTATGCATAACATTCCCATTTGTGCGTAACAGTAGACCATGTTTACAGTGTTTTCTACGTTGTTTCTGCATATATACAAAGTTTGTGGCAATGTGGTTTTTTTGGAAAAACAAATATTGAAACCAAAGATCAAAGGTGGAATACAAAATAAAAAATTTTTAATTCACCAAACATGTGCTGATTCTTAAACACTATTGTACCAGTGCTGCAAGGTTGGACGTAATAGTGTGGCATATTTGTTCTGCAGCGGAGTTTGAGGCAGTCCCAAACAAAGCACCTTCCACATGTGGGTTTATAACCTCAGGGTCCTGCACAGCCCACTCAGGAAGGAATAGTTTTTCAGTTCACAGATGTTGTGCAGTATACAGCACGCAGCTACTACATTAGGCATATTCTTTAGGTCCACATCATTGCGCTTCATCAAACAACGCCATCTTCCTTTTAACCTGCCAAAGGCGTTCTCAACCACCATCCTTGCTGAACTCAGGGTGTGAGTATAGGTTTGTTGCTCTGGGGTTAACTAGACCTGTTGGGTGTAGCCTTTCATAATCCAGGGGCGTAAAGGGTATGCAGCATCCCCGATGATGTGGACAGGGATCTCCACCCCATTCACAATCTTTGCACACTCTTTGGGGTACAGCCAGCCTCCCTGCTTCTCCTCTTCGATGTTGTACAGGTCAGAATTGGCAAGAACTCGGGAGTCATGAGATCGGCCTGGCCAGCCAATAAACACATCTAGGAAACTAAAGAACAGTAAAATTGAAAAAAATTAGAATGTAAAACTCACACATGCAACTCATCCCACCACCCCAAAAATAAACACTTACCAATATTTGTGGTCCACAACAGCCTGTAATATGATGGAGTGCCAGCCCTTCCTATTAAAATAGTCAGCATGGTTGTCACGTGGGGCAATAATGGGGATGTGTGTCCCATCAATCGCTCCTCCACACTGCGGATAGCCTCGCTTCACAAATCCAATGATGGTATCCTGTAAGCTCTGTCCTTGTGGTAGAGATATGAAGCGCTTGTATAAGGTAGATACAATTGCTTTAGTCACCTGGTGGACTATGACACAGCAGGTGGAGATGGCAACACCGAACAAACATGAGACTGAGCGGTACTCTCCTGGGGTAGCATACCACCACAATGCAATAGCTAATCTCCTGCGTGCCTCGATGGGTCTCCTAAGCCTGGTGGTCTGCATGTCAAGTGTTGGGGTAAGTAATTCCAGGATGTAGTTAAAGGTTGCACGAGACACACGGAAGTTAGCCATCCACTCCTCATCCTGGTAAGCTTCCACGGTCCTCATAAAGGCTTCTCCGTGCCGGCGATCTCTGGACCAAAATGAGCGGTTAGGGCCCATACTCACGCTCAGTATGGTACTCATCCTGGATGATATGAGGGCTCTCTTCCTGCGCAAATATTGGCGGCGACTAGCAGCCCTATCCAGCATAAATTGCGCCCTCCTCCTCCTCATGAAATATATGTGCAGTATACTGCACAGTGTGACAAGCTGCATCATGCTGTCAGTGGCTGTATGAAACATCTGCAAAGCAGAAAGAATCATGAGCTCAGGCATACACACTGGTACTCCGTCGGCCATGACTGCAGCAATGGTGTGAGCAGGCACCACCCCTCCCTTTGTTGACTAGTGTGACCTCATCAATGTGAGCCAGAAAAGGCCATTTCTAATGACATACATGTGCATTTGCAGGGATATCCCGGGATCAGTGTAAATGGGGCTGTCCCGGGTCGATCCCAGGTCTTAGTGCAGTGTGAAAGGGGTCAGTCCCGGGAAGGCATCCCGGGACGCATCCCGGGAAGCAACCCGGGAGTGACCCGGGTGTGCGAGTGTAAAAGGGGTATTAGTCTAACCAATTCACAGATGTATCGCTTTGTAGTAAATTAGTGTGTTTACTTTCCCGCACCACAGACAGCTCTCTGGCAGACTCTTCAATTACAAGTAGTAGGAGGTCAAAGCTACATTTATTTAACACGGCAATCCAGCGTTTACAAAAAGTGGTATTATACATAGTACATAGTTGTTGAGGTTGAAAAAAGACAAATGTCCATCGAGATCAACCTGTATTATAATTATTATTATTATTATTATTATATATTCATTAAATGCTGTATCCTTGGATATTTTTTTCCACTAGGAATTTATCTAATCCATTTTTAAACTTATTGATTGAGTCCACCATTACTACCTTCTCTGGCAGAGAATTCCAAATCCTGACTGTTCTTACTGTGAAGAACCCTTTTCTCTGTTCTGTATGGAATTTTCTTTCTTCTAACCTCATGTCCTATGTAGTGTTTTTTTTATAAACAAATCGTTTGATAAATCCTTGTATTGTCCCTTAATGTATTTAAAAATATTAATAATGTCTCCTCGCAGTTGATTCTTTTCCAGTGTAAACAAATCTAACCTTTTTTGTCTTTCCTCATAATCCAGTGCCTCTAACCCCTTAACCAGTTTAGTGGCTCGCCTCTGAACCTTATTTGAGTTCCAAGATATCTTTTTTATAGTGAGGTGCCCAGAACTGTACACAATATTCCAGATGTGGCCGCATTAATGATTTAAACAGTGGCAGGATTACACTCTCATCTCTTGTCTCCATTCCCCGTTTTATGCATGCTAACACCTTACTTGCTTTTGTTGCTGCGTTTTGACATTGCGTACTGCTACTAAGTTTGTTGTCGATGAGCACTCCCAAATCAACTACTGTTATCCATACATTTTCCCCATTTAGTTTATAGGCTGCCTTAATGTTCTTAGTCCCAAAGTGCATAACTTTTCATTTGTCTGTATTGAACCTCATTCTCCATTTATCCGCCCAGACCTCAAGTTTAGATAAGTCATTCTGTAGAGACTCAACATCCTTGTATGAATTAATTACTCTACCTAGATTAGTATAATCTGCGAAAATTGACACTGTGCTTTCCAGTCCCTCTCCTAGGTCATTAATGAATATGTTAAACAACAATGGTCCGAGAACTGAACCCTGCGGTATTCCACTGAGCACTGAAGCCCATTCAGAGTACATCCCATTAATCCCCACTCACTGTTCCCTATTGAACAGCCAATTATTCACCCAAGTACAAATAGTGTCACCTACCCCAAGCTCCCTTAATTTGAGAATTAGTCTCTTATGTGGAACTTTGTCAAAGGCCTTAGCGAAGTCCAAAAAGATCACATCCACTGCTTGACCCTGATCAATATTTTCGCTCCCCTGTTTAGGGGAATTTCTCACCCTAAATCCCCATGGGATTCATTTTTCTTTATAATAATCGCTGAGTGTTTTCCCATGGTACAGGAAATCAGCTTCTTTGTTTAAGGCGTAACCACTCTTTATACACAAATTCAACAGGTTGTGCTTCAATATCATCATTGAGGTTCTGTTCAAATACAGTAGTATAGAATCAGCCTCAGCCTCTGAGAATGTACACATCATACCCTGTGTAAGTATAGTCAGGTCCACTTCTGAGGAAACAGCCGTTGATTGGCTGAGAAACGCATCAGGTCCGCCCTTGTATTACAGCTGAGTGACGTAGGCGGAAGCAGCAGTAGCACAGCACACACAGTGATTGAGTCGCTACATGCCGGGTCCCAGACCAGACAGTGGATACGAGACTAGAAGCATCCTATTCCCGCTGTTTGACAGGATCGGGACAGCCAAAAAATTAAATACAGCCTAACGTCTAACCGCATCTGGATAAAGAGACCGGAGCTGGTAAATATACGGCACATTCCACTATATAGTTGGTAATACGTGAGTGAGTCCGGAATCACCGCTAATCAGTGCCTTGAAAAAAACAGTGTATTGTACAAGTTCCTTGGTCCTGTTGGTGCTATTCTTGATATATGGGTGAGAAACAAATACTAACCCGTTAGAAAGGCTGCTTATACTTAAACGCTGTGACTGCAATCATTAATCAGCTTGTGCAAGCTTAATATTACTAACATCATCTG
Source organism: Pseudophryne corroboree (assembly GCF_028390025.1). NCBI lineage: Eukaryota > Metazoa > Chordata > Amphibia > Anura > Myobatrachidae > Pseudophryne > Pseudophryne corroboree. Next base: position 378,063,212 of record NC_086451.1, read on the forward strand.
CTATATTAACTGCATGCTACAAATTTAAACTGTGCCCCATGAGAACAGTTATAATATGTATTGATATCTACATTACATTCAGCTGAATGGGACTGTGCTTTAACATTTTAATCTGCCGCCATACCAATACGTCCATGTGCTTTATAAATTTGTATGGTTTAAGTTTGGATGTATTTATGTGATTTTATGACAAAACCTTTTATGTTAGGGTTAATAAAACTCTCAACGTTGGGACAGCGCTTTATCTTTTTTATTCTTTAGGTTCACGGCTTACACAGCCTCATTAGAAACTCCAGGTCTACACTAGGTCTAAGATGTTTTCTGTGAGTTTATAGAGGTGTTTAATTCTCCTGAGAGTGATTCATTTTACTTGACCTTTACCTGAAACACATAAGAGCTTTTTGACATTTGGATCGTCCCGTTATATTTTTTGCAGAGTTTGATATTGATATGTTGCTGTGTATCTTTTTGGAGTATGTCATATTTATGATATATATTTATCTGCTATGTAATGTAACCATGTTCTGGCCCCATGAACCTCTGTATTTGGTTTTTAGCAGATGTTCGATTACTGTGTTGTTATGAGAATGGGCCGTTTTATATGAGCGTCATTAGCAGTCACTCGCATGTCGGAAACACCTGCTGTGACTGTGCACGTGGGTGGTGATGGTATATAAGGTATGTTAATTTTATGTATTGTATCCTGATGATGAAGTAAATCTTCAAAACGTTGATAATACACCTGCCTTGCTTGTTTGTCTATTTCCGAGTGCCGCCGTTTGAGATATATATATATATATGTATATATATATATATATTAGAGATGAGCGGGTTAGAATGTAACGCCAGAATTAACGCCAGTTCGGTTTTATCCGGATATTTCTTATTGGCTATCCAAAACACGTGACGTCCGTGAGCCAATAAGATGCTGTTTTGTGAACCGAGTAAATCTGAGTAAAACCGAACCCGCTTATCTCTAATCACATCTACATAACTATTCACAGCCTTTGCCATGAAGCTCAAAATTGACCTCAGGTACATCCTGTTTCCACTGATCATCCTTGAGATGTTCCTACAGCTTAATTGGAGTCCACCTGTGGTAAATTCAGTTGATTGGACATGATACGGAAAGCCACACATGTCTTTATAAGGCCCCACACTTGACAGTGCATGTCTGGGTACAAACCAAGCATGAAGCAATCCACCAATCAGGCCTGTATGGTAGAGTGGCCAGCAGGGCCGTTTCTAGACAATTTGGCTCCCAGTGCGAGATTTCAAAATGCGCCCCCCCCCCCCCCCCCTTCATATAGCCGTAAAAAGAAAAAGCATGCGCGCGCTCCCGACAAGGGTGTGTGGCCTGATTAAAATGGGTGTGGTCTCATTAAAGTGGGCGCAGGCTCGTCTGATATCATCACACCCACCACAGGGGAAAAAAAATAAAAATAAAAAAGTCCCCTTTTTACACATTACAGCAGGCAAGTGTCCCCATATTACACAGCGCGACAGGCAGGTGTCCCATTTTACACAGCGCGGCAGGCAGTTGTCCCCATTTTACAAAGTGCGGTAGGCAGGTATCCCCATTTTACACAGTACGGTAGGCAGGTATCCCCTTTTTACACAGTACGGTAGGCAGGTATCCCCATTTTACACAGTACGGTAGGCAGGTATCCCCATTTTACACAGTGCGGCAGGCAGTTATCCCCATTTTACACAGTGTGGCAGGCAGGTGTCCCCATTTTACACAGTGCGGCAGGCAGGTGTCCCCATTTTACACAGTGCGGCAGGCAGGTGTTCCCATTTTACACAGCGCGGCAGGCAGGTGTCCCCATTTTACAAAGTGCGGTAGGCAGGTATCCCCATTTTACACAGTACGGTAGGCAGGTATCCCCATTTTACACAGTACGGTAGGCAGGTATCCCCATTTTACACAGTGCGGCAGGCAGGTATCCCCATTTTACACAGTACGGTAGGCAGGTATCCCCATTTTACACAGTGTGGCAGGCAGTTATCCCCATTTTACACAGTACGGCAGGCAGATATCACCATTTTACACAGTACGCAGGCAGGTGCCCCCATTTTACACAGTGCGGCAGGCAGGTATCCCCATTTTACACAGTGCGGCAGGCAGGTGTCCCCATTTTACACAGTGCGGCAGGCAGGTATCCCCATTTTACATAGTCCGGCAGGCAGGTGTCCCCATTTTACACAGTGCGGCAGGCAGGTGTCCCCATTTTACACAGTGCGGCAGGCAGGTGTCCCCATTTTACACAGTACGGCAGGCAACCCCATAGGCAGGTGTCCCCATTTTATACAGTGCGGCAGGCAACCCCATAGGCAGGTGTCCCCATTTTATACAGTGCGGCAGGCAACCCCATAGGCAGGTGTCCCCATTTTATACAGTGCGGCAGGCAACCCCATAGGCAGGTGTCCCCATTTTATACAGTGCGGCAGGCATCCCCATAGGCAGGTGTCCCCATTTTATACAGTGCGGCAGGCAACCCCATATGCAGGTGTCCCCATTTTATACAGTGCAGCAGGCAACCCCATATGCAGGTGTCCCCATTTTATACAGTGCGGCAGGCAGGTATCCCCATAGGCAGGTGTCCCCATTTCACACAGTGCGGCAGGCAGGTTTCAAGTGGGAAGGAAGGAAGAGGGAGAAAGAGAGAGAGGATACTTACATCTTCCCGCTCTTCGGTCCCGCCGCCTCACGTCCCTCGTGCCGGCCGCCTCCTCCTTTCATGCGTATCTCCTTATCTCCTCTCCCCGAGCGCTCCTGCTCGGGGGGCGGAGTTTCACGGAATGACGCGTTTGCGTCGTGACGTCACGACGCAAATGCGTCATTCCGCGAAACTCCGCCCCCCGAGCAGGAGCGCTCGGGGAGAGGAGATAAGGAGTCACAAAGTGCCGCGGCGGGCGCCCCGTGCGGTTGCACGGCTCGCCCGCCGCTAGAAACGGCACTGGTGGCCAGACGGAAGCCACTCCTTAGTAAAAAGCACATGGCAGCCCACCTGGAGTTTGCCAAAATGCACCTGAAGGACTCTCAGACCATGAGAAACAAAATTATCTGATCTGATGAGACAAAGACTGAACTCTTTGGCGTGAATGCCAGGCATCATGTTTGGAGGAAACCAGGCACCGCTCATCACCAGGCCAATACCATACCTACAGTGAAGCATAGTTGGGGGCAGCATCATGCTGTGGGGATATTTTTCAGTGGCAGGAACTGAGAGACCAGTCAGGATAGAGGGAAAGATGAATGCAGCAATATACAAAGACATCCTGGATGAAAACCTGCTCCAGAGTGCTCTTGACCTCAGACTGGGGCGACGGTTCATCTTTTCAGCAGGACAACAACCCTAAGCACACAGCCAAGATATCAAATGAGTGGCTTCAGGAAAACTCTGTGAATATCCTTGAGTGGCCCAGCCAGAACCCAGGCTTGAATCCAATTGAACATCTCTGGAGAGATCTGAAAATGGCTGTGCACCGACGCTTGCCATCCTACCTGATGGAATTTGACAGTTGCTGCAAAGAGGAATGGGCGCAAATGCCCATAGATAGGTGTGCCAAGCTTGTGGCATCACATTCAAAAATACTTGAGGCTGTGAATGCTGCCAAAGGTGCATCAAAGTATTGAGCAAAGGTTGTGAATACTTATGTATTATATACTGTGTACTACAGTATTCAGCATAATGTGAATGGCATCACAAAAATGGAGACCATCTGGAAGTCATATTAATGAGATAGGAATCTAGTGGTATAGTGGATTACATGTTTCTATCAATTTGACAGCAACGAAACTTGGAATGCTTTCTGAGATAATAAAGCTGTTTATGCTAATAAAATCCCAAATTTAGTACACAATGTAACAACAAAATGAATAGCGTGAACAGGATGGCAGCGTGGCATTGTATTTTGTAGAAGGGGATTTTTTTTTTATAAAGGGAAGAATGTGATTGGCCAGCCTCTCACAGATCACTGTCTACTGCCACAGCATTGTATTCAGCACTGTACTCTTAGCGTGGAGCATTCTCCACCCAGCGGTTAAACTGTGTATTACATGGCGTGGGACATAACCAACGTCATAACATTATTTACAACTCGTGACTCAGGAGCCTAAATTGTATGCTATGAGCAGCAATGTTTGAGGACACATCTGTACGTGTGATTTCTTAGTTTATTTATTTTTTAAATTTGCAAAAATCTCAAAAACTTTTTTCACGTTGTCATTATGGGGTATTGTGTGTGGAATTTTGAGGGGAAAAATGAATATATTCCAGTCTGGAATAAGGTTGTAACATAACAAAATGTGGAAAAAGTGAAGCTCTGTGAATACTTTCCGGATGCACTGTAAGTATTAGATTCTAGAAAATAAGGTTAAAAATTTACTTTTATTAGATCTGTCATAAAAAGAGATTGTCTCTATTCCTCACAAACTCTGTTAATAAAAAATAATTAAATTGCTGTAAATTCCCTAAGTTTATGTAGTAAATATTCATCCAACTCTAATTCCTAGTATATACCATATGAGAGGATAAAACTGTCTAAAAGTCCTGCATGGACTAGGGTAAAATATTTGATGAATCTAACTGATAAATGAACCATTGGTATAGGGTAATTATTGTATATCACGTTTGTGTAAGAGAGACATGGGGTTCAGTACAATTAATATATTTTCATAAATTATCTTTGTAATGTCTTTAAATTACCCCACTTATTTTATTGATACACAATAAAGGTTACGTTTTAAAACATAATAATCATGTCAAATTAAATATCAAAAGTATTAAAAAGAGTGCTCCAAAAAGCAATCTATTTCTTCTGTTGGTCTTTCCCAACTGAATACGTATAAGCTTGTTCAGTTTTCCTTGATTGCAGGAGCACCTCCAGTTTTGTGAATTACTTAAAATCCAAATTTTGGTATAAATCTATAGCTGGTTTTGTGAATGCCATTGGACTAACACTTTATATATTTTTTTGTCTGGTGCGGGATACAAAAATATTACGCTGTCCATTTAAAAGAACCCATTTGGTTTCTTGATGATGATATTGTTCTCCTGATGTAGGTATTTCAATAGGGAGAAATCCTGGAAAATACCCTCTTATTCAGGTGTAAGCTCCTTGAGTTCAATAAAATCCACGTGAGATCAATATTCTCGTGTGTATAGGTGACCAAAAGTGTACTCGCCCCAGCGAAAGAGTTGGGGAGCATTACACTTTTGGTCACATGTCAGAATATTGATCTTACATGGATGTAATTGAACTCAAGGAGTTTTGGGTGCTTTCTGTTCCCATACACCACTAGTGATATTTCCTGGATTTTTAAAGCTTGGGCTGATTCTACCAAAAAGTCTCTTGGTCATAGATCACTACTTGTTATTCTGAATAGATCCTTCCGGTACTTGCCCTTTAGGAGTCAGATTTTGTAATTTTGTGATACCTACCCCTGATGAAGTTCCATAGACCAAACGCATAGGGCAGGCATGTCCAAACTGCGGCCCTCCAGCTGTTGAGAAACTACACATACCAGCATGCCCTTACACAGCTTTAGCATTCTCTGACAACAGAACTGTCAGGGAATAATGGGATATGTAGTTTCACAACAGCTGGAGGGCCGCAGTTTGGACATGCTTAGCACAGGGTTTTTGAATCACATGTCCATTGTCCAATTATGTGAGGAGTTCCTGCCCTTTTGAGCTCGCACCTGAATAAGAGGGTATTTTCCAGGAGCTATATATATACACATAAAAATAAATCTCCCCTAAGGGGATGGAAAAGGGGGTTGACATAATGCCATCATTACCAATGCGTGGCTTACGTTGCATGAATGATAACCCCCAAACAGACAAACGGATCAAAATTTGGATTGCACCTCCAGTGGGTAGAATTTCATTAATTACAAAACTGGTCCTGTCACTTTGTACCATATTTCTCACTCACTGACTGACTGACTCATCACTAATTCTCTTACTTCCCGATAAGTTAGGAAGCTGAAATTTAACATAGGTATTCTTCAGGTGGGACATAGGAAAACTAAGTAATTAAAATTTTTATAAACCTCCCCTAAGGAGGTGAACAGTGATTTGACATAATGACGTCATCACCGATGCATGGCTTGCGTTGCATTAATTATATTGCACAGACAACAGGATCAGCATTTGTACTCCAGTGTGTAGAATTTAATAAACCAAAATAATGGTCCTATCACTTTTTACCGTATCTGCTATGGGTGTTCCTCGGGTAATGCTAAGAACCATGGTTTAATATTTACTTATATTAAGATGTCTCAAATTTACATCTCTAGAGATTTACCAAATTTTTAGCACTCATTCATATTTACAAAATGGATTTGGACACAAATCCTCTTTATGCCACATTCATGCACTTAACTTGAGAGCTCGCTGTTATTCAGTTACAATACTCTTTATTAAATAACACATTTCAATGTACTGCCATGCCCAGGATTCAAACCTATAACCTGTTGCATTCTAGTCAAACACCCTTCTCATTGAGCTATATGAGCCTGCATAAAAGCTAAGAGATAACTATATGAAGCTACCTGTACTTTGTAAAAAATAATCAGCATTGCAATTAAGTAGATCTATGTAGTGTGCAGCCACACATCTGATCCCTCACACTACATAGATCTGCTCAGCTGCAATGCTGATAATTTTTTCACAAAGTAAAAGGTAAGATTTAAATAGCATTCTCTAGCTTAGAATTCTCTAGCTTTTTATGCAAGGGCAGATACAGTAGCTCAATGAATAGAGTGCCTGCCTACAGTGCCACAGGCAAAGAGTATGTCATCATCTTGAAATTTAATAAAGGATAGTGTGACACAGGATAGTGTGACTGAATAACAAAGAGCTCTCAACTTAAGGTCATGAATGTTGTATAGGTATTAGCGATAAAAGGGACAGTCAGGAGTTGCTGGGCGTCAAAAAGGGGGAAAGCTGTAAGTGAAAGTAAATAAACAGATAATCGACAAGTGCCACCAACAGCGCCCCCTACCCTGCAGCGCTATGTGTGGTGGCACACTCCACAAACACCTAGTTACAGCCCTGCATATATATATGTACCTTGGTGTTATAAACCTTGATAGGTTAAAGCACTTATTACCGTAGATGTAGTGGATCATAGTGAAAGATTATCAAGGTTGTATGCAAACTTGTTCTGTTACTACTGCCCTCCTGTGTGCCAGGGGGCAGTGAGCAAGAGGGTGAGTACACAGACTGGTCTGTCTTTGATAATAAAAGAAAGTAAAGTGCTGTGAATCTGCTGTTGGGGGTTCACTGGATAGTGTCCTGTTAGGTAGATGCTATTGCAGGTTTCCGGCTATTCAGGCTATTGATGAGCGTTCACATGAAATGTAAGTATGTATATAGGGATATGTAATCATAAGAACATACCCAGTAAAGATCAAATGTAATCAAATAAAAATACCAAATAGAAACATGCAAAGATACCAGTCGCCCAAGGTCTCCTGCAGGACGTGTCCCTGAGGTCCGATCTGTGCACAGATAACGGACCACTTACATGAATGAAGACGTATGTTTCATAGGCAAAAGCAGAGGTAGTTTCTGGTTGCACAGAACCCCCCTCCTCTTGGCCAGTGGCTCAAATTATGACAACAATAGTAATGGTCAGGGGCGGATTGGCCATAGGACTCACCAGGAAGATTCCTAATAGGCCAACGTCTCTGTGGGGCCTGTTTTGTGTGTTGTTATGCGGCCTCACCCTCCACATGACAGACCGCCCACTGCACTCAGTACACTGCATAGTCCCCATTCAATCTGTTATTCCATCTCTGCAGTACAACAACTCTGCCATCCAGTGATGCTGCCATGGCTACAAGGTATGTTATACCTCTTGTGCTGCCCCTGTCAGGTCACTTTTACAAGATTTGACTAGGCCACTTTTATTTACCAATTCGCCCTGGTCTTTAGCAAAAGATTCAAGGAAGGTCGTAATTGCGTACACCAGGCCCTGAGGAGGGATTCCGCCATGCTCATCAGATCTTTCCCTCTCATCAGACCGGACCCCCATTATTCCATAAATTTCACAGGCTGGTTTTCCATCCCAACCCGCCACTGACAATTGTATATAATACGTTTAGCGCTACCGCCACATCATGCAGTTTAAGGGACAGAGCAGAGCTGCTGCATATGCCCAGTGGTAGCAGCTTCTTCTACCAAGTTTGCTGTGTGTGGGATCTGAGTCCTCAATCAGTGCACTGGACCAGAAAGTAACTATCAGAAGAAGAGACAGAAGCCTTACCATGAGGTGGGAGAATGTGTGCTTAGAAAGTACACTTGTGTCTGCCACTGGTTCTATTATGTTTGTGTATTTATATATTATGGTATGTTTAACCGTTTCCTGACCACTAACTTATATTATTTAAAACATTTTGATACAGCCTATACTATATAGACCATCTATTGTGTTAACTATTAATACTGTATTCCATACAGTATCCAGTGTAAATGTTTACATTAATGTCCAGGGTCGTTACTAGGTTCTTCTGCCATTCCCCCAGACTCCTGCACTTGATCCAATGTTCCACAGAGTAGGAGACTGTGGATTGAATTTGGAAACTCACCTCTAGAAATCCTGCGTTTGCCACTGTGTTTCACCCTTTTTGGGCTTGCTCACTTCCTGCGGATGCAAACTTGTTTTATAAACTGAATATTAAAGGATTACATTTCACAGACTTTCAGTTATATAAATTAATTATCACAAGTAATTGTTGGTTTGCATTTATGTGTCCTGTCAAACTACGCATTTTATTTCTGTAACTTGTACAGTATGATGATTATATAAAATCTTAACTATGCAGTTGTGGGTCAAGCAGTACTAGTTTTACTTTATAGTCATGACAACCGTGTCAGTCTGATAATTAGGTGTGATTTACCACTGCAGCGACTGAGCTTCTGCCCTGTATCAGGTTCCTTGCAGAAACAGTAAGCCGCCTATTGTTGGAGAATTTCTCTACCCTGGCAATATGTCCTAAACGTTTAACACCTACCACAGACCTAAACCTTGCCCATTTAACATCATACAAAGTAATAAATATAGACACAGAGGCTTGTGTTTGGCGCATACATTACAAATGAACTGGAAATTGAAATCATCAAATCAAGGTGGCAACAAAAGCATTCTCCCATCTGCTGTACTATCCAGTGATGGCACATGTTACCGTCAGAGTTGTGTAGGCATATCTCCCACATGTTAGGTACCCCTGCTAGGGTACTGAAACAAGTCATACCGCTGTAACATGTATCTGCACATGATTATGCTTTTCCAATAATCACACGATCACTAAAGAAACAGTCAAACTGTCAGGAACCACAGTTCACGCACTGCTCGCACACGCCACTTACCGGCACGCTGGTGTATTCTGTGCCGCAGATCAGCCGCTGGTGCTTTCTGTGGTTACTAGCATGATTTCCACTGACTCTGGCAGAGTTACATGATCCAGAGTCACATGATCCAGAGTCACATGATCAAGGTAATTACTTCCTGGTTCTGTGCATGCTGCTGCCGGCAGCAACCAATCAGCATCCTTTTGGGGGGATATAAGTAGGCTTCCCAGAGTCCTCATTGCCTTGAACAACTTGTCAGTTCTCCTGCAAGTTCTCCAGCGTCGCTCTCAAGGCTCCAGGCTTGCTCCAGAGATCCGTTTACCTGTGTCCTGCTGTACCTGCCTTTCCTGGTTACTTACCTGCCGCCAGAGACTTCCACTATCTCCATCTCAGTGTGTTACCAGTCTGCGGTGCTCAGTCCAGGATTCCCCTCACAGGCTCCGGATATCCGCAGCTACCCAAGCACTCCAGGGTTCACCATCTCCGATATACTTGCCTTTTCACGTCACCATCGGACTCACCATCGATGGTTAAGCACTTCAGTATAATCCGGTATTAAGCATCCCTGTATACCCAAGTGTCTCACAGCCTCCACAGAGGAACCTGAGCAGAGGGCCGCAAACTGCCCGTCAGGTGCAGCGAAGACCATATCCCCTGGTGGGGGTCACCGGCGAAAACCCCTGGCGAGTTAGACTACACGCCTCTGCTTCAGGTCTCGCCAATTCTCTGTGCTCACTGTGTACTCTTCCAGAGTGCTCCAGCATATGACTTGTCCATATCTCAAGCCACCTAACTTCTGCCTCCCTGCGCCCTCCACTGGCTCACTCAGGTCATTACCGGGAACACAATCAGACCAGCACGTGACACAAACGATGAGACGGGTGGGTCGGAAACAATTGCCCACAGAACACGAAGGGAAGTGCGTTCATCGGACTTATACTATGCCGGACAAAAGTCATCCCGATGCTTTGTATTTTACGGTGCTTTGGGGTTTATTCATAAAGCAGAGAAAAGCCCTGTTTTGCTGGAAACTGGGCTCTTCTCTGCTTTGGGCTATTCACAGAACGGGTTACCATGGAGAAGTACCTGCCTTCTCCAGCAGCACCCCCACTCCGTGCCTGAATTGCATCACCATACTGATTGTATTAAATAAATTATTTTCAAGACAAAATCCGTATACCAGAGATCCACCTCCACAGTCCATCACTTCATGTTCCTGAGTGAACTGTTTTGGAATTATAAATAATAATTATGGAGAGAACATCTAAACTCTGCACTTTAGAAGGATCCTAGGCTACAATGTTGGTAAATAATTGCACATCATAGGTGAGGAAAGTACATATTTAAACAGATCCTACTATGCTAAACAGTAAGATCTGACATACAGCCATGGTCAAAGGTTTTGAGAATGACAACAGTATTAGTTTTCACAAAGTTTGCTGCTTCAGTGTTTTTAGACCTTTCTGTCAGATGTTACTATGGTATACTGAAGTAAAATTACAAACATTTCAAGTGTCAAGGGCTTTTAGTGACAATTACATTAAGTTTATGCAAAGAATCAATATTTTCAGTGTTGACCCTTCTTTTTCAAGACCTCTGCTATTCATCCTGGCATGCTGTCAATCAACTTCTGAGCCACATACTAATGGCAGTCCATTCTTGCCTAATCAATGCTTGGAGTTTCTCAGAATTTGTGGGTTTTTGTTTGTCCACCCGCCTCTTGAAGATTGACCACAAGATCTTAATGGGATTAAGGTCTGCGAAGTTTCCTGGCCTTGGACCCAAAATTTGGTGTTTTGTTCCCCGAGCCACTTAGTTATCACTTTTGCCTTATGGCAATGTGCTCTATCATGCTGGAAAATGCATTGTTCATCACCAAACTATTCTTGGATGGTTAGGAGAAGTTGCTCTTGGAGGATGTTTTGGTATCATTCTTTATTCCTGGCTGTGTTCGTAGGCAAAATTGTGAGTAAACCCACTCCTTAGCTGAGAAGCAACCCCATACATGAATGGTCTCAGGATGCTTTACTGTTGGCATGACACAGGACTGATGGTAGCACTCACCTTTCCTTCTCCGGACAAACATTTTTCCAGACGCCCCAAACAGTCTGAAAGGGAATTCAGTAGAGAAAGTGACTTCGCCCCAGTCCTCAGTAATCCAATCCCTGTACCTTTTGCAGAATATCAGTCTATCCCTGATGGTTTTCCCGGAGAGAAGTGGCTTCTTTGCTGTCCTTCTTGACACCAGGTCATCCTCCAAAAGTCTTTGCCTCACTGTGCATGTAGATGCACTCACACCTGACTGTTGCCATTCCTGAGCAAGTTCTGCTGAATCAATTTAAGGAGATGTCCTGGCGTTTACTGGATGTTCTTGGGCACTCTAAAGCCTTCTTCACAACTATTGAACATCTCTCCATGAAGTTCTTGATGATCTGATTGTCACAACTGAGGGCTGAGGTTGACCTGGGGAGGCCTCAGTTGTAAGGGCTGGAGTGTAAGTTAACCAGGATGGTTGGATAGGGTTCTTAGACATGCAGAGGATTAGGCACTGAAGCCCGAAGCTGTGACGAAGACAACGTGGTAAAATAAAGTCTGTTTATTAAACACACGGTTCTGATACATCTAGGCAGTTCAGGTAACTCAACGGTAGATTGTGCAATGGAAACAACAGTACAGTTCCCTTAGCACAGTGGTAGAAGGATATTGTGGTAATATAGAATGAGTTGGTAATAAAGTCCCTGCAAGACCTGGAGATGTAATGTCCGTTGGCTACAACTAACTACTGTAGAGGGAAACAAGCAGGTACTGACCAGTAGGTTATACTCTGAGAGCTGGAGTCGAGATCGATGCACAGAGGTTGAGAAAAACACAGAAGAACTGCCGGGGATGTCGGATGGAACCGGACCAGATGGGAAGGTGTAGCAGAACTCACCGATGATGTTAGAGTCAGATGGTGAGTACCGATGGAGCTAGAGATCAATGGCGGAACAACGATGGAGCTAGAGATCGATGGCAGAACACAGATGGAGCTAGAGATCGATGGAGGAAAACCAATGGAGCTAGAGATCGATGGCGGAACACCGATGGTGATGAGTATCGATGGCAGAACACAGATGGTGCTGGAGATCTGCAAACAACGGGAGTGGAGAGATACCAAACACTGCTGGAAGCTGGAAGCAGAACAGAGTCCAACACTGGAAGCTGAAAGCCGATGTAGGTATCACAGCAGATAACCAAGGAGCAGAGCTGGAACAACAGAAGTCAGGCTGCACCGCAAGCTGGTAACTGTTGCAGGTCTCTAAGTGGAGCTGAATCACAGGAGTTGAACACAGGAGCTGGAATACCTGGAGACTCGAACTGTAGATTCCACAGACAGGAGAGACAAGGTTTGACAACCAAAGCACTGACAATTATCCAGCCCTGGAGCAGGATATTTATCCCAGCTGGTGAGCAGGGATTGGCTGGATAATTAGGCAGAGTCCAGAGTGCAGATGCTGGGTAATCAGGCAGAGTCCAGAGTGCAGCTGATAGGCTGTAAAGCAACATGTGGTGAATCCAAACATGGCTGCGCCCATGTTTAAATCTGGAGGGAAAGTCTGTTTGAACTTTAGCATGTGAGAAACTGAGGCCACGTTACACAGCGTGCTGCACGCAGACAGCGCAGGTGGAGCCCTGGGCCAGTCTCAGGAGACACTTGGAAGGTAAGAAATGGTGATAAATTACCCGGATCGTGACACTGATAAATGGTTCATTTAGATGAAATCTTACTAGCAGCAATATCCTTGCCTGTGAAGCCCTTTTTGTGCAAAGCAATGATGACTGCTCGTGTTTCCTTGCAGGTAACCATGGTTAACAGAGGAAAAACAATGATTTCAAGCACCACCATAATGTTAAGGCTTCCAGTCTGTTTTTCTAACTCAATCAACATGACAGAGTGATCTCCAGCCTTGTCCTAGTCAACACTCTCATCTGTGTTAATGAGAGAATTTGTCACGGCCTCCAGCGACTTAAACCTCGTACCCCGTCCTTTACCATCCCGGCCGCTTTGCTGTTTCAGCCGCTGTTTGCGGCTCTCCAGAAGTCGCAGTATGGCGTCTCCCGCAGTGCCTCCTGCATCTGAGTCACTGGCTGAGGACAATCCTCTGTGTCTGGAATGGCTGCAGCCTTCAGACGGGAACCTCTTGCAGTTACAGACACCATCTTCTTCCTGCTTCTTTTATGCTGATTCTGGATACTTCCTCTCCAGCAGTGTTCACCTGACTCCAGCCTCCAATCACTGACCTCAGGGTATAAAGCCCACAGGACTTTGTTGTTCAAATAGCTAGAACTTTGAGTCATTTCTCTGGACTAGTAATCTTAGTGCATGTGCTCCTGCTTGCTCCTGGCTCTCCAGCTCAGTGCATTACATCGGTTCCACCCAGTTCTGCTCGTTCGCCATCCGGTTCCAGTCCAGTCACCATTCGGTTCCAGTCCGGCCACCATTCGGTTCCAGTCCAGTCCCCATCCAGTTCTAGTCCAGGCACTATCCAGTTCCAGTCCGGTCACCTGCCGGTTCCAGTCCGACCACCATTCGGTTCCATTCCGGTCCCCATCTGGTTCCAGTCCAGACACCATCTGGTTCCAGTCCAATCCAGTCCGGTCACCATCCGGTTCCAGTCCAGTTGCCTGTCAGTTCCAGTCCGGTCTTCTCATCTCAGCATTACTCCTATGAGGAGAAACTACCTGCGACCTCCCTGTTTCCTCCCGACCAACATCAAACCTACACCAGTTTTAGAAGCCTAATTGAATACAGCATCAAGTTCATCTAGGTCCGTGACAGAATTACTGACATGATGTCCTCTGGTCCTTTTGGGACAGGGCTGAAATGCAATGGAAATGTTGTTTTTTGGGATTAAGTTCATTGTCATGGCAAAGAGGGACTTTGCAATTCATTTCAATTCATCTGATCACTCTTCATGACATTCTGGAGTACATGAAAATTGCCATCTTAAAAACTGCGGCAGCAGACTTTGTGAAAATTAGTATTTGTGTCATTCTCAAAACTATTGGCCATGGCTGTACAGTGTAATGTGGTGAATCATTCTTGAAAATTCAAGGTTACACAATTTTCTAGGGAATCCGACATATAGGTGTGACCAACTTGGCTAACTCCATTATATTCCTGTGAATTGCATTACGTTTCTGCCATATATTCACAAATAATTAAATTTGGTTGTATATTTAAAATTACAACCCAACCCCAACCCCCTCCCCCCCCCATCCCTTCCTCCTAATCATCATCCTATCATACTGTATAATGTATACTGTGCATACTGTGTGTGGTATATCAGCCATATGAGTAGCTTGTTTGGACCATTGCAGCATGAAGTGTATTTTTCGGACCATAAGACGCACCTGACCATAAGGCGCACCTAGTTTTTAGAGTAGGAAAACTGGAAAAAAATATTCTGAACCATTTCTGCTTTATCATCCTTGCGCTGCCTCCCTAGTTTTCACCAACCTCTAAGAGATATTTCTGTGTGATTTCTCAGACTCCTACAAGGATTCTGTACAGTGCAGCCTTCTGTCATGGCCAGCACACAGAGACACACACACATCAGAGCCAGCATACACACAGACACACACACACACACACACATACTGACAGTACCAGTGGTTCCCCGCGTCCAGGCTCTCAGCTAACGCTGCCCGCGGTGCACTCCTGAGGAGGTGGGGGGGGGGGAGCGGGAGAGTCACATGATGCTCTGTGCCTTAGGTCTGTTTGTCTACCAGTCACTGGACGCTATTGATGGAAAACAGGCACGAAGGACAAACAGTAGTTCCCCACTTGGAGAACTATTTGACCACGGATGTGACTCTATATCTATAGTGTTTATTGCAGTGGGGACAATTGTGTGGTGAGACTTGGAACCATTCCAGTTGGATGTTCTACTGCCGCTTTGTCAGCATGTTCATGTTCTTCTGTGCTCAGTGGCAGACTTATGTGTCTGGTACACTGAGGTTTGGAGTGATTGACGTAACAGAACTTCAGCTATCTGTAACCAGGGTCTTTTTTCTGTCTGCATTTTGTGGAACAACTTTTTGGGACTATGAGATTCCTATAACTGGACTACCACTTAAAGTCTTACCTCTTATTGGGATCATGTTGGGAACAATTTATTCCTGCAGCAACTATTTTAGAGTAATTCTCAGCGGTGGAGTAGGCAAGAATGGATCTACTGTAGCCGGAACCAGTGTTCTTTCTCCTGGCCTTCATATTGGACTGGTTCTTATACTGGGACTAAGGATTTACATTAGTCTGCAAGTCAGCAACAACTTATTCTACAAACATTTGGCTCTTTATACATTAACATTTGGGTTTGTTAGTGCCAAAATTACTATCAAGCTTGTGTTGGCTACTTCAATAGCCTTATTTATTAGAACATTGAGGGTTTTTCTGAGTTGATCGCTCGCTAGCTGTTTTTAGCAGCCATGCAAACGCTAAGCCGCCGCCCTCTGGGAGTGTATCATAGTTTAGCAGAAGTGCGAACGAAAGGATCTCCAAGGTTTGGTACACTTCCCCTTAATCCTACATATTGGATAAGGAAATGAATATTAATAAGGTTAAACTAATATAGAGTCAAGATCTTTAAATAGAGTACACTAATATTGTCTAAAGTAATCTAGAAACCATAAAGCTTTGGTAGACGAGTAAGATAATTGTTAAACATATTACTAGAAGCAATGTTGGCGTCTGTAATATATGCCACTAATACTAATTTCATTCATTTACAGTACTATACTTTATATCATTCATATAACACTTACAAGTGTTATACTTATGGACACAACAAACAAGCCAGGCAGATTCTGGAAGCTGGAAGCCAGGGAGGGAGTACGTTCTAGAGGTGGAGTCATGAGTCACAGGGAGGAGTGATATAAAAGGCTGGTGATGTCTTGTTAGACGTTTACTAGTGTAAAAAAAAAAATTCAAATGTACATATAGAAGCCAGCATCATTACAGGGATCACAACCAGAGCAACAGCCTATTCCACGGGATCTGTGCTGGACATATATATTACACAATGAATGACAGCTGTGTTACTGATGGGAAAATATTAGGTAAGTAGCTGTTCAACATTTTCATTAACGACCTAACAGTAGGTCTAGAGAGCATGGTGTCAATTTTTGCAGATGATACCAAATTGTGTAAGGTTATAAATACGGAGGGGAATGCTGAGTCTCTTCAGAATGACTTAGTTAAACTAGAAGCATGGGCAGCAAAGTGGAGAATGAGATTCAATACAGACAAGTGTAAGGTAATGCACTGTGGTAGCAAGTACAAAAATAACACCTACATACTAAATGGGGTAAAATTAGGGGATTCTGTACTGGAAAAAGACTTAGGTGTTCACATAGATAGCAAACTAAGCAGCAGTACCCAAAGTAGGAGTGCAGCAAAGAAGGCTAATAAGATATTAGCATGCATAAAATGGGGAATTGATGCAAGGGACGAGAATGTTATACTCCCATTATATAAATCACTAGTGATGCCACATCTTGAGTACTGTTTACAATTTTGGGCACCATACTACAAAAAGGATATCCTGAAGCTAGAAAAGGTTCAGAGGCGGGTGCCCAAACTTCTTAAGAGCATGGAGACGATGGAATATGAGGAAAGGTTTGCAAGGCTAGACATTTTACACTGGAAAAGAGGAGACTAAGAGGGGACATGATCAACATCTACAAATATATAAGGGGACCATACACAGAGTTTGCGTGGGACATATTTTTTATAAGATCAGCACAGAGGACACGTGGACACTCGCTTAGTTTAGAGGAGAGGAGATTCCGCACAGTGCGGCGAAAATGTTTTTTCACAGTAAGGACAATACGTGTTTGAAATTCCCTGCCTGAGAAAGTAGTAATGGCGGACTCAGTCAACACCTTTAAGAATGGTTTAGATAAATTCCTTTTGATAAGGATATTCAGGGTTATGGTGCGTAGTCACGCACTATAGTTATTAAAACACAATGGCTGACATTAGCATCAGGCAAAATTAGTCCTAAATTAAAACTGCATAGGAGACCACAAATAGGTTGAACTCGATGGACAAATTGTCTTTTTTCAACCTTAGATACTATGTTACTATGTACGTATGACATCAGTTATACCTCAAATCCGGATAATGGGGACATCACCGGGAACATCACCACAGCGTCACCAGTCACTTGGAGTCCAAAATGGGGAAGAAACGCAATGCATTTACTGACATGTAGTCCTTCATCAGAAGTGTGATGAAGAGTCTGATGAAGGACTATATGTCAGAAACACGTTAAGTGTTTATTCCCCATTTTGGACTCCAAGTGACTGGTGACGCTGTGGTGATGTTCCCAGTGATGACCCCATTATCTGGATTTGAGGTATAACTGATGTCCATTTCTCCATCTTGGTCTTCAGGGTTTATCCTATGCTGATGCTGTGTGCCACTGTGGGAGTTTATTATACGCTTTCACCTGCTTTATTTGTAAGTGCAATATGTAATTAAATAATCATTTTTAAAAGGATTTCTGCACTATCGATGCTTTATGTACCTTTCTGACCTATGCCCCTGCAAAGTGCATATTGGGAAGAAGGCACAGTCTGTTCCCTACAGAAAATAGAGGAGAATCTGGGTCTATGAGGATTTTAGGAGGATTCTAAGGACCTGGTTTTTTTTACAACAACTTTTTATTGAAGCACAAGCATCAATCACAGACATTACAAATAGTAGGTACAGTGTAACATTTGTAACATTTTGACATAAGTATATTGTTACTGTTACAAGCTGATCAAAAGGATGGTGAGAGAAAAAACCAGAACAACGAAAAACCAAATCTACTTGAGATAGGGAAGAAAAAAAAAATCAGATACATAGGTGTGCGCAAGGGGGGGTGCCTGGTGCGCACAGGCACCCCCTAATGTCCGGTTACCCGATCTCACATACCTGATGCAGCTGAGCAGGCTGATTACTGTCCCCTCTGCGCTGCACCCTGTCAGGACTGCATTACTGAACGGACGCCTGGGTTAATCAAGGGTGCCACTGCCACTGGCTTTCAAATTCCCACCTCCACCTCCATGTACAAAATCAGTGTGATGTGATGTGATTACGTCATGCTGCTCGCATGCCCACCCGCCACATGCCCACCTCTCGCCTTCTATGCTATGACAATGCCAGCCACCGATGAGAATCAGCATGCAGCCAGCGTTCCTCTTAGAAAGACAAATTCAATACTGGCAGGTGGTCGGCAGCAGCATTGACACGTCACTTGTTTTTCCAGCAGCAGCAGTACTAGTCTGCGACTGTCAGTGAGTGACTGATTTGTAAGTAAGCTGCTGCAGCTTGCAGGGGAAAGAGAGGGGGAGCCAGACCAGGCTGAGGAGGAACAGTGTAATTGCAGTGAGTGCCATCAGGGGTGTTTGTTTGGTGCACACCACAACATCTGACAATGTATCTGCTTTATTAGGATTGGTACAAGGGAGGATATTTTATATTGCGTTGACCGTCAATAGATGGTGCTAGACACGCCCAAAAGGTGGTGCTAGACACAGCACTCCGACAGTGCACCCCCTAATAAAATGTGCTGCGCAGGCCTATGATCAGATACCCAATATATTGGCATTGCCTGATGCTCAGCTTCATCACTACTATTTCTACATTTTCCAAACCAAACAAACTGGGAAGCAGCTGCCGGTCAGCAGTCTACGTCCCTGAAAAACAAAAAGGAACTTAGCCCAAAGCAAAACGTGAAATTAGAAAGTAGGGGAGAAGGTGTGGGTGTAGGTATATATGTGTGTGTGTGGGGGGGGGGGGGTGGGGGGGGGCGGGAGAAACTAAACCAGCCTACGTGAACTGTATTAGCTCGGAAGTAAACAGGAATGGAAGGGAAAGGGACAGGGAGGGTGAACTGATAGAAGGCTAACCGCACTAATCTAGACAAGTGTAAATGATTAGTTTGAGGGAAATATATTATTGATCATAAAGCAGTATGTGTGACTTACAAAACCTAGTGGATGCTCAAATGACTATAACAAAGATAGTTTGTATATGAAAGAATAACACCGTATTCAAGACACTAATGTTTTGCAGAGAAATACGAGCAAACGTTTCAATTGCATAACAGTGTCCAGAGGTAATCATATCCAGAAGAACATATGTATTTATATAAAAGTAGCATAGTGTTCATGTTACAGAACCCACAAGGCCCTAGTATAGTAATAAGACATATAACGTAACACGGAACTGCGTCAGGAATATAGAAAACTGATGTAAGAAAACAATGTGGTAAGTATGAAAAAAAAAATACAGTGTGAACCGTGTCACTAACAATCCTAGATGTCTAGTGTAATCCAAATAAAGTAACTGCTGATGACGATCGAGAGTCACGTCTTAGGTATCAAGTATCATGGTCTATATCATATAAATGTGTCTGACTCTGGTAAAACAAAAGAGCAGAGAAAAATTAAGTGATCAATCATGTAACTGCCCCTGAGAGATCCTGAAGGAGAGGTAGAACATACACAACGGGGGGAGGGGGGAGATAAGGAAAAGCAATGACTGTGTTCCGTAAACTGGGGTACCTAACCAAAAGCTACAGGTAACAATATGATACTTGCAGATGGCAATCAGTAATCTCGGCAGGAGATCAACATCATGGGCTGATGAGGAATTTGTAACGTGCACTGGGAAAGCCTCTAGCTCACTATGTAAACCCTGTGCTGAAAAAGGGAAAGTAGCAGGACTGACCTGCAATACAGAAGCAGCCAAGTGGCTGAAGGGTGTCGTTGAGAAACTAACACTAGCCTTTCCAAAGGGGGGCATGGGCACGATGGCAGCTGACAAAGAACTAGGATCAGACATGGCTGACTCAGTATTCTCAAAGGTGTTCTTTAGTTGGGCTAGTGCGGCTGGAGAAGGGGCTTGGGTGTGTACAGAAACAGGATCTGTATCAAAAAGGGAAAGTAGGCGGTTAAACCTGCTGTCCAGGTATGTCATAAAAATCTTCGAAAGCTCTGCTGTCAAATAAGCGGCCATATCAGTGGCAATGGGTTTTAAAGTAAGAGCTTCCACAGTCGTCGTAGCATGGAGAGTAAGGGGTGAGGAGAAACACTCTTCTGATGAGTAGGTCTCATGGGCAGTCATGGCAGGAGAGTCAAAGCAGCTTGTGTGAAGTAAAAAAAAAACCACAAAATAAAACGAATTACAATAAACCCCGGTGGATCTTAGCTGAATAGCAAGGTTATAAACAACCAGGGGCTGCCAAACACTATATTGTACAAAATGCTCCATAGGTGATAGTATTAGACTATAGTTGAGTGATTCGTGTCAGTATATAACAAATGGAATCAATAGAATCAAAAGCACCTTAAGTAATATACAGCAATCTTAGGCATAGAGATAATGCAGTACTGGAGGCCACTAAACTGTAAATACCCCAACCACAAAACTAATATTGCAATCCGATGTAGCAAATTAAAAGGGGAGCAACACTCCGAGATCCAGGTTCTCCGGTCAGTTACCTCACCACCGACATTATATTGCTGGTATCAACTTTGTAAGCAAAGTTCCGAAGGTAAGGGCTAGTTAGAAAGCAGAGTCACCATATAGGGGAAACCCACAGCGTCCAAACAGCGGCTGTTCCACGATGGTTATAAGTGATCGTCTCACGCGTTGTCTAGGTTGGGCCCATCAATCACCCGCATGCACCCCGTAAGAGTCGGAGCAACAGGGGTTGGCGGCCACAGAGTCTCCCGTGGTACGGCAGTTAAAGGAGACTCAGGCACAATGTACAGCGGAGGAAGCCTGACAGCAGCTGCGGTTAAGCAATTACTCTGTATCCAATAGGGACTTCACACCAGCGGCCCCGCTTACGATCCCAGCAGGCACAGGAGATAACAAAGTCTGGTCCATTTTGGCACCCTCAGATGTCCGCGAAGCTGTAACAATCACCCCGCACCAGCTCCAGTCCCAGGGCCCACACAGGAATGCGATGGAGCAGTCCCCGTCTAAGAGACCACACTCTGAAGGGTAGGTGCCGCAGTGACCAGAAGGGGGGTATGCGGGGCTGGGTCCCAGAGCTCAGCCGAATCCTCCGTCACGCCAGCAGGGTTAGTCCCCAGTTGTATGCCCGCAGTCGGGTAAGTCCCGGTGACGGCGGTCAAAGACAAGTCGTCCAATAGTCCACAGCCAGGGAACAATCGGACACAGCAAGGAAACGCAGGTAGTATAAAGAGAGTCCCAGGGTAGGTAGAGAAAGCACGCCATCCATATCAATGGCTCGACTCCGGTGATAAAAAGGTCCTCAGGGGCAAATTAGATATCAATCAATTCCTCAAGGTTCGGGGAACACACCAACATCAAGCATGTATTCCCAAAACGCCAGGATGAGGAGGATTGCTGTAGATTTTTGCAATAAGAGAACCAATCACATGTTGTAATTTCTAAATTGTAGATTCTATATGGTCCTGTTTTTTGCCCAGTTATGTAATGCATTTTGATAGACATGAGTTGATGGCGATTTGTCTAGCCCTGAATTAACCAATAGCGAGAAATTAGTAATTATACAAAGTGTACAAATATCAATTAATTAACAACAGCATAATATGCAATACTTAAAGTATTTTTGCAGTCAAGAGGTCTATAAGAATTTAATACAGTGCAACTCACATCATGCTCAAAGTATTTATCTCCTGGTGGTGTGAAAGGCAGGCTGCTGTTTGATTAGTAATAATACCATTGAATAAAACCATTAAAAAGTCACCTCCCGCCTAAAAGATAATACACTTCACTTCTTCTTTTTCTAATAAAGTAGTTTCTATTTCCAAAACATCTTCAAAACATCAGTGTCTTTAACCATCGCTCACAGGTTCTTTAAATCATCAGTCTTTAACCATCGCTCACGAGCTCTAAAATTCACCAGTGTTATTAGATACTGTTCACGAGTTCTTCAGTCACCTGTGTCTATGGACACCGTTCACAAGTTCTTCAGTCACCAGTAACTTTAGCTTCACTCACAAGTTCTTCAGTAGGTCTGGACACTTCCCCATTGGTTCCCTTCCTGCTAAATGACATTGTGTTATTCCTTCTTGCAATAAAACTCTTTAATATTTCACCAAGTTTTACTCTCAGAGTCCTGTATGAGGAAAACCTATATTAGGCCACCTTTGTTCCAACATAACTGTGGTTCCTCTTCCCGACCATCGGAAGAGTCCCCAACAAATCCAACCTAGGTCAGTGACAGTATACTCAGGCCACATGGCTAGAGATGAGCGGGTTCGGTTCCTCGGAATCCGAACCCCCCCGAACTTCAGCCTTTTTACACGGGTCCGAGGCAGACTCGGATCTTCCCGCCTTGCTCGGTTAACCCGAGCGCGCCCGAACGTCATCATCCCGCTGTCGGATTCTCGCAAGGCTCGGATTCTATCGCGAGACTCGGATTCTATATAAGGAGCCGCGCGTCGCCGCCATTTTCACACGTGCATTGAGATTGATAGGGAGAGGACGTGGCTGGCGTCCTCTCCGTGTAGAATAGATTAGAGAGACACTTGATATACTACTTGGGGAGTATTAGGAGTACTCAGTACAGTGCAGAGTTTTGCTGATAGTGACCAGTGACCACCAGTTTTATTTATAATCCGTTCTCTGCCTGAAAAAAAACGATACACAGTCACATACCATATCTGTGCTCAGCCTCAGTGTGCTGCATGATAATATCATCTATGTATATCTGACTGTGCTGAGTGCTCACTGCTCACACAGCTGAATTGTGGGGGAGACTGGGGTGCAGTTAATAGCAGGAGTACAGTGCACACTTTTGCTGCCAGTGTGACTGACCAGTGACCACCAGTATATTGTCTGCCTGAAAAAGTTAAACAAACACTCCTGTGGTGTTTTTTTTTTTATTCTATAAACGCATTCTGCTGACAGTGTCCAGCAGGTCCGTCATTCATTATATTATATAAATATTTACCTGCAGTAGTGTTATATTTTTTTTGTTCATCTCTATCATCTTTATCATCTCTATATTAGCAGACGCAGTACGGTAGTCCACGGCTGTGGCTACCTCTGTGTCATCAGTGCTCGTCCATAATTGTATACCTACCTGTGGTGGGTTTTTTTTTTCTATCTTCTTCATACTAGTAGTTTAGGAGTCTGCTGACAGTGTCCAGCAGGTCCGTCATTATATTATATATACCTGCAGTAGTGATATATATATATTTTTTATATCATTATCATCTCTATACTAGCAGACGCAGTACGGTAGTCCACGGCTGTAGCTACCTCTGTGTCGTCAGTGCTCGTCCATAATTGTATACCTACCTGTGGTGGGGGTTTTTTTTTCTATCTTCTTCATACTAGTAGTTTAGGAGTCTGCTGACAGTGTCCAGCAGGTCCGTCATTATATTATATATACCTGCAGTAGTGATATATATATATTTTTTATATCATTATCATCTCTATACTAGCAGACGCAGTACGGTAGTCCACGGCTGTAGCTACCTCTGTGTCGTCAGTGCTCGTCCATAATTGTATACCTACCTGTGGTGGGGGTTTTTTTTCTATCTTCTTCATACTAGTAGTTTAGGAGTCTGCTGACAGTGTCCAGCAGGTCCGTCATTATATTATATATACCTGCAGTAGTGATATATATATATATTTTATATCATTATCATCTCTATACTAGCAGACGCAGTACGGTAGTCCACGGCTGTAGCTACTTCTGTGTCGTCAGTGCTCGTCCATAATTGTATACCTACCTGTGGTGGGGTTTTTTTTTCTATCTTCTTCATACTAGTAGTTTAGGAGTCTGCTGACAGTGTCCAGCAGGTCCGTCATTATATTATATATACCTGCAGTAGTGATATATATATATTTTTTATATCATTATCATCTCTATACTAGCAGACGCAGTACGGTAGTCCACGGCTGTAGCTACCTCTGTGTCGTCAGTGCCTCGTCATCCATAAGTATACTAGTATCCATCCATCTCCATTGTTTACCTGAGGTGCCTTTTAGTTGTGCCTATTAAAATATGGAGAACAAAAATGTTGAGGTTCCAAAAATAGGGAAAGATCAAGATCCACTTCCACCTCGTGCTGAAGCTGCTGCCACTAGTCATGGCCGAGACGATGAAATTCCATCAACGTCGTCTGCCAAGGCCGATGCCCAATGTCATAGTACAGAGCATGTAAAATCCAAAACACAAAATATCAGTAAAAAAAGGACTCAAAAATCTAAAATAAAATCGTCGGAGGAGAAGCGTAAACTTGCCAATATGCCATTTACCACACGGAGTGGCAAGGAACGGCTGAGGCCCTGGCCTATGTTCATGGCTAGTGGTTCAGCTTCACATGAGGATGGAAGCACTCAGCCTCTCGCTAGAAAAATGAAAAGACTTAAGCTGGCAAAAGCACAGCAAAGAACTGTGCGTTCTTCGAAATCACAAATCCACAAGGAGAGTCCAATTGTGTCGTTTGCGATGCCTGACCTTCCCAACACTGGACGTGAAGAGCATGCGCCTTCCACCATTTGCACGCCCCCTGCAAGTGCTGGAAGGAGCACCCGCAGTCCAGTTCCTGATAGTCAGATTGAAGATGTCAGTGTTGAAGTACACCAGGATGAGGAGGATATGGGTGTTGCTGGCGCTGGGGAGGAAATTGACAAGGAGGATTCTGATGGTGAGGTGGTTTGTTTAAGTCAGGCACCCGGGGAGACACCTGTTGTCCATGGGAGGAATATGGCCATTGACATGCCTGGTGAAAATACCACAAAAATCAGCTCTTCGGTGTGGAAGTATTTCAACAGAAATGCGGACAACAGGTGTCAAGCCGTGTGTTGCCTTTGTCAAGCTGTAATAAGTAGGGGTAAGGACGTTAACCACCTCGGAACATCCTCCCTTATACGTCACCTGCAGCGCATTCATCATAAGTCAGTGACAAGTTCAAAAACCTTGGGCGACAGCGGAAGCAGTCCACTGACCAGTAAATCCCTTCCTCTTGTAACCAAGCTCACGCAAACCACCCCACCAACTCCCTCAGTGTCAATTTCCTCCTTCCCCAGGAATGCCAATAGTCCTGCAGGCCATGTCACTGGCAATTCTGACGAGTCCTCTCCTGCCTGGGATTCCTCCGATGCATCCTTGCGTGTAACGCCTACTGCTGCTGGCGCTGCTGTTGTTGCTGCTGGGAGTCGATGGTCATCCCAGAGGGGAAGTCGTAAGACCACTTTTACTACTTCCACCAAGCAATTGACTGTCCAACAGTCCTTTGTGAGGAAGATGAAATATCACATCAGTCATCCTGCTGCAAAGCGGATAACTGAGGCCTTGGCATCCTGGGCGGTGAGAAACGTGGTTCCGGTATCCATCATTACTGCAGTGCCAACTATAGACTTGTTTGAGGTACTGTGTCCCCGGTACCAAATACCATCTAGGTTCCATTTCTCTAGGCAGGCGATACCGAAAATGTACACAGACCTCAGAAAAAGACTCACCAGTGTCCTAAAAAATGCAGTTGTACCCAATGTCCACTTAACCACGGACATGTGGACAAGTGGAGCAGGGCAGACTCAGGACTATATGACTGTGACAGCCCACTGGGTAGATGTATTGACTCCCGCCGCAAGAACAGCAGCGGCGGCACCAGTAGCAGCATCTCGCAAACGCCAACTCTTTCCTAGGCAGGCTACGCTTTGTATCACCGCTTTCCAGAATACGCACACAGCTGAAAACCTCTTACGGCAACTGAGGAAGATCATTGCAGAATGGCTTACCCCAATTGGACTCTCCTGTGGATTTGTGGCATCGGACAACGCCAGCAATATTGTGTGTGCATTAAATCTGGGCAAATTCCAGCACGTCCCATGTTTTGCACATACCTTGAATTTGGTGGTGCAGAATTATTTAAAAAACGACAGGGGCGTGCAAGAGATGCTGTCGGTGGCCAGAAGAATTGCGGGACACTTTCGGCGTACAGGCACCACGTACAGAAGACTGGAGCAACACCAAAAACGCCTGAACCTGCCCTGCCATCATCTGAAGCAAGAAGTGGTAACGAGGTGGAATTCAACCCTCTATATGCTTCAGAGGTTGGAGGAGCAGCAAAAGGCCATTCAAGCCTATACAACTGAGCACGATATAGGAGGTGGAATGCACCTGTCTCAAGCGCAGTGGAGAATGATTTCAACGTTGTGCAAGGTTCTGCAACCTTTTGAACTTGCCACACGTGAAGTCAGTTCAGACACTGCCAGCCTGAGTCAGGTCATTCCCCTCATCAGGCTTTTGCAGAAGAAGCTGGAGACATTGAAGGAGGAGCTAACACAGAGCGATTCCGCTAGGCATGTGGGACTTGTGGATGGAGCCCTTAATTCGCTTAACAAGGATTCACGGGTGGTCAATCTGTTGAAATCAGAGCACTACATTTTGGCCACCGTGCTCGATCCTAGATTTAAAACCTACCTTGGATCTCTCTTTCCGGCAGACACAAGTCTGCAGGGGTTCAAAGAACTGCTGGTGAGAAAATTGTCAAGTCAAGCGGAACGCGACCTGTCAACATCTCCTCCTTCACATTCTCCCGCAACTGGGGGTGCGAGGAAAAGGCTCAGAATTCCGAGCCCACCCGCTGGCGGTGATGCAGGGCAGTCTGGAGCGACTGCTGATGCTGACATCTGGTCCGGACTGAAGGACCTGCCAACGATTACGGACATGTCGTCTACTGTCACTGCATATGATTCTCTCACCATTGAAAGAATGGTGGAGGATTATATGAGTGACCGCATCCAAGTAGGCACGTCAGACAGTCCGTACGTATACTGGCAGGAAAAAGAGGCAATTTGGAGGCCCTTGCACAAACTGGCTTTATTCTACCTAAGTTGCCCTCCCACAAGTGTGTACTCCGAAAGAGTGTTTAGTGCCGCCGCTCACCTTGTCAGCAATCGGCGTACGAGGTTACTTCCAGAAAATGTGGAGAAGATGATGTTCATTAAAATTAATTATAATCAATTCCTCCGTGGAGACATTGACCAGCAGCAAATGCCTCCACAAAGTACACAGGGAGCTGAGATGGTGGATTCCAGTGGGGACGAATTGATAATCTGTGAGGAGGGGGATGTACACGGTGATGAATCGGAGGATGATGATGAGGTGGACATCTTGCCTCTGTAGAGCCAGTTTGTGCAAGGAGAGATTAATTGCTTCTTTTTTGGTGGGGGTCCAAACCAACCCGTCATTTCAGTCACAGTCGTGTGGCAGACCCTGTCACTGAAATGATGGGTTGGTTAAAGTGTGCATGTCCTGTTTATACAACATAAGGGTGGGTGGGAGGGCCCAAGGACAATTCCATCTTGCACCTCTTTTTTCTTTCATTTTTCTTTGCGTCATGTGCTGTTTGGGGAGTGTTTTTTGGAAGGGCCATCCTGCGTGACACTGCAGTGCCACTCCTAGATGGGCCAGGTGTTTGTGTCGGCCACTAGGGTCGCTTATCTTAGTCACACAGCTACCTCATTGCGCCACTTTTTTTTCTTCTTTGCGTCATGTGCTGTTTGGGGAGTATTTTTTGGAAGGGCCATCCTGCGTGACACTGCAGTGACACTCCTAGATGGGCCAGGTGTTTGTGTCGGCCACTAGGGTCACTTATCTTAGTCACACAGCTACCTCATTGCGCCTCTTTTTTTTCTTCTTTGCGTCATGTGCTGTTTGGGGAGTATTTTTTGAAAGGGCCATCCGGCCTGACACTGCAGTGCCACTCCTAGATGGGCCAGGTGTTTGTGTCGGCCACTAGGGTCGCTTAGCTTACTCACACAGCTACCTCATTGCGCCTCTTTTTTTCTTTGCATCATGTGCTGTTTGGGGGGGGGAGTTTGGAAGGGCCATCCTGCGTGACACTGCAGTGCCACTCCTAGATGGGCCAGGTGTTTGTGTCGGCCACTTGGGTCGCTGAGCTTAGTCATCCAGCGACCTCGGTGCAAATTTTAGGACTAAAAATAATATTGTGAGGTGTGAGGTGTTCAGAATAGACTGAAAATGAGTGGAAATTATGGTTATTGAGGTTAATAATACTTTGGGATCAAAATGACCCCCAAATTCTATGATTTAAGCTGTTTTTTAGGGTT
This sequence comes from Pseudophryne corroboree, assembly GCF_028390025.1. Lineage (NCBI taxonomy): Eukaryota > Metazoa > Chordata > Amphibia > Anura > Myobatrachidae > Pseudophryne > Pseudophryne corroboree. The sequence continues at coordinate 378,091,703 of NC_086451.1, forward strand.
TTTTGAAAAAAACATCCGAATCCAAAACACACCCGAATCCGACAAAAAATATTCGGTGAGGTTTTGCCAAAACGCGTTCGAACCCAAAACACGGCCGCGGAACCGAACCCAAAACCAAAACACAAAACCCGAAAAATTTCCGGTGCACATCTCTAACATGGACCCGAGGAATCGGAACCCAGATGCAAGCACCATGCAGGACCTGGTTTCCCGAGTACAGAGTCAGGAAGCAGCACAGAATCAGGTGATGCATTATCTTCAGGAATTATCTGGCCGGCTGGATCAAATTTAGGCTTCTCTGGATTCAGTAGTTCCAGCTCCAGTTCCAGTACCCGCTCCAGTGGTTGTTTCTAGCAATGTTCCATCCTTGTCTGGAACCAGGTCACGCCTTCAGCTTCCTACTCCTTCTCGCTATAATGGAAATTCAAAGAATTGCCGTGGTTTTCTCAATCAGTGTGAGGTACATTTCGAACTTCTTTCATATAACTTTCCTACTGATCGGTCAAAAGTGGCATACATTATTTCTTTGCTTGAGGGCTCAGCGTTGGAATGGGTGTCACCCTTATGGGAGCGATCAGATCCGTTGGTTTCTAGTTATACTAACTTCATCACATCATTCCGGAGGATCTTTGACGAGCCCGGCAGGACGACTGCTGCCTTTGCTGACTTGCTCCGTGTCCGCCAAGGCTCTCGTTCAGTAGGACAGTATGTGATTCATTTTCAAACCATAGCCTCTGAACTGCACTGGAATAATGATGCCCTTCGGTCTGCTTTTTGGAATGGGCTCTCTGATCGTTTAAAGGACGAGTTGATCACTAGAGATCTACCAGACTCTTTGGAACAGTTGATCTCTCTCTGTGTTAAAGTGGATCTTCGCATGCAGGAACGAGGAGGTGAACGTAATCGGTCAGTTCGGTCAAGATTCCGATCTCTTCCACCTAAGCAAACAGTTATTCCGAGTCCTGACGAACCCATGCAGATTAATCAGTCTCGGCTGTCCCCAGAAGAACGTCAGCGTCGTCGTGAGGGTAGACTCTGCCTCTACTGTGGAGCCACGGATCATTTTCTCAAGTTTTGCAAGACTCGCCCGGGAAACGGGCAGTCCTAGCTTATTCTGCAGAAGTCGAGCTAGGGGTTTCTTCTAAATCTTCTCCGTCAGTGGACTGTTTACTCTCCGTGTCTCTGTTCTCTAGGTCACTAGTCAAAACTGGCAAGGCACTGTTGGACTCAGGGGCTGCGTGGAATTTTATTTCTCTCTCCTGTGCCCAGAATCTGGGTTTACAACTACGGTCGGTCGAACGACCTATTACACTGACTGCTGTCAATAGTACCCAAATTTCTAATGATCTAATTTCAAGTTGTACAATGCCAATCAAGCTGCAAGTATGAGCTTTGCATCAGGAACATCTGGAGTTCCTAGTGATTCAGGAGATGCCCCACGATCTCGTTCTTGGTCTTCCTTGGCTTAAACTTCACAACCCTCACGTCGACTGGGGGTCGACACAAATAATTTCTTGGAGTCCATTTTGTCATTCAAATTGTCTCACTCCTGTCTACCCGCTCCGTGTTTCTTCCAAGTCGGATGAAGGACTCATTCCGGAAGCTTATCGGGAGTTCTCAGATGTGTTCTCTGAACAGGCGGCCGATCAGTTACCACCGCATAGACCCTGGGACTGCCCTATTGAGCTCATTCCGGGGAAAATGCCACCTCGGGGTCGCACTTATCCTTTATCATTACCCGAGACACAAGCTATGTCAGAATATATCAAGTCTAATTTGCAGAAAGGATTTATCCGCCCCTCTACCTCCCCGGCGGGAGCAGGTTTCTTTTTTGTGAAGAAAAAGGACAGAGGGCTGAGGCCATCTATCGACTATCGTGGTCTAAATGATGTCACCATTAAGAATAAGTATCCTTTGCCGCTCATTACGGAGCTTTTTGATAGAGTTCGCGGAGCTCGAGTTTTCACCAAGCTCAATTTAAGGGGAGCTTATAATTTGATACGTATCCGACAGTGGGACGAATGGAAGACGGCCTTCAATACTAGGGACAGCCATTATGAGTATCTGGTAATGCCGTTCGGCCTCAGCAATGCCCCCGCCGTCTTCCAAGGATTCATTAATGAAATCTTTCGGGATATGTTATACCTAAATGTAGTAGTATATCTGGATGACATTCTGATATTTTCTAAGAATCTCACAGAGCACAGATTACAGGTTAAAGAGGTACTTCTTCGATTGCGAGAGAACCATCTTTACGGCAAAATTTCCAAATGTACCTTTGAGGTCCCTTCTATTCCATTTCTTGGTTATATAATTTCGGGCACGGAGCTTCGTATGGATGCGGAGAAACTCTCTGCCATTCGGGATTGGACGCAGCCTCTTTGCTTGAAAGCGGTACAACGGTTTCTGGGTTTTGCAAATTACTATCAGAAATTCATAAAGGGTTTCTCTACCATTGTGGCGCCTATTACTGCTCTAACCAAGAAGGGTATAAAACAAAAAAAAAGTGGCTGCGCTGTGTGTCAGGAGCTATATAAAATAGAGAGCACAACGTGTAAAATGTAAGGAATTTATTCTCTTAATCAATATAATTAGAAAACATGTAGGTTAATAATACACCTATATCTGTCTCAGGTGATATCAAGGATCAGCCTTGTGATAAAAATGTCTATCCAATATAGTAAATCCTGATTGTGCAATAAGGAGGGAACAGGAGAATTTATGGATGTAGTTCCAAATAAATGTAAACGTATCCTACCTCTCCGACAAGGGCTGGTATAAACTTGGCCGGGCGTCCCCGGCTAGTGAGTCCTGCATTGCCCGATGTTCTGCACAAAGGAGAGGAGTATTGCGGTGCCCAGTGCCGAGCACCTCTCAATAGAAAGAGATATATGGTCGTCTCCTGTATTCCTGATCGCCAGCCGGCGATGAAGCAAGCTGCTGAGATGCACAGTGTGATTACACAGCGGAGCGGAAAGGTGGGTAACCCAATATTGAGTACCTGCCGCCAGGAGCAAATGTGCGGTCGTCTCCTGTTCTCATAATCGCTGGCCGTCGGTGATAGCAAACTGCTGTTGGGGAGTCAAAGGCGGTAACTTGCCGCGGTCAGCCGGTCAGCTGGATGGAAGGGAAGCTGTGTAGATTGCACAGGATTAATTCACCTGGACCAGGTGTATGGAAGGCGAGGTCCTGACGCGTTTCGTCATGATCACGTGACTTTATCAAAGGTATCCTGCGGTGGGCTGCGGGCTGCGGCGTCTGGCTGGCGCGGCTCCCGGCAGTTCTCCGGGGCAGGGGCGCTGCCATGACACCCGGCGTCACGTGGGCGGGGAGCAGGTGACATCATCAGACTGTTCTGCCAATCCTGCGGAAGCGGGAGATTCAAAGTCAGACGCCGGACAGAGCCTCGGCGCCTGAGTATCATCTTTTCATCTGTAGTCGATGCCAGTGCTCTTGTTCCCGGGGAGTCTCTCTGAAGTTGTACTCCAGCGTCTCCAGCATTTCCAGGTGCCAGGTCGCTACAGAGTTTCCAGTGTTCCCAGCGGCTGGTGTGTCTCTCCGCGGGCCAGTCTCCAGTGCTCCTTGGAGTCAGCGTGGGCTGCGGGCTTGAACCTTCGCTCTCAAGTTACAAATCACCAGTGTCTTTAATCATCGTTCACAAGTTCTTCAAGTCATCAGTCTCTTTAACCATCGCTCTCAAGTTTACAAATCACCAGTGTCTTTACTCATCGCTCACAAGTTCTTCAAGTCATCAGTCTCTTTAACCATCGCTCTCAAGTTTACAAATCACCAGTGTCTTTAATCATCGTTCACCAGTTCTTCAAATCATCAGTGTCTTTAACCACCGCTCACAAGTTCTTTTATCATCAGTCTTTAATCATCGCTCACAAGTTCTTCAAAACATCAGTGTCTTTAACCATCGCTCACAAGTTCTTTAAATCATCAGTCTTTAACCATCGCTCACGAGCTCTAAAATTCACCAGTGTTATTAGATACTGTTCACGAGTTCTTCAGTCACCTGTGTCTTTGGATACCGTTCACAAGTTCTTCAGTCACCAGTAACTTTAGCTTCACTCACAAGTTCTTCAGTAGGTCTGGACACTTCCCCATTGGTTCCCTTCCTGCTAAATGACATTGTGTTATTCCTTCTTGCAATAAAACTCTTTAATATTTCACCAAGTTTTACTCTCAGAGTCCTGTATGAGGAAAACCTATATTAGGCCACCTCTGTTCCAACATAACTGTGGTTCCTCTTCCCGACCATCGGAAGAGTCCCCGAGTTCACAACAAATCCAACCTAGGTCAGTGACAAAGCTTATTTAACAATATTATTTTTTAGTGCATCTCTTGTGTATGGAATATCCTAATTAGCTCCTGAACCTGATCTAAAACACGCTGATACTAAAACACCCTTTTCTCTCCCACATTACTAATTACTAGGACAACTCTCACTGTTAATAAGAAATCGAGCAGAATACTGACAATTTATAAATTTTTGATCTGTATTCCCAGATAAAGTTGCATTAACAGGTTACTTGCCAACAGTAATTAACAAGAGGGGATTTACCCAGAATTATTGTGCCCAGATGGATACATAGCGCTATACTAGGCAGCGTTGACAACCAAGATTGAGAACGCTAGCTACATGAGGAATTTTTATTACATTCACGCTGTTTGAATAAGCAATTTGCCAACAGCAACTAACAAGAGGGCACTGAAAGTTACGTATTGTGTGCTATTATTATTTATTATTATCCTTTATTTATATGGCGCCACAAGGGTTCTGCAGCGCCCAATTACAGAGTACATATGCACATAATCAAAACAGGAAAACAGTGACTTACAGTTGAAGACAATATAGGACAAGTACAGGGTAACTAAGCATAACTACACCAGTAAACATAGAGATAAGTTCCAGGTGGCCAAAAATCTGCGGGATCTGGGCAGTTGAGGATTATTAAAGTAAGAAAAGTATAAGCACATGAGGGAAGAGGGCCCTACTCGTGAGAGCTTACATTCTAAGGGGAGAGGTAGACAGACAGGGGTGACACAGATGGGGTACATAGAGAGCGTGGAACAGAGGGTTAGGTTGAGATTTGGCTAGGTTTGGTAAAGAAATGGGTCTTAAGAGCCCGTTTGAAGTTTTGTAGAGAGGTGGAGAGTCTGAGGGGGAGAGGTAAAGAATTCCAGAGAAAGGGAGCAACACGTGAAAAATCTTGGAGATAGGAGTGGGAGGAAGTAATCAGAAGACAGGAGAGTCGGCGTGCATTAGCAGAGCGAAGAGGACGGGTGGGTGAGTAAAGGGAGATAAGGTCAGAGATGTAGATGGGAGAGGAGTGAGAGCTTTGTAAGTGAGTGTGAGAAGTTTGAATTGGATTCTGAAAGGGAAGGGAAGCCAGTGGAGGGCCTGTAGGAGAGGGGAGGTAGACGTAGTGCGTTTGGTGAGGAAGATGAGCCGGGCAGCAGCATTGAGGATAGATTGGAATGGAGAGAGGTAATTGTCAGGGAGGCCAGTTAGGAGGAGATTACAGTAGTCCAGTCTGGAAATAATCAGTGAGTGGATGATGATCTTGGTGGCATCCTGGGTGAGAAAAGGTCTGATTCTGGAAATGTTTTTGAGATGAAAATGACAGGTTTGCGAGAGGTGCTGAATGTGTGGTTTGAAGGAGAGGGAGGAGTCAAGGATTACGCCAAGACAGCGTACTTGGTGGCTAGGGGAGATAGTCGTGCCATCAATGGATAGTGAGATTGTGGGAGGTGAGGCTGTGCGGGAGGGTGGGAAGATGATCAGCTCAGTCTTAGACATGTTGAGTTTAAGAAAGCGCTGAGACATCCAGGCAGATTGAGGTACGAGTGAGGAGAGCCGTGGAGAGATCAGGGGAGGAGAGGTAGATTTGAGTGTCATCAGCATAGAGGTGGTATTGGAAGTTAAAAGAACTAATGAGTTCACCTAAAGAGGACGTATAGAGAGAGAAAAGGAGAGGACCAAGAACAGAGCCTTGGGGGACACCAACAGTTAGTGGAAGTGGGGGGGAGGTAGCATCATGAGATGAGACAGAGAAGGAACGATCACATTGGTAGGAGGACAGCAAGGAGAGGGCAGTATCACGCAGACCAAGAGAGTGAAGGATTTGCAGAAGGAGAGGGTGGTCCACAGTGTCAAAGGCAGCAGAGAGGTCAAGAAGAATAAGCAGAGAGTAGTGGCCCTTAGATTTGGCTGCAGTTAGGTCATTGCAGACTTTTGTGAGGGCAGTTTCAGTGGAGTGGAGAGAACGGAAACCAGACTGGAATGGGTCAAGCAGTGAGTGAGAGGAAAGAAAGGCAGTGAGGCGATTATAGACAATACGCTCAAGAAGTTTGGAGGCAAAGGGGAGGAGAGAGATGGGTCCCCAATTGCATTGCATGAGGCAGCGTTGACACCAGAGACTGAGGTGGTCATTCCAAGTTGTTCGTAAGTTTCTTCGTTCGCACAACATATTCGCATTTTTGCAAACACATTGCACAATAGCGAATATCCGCCCCAACCGGGGATTTGCTATTTCGTACACAGTATTATACAAAGTAGGCGTATGCCAAATGACAACGCACTAATGCGTACCCATCGCAATTTCACAATCCTCATCGTAAAAATCCTAACTCCTCGTAAATTTACACATTCCTCTTAAAAATGCTAACGCTTTTGCAGAAAAACGCACAGCAATGGGTTTTTTTTAACCCAAGTTATATTACACCTTTCAATTCAAACTCAACAAGCCATCCTCAATTACGAATCTAATTAGTGTAATGAATGATTGTGGTCATGACCAATTAAGTCTTCAAAGAATACCTACAGAACACTTTGTAGGTATAATTGGCCATTACCATGTTTGTTTTTAAATAAGTGAAATTGTTGTGTAAACTGTGCCGGGGCTAATGTTAAATAGCATATGTTAGTGTGGAGGTGTAGTGTGTGAATATATGTGTTTACATGTTTTTCTAAACAATAAGCTCCTAACTGACATAATTTGTTTGTTTGTAAATAATAAGATTAATAATCGTAAATTTGATGTGTGCTTTTTGTAAGGTAACCAATTTCTGCTAGGCAATATGCTGTTCCTTTATTGCATTAAAAAACACAACAACCGCTTAACTGAAAAAATATTTTTTATTTTTTTAACATTATTTTTTATATTAAAAAAAATCAAATGTAACAAATTTTTTGGAGGCTGTCCACATCGGCCATCATGGCCTGCAAATGGGCCTTTAAGCTGGCAAGGATGCCAGGCAGGCTTGTGGGATCTCCAACTGCACTATCTGAAATGCAGAGCAAAAATAATATTTTAAAAATTACTCACATTACCTCATAGGTGTGCGCAGGGGGGGTGCCTGGTGCGCACAGGCACCCCCTAATGTCTGGCACCCCGATCTCACATGCCTGATGCAGCGATCGCCGAGCAGGCTGATTACTGTCCCCTCTGCGCTGCACCCTGTCAGGACTGCATTACTGACCGGATGCATGGGTTAATCAAGGGTGCCACTGCCACCCGCTTTCAAACTCCCTGCTCCACCTCCATGTACAAAAACAGCGTGATGTGACATGATTACGTCAAGCTGCTTGCACGACCACCCGCCACATGCCCACCTCTCTCCTTCTATGCTATGCCACCGCCAGCCACTGATGAGGATCAGCATGCAGCCAGCGTTCCTCTTAGAAAGACAAATTCAATACTGGCAGGCGGTCGGCAGCAACATTGACACGTCACTCATTTTTCCAGCAGCAGCAGTACTAGTCTGCAACTGTCAGTGTCAGTGAGTGGCTGACATATAAGTAAGCTGCTGCAGCTTGCAGGGGAAAGAGAGGGGGAGCCAGACCAGGCTGAGGAGGAGCACTGTAACTGCAGTGAGTGCCATCAGGGGTGTAATGTATCTGCTTTATTAGGATTGGTACAAGGGTGGATATTTTATATTGCGTTGACCGACAATAGATGGTGCTAGACACACCCAAAAGGCGGTGCTAGACACACCCCTCCTATGGTGCACCCCCTAATAAAATGTGCTGCGCACACCTATGCATTACCTATTACACAAGCAAGCCACAAAGCACACTTTAATGGCAAAGGGACTACATCATGGATGTTTGAATGTTAAAACAGTACCATACCAACACACAAGCATGCTCAGCAATGTTTGTTATTGTTAATTAAAAAAATTAGAAAGTGTACCACACCATGATGTACATTTACTAAGATGGGAGTTCTATTTAAGATGGGACGTTGCCCATAGTAACCAATCAGATTACACATATCTTCTAGAAGGTGCTAAATAAATGAGAAGTTGAATCTGATTGGTTGCTATGGGCAACATCCCATCTGGAATAAAACTCCCATTTTAGTAAATGTAACCCCATGCTGGGATTAATTCACATCTGGAGTGAAGCAGACTTGTATTTTTAGGTGTTTGCCCTGCATCATCACAGTCACACTGCATATCAACATCTTCAGAAGGACAACATATCCTAGCATGCCCACACTCCCTGAAAGCCTGCCTTACTACATAAGGTGAAACATGTTTTTCTATCTAAAAAGAAACATTTTTGAGTGTAACTTTCACAACACAAAACATTGTGTCCTTAGCCTGGCTAACAAAGTGAAGCATGCAAGTTGAATGTGCAAATATTAGGAATACCCAGGCACAAGTGTAAAAGAACAACAACATGCTAAACTCCACTCAGGTCTAACTGTTTCACTGACAACCTAGCACATATAAACCCTGTTGTCCTGGCAACCCTGTTGACCTACTGAGTGTCGACCTAGAGTGGACACCCTAAACATTGCAGACATAGACACTGTACATCTAATGATACTCACACAAATGTAAATGCAACATCCATACCATGATGAAGAAAACAAACATTTTTCCTTGGGCCAAGATTGGCCACAGTACAACACTGCATGTATTGGAATTTGAAGTTAAAGTAGGTAACAAATACATTTTAAATGTGTTAACACTTACTCTCATCAACCACATGCGCAGCACCCTCAACAGCCTCAGGGGCTTCTGCTGCCCATTCACTGGGTGGGGAAGGAGGCTGGATGGGGGAAGGAGGCTGGATGGGGGAAGGAGGTTGGATGGGGGAAGGAGGGTGAGTGTGGGAAGGAGGACGGATTGGGGAAGGAGGAGGGATTGGGGAGTTGTTTACAGAGGGTGGGTCTGATTGAGAGGGGGAGGGGGGCGGAGAGGGTGTTTGGGCCACAGAGTGTGAGGGGGCCAGAGAGGGGGATTGGGAAAGAGAGGGGGAGGTGGGCGGAGTTGGGCTTTGGCCTACAGAGGGGGAGGGGAACAGAGAGGGGTATTGGTAAAGAGAGGGGGAGGGCGATAGAGTGGGGTATTGGTAAAGAGAAGGGGAGGGGGGCTGAGAAGGGCATTGGGAAGGAGAGGGGGATTGGGCGACAGAAGGGGAGGGGGGCTGAGAAGGGGATTGGGAAGGAGAGGGAGAGGGGTTTGGGAAGGGCTTGCTGCAGCAGCTTGCCGTTGTGTTCGCCCTAGAATGACATAGGTAATATTTAGGTTGTTGGTTTAAAAAATATAACAACAGTATTTTAGAATTACACTGTTCTGTCCCATGTTTTTTTTTTATATTTTAAAAACTGGTGATGTTGCCCATAGCAACCAATCAGATTCTACGTAACATTTATTAGGCTGCTTCTAGAAGATAATATATTTAATCTGATTGGTTGCTATAGGCAACATCACCAGTTCTAAAGAGCTCCCACCTTAGTAAATTTACCCCACAGAGCAAGTTATTAGGGTTCAGTTGACAGCCTGTGTAGCAACTCAGTACAACAACATTCACTTTTTCAGAAGCACTTTGCTACACAGTCAGTACTGCTTGCCCTAACCACACACACTGTGTCATGTCTGTTCTACAATAGTTCATTGTCAGTGTGCTAATTTTCACACTATATAATTTACTAAAAATATGCAAGTTTTGCATTACAAAGTTCTGCTAATAATCTCAGTGTTATGCAATGTAATATGACACTTACTGCGCCTACGTCTAGTGCGGATTTGTTGGCGGAGCTCCGCCAACAGGTCCGGTGTGCGACAGCGGAGGTCGCTCCAGCGCCTTTCAAGGTGGATTATGAAGCGTGTGGTCCGGGTGCGACTGCGGAGAATGCGGCTGACCTCCGCGTAGGCCTCACGCTTTATTCTATTGGGGATAAAGGGTGCTGCACGGCCTACACGGCGATCCATCACCGCAACCAACACGCACAGCTCACGGTGGCTAAATGCTGCTGCGCGCATGGTGCCAATGGCGGTTTCCATATATGGGCTTATATTTATAGTGTGTGGTGGCATGTGATTGGTTGTAAATTTATGGTGTCATCTAATAAACTTTATTGATGTGTGCATTGTTGTGAAGGACAGTGGGTACAATTCGCAATAGCGGAATTTCGCAGTCGCGGAAGAACAAAAAGCACAATACATACACTCACAATTACATTCACACACACTCACATACACCCTTATAGAAAAGTAATTGGTACAATCTGTGTACTCACCACATTTAACATGAACAATCAGCTGCACAGTCACCAAGTTTACGACGATCATATGTTGTGTAATTTGTAATGTAAATAGATACACAGGCCAAAACAAAAAAACAAAAGCAAATTAAAAAAATATATACTTAAACAAAAACTCACTCTGCAAAGTTGGACCAAACACGACCACCTTCTCTGAAAAACCTCCATCTGCCATCATACACCCACTCACACAGGCTGCAATCAAGACTCTTAAATAGCCTGTACAATTACTGGAATAATTAGCATAATTGACACCTGTGTGAACTGGACACGCAGCTATAAATAGCTACACACCTGTGCGAACACACATGCCACCAGCAACATGGCTACTCGTGAGCAGTTGGCAGCAGAGATGGACCACGTGCAGCAGCAGATGTCCGCATTGACACAGAGGCACCTAGCGTTGCGGAGGCAGATGATGGAATCCGCAAGTGCGGATTCTGAGGTAGCAGGACCCAGTAATAGAGACATTCCATTTTCTGATACCCAGCAGTTAGAAGTGGATACCCTGCCAGACATACATACTGGGGTAACTGAGGGAGATTCTGCAATAGCCTCACAAACACAAACTACACAAGCAGCTAGTGGAGAGGAAGATGGTGAGGAGGAACATGATGAAAGCTCACAGGCTACTTCTGTCACACGTCTTGGTCAGCGGCGACCGCGCTTGCCCCTGCGTGTGTCTTGGATTACCCGGCGCCTCTCTCCCCCGGCGGTCTCTGGGTTCCGGCATCAGGTCGGTGTGCCTCCTCGGCGGCTTCCCGGAGCGAGGGCGCCGCCATCATGACTGTGGTCATGGAGGCGGAGCAGGGCTGACGTCACCTGCCTGCTCCGCCAATCAGGCAAGGGCGGGAGATTCAAAGCCAGACGCCGGGCAGAGATCCGGCGCATGAGTATCATCATTCTGCTGTCAGAAACTGTGATCTCCAGAGCTCCCCCGTTCCTGCTAATCCTGTGTTTCCAAGCATCTCCGTGTTTCCAAGCATCTCCGTGTCTCCAAGCATCACCGTGCCTCCAAGCATCCGAGTGCCTCCACACACCTCCGTGCCTCCCAGCATTACTGTGCCTCCAAACACCTCCACGCACCTCCGTGCCTCCACGCGCCCTAGCGCCTCCATGCACCTCCGTGCCTCCAAGCACCTCAGTGCCTCCAAGCACCTCTGTACCTCTAAACACCTCAGTGTCTCCAAGCACCTCAGTGCCTCCAAGCGCCTCCGCGCCTTCAAGCACCTCTGTACCTCTAAAACACCTCAGTGTCTCCAAGCACCTCAGTGCCTCCAAGCGCCTCCGCGCCTTCAAGCACCTCTGTACCTCTAAAACACCTCAGTGTCTCCAAGCACCTCAGTGCCTCCAAGCGCCTCCACGCCTTCAAGCACCTCTGTACCTCAAATCACCTCAGTGCCTCCAATCATCTGAGTGTCTCCAAACACCTCAGTGTCTCCTAGCACCCAGTGCACTTTAGCGCAGTTTGTGCCTCCAGTATAGGGTGTTCTTCACTGATTTATCAACGCCTTTCAAGCTTTGTCTTTCAGGAGACCTTCAGCGTCCACACGTGCCTCCTGTTTGCCGATCTAATCCTGCATGAGGAAAACTTACATTCGACCATCCCTGCTGCGGCCCAGTTGCGGTTCCTCTTCCCGGTGACCGGAAGAAACCCTGAGTCCACAACACTCTCAACTCAGGTCAGTGATAGTATACTCAGGCCCCATGGACCCAGGGAATCGGAACCCAGAGGCGAGTGCCATTCAGGACCTGGTTTCCCGTGTTCAGAGTCAAGAGGCGGCGTAAAGCCAGGTGATGCAGTATCTCCAGGAACTATCCGGCCGGCTGGATCAAATTCAGGCATCCCTGGCTTCAGTAGTTCCGGCTCCAGCTCCGGCACCCGCTCCAGTAGTTGCTCCAGATAATATGCACGCCGTGTCCGGAACCAGGTTACGCCTTCAGCTCCCCACTACCTCTCGCTACAACGGCAATCCGAAGAATTGCCGTGGTTTTCTTAACCAGTGCGAGGTACAGTTTGAACTCCTCGCACACAACTTCCCCACGGATCGGTCCAAAGTAGCATACATTATTTCCTTGCTTGAGGGCTCAGCGCTGGAATGGGTGTCACCGTTATGGGAGCGATCTGATCCTTTGGTTTCCAGCTACATTGATTTCATCGCATCTTTCCGCAGGATCTTTGATGAGCCTGGCAGAACGACCGCTGCCTCTTGAGATTTACTCCGAGTCCGACAAGGCTCCCGTTCAGTAGGACAGTATGTGATTCATTTTCAGACCATAGCCTCCGAACTGCGCTGGAATAATGATGCCCTACGGGCCGCTTTCTGGAACGGGCTGTCCGACCGTCTTAAGGACGATCTGATTACAAGGGATTTGCCAGATTCTTTGGAACAGTTGATCTCACTCTGTGTGAAAGTGGATCTCCGCATGCAGGAACGAGGCGGCGAACGTACTCGGTCTGATCGATCCAGATTCCGGGCTCTTCCGTCTAAACAAACGGTTACTTCAAATCCAGACGAACCCATGCAGATTAATCGGTCTCGGCTATCTCCAGAAGAGCGTCGGCATGAGGGTAGACTTTGCCTCTACTGTGGAGCCGTGGATCACTTCCTCAAGTTTTGCAAGTCTCGCCCGGGAAACGGGCAGTCCTAGCCTGTTCCGGGGAAGTCAAGCTGGGTGTGGTTTCTCAATCTTCTCCAGTAGTGGACTGTTTACTCTCAGTATCTTTGTTTACTGAAACAGAAGTCAAAACTGTTAAGGCTCTATTGGATTCAGGAGCTGCGGGGAATTTTATTTCTCTCTCCTGCGCCCAGAGTTTGGGCTTGAAGTTACAGTTGGTCGAACGACCTATTACGATAACAGCTATTAACGGTGTCCAAATTCCTAACGCCTTGATTACAAGTCAGTCTGAGTCAATTAAGCTACAAGTGGGAGCTTTGCACCGTGAACAACTAGAGTTCCTTGTAATTCAGGAGATGTCTCATGATCTCGTTTTGGGTCTTCCCTGGCTCAGGCTTCACAACCCTCATGTCGACTGGAGGTCAACACAAATCATTTCTTGGAGTCCTTTCTGTCAATTGAATTGTCTTACTCCTGTCTTTCCACTCCGTGCATCGGCCAAATCGGACGTGGAGTCTATTCCAGAGGTTTATCGAGAATTTTCAGATGTCTTTTCGGAACAGGCGGCTGATAAATTACCTCCACACAGGCCCTGGGACTGTCCTATTGGGCTTATTCCGGGAAAAATGCCACCCCGAGGTCGCACTTATCCTTTGTCGGTTCTGGAGACACAAGCTATGACAGAGTACATAAAGTCTAATTTGCAGAAGGGATTCATCCGTCCCTCCACTTCTCCAGCGGGTGCTGACTTCTTCTTCGTTAAGAAAAAAGATGGAGGCCTGAGACCATGTATAGACTATCGTGGTCTGAATGAAGTCACCATTAAGAACAAGTATCCTCTGCCGCTCATCACAGAGCTTTTTGATAGAGTGCGTGGAGCTCGAGTATTTACTAAGCTTGACTTAAGAGGAGCATATAACCTGATACGTATCCGACAAGGGGATGAGTGGAAGACGGCCTTCAATACTAGAGATGGGCATTATGAGTACCTGGTAATGCCGTTTGGCCTCAGCAACGCCCCCGCCGTCTTCCAGGGATTCATTAATGAAGTCTTTCGTGACATGTTGTACCTGAATGTAGTAGTATATTTGGATGACATTCTGATATTTTCGAAGAATCTTTCTGAGCACCGACTACAAGTTAAGGAAGTACTCCTTCGGTTGCGCGAGAACCATCTTTATGGCAAAATCTCCAAGTGCACCTTTGAGGTTCCTTCTATTCCATTTTTGGGCTACATTATTTCTGGAACTGAGTTGCGTATGGATCCGGAGAAACTCTCTGCCATCCGGGACTGGACTCAACCTCTTTCCTTGAAAGCAGTGCAACGATTTCTAGGATTCTCAAATTATTATCGAAAATGTATAAGAGGTTTCTCTACTATCGTGGCACCTATTACTGCTATGACCAAGAAAGGGGCTGACCCAAGCTATTGGCCTTCTGAAGCAGTAGCAGCGTTCAAACAGCTGAAGGTAGCCTTTATGTCCGCTCCGGTACTTCAGCAGCCAGATTTCCTAAAACCATTTTTTCTGGAGGTTGATGCTTCCATGGTAGGCATAGGTGCCGTACTTTCACAGTACGCCTCAGACGGGAAGTTGCATCCGTGTGGTTTCCATTCTCGCAAGTTCTCCCCTGACAAATTAAATTACACCATTGGAGACAAAGAGCTGCTGGCAATTAAATCTGCTTTAGAAGAATGGAGATATCTTCTGGAAGGTGCTAAACACTTAATTACAATTTTTACGGATCACAAGAATTTACTGTGCCTTAAGACGGCCCAATGTTTGAACCCCCGTCAGGCAAGATGGGCGCTCTTCTTTGCTAGATTTTCCTTTATCAATAAGTATCGGGCTGGAACTCTTAACACCAAGGCGGATGCCCTATCCTGTTCAGTAATGGCTTCAGATGAGGAGAATACAGTCGAGAAAGCATTAATCCTCAGTCCCGTCTCTATTTCTGCAGCATCCACTGGGTTGGGTTCTCCTCCTGGAAGAATGTCGGTGCCAGCTAGATTTCGACCAAGACTGTTGCAGTGGGCTCACACTTCTAAGTTTTCTGGTCATCCGGGAGTCCAGAAAATGTGGGAATTCCTGCGAAGATCGTACTGGTGGGACACTATGAAAAAGGATGTCCAAGAGTATGTCAATTCGTGTCCTCAATGTGCTCAGCACAAAACTCCACGTCTACTGCCGGCAGGGTTGTTGCATCCATTGTCCATTCCTAAAAGGCCTTGGACTCATATCTCTATGGACTTTGTTACTGAACTACCTCTCTCTAAGGGTCATAACACCATTTGGGTGATTATTGACCGATTCTCTAAAATGGCACATTTTGTTCCGTTGACCGGATTACCATCCGCTTCCAAGTTGGCTCTGTTATTTATCCGGGAGCACTTCCGCCTGCACGGGCTACCTCTAGAAATAGTCTCGGATCGAGGGGTACAGTTTACAGCAAGATTCTGGAGAGCCCTTTGTTCATCTCTACAAATTAAACTCAAGTTTTCATCTGCTTACCATCCGCAGACCAATGGGCAAACTGAACGCGTCAATCAAGATCTAGAGACTTTTCTCCGTGTTTACCTTTCTCCTTCTCAAGATAACTGAGTGGAGTTGTTGCCTTGGGCCGAGTTCGCCCACAACCATCTATATCACTCTTCGTCTGGTGAGTCTCCATTCTTTATTAATTACGGATTTCATCCCCAAGTTCCGGAGTTACCCATTTGTCCTCCAGAAGAAGTTCCTGCTGCAGCCTCTACTCTCCGACACTTTAACCAAATCTGGAGTCGAGTTCATGCCAATCTCAAGAGAGTTTCCAGTCGCTATAAATTCTTTGCGGATAGGAAGCGATGAGCAGCTCCTCAATATAAGGTTGGCGACAAGGTATGGCTCTCTACCCGCAATCTTCGTTTGAGAGTGCCTACTGGGAAATTTGCCCCAAGGTTCATTGGTCCTTTCCCAGTGTTGCAAGTCTTGAACCCGGTCGTCTGCAAATTAGGATTGCCTTCCCACCTTCGAATACCAAACTCCTTTAATGTCTCTCTCCTCCGTCCCCTCATTCTGAATCGGTTCCACTCAGCATCCCCTAGGCCAACTTCTGTAGTGACTGAAGCTGGAACGGAGTTTGAAATCAAAGCTATTCTTGACTCTCGTTATCTTCATAAAAAACTGCAGTACTTGGTAGAGTGGAAAGGTTATGGTCCTGAGGAGAGAAGTTGGATCAATGCTACTGAAGTAACGGCTCCCCGACTGGTTCGGATCTTTCACTCCAGACATCCAACTAAGCCTGGAAAGTGTCCAGGGGCCACTCCTGGAGGAGGGGGTACTGTCACACGTCGCGGGCAGCGGTGACCGCGCTTGCCCCTGCGTGTGTCTTGGATTACCCGGCGCCTCTCTCCGCCGGCGGTCTCCGGGTTCCGGCGTCGGGTCGGTGTGCCTCCTCGGCGGCTTCCCGGAGTGAGGGCGCCGCCATCATGAGTGTGGTCATGGAGGCGGAGCAGGGCTGACGTCACCTGCCCGCTCCGCCAATCAGGCAAGGGCGGGAGATTCAAAGCCAGACGCCGGGCAGAGATCTGGCGCCTGAGTATCATCATTCTGCTGTCAGAAACTGTGATCTCCAGAGCTCCCCCGTTCCTGCTAATCCTGTGTTTCCAAGCATCTCCGTGTTTCCAAGCATCTCCGTGTCTCCAAGCATCACCGTGCCTCCAAGCATCCGAGTGCCTCCATGCACCTCCGTGCCTCCCAGCATTACTGTGCCTCCAAGCACCTCCATGCCTCCATGTGTCCGAGTGCCTCCATGCACCTCCGTGCCTCCAAGCACCTCAGTGCCTCCAAGCGCCTCCGCGCCTTCAAGCACCTCTGTACCTCTAAACACCTCAGTGTCTCCAAGCGCCTCCGCGCCTTCAAGCACCTCTGTACCTCTAAAACACCTCAGTGTCTCCAAGCACCTCAGTGCCTCCAAGCACCCCTGTACCTCTAAAACACCTCAGTGTCTCCAAGCACCTCAGTGCCTCCAAGCGCCTCCGCGCCTTCAAGCACCTCTGTACCTCCAAATCACCTCAGTGCCTCCAATCATCTGAGTGTCTCCAAACACCTCAGTGTCTCCTAGCACCCAGTGCACTTTAGCGCAGTTTGTGCCTCCAGTATCGGGTGTTATTCACTGATTTATCAACGTCTTTCAAGCTTTGTCTTTCAGGAGACCTTCAGCATCCACACGTGCCTCCTGTTTGCCGATCTAATCCTGCATGAGGAAAACTTACATTCGACCATCCCTGCTGCGGCCCAGTTGCGGTTCCTCTTCCCGGTCACCGGAAGAAACCCCGAGTCCACAACACTTTCAACTCAGGTCAGTGATAACTTCTAAGAGAAAAAAAAGGCAGCCCGCCTTCACTAAGAGGGAGTTGCGTGTTTTGGTCACACAGGCCATGTCAAAAATACATTGAGGATTAAAAAACATGGGTGCTGCAACCAAAGATAAAATCTGGAAGGACATCACTGATTCTGTTAATGAAGTCGACTCAATAGTCCGAACATCACAGGAAGTTCGAAGACTGTAAGTGTATATTGCCGGTTCATTTTCTGTGCCAAGTATTCTTAAAAAGTTAGTTAGATGTTATGTGGCATATAGCAACCAAATGCATAACATGTGTACTATATATTAAAGCAGGTATTCATTATTTTATTCTACCTTGCCCCTATTTTTCCCCACATATGTAGTTGAGCCGACTTCAAATCCCGCCTGAAGGGCAAGAGGTCTGCGGAGTGGAATGCCTCGAGGGCAACTGGGGGAGGTCCAGCTGCCACTGTGGAGTACACAGAACTTGAGGAGATGGCGATGCCCTGTGTCACTTACGAGGAGGGGGTAGGGGTGTCTCATATGGACACGGACCTGCCTGAAATACTGATGGCACATGACTTGCCAGGTAAGTTTACACACATATTCCTAAACAACTAATTAAGTGGTTCCAAAAGTCTCATGTTTAATTGTAAAATTCCTTTTCCACTCATTCTTCTATTTCCTTTGAACATAACACAGCACAGGTGGGTGAGCAGGTAATGTCAGAGTAGGGTTATGTGGCTGAGGCTGAGGTGGAGGGACCTAGTGACTCTGGCACTATGGGACCACAAATCCCACCCATCCAGATTCCAACTGGACCCCCCACCCAACCCTTTGCTATCCCGGCCATCCTGTCTGAAATAGCAAGGTATGGTGAGAGCCTGAATGCGTTTCAAGACAGGATGATCTGGGAGGTTAGCCAGATACCTGTCCGGCTCACTAAGCACAGAACCAGTGTGGAGCAAGGTGTAGCTCAACTCTGCCAAGGTCTGGCAGAGATCAGGCAGGGCCAAGAGCAACTCACCTCCTCCCTCAAAGACGTAGCAAAATCCATCTTGCAAGGGCTCCAGGACATCGCTGTCTCCCTTGCCCACAGTGGCAGAGAGCCAGCCACATCTGCTCCCTCCCCTCCCTCTGCCCAGGAAGAACATCACCCTGGGCAGGGCCCTCGAAGGTCGCTTCGCAGACCGAGCCAGGAAGAACTTCATCAGGCGGGAAAAAAGAAGAGAAAGTGATGTCTCTCCAGATGGGCAGCACCCATGTTTTTCATGTTGGCTCAATGTATTTTTTGTGTTGGCTTGTGTGGCCAGAATGGCAAACTCCCTCAAAGGGAAAGGATCTATTTCTGTTTCTGTATATTGTAGCCTGTGAGCTTTTTTCCTGTACACCAGAGCCATCTTCCTCTTCCTAGCGTGCTGTGTATTGTTGTGTTTGTGTGTTGGCTCCAGAATCTAACTCAGTTCCCCTAAAAAATATGTCTGGCTGGGTGTTCACACCATATTGTTTTTTTTTACAATAAAATTCATTTGTCAGAAGATGGTGTTTCCCTAGTACTGGGTTCTGCTATGTGATTTGTGTCAGTGGCATCTGCTTGCTGCTATGTCCATCTTTGTCTGTGATGCTCACCTGTAGCCATGTTGTTTTGCCCAATGAATATATTTTTTGAGTAAAAAAATATTGAAATCAATTTTGTTTGTGTACTTTATTAAAGTTAATGCATTATGTAAAACTTAGCTCAGTAAAGTTTAGCATGGCATATAGACACTTGTGGAACAAGGGAACAATCCGAATATTCATACAAACATTGCATCTTTCAAAATGCAACAGGTATGCCTTGCACAACACTTTACTGGCCATATAAAAATAGTATTTACAAAGGGTGGTCTTCTGTTTGCCGGCGGTCGGGCTCCCGGCGCTCAGTATACCGGCGCCGGGAGCCCGACAG
Source organism: Pseudophryne corroboree (assembly GCF_028390025.1). Lineage (NCBI taxonomy): Eukaryota > Metazoa > Chordata > Amphibia > Anura > Myobatrachidae > Pseudophryne > Pseudophryne corroboree. Next base: position 378,111,161 of record NC_086451.1, read on the forward strand.
CCGGAATACCGACAATTATTTTCCCTCGTGGGGGTCCACGACCCCCATAGAGGGAGAATAAAATAGTGTGGCGCGCGTAGCGCGCCACTGTGCCCGTAGCGTGGCGAGCGCAGCGAGCCCGCAAGGGGCTCATTTGCGCTCGCCAAGCTGTCGGTAAGCCGGCGGTCGGGCTCCCGGCGCCGGGATGCTGGTCGCCGGGAGCCCGACCGCCGGCCAGCCGTAGTGAACCCTTTACAAATAGGTTCTTGGGTTACTAGGGGCAACATGACATAATATTAAACATTGACAGATATTCGCACCAAAGTTAAACATTTAAAAAAAAAAAAGTGTAATGTGTAGGCTGCATTATGTTGCTCATGATATTTGTTATGTACAAAGGAATATTTTTATGTCGTTTAGATGTTGCTGATGTAGTTTTTAAGTTTTGTTATTTCCACTTGTTTGCATTTGGTAGTATTTATGACAAAATTAAAACATGCATTTAACATCAATGTTTAGTTAATAACTAAAACAAATCATGCCTTATTTGGCAGCGTGTCAGATTTATAGGTGCTAACAACAAAAATGTAATGTGTCCACACAATTGCTGTTTGCAGTATTTCAGCAGAGCAGTGTTTGGGAAGTAATTGGACAACAGATGAATGGGCTTTCTAATTAAATGCTAATTATTGCAGACACACTAGTAACAGTACTTCGCAAATGCAGAGTAAGGGGCCCTATACACTAGCCGATCCGCCGCCGAGCTGCCCGATGGCGGATACGCCCGACGAGCGACCCGGCGGCGGGGGGGGCAGTGACGGGTGGAGTGAAGTTTCTTCACTCCCCCCGTCATGCGGCTGCATTGAAGTGCAGGCAAATATGGATGAGATCGTCCATATTGGCCTGCATGCACAGCCGACGGGAGACCAGCGATGAACGAGCGCGGGGACGCGCATCGTTCATCGCTGGAGCCTCCACACTGAAAGATATGAACGAGTTCTCGTTCATTTATGAATGAGATCGATTATATCTTTCCAAAAATCGGCCAGTGTGTAGGGCCTATAACTGCAGACCTACTCCTATGCTGCGTCAAGATAGCGATCATTTGTTGTGTTAAGTTTACCATCGGGAACGCATTTCTGCTCTAAACACGCCTACTGCTGGTTGCATACTCCCACACTAGCCGCCCACATTTTTACGCCCATTTCGTTAGATAGCGAAGCCGAGCCTCTGTCACGCCTTCGTCACTCCCTGTTTTTGGTGGTGTAATAAGAGAGAAAATTCTGTTAGTAAGTTTGCACAAGCGTCGTATTGCTGCGTTTGCGCACACGCAGTTCAGCACTCGCGCATGCGCAGTTTGCGGATTTCCGCCGTTTGCGATGCGATGAACTGCTGCGAACAACTCGGAATGAGGGCCTGAGAACGCTAGCCAGGTACAATAGTTCCGTCCCCAGATTATCTATACGATTGGGCAAGCTGCCAATAGTTATTTGTAGAAGGAAATTACAAGAACAGCACTCTACAATACAGTACAATGCACCATATGGGACAGCACTGACAGCAGAGTCTGGAAATGCTGACCAACATTGCACTTTTATATAATTGTCAGTACAAATTTGATTGATGCTCATCAATGGTGATACAGCATTATGTGTTAATATAAAGAGATCAATCAGTATCAAGAAGGATAGTGGTATAGCGAATATTGTGGGAACATCGGACGATGTAGTCACAAATTTGACAGGCAAGGAGCTAATTGGGACATACTGAGTTTATTCGGTCTACCCTATCAGATCTAACGTCTAATAACATACATGTTACAGTACACTTAAAGAGCCCATATCATATTAAATTGATTGCCAGAATTGTGGTTCACTTAGGGGGAACTTTAGTTTCTCTGATAAGCACAAATATTCATAATCAAGGTCATTGTACACAATAATTTAAGTATTTTATATAGAGACATTGCACAGCATAGTGGGTGTAGTGTGTGGTTTTTTTAATAATCACAGGTTGCACTTTGTCTTTCACTTGTCCTTTAATTCATTTTAATATTTCATAGTTACAGGCTTTTTAAGTATATGAAATAAAAGTTATATTTCAAATCTCAAATCATTTGTATTAGTGCGCCACCTAAGACCAATCTTTTCTTCCTTGTTCCAAAACCTATCTATATATATTGGCAACAATATATGTGTGGCAGCACCCCCAGTTGGTACAAAAGACAAGGAATTGTTATGAATTGTGAGTTGGGGTTTCTTCATTGTTCAATTTAGAATACGGTACTAGTGCAGTAGTTCTCCCATCCCCCCCTTTTCCTTTGTAACAATGACCCGAAGCATACTGCTAAAGCAACACTCGAGTGGTTTAAGGGGAAACATTTAAATGTGTTAGAATAGCCTAGTCAAAGCCCAGATCTCAATCCAATTGAGAATCTGGTCAGACTTGAAGATTGCTGTTCACAAGTGGAAACCATCCAACATGAAGGAGCTGGAGCAGTTTTGCCTTGAGGAATGGGCAAAAATCCCAGTGTCAAGATGTGGCAAGCTCATAGAGACTTATCCAAAGCAACTTGCAGCTGTAATTGCTGCAAAAGATGGCTCTGCAAACTACTGCCTTTAGGGGGGTGAATAGTTATGCAGGCTGAAGTTTTCTGTTACTTATTTTGTCATATTTGTTGTTTGCTTCACAATAAAAAAAAAACACATCTTCACAGTTGTAGCCATGTTCTGTGAATTAAATGATGCAAACCTTCAAACAGTCCATCTTAATTCCAGGTTGTGAGGCAACAAAACATGAAAAATGCAAAGGGGGGTGAATACTTTAGCAAGGAACTGTACATTTCCGATACCGATCTGAATTGAGTAATACCACAATAATTATTTATAAAACTAAGGTGAAGATTTATCAAAGCTTGGAGAGAGATAGAGTGGAGAGAAATATAGATGTACCAACCAATCAGCTCCTGTCATTTTCCAACACAGACTTTTAAATTCCAGAAGCTGATCTTTATCTCTTTATCTCTCTCTCTCAGCTTTGATAAATCTTCGCCCTAAGTGTTGCATTATCCCTTCAGAAATGTAATAATCTGAAGCTGATTTGTCAGCCCTGCATATGAATCTTTCCATGGTCTGGACCTCTCTTACACTCAGGGCCGTAGATAGCAGCACCTGGGCCCGGGTTACTGATAAGGGCATGTCCAAATCAGGGGGCCAAGCACCCCCACTTTTGATATAATTAAAAAAAAGCAAATGGGCTCCACAGGGAGGCGCCATTCAGATCTGGGGGAGGCATGGGGAAGCACCATATCTTACCTTGCTTCCTCCGGGAAGTGGGTCCCTCCTCCTCGGTCGGCTCCATCTTACCAGCAACATTTGGAAAGATGGCACATGTGCATTGGAGGGCAAAGGCTCTAGCACAGTGCCAGAGCCTTTGCTTTCATTGTGTGACATCATCTTCCCAAAGGTATCACTGGGAAGATGGTGCCGGCCATGGAGGCCAGCATACTCTGGAGGTGAGGGGCAGCGGACACTGTCTGATGTTTTAAAGGGGCAATCATTTAAAAAGGCAAAACCAACTTGGTTTTACCTTTTAAATAATTGGCACTTGAAAAAAAATCAGACAGACTCACCATGAACTTGCTGAGGCCTGCAAGCCGCAGGCTATTACTTTTACCCCTATGACTACAACACAATGGATGATAGGGGCAAGTGCCATACATTGGCCAACAAATCTTTAAAATTGATCAGGATAACTTTGTACACACCTAGTAAGCAGACCCGCCATTACTTGACCCCATTCTCCTTTACGGTACATACAAATACTGTTTGTCAGTTAAAAATGATGGGCATCGGTAAATTCATAGAACATTAGTAATAAACAATATAGATGAAGACAAGCAGTCCTGCCAATAATAAGAAACCTCAGTAATTTGTGTCGCCCATGTTTGTCCTATAGGGAAGGAGACAGAAGATGACATCTATTGTGCATGCCTGTCTAAGTCATTATGCCAGGTGGCCACACCAGTTACTGTTGGTTTATATGCCCCATTCGGGGGCAGGGTTTACATGTTACTGGATCGTATAATAAGTAAGTAAAAATATTATACGAATTATATTATTTGTTATACTGTACATACATACTGTATATTATTAACATACTGTACATATTATATTTTATATATTATTGTATGACCTCTTTGCCTATAACTGTTATTCTCTGGCCAGTGATTTCTGCCACTATAATTTGAGGTAAAAATACCCAGTATGCAGCTCGCACTTAGATCATTTACTCTAGCATATGATCACTTTTACTGTCTCAAATACGTTTACTCTTTACAGCAGGCCTGGCCAACCTGTGGCTCTGCCGCTGTTGCCAAACTACACATCCCAGCAGAGCCGGCCCTAACCAAAATGATGCTCTAGGCAAGATTTTGGCTGGTACACCCTAGCACTACCGCTGGTTCCGCCTCTGACCTTGCACCATCACCCCTCACCCATAGCAGTCCTTATTTTGGTGTTTGTACCCCCTATATTTTAAATAGGAACAATTCGCACATTTGGCACACAGCCCAAAAAGGGGTGTGTTTTTGCTGGCAAGGGTCATAGCCACACAATAGTAACCCCACTTCCAATTACGCCACACAGTACTGCAACTTTATTCACATTTGATCATGTGACAGTGTCCATAATTCATATTACATCCCACAGTAGTATCACTTTAACTTATAAACGTTACTCCTCACAGTAGAGCCCCTTATTCACATTACATCACACTGAATTGCTCCTTATTTACATTACACTATACCCTATTGCTCTTTATTTACATTAGACAACACAGTAGTGCCCTTTCCTTATACACATAATGCCACAGAGTAATGCCATTTACACATGAGACACATTATTAATGTCCTTATAAACATAATGCACCTTACGCATTATGACAACCTTTATTAATGTCCTTTTACACATAATGTCCCATACACATATGCCGCACATTATTAGTGCCCCTATACGCATAATGACACACATACAGTAGTACCCTGTTACATATGCCGCACATTATTAGTGCCCCTATGCGCATAATGACACACATACAGTAGTACCCTGTTACACATATGCCACACATTATTAATGCCCTTATACACATAATGACACACATAGTGCCCCTTACACATATGTTGCGCATTATTAATGCACTTTTACATGACACACATAATGCTCCTCTACACATAGGTGGTCATTCCGAGTTGTTCGCTCGTTATTTTTTTATCGCAACAGAGCGATTAGCCGCTAAAGCGCATGCGCAATGTCCGCAGTGCGACTGCGCCAATTAAATTTGCTATGCAGTTAGGTATTTTACTCACGGCATTACGAGGGTTTTTCTTCGTTCTGGTGATCGTAATGTGATTGACAGGAAGTGGGTGTTTCTGGGCGGAAACTAGCCGTTTTATGGGTGTGTGTGAAAAAACGCTACCGTTTCTGGGAAAAACGCGGGAGGCTGGAGAAACGGGGGAGTGCCTGGGCGAACGCTGGGCGTGTTTGTGACGTCAAACCAGGAACGAAACTGACTGAACTGATCGCAATGGCAGAGTAAGTCCGGAGCTACTCAGAAACTGCTAAGAAAGGTCTATTCGCAATATTGCAAATCCGTCGTTCGCAATTTTGAGAAGCTAAGATTCACTCCCAGTAGGCGGCGGCTTAGCGTGTGCAAAGCTGCTAAAAGCAGCTTGCGAGCGAACAACTCGGAATGAGGGCCATATTCCGAACACTACTGAACAACCAACCCACTCACATGCACACAGCACTCACAATGCCACTAACACTGAGACCTCTGCCTCTGCTTGGATACAGATGTGTCCTCATAAATCTTGCCTCAATGCTAATGTTAGGTACCTTTTTTTTATGAAAATGCATCTTATTTGCATTGCTATGTGGCTAGGATGCACAAGCAGCTTCTGCTGGTTAAAATGATATGCAGCATGCCTATATAGTGTGTGAGACTGTGGCTGTATCTGCATATGAAATGTTACACACAGAATATAGGAATGCCGCATATCATTTTAATCAGCAGAAGCCTAGTTTGCCTATGCCTATGGCCGGCTATGCATCCCAGCATGCCCTGTCCCTAATAGCAATACTGTGGCAGGGCATGCTGGGACTTGTAGTTTCACAACAGCTGTAGAGCCACAGGTTGGCCAAGGCTGTTCTAAAGTATGCATGTTTAAATTAAACAGCATTGATAGTTTAAAAAAAAGACAACTATTTGTATACTAGGTGAATCATCGCGGCCTACAGGCGCTCTTCACGCCGTCGTAAGGGGCTACGCCCCCTTAACCCTTGCACACCCTTGTCGCGTGCAATGTTTTTATTACGTTATGCGTGTAAGCGGCACTGGTACAGGGGGAGTTACGTGTGTAAGCGGCACTGGTACAGGGGGCATTACGTGTGTAAGTGGCACTGGTACAGGGGGCGTTCCGCATGTAAGTGGCACTGGTACAGGGGGCGTTACGCGTGTAAGCGGCACTGGTACAGGGAGCGTAACGCGTGTAAGCGGCACTGGTACAGGGGACGTAACACGTGTAAGCGGCACTGGTACAGGGGGTGTTACGTGTGTAAGCGGCACTGGTACAGGGGGCGTTATGTGTGTAAGCGGCACTGCTACAGGGGGCGTTATGTGTGTAAGCGTCACAGGTACAGGGGGGCGTTACACGTGTAAGCGTCACTAGTACAGGGGGCATTACGCGTGTAAGCGGCACTGGTACAGGGGGCATTACACGTGTAAGCGGCACTGGTACAGGGGGCGTTACGTGTGTAAGCGGCACTGGTACAGGGGGCGTTACGCGTGTAAGCGTCACTAGTACAGGGGGCGTTACGCGTGTAAGCGCCACTGATACAGGGGGCGTTACGTGTGGCACTGGTACATTGGGGCGTTACGTGTCTAAGCGGCACTGGTACAAGAGGCGTTACGTGTGTAAGCGGCACCGGTACAGGGGGTATTACATGTGTAAGTGTCACTGCTACAGGGGGGCATGTAAGCGGCACTGGTATAGGGGGGAGGGACGTGTAAGCGTCACTAGTACAGGGGGCGTTATGCGTGTAAGCGGCACTGGTACAGGGGGGCGTTATGTGTAAGTGGCACTGGTACAGGAGGGCATTACGTGTAAGTGGCACTGGTACAGGGGGCATTATGTGTAAGCGGCACTGGTACAGGGGGCGTTACGTGTGTAAGTGTCACTGCTACAGGGGAGGCGTTACATGTCTAAGCGGCACTGGTATTGGGGCGTTACGCATGTAAGCGGCACTGGTACAGGGGGGCGTTACGTGTAGGCGGCACTGGTACAGGGGGGCGTTACGTGTCTAAGCAGCACTAGTACAGGAGGTGTTACGTGTGTAAGCGGCACTAGTACAGTGGGCGTTACGTGTGTAAGCGTCACTGGTACAAGGGGCGTTATGTGTGTAAGCGGCACTGGTACAGGGGGCGTTACATGTGTAAGCGGCACTGGTATGGTAGGCGTTACGTGTGTAAGCGTCACTGGTATAGGGGGCGCTACGTGTGTAAGCGTCACTGGCACAGGGGGCATTTTGTGTGTAAGTGTCACTGGTACAGTGGGCGTTACGTGTGTAAGCGGCACTGGTAGAGGGGGCGTTACGTGTGTAAGCGGCACTGCTACAGGGGGGGGCGTTACGTGTGTAAGTGTCACTGGTACAGGGGGTGCGCTGTGATGAGGCTGGTTACCTGGTGTGGCTCAGTGGCAGGGTACGGAGCGTACGGGCTGTCCCTCACGTTCTTTCGCTGTCCCGTTGGCGGCAGCGTCTCCCTGTGTGAGTGGTGGGCCAGCAGGAGGCAGGCATTCCAGTGGCAGCTGCACGGGTTGCCAATCACAGCGCGTCCTGGCTGCTTCTGGCCAATGGCGGGAGGAGTGTGCAGGGGAGGGCTGGGGGCGGGCTTGACAGAGACTCAACCAATGGCTGGCGGTGTGGGGGGGGGGGGCGCATCGGAGTCTTAACTAATGGGAAATTCAAGCAATGGCTTGCGGAGGGGGGGGGGCGCATCGGAGTCGGGACCAATGGCTGGCGAGGGGGGGCGGAGCCGGGATGGAGCCTTAAGCTCTGTGGAGGGGGGCGGAGCCGCAACGGAGGCTTAAGCTGGTGGCCTGGAGCTGCTGAGGGGGGCAGAGCCGCGACGGAGGCTTAAGCTGTTGGCCTGGTGCTGCTGTCTCTGCACAATCGCAGGCATGCTTATATAACCTGCAGTCAGGGGGGCGGTGGGCGGGCTTGACGGAGATTCAACCAATGGCTGGCGGAGGGGGGGTGGCCGCATCGGAGTCTTAACTAATGGGAGACTCAACCAATGGCTTGCGGAGGGGGGATGCCGCATCGGAGTCAGGACCAATGGCTGGTGAGGAGGGGCAGAGAGGTGACGGAGTCTTAAGCTGGTGCTGGTGTCTCTGTGGAGGGGGGGGTGGAGCCGCGACGGAGGCTTAAGCTGGTGGCCTGGTGCTGCTGTCAATCATGACCACGCTGATATAACCCGCGGTCAGTTATGTATCCTGCTCACATATATTAGGGAAGATCTCCTATGGCTATCTCATATCTCCTATATATTAGCCCAGATCTCTATGGCTTGACTCCGCCCATCTATGTGACTCCGCCCAGCGTTAGCAAATGAGGCACAAAGTCACAGATCTGGGCTAATATATAGGAGATGAATAATGCTCTAACGCATTATATAAATAAGAAAGTGATAATGGGCCCTACACACTGGCAGATAATACTCAAAGATATGAATGATCTCATTCATTAATGAATGAGATACCGTTCATATCTTTCAGTGTGGAGGCACCAGCGATGAACGATGCGTGGCCCCGCTCTCGTTCAATGCTGGTGCCCCGTCGCTTGTGCATGCAGGCCAATATGGACGAGATCGTCCATATTTGCCTGCACTGTTATGGAGCCGGGGGGAGTGAAAAAACTTCACTCCCCCGTCACTGCCCTTCCTCCGCTCCGCCGGGTCGCCTGTCGGCCGTATCTCCCGTCGGGCAGCTCGGCGGGGGATCGTGCTGTGTGTAGGGCCCTTACGTTTTCTTTAAAGGATAGGTGCACTGTTTTTGTCACATTAGTATCTAGTGGCAGTAAGAAAATATAAAATGTTATTTCCTTACATACTGTGTTATATCATGACTTTGTCTTATCAGAAATGAGTAAGTCCTATGGAAATCACTGCATTTCGCACAGATTATACATGGAGTGCATTGGTGTATATTTGAAGCACACTTGAACCATTCATTCATGAATGTACAAAAATTAACAATGTAAATAGTGCAGTGTCTTTGATGCATGCTTCATTTTTAACTTTGCCCTTGTTAATGTGCCAACACAGAGGTGAAGGACCCCTTCTGTTTCCACTCAGGGTGCAACAATCTCAGAACATACCAGAATGAAATATTGCTACTTGTTCATGAAACCCACAGTTAACTTCATTACAAACAGGTGCATTGAGTATTGTCAAATCAACATTAACTTCTATTTTTCATTATACATTGTAGAATGCATGAGAGAAGAAGCAGCTAAAGGACAACCTGCAATTAAACCTGCTGGATGGGGCTTCCTACACCTTCTCTGGCGGCTCTTTTTCTATTATCCTGTCATCACGAAACAACATCTAAAATGCGAAAGCATTCAATTCATATTTGTACACTTTAGCGCTTGGCAGTATGCAGGCAGTGATCGTCTATGGGCAGGCTTGGTCATCACACTCTGTGAAGAAATTCGACGCCACTTTGGAGTTCTTCCACTCAGTGTCTTCAATGTGCTAGGTTCGGCACCCAAGAGAAACCTAGACTCTGATTTAGATAACAAGGAATGGACCTTTAAGAAGACATTCTGTATCATACTGGTGGTTACTATTGTTTTGCTTCTTATTGGCTTGCTCTTCTTAGTGGTTCCAATTAATTCCAAGACACATAAAGGTGATGAGGGGGTTTCAACTGTCTTTGGAAGCCTGGTTACAGTTGTGGCAGGCTCAAGCATTGCAATGACACTATTTAAGCTGTGCAAGAGTGTCCTCGTAAGCCAAAAACAGAAGATTGAACGACTGGTCAATAACCAGAAGTTCAGCTCGCAAATGGGCTTCATGAGTGAGGTGAAAAAAGAGGTTCAATTGATTACCCAAATTGTCCAATACATGGAGATTTTCCAAAAGCAAAAAATCAGAGTGGTCCTGCAGATCACCAGTCTGGAACTTTGTGCACCAGACAAGGTGGTTGGAGTTCTGGATGCCTTAAATACCTTGTTGTCTGACCAGAAATCTCCATTTATTTCTATACTGGTAGTTGACCCCAGCATTATTGTCACTTGCCTGGAGAATGCAAGCTCGCTTAAAGGTATGGCAGACAACGGCTACATGTTCCTGAACCGTACTGTTACTTTGCCATTCTCTCTGCCAGCTATTGGCAAAAATACTAAGCTGCAACTTCTAAGAAATGCTGTAGAAAGGAAAGAAGATCTCATCGACTGGCCCTGCCAGAATGATGCCAACAGAGGCACAAAGACAGATATTACAGAGTCTATGAAACTGCTGATAGAAGAGCAAACAGATGAAAAATCCATTAAGAATCTAATTTATTCTCTATACAGTGAGTGTGAAGTTCTTCATGAATATATTCCTGACAGCATATGTCAGATGAAACAAATTGTCAATGCAATACCAGTTATGGTCCAACTGATAAAATTGAGTAAAATACATTGGGACAACTGGTATTCTAAATCTGTAGCGGCTTGGGTTGTTCTCTGCAATCAGTGGCCCTGCAGACTAAGTTGGATCCTTCAGTGTCTGGAGGATGAAGAGCAACAAGGCTCCAAAGAAGTGTTCAGCACCTGCCTCCTCTGGGATATATTTACGAAGAACAGCACTGAGCTGTTTTCTTTAAAGACAGGGCTGAAGAACGTTTTGGACTTGGATGGAGATCCAGAGATCTTCATGAAGTTCCTTTCTAAAGACTTTCCTTTCACCGTTGAGGAATCCAGGAAACTCATCCAGTGCACAGTTAACCTGGATTCTTCCATAAAGAACAAGATGGGACTTCTGCGTGGTATTAACAATCTTCAAAAGGAATGGAAGACAACAAATAAAACTGATAAGGAAGAGGATAAGATTAAAAAGGAGGTAACAGAGGGAAACGATTGTAAGAAAGAGACTGAAAAAGATGGAACAGATTGTAAGAAAGACTTTGGAAAAGGGGAATCTGAGGAAATAAGTGGATCTTGTAAAGAGCCAATCTTGTATAGAACAGATGTTTATCAGGAGACAGGAGTAATATTTACAGCAGGAATGCAGGAACAAGAGATCAGTAACATGGAAGAAGGTCTTGGACAAGTGGAGGCCCAAACAAAACTGTCTTTATAACAGAACAAAATGAAAGATGATTTGGGACACAGTAACATTGTGATTGAGGTAGATGAGTGCAGTGTAGAAGTTACGCAGGCCAAAGATAAAGTATTTACAACTGAAAAAACAAGAGATTGAAAGTATTTTAGAGAACCAGAAGAAAGATGGAGATACGTGTTTACTGGAGACACAAACAAAAGCGCAATCTGGGAAATTAGAGGAGATACAAATGAAAGAAGATACGGTTTTATGCTAAATAGAAAGCTAACAGTAAGACTAAACAATGCAAAAGTACTTAACATAGTAATCCCATTAAAATCTAGTTTTTATTTTATTTTTATTTTTTTGTACTTAAATTACTGTACTACGTGAGGCAGCTTGGTAATTACCTTTGAACCTTGAACTCTTTTCTACAGAATGCTATTACTGATTGATAATTCTGCACAGTCCACGTTGAACAAAGAAGCCTTAGTAGCTACTCTCTGCTCTGTTTCACTGTGACATCCTCCACCTGCTTCTCCATCTGTGCCTTCACCTGGCCTGCTGACAGTCTGAGAGCCTGTGTCAGTGTAACAATCTGGCAGCTAGATAATGTGTTTTGTGTAGCATGCTGAGAGGTGTTCACCTATAGCAGTCCTATATTTTTGCCCTCCAAAGAGGTATTGAAAAGAAGATAATGATATGTTGGATGATAACTAAGAACAAAGATTTCACCAGGCATGCTTAAAAGGTACTCATCTTGCAATAATGATGTATTACCCAGCCTGAATTGTGGGACACTACATTTTCAATGTGAAGTGTGCGTAGTGGATGATACAATGGCAAGGGAGCACTGTAATGTGGCATAATTTGAATTGGGGGCCAATGTAATGTGTCATAATCTGATCATTGTAATGTGGAGGGCACTATAATGTTACATAATAAGAACTGGGGCACTGTAATGTGGCACAATATGAAATTGAGGCACTGTAGTGTGGCATAATAGGAACTGGGCACTGTAACATGGCATAATTTGAACTGGAGGGCACTCTAATGGGCACAGTATGAATAGTATGTAATGTGGCATAATATGAATTGGGGACATGTTATGTCATAATGTTAATTGGGGATACTGTGTGGCATAATGTGTACTGGCAGCCCTACAATGTGACTTCATGTAAACTATGGAACTACAATGGTTCATAAAATATATGTTATGGTAAGAACTTACCATTGATAACGGTATTTCTCCTAAGTCCACAGGTTCCACAGGATAACAATGGGATATGATGGAGCGTCAGCGAATTGGCACCAAATCGTTCAAAGCTTTCTGGCCTCCCAGGATGCAACGGGCCCGTCCCTATATCCCCGCCCACTGGCTCAGGCAAATCAGTTGTATTCCAAAGCAGAAGGCAGGAGCATCATGTAGAGCCCAAATCAAGCGAGAAGAACACACATGCACACCCTTCTGTACAAGAAGGAAGAGGTTAGTGAGTAAAAGGATCCTCAAATCAGGTGCGGCAGGGTGGGATCCCTGTGGAACCTGTAGACTTAGGAGAAATACCGTTATCAACGGTAAGTTCTTACCATAACGTATATTTCTCCGGCAGGGTCCACAGGATAACAATGGGATTTCCCAAAGCAGTTTAGAGGTGGGGACGCTCCTGATGCACAGGAGAATCCTTCGCCCGAATTCAGCATTGTGAGAGGCAAAGGTATTCAAGGCATAATCTCCTATATATTAGCCCAGATCTGTGACTTTGTGCCTCATTTGCTAACGCTGGGTGGAGTCACATAGCTGGGCGGAGTCAAGCCATAGAGATCTGGGCTAATATATAGGAGATAACCATAGGAGATCTGCCCTAATATATGTGAGCAGGATACATAACTGACCGCGGGTTATATCAGGGTGGCCGTGATTGACAGCAGCACCAGGCCACCAGCTTAAGCCTCCGTCGTAACTCCGTCCCCCCTCCACAGAGACACCAGCACCAGCTTAAGACTCTGTCGCGGCTCCGCCCCTCCTCGCAAACCATTTGTCCCGACTCCGATGAGGCCCCCCCCCTCCGCAAGGAATTGGTTGAGTCTCCCATTAGTTAAGACTCCGATGCGGCCACCCCCCCTCCACCAGCCATTGGTTGAATCTCCGTCGAGCCCGCCCGCCCCCCTGACCGCAGGTTATATAAGCGTGGGCGCGATTGTGCAGAGACAGCAGCACCAGGCCAACAGCTTAAGCCTCCGTCGCGGCTCCACCCCACCTCAGCAGCTCCAGGCCACCAGTTTAAGCCTCCGTCGTGGCTCTGCCCCCCCTCCACAGAGACACCAGCACCAGCTTAAGACTCTGTCGCGGCTCCGCCCCTCCTCGCCAGCCATTGGTCAAGACTCCGATGCGGCCACCCCCCCCCCCCGCAAGGAATTGGTTGAGTCTCTCATTAGTTAAGACTCCGATGTGGCCACCCCCCCCCCTCCGCCAGCCATTGGTTGAATCTCCGTCGAGCCCGCCCCGCCCCCCTGACAGCAGGTTAAATAAGCGTGGCCACGATTGTGCAGAGACAGCAGCACCAGGCCAACAGCTTAAGCCTCCGTCGCGACTCCGCCCCACCTCAGCAGCTCCAGGCCACCAGCTTAAGCCTCCGTCGTGGCTCCGCCCCCCCTCACCAGCCATTGGTCCCGACTCCGATGCAGCCCCCACCCTCCGCAAGCCATTGCTTGAGTCTCCCGTTAGTTAAGACTCCGATGCGGCCACCCGCCCCCCCTCCGCCAGCTATTGGTTGAGTCTCCGTTGAGCCCGCCCCAGCCCCCCGCACACACACACACACACTCCGCCCGCCATTGGCCAGAAGCCGCCAGGACGCGCTGTGATTGGCAGCCCGTGCAGCTGCAACTGGAATGCCTGCCTCCTGCTGGCCCACCACTCACACAGGGAGACGCTGCCGCCAACGGGACAGTGAAAGAACGCGAGTGACAGCCCGTACTCTCTGTCCCCTGCCACTGAGCCACACCAGGTAACCAGCCTCATCACAGCGCGCCCCCTGTACCAGTGACACTTACACATGTAACGCCCCCTGTACCAGTGCCGCTTGCACACGTAATGCCCCCTGTAGCAGTGGCACACACGTAACGCCCCCTGTACCAGTGCCGCTTACACACGTAACGCCCCCTGTACCAGTGCCACTTACACACGTAACGCCCACTGTACCAGTGCCGCTTACACACGTAACGCCCACTGTACCAGTGCCGCTTACACGCATAACACCTCCTGTACCAGTGCCGCTTAGATACGTAATGCCCCCCTGTACCAGTGCCGCTTACACGTAACGCCCCACTGTACCAGTGCCGCTTACACGCGTAACGCCCCCTGTACCAGTGCCGCTTACACATGTAACGCCCCCCCCCTGTAGCAGTGCCGTTTACACGTAACACCTCCCTGTACCAGTGCCGCTTACACGCGTAACGCCCCCTGTACCAGTGCAGCTTACACGTAATGCATCCCTGTACCAGTGCCGCTTACACGCGTAAAGCCCCCTGTACCAGTGCCACACGTAATGCCCCCTGTACCAGTGCCGCTTACACGCGTAACGCCCCCTGTACCAGTGACGCTTACATGCGTAACGCCCCCTGTAGCAGTGAAGCTTACACGCATAACGCCCCCTGTACCAGTACCGCTTACACACGTAACGCCCCCTGTACCAGTGACGCTTACACGCGTAACGCCCCCTGTACCTGTGACGTTTACACGCGTAACGCCCCCTGTACCAGTGCCGCTTACACGCGTAACGCCCCCTGTACCAGTGCCGCTTACACACGTAACGCCCCCTGTACCAGTGCCGCTTACACACGTAATGCCCCCTGTACTAGTGCTGCTTACACACGTAACGCCCCTCTGTACCAGTGCCGCTTACACACGTAACGCCCCCTGTACCAGTGACGCTTACACACATAACTCCCCCCTGTACCAGTGCCGCTTACACACGTAACGTAATAAAAACATTGCACGCCACAAGGGTGTGCAAGGGTTAAGGGGGCGTAGCCCCTTACGACATGTGACGAGCGCCCGTAGGGTGCGATGAATCACCTAGTGTCTAATGAATTTTTAGACGGAAGACCATATGGCTGCCTTACATACCTGTTCTGTTTAAGCACCACATTGTGCTGCCCAAAAGGACCTACCTTACAAGTAGAATGAACATAGACCATTGGCGTGTGCACGGGGGGTGCCTGGTGCGCACAGGCACCCCCTAATGTCCGATCCCCCCCCCACACACACACACACACACACACACACACACACACACACACATGCAGACCATTTTTTTATGGCTTCACCCAGGGCCACAATCACGGAGGACCGTCAGGACTTTGTCCCGGGCCCAGACAAATTGGGGGCCACAGTGGTGCTTACTAGACAGCGGGCAGCCATGTAGACCGTAGAGAGAACAAACACTTCGCTGGCAGCATTTCAAATCTACCACCAGCCAATCAGAGCTCCCCGGGTCCATGATGTCACCACAAGAGCCGTCCTTTCTATGTGAAGGAGCATGGCTGCATGTAGCGGTCATGCCCCCGGTGCGCTGGAGATGCTGTCAGTGGGAGGAGGCGCTACATCCGAGGCTCCGACACCCCCCCCCCCCCCCCCCCCCCCCGCTCCTCCTGGTGCTGCAGGTTCTGTGGGAGGGAAAGATCTAATGCTGGGCACCAAAACAGCGCTGCCCCCTGCAGAACTCCGGGGACTTAAGTGCTGGTGCACTTCAGACCCCATTACTAGTAGTATATTACTATTCTTACTATGATGATGATGATTATTATTATTATTATTATTATTATTATAATTTTTACTATTATCTTTATTATTACAAACTCCCTGTATTGCTTTTATTGCTGTCCTCAGCCACTTAAGTGCAGGAAAAAAATTATTGCACCACAGGGGGGTGCAAACTGAAATGACCTCCTTGGTACAGCGTGACAAAATGCAGAATTGATGAAGTAGGTGGCACTGAGAAGACAGCTTATTTGCAGTAGAAAAGTTATTTATTGTAGCATATAGTCCTATAGGACTACAATAAATAAAATTTCTACTGCAAATGAGCTGTCTTCTCAGTGCCACCTACTTCATCTAATATATATATATACATATACATACATACACTCAGGGTAGGCACACATGCAGCTGTTCATTGGCTAGTGCCGGGAGGCGGACCTGCTCGGCGGGAAGTACAGTATGAGATACGACATCATGATGGGCCGGGACTACAGAGAGTAGCAGCACTGTCATCTGACCTCTACTCTCTGCAGTGATCCAGGAGAGGATGGTGATTTTACCATGAGTACACCCACTGAGGAAGCTGATGAAGGGCTGTGGATATTTAAGAGGTTCTGAGGGCTGAAGAAGGTGCTGAGGATGCCAATGAGCAGCTTATGAAGGTGCTGAAGTGATTTGGCAGGTGATGAGGGCTGAGGAAGGTGGTGAGGGGCTGAGGATGGAACTGAGGGGCTGTGGATGCTTATGAGGGCTGAGGATGGTGCTGAGGAAGGGGATAAGGGCTGAGGATGGTGCTGAGGAAGGGGATGAGGGCTGCGGATGGTGCTGAGGGGCTGAGTAAGGACAGCAGCCACATAAGAAGAGTCCTTCACCTACATCTCTGACATCCGGAGACAACCCGGTCAATAACGTACAATAGCGATAGATACACCAGATAGGCGATACTAGACACACCCAATGGGCAGTGGTAGACACACCCAATGGGCAGTGGTAGACACACCCAATGGGCGGTGCTATACACGCCCCTCAAGCAGTGCACACCCTAATAAAATGTGCTGCACACGCCTATGACAGAGACATTAGCCAGAATAGGGAGATCAGCTTAGAGAATATGCTTCTGAAATCATCATCTGAAGCTATCTTTGCCAGCATCTGTTTACCAGCAGGCCATCCTCTTTCGTGAAATCCATAGAGAATGAAAAGAGAATCTGCTTTTATGATGGCACTGGTACAATCCACGTAGATCCCTAATGCACGGATCACGTCCAGAGATGCATCTCCCTCAGAAGGGTCCAGAACCTGAAAGGCCGGGACAACCCTTTCTTAGTTAAGGTGGAACTTAGTCATCACCTTGGGAAGATACCCAGATCTAGTTCTGAGAACTGGTTTATCTGGATAAAAAACCTCAGAAATGGGGAACAATATGACAATAGCCCTCATTCCGAGTTGTTTGCTTGCTAGCCGCTTATAGCAGCATTGCACACGCTAGGCTGCCGCCCTCTGGGAGTGTATCTTAGCTTAGCAGAACAGCGAACGAAAGATTAGCAAATCTGCTACTAAATAATTATTTGCCGTTTCTGAGTAGCTCCAGACCTACTCCTAGATTGCGATCACCTCAGTCCGTTTAGTTCCTGCTTTGACGTCACAAACACGCCCTGCGTTCGTCCAGCCACTCTCCCGTTACTCCAGCCACTCCTGCGTTTTTACCTGGAACGCCTGCGTTTTTCAGCACACTCCCTGAAAACGGGCAGTTTCCGGCCAGAAAAACCCACTTCCTGTCAATCACACTACGTTCACTCGAGCGATGGAAAAACGTCGCTTGAGCTTGTGTAAATCTACTAAGTTTTGTGTTAAATAACTAAGCACATGCGCGCTGCGTACCATGCACATGCGCATTTAGCAACAAATCGCAGTATAGAGAAAATCGGCAACGAGCGAACAACTCAGAATGACCACCAATGCCGCCAAGTCTGATAGTCCTCTAGCTGACACCATAGTCAGTAGAAAAATCATTTATGATCCATTTTAATAAGTGGTTCAAATGGGCAACCTGAAGGGCTTTGAGAACTAACACAAGTCCCACAGCACTTTAGGAGGAACAACCAGAAGTTGAATGTGCAGCATACCCTGGAAAAAAATATGCACATCCTGTAAGTTGGTCATTTACTTTTGGAACCCTACAGTCAATGCCGACCTTTGCTCTTTCAAGGAAGCCACCTTCAAACCCTTATCCATTTGTACCCGAAAGAATTCTAAGACCCCGGAACTCTGAAATATTTAGGGTCCAACCTTCTTTCACTGCACCCATGAACATAGGCTTGCCATATTTGGTGATAAAGGTGAGCTAAGGAAGGTTTCCTTGCTCTGAACACTTGAGTCACCTGTTGAAAATATCCTCTTGACTTCAGGATAGAGGTTTCAAAGGCCACGCTGTCAAAGACAGTCGATCCAGATGTCTGTGATAACCAGGACCCTACCGTTAGTAAGTCTGGACGTTGAGGGTGCAGAAGTAGAGCATCCATTGTCATTCTCTGCTGGTCTTCCTGTTTTAACTTTCTCACCACCCTGGGTAATAGGGTAATTAGAGGAAAACCCATCCGCCAGATGAAGGTCCCATCTCACCGATAAGGCATCCACAAAGATCGCCCTGGGATCCTTTGTTCTTGACCCGTATGTGAGCACTTTGTTGTTCAACCAAGACGCTATGAGATATATCTCTGGCAAGCACCTCTTGTTTACTAGAGTCCGGAAGATCTCTAGGTGTAGAGCCAATTCACTTCCCTGAATGGTGTGTCGACTTGAGAAAGTCCGCTTCCCCGTTTATTATTCCCGGACTGAGAACGACACACACGGTTGGATGATGAAGTTCTGCCCACTTAGGTATGTGACTTACCTTCTTCATCACTTTTCATCTGAGAGTTCCTCCCTGACGTTGAGGTACACTACTACCGTCGCATTGTCTGAGCGGAACTGGACTGGTTTTCCCTGAAGACTGTCCCGTGCCTACACCGGTGCCCTGTATATGGCCCGAGGTTCCAACCTTCATTGGTAGACAACTTTCCCCAGTGTCACAATCTTCCCAATCTGATATCAAAAGGGTTTCCCTTTCTCCAGCTGGGATGTCTGTAGCCACCAGGCTAATGAACTTCTTACTTTTATTGTAAGTACCATAGTCCGTCTTTATTATCTGATGCAATCCATTAATATCTACAACACCTTGTATTCCCAGCTGGTCCCTCCAGGTACCAACCAGGCCAACACCGCTGATCTTCCACGATCCGATGAGATCCAGGCATATCCAGTGTGGTGTGACTGTAGATTCTATTTGGTAAGAATCAGACGCTGCAGAGACCTAGAGTGGAATTGTGCATACTCCCTCCTGTCGATGCAGATACCATCAAACCCATCACCAGCATTGCTGCATGAATGGATACCGTTTGACTGTGTGGAAAGTCCTAAATCCTATACTGAACCCTGGATATCTTGTTACGAGGTAAAAATTACTCTCTGCAGACCTGATCCCGTACAGCCCCCAAGTAAGTCATCCAGTGTGACGAAACTGGAGACGATTTTTCCCAAGTTACGAGTCACTTGCCTCTGCAAACACGTTATTGTCTGTTGCAGATGACAAAAGAGCAATCTCTGTGACTATGCCAGGATTAAAAGATCATCTAGGTATGGGAAAATCCTTAACCTCTGCTGGCGGAGATAAGGTGTTATTACCACCATATTCTTGGTAAATACTCTGGGGATTGTGGCTAACCCAAAGGGTAAGGCCTAGAACTGAAAATGCTGTTTGGAGGATAGCAAACCTTGGATAACACTGATGGACAGTGGTATAGAACATGTCGGTAAACATGCTGCATATCCAGGGATACCATAAAACCCCTGGCTCCATGCCACACATAAGGAACGTAATGATTCCACCTGCAACCGAGGTTCCAAATGTATTTTGTCAGTATTGTAGGATTGAGCATGGGCCGAAATGGCCAATTCGGCTTCCGACTAAAACCAGGTTAGAGTAAAACCTTGTCCTCGTTTGCCAGAGCAACTGGAATGACTATTCCTGACTGAAGCAATTTCTGACCTGCTTCTTGCAAAGCCATGGCCTCCATCTCTACCCGGGACAGTCTGTCTTGAAGGCAAAAGCATAAACTAGAGATACCATGCCAGATCTGTGTGACCTGAAGAAGTCGGCCCCCCAGCCAGGGGTCTCCCAGGGGGAGGCCCACATCATCAGACTGATGGGGTTTTTCTCTACAGCACCTGGTATTCCCAGATGGTCTCCCATCCGAGTACTAACCAGGCCCAACACTGCTTAGTTTCAAAATTCAGTATCCAGTGTGGTGTAGCTGTAGATCTTCTGGTAGCCCAATGCTTTCCTAGTCTTTCCTGACTTGTTAGATACCAAAAAAGGTCGAAATGCGGAACCTTTAGGTTTGAAACTGTATGTGGAAGGAACCTGACCTTCTTGGAGTCTGCTTCTGACTCCAGAATATCTGTCACTTCTTACCAAAAATAATATTTTCAGAAAAAGACAATGATTCCAAAACCTTCCTAGATTCTCAATCAGTTTCCACGTACCCAGCTAAACTGCTCTACGTATAGTTGTGGCTGATGCCCTGGAGTAAATATTTTGCACATATCCAATGCGTCCAGGAACATTGCAGTTTTTTTCACATGAGCTATATGAGATCTTTGCTCTATTGAAAAATCTGCTTACAATGCATCAGCCCAGGCAACCACTGCCTTTGCCATTCAAGCCGAAACCAAGGCTTGGCCTTATGACTGCCCTAGACAGGAAAAAAAAAAAATTTTTGAAACCCATCCACTCTCCTACCCATGATGTTGAAAGCAAAGATAATGTAGATTATTTTGCATCTACTTTAGGAGCCACCTCTCCTTTTTTTTAAACGATCCCGAGCTAGAAGAGGATAATTGGAATTTCATTTCTTAGGAATTCTAAACTTCTTATCGGGCGAAGCCCAAGCCTCTTCCATGATTTCCAGCAGCTAATCCGACCCTGGTTTTGGAATGTTTAAACACAGGTGCCTTGGTTTTTAACACAGGCTCTGCTGTATCCTCTAAGGATAGAATGGCTACATTGCTTTCATTACCTCAGCTAAATTCCAGAGATGAGACCTACCTTTTCATATGATGAAGTAGAATAAATTGGGCTTTCATCTGATGACTCTGAACAATGGGGGTAATTCCCAGTTGATCTCAGCAGGAAATTTTTAGCAGTTGGGCAAAACCATGTGCACTGCAGGGGGGGCAGATATAACACTTGCAGAGTGAGTTAGATTTGGGTGGGTTATTTTGTTTCTGTGCAGGGTAAATACTGGCTGCTTTATTTTTACACTGCAATTTAGATTGCAGATTGAACACACCACACCCAAATCTAACTCTCTCTGCACATGTTATATCTGCCTCCCCTGCAGTGCACATGGTTTTGCCCAACTGCTAACAAAGTTCCTGTTGCGATCAACTCAGAATTACCCCCAATGTGTAGCCTGTGAGGGTGAAGATTTACTTACAACCGGTTCTGAGAAGCTGCTGCTAGGAGTGATACACAAAAGATGGATCTGCATGTAAGGGCTTATAGTGTAACCCTATCCCTGGTACATAATTTTGGGGGAATTATCCATTCAACTTATTGGATAAAGTCTGTGCAAATAGTCCAAGGTGGATACACTTGTACCCGTATCCGCCTTGTATCTTTGCTGAGCTAAAACATTAGGCACACAAGCCATCCTGAACCAGATCATGAGAGGATAATACAGCTTTGCAAAACAAACATGGTATGAGTGTCCTCACC
Source organism: Pseudophryne corroboree (assembly GCF_028390025.1). Taxonomy (NCBI): domain Eukaryota; kingdom Metazoa; phylum Chordata; class Amphibia; order Anura; family Myobatrachidae; genus Pseudophryne; species Pseudophryne corroboree. Next base: position 378,133,084 of record NC_086451.1, read on the forward strand.
ATTGCCGCTCTTATACATGATAAATAATCAGCACTTCCAGTTACTACACAATTTTGTGACTGTAATCACTTTAACCTTTTTTCTTTAAATGATATCCATCAGACCCTACGCATGCACCAGCATTGAGGATCTGCAAAACAAACTGACAGACATATAGTAAAGTCAGCATCATACTACCAGTCGATCACATGTTATACATTAGTATAATAAGCAACATGAGTACATCATCAACTACAATAACATTTTAAGTATGTAGGAGAACACATTTACTGAATCATGTTTAACAGATCTAACATATTCAGACACAATGCGAAAGAAACAACAGTAATGGTATACAGACTCATATGCAATATGCACTTATCTAACTATTCATACTCATAAGGCAGATAGAGATTTAGTGCTCTATTACCCGTACTTAGTAGAGTGGGATACAGGGAGACTCACCCCGCTTCCAAGATCGATCATACGTTAGCGAACACTGAGTGGATCCAGACGCTACTAGTGTACACTGCCGCTCCATGACTTAGTGAACACAGACGCTCAGTGAACACAGATGCACCGGTCACACAGCCGCCTATGCTGCGACCAGGTCCCTTCATGGTAGCGACCAGTGAACACAGATGCACCGGACACACAACGGCCTAAGCTGCGACTGGGTCCACTCATGGTAGCGTCTGGGACGGAAGTGAGGAAACAGTTCATGGTGGGAGACTCACCGGAAACTGGTCATGAACCGGTGGGAGGGGCGCCCAGGAGAGCGTCTGACTCCCCACTGCTGACATCAATCCTAGGGATCACGGCCTCATACTATTCCTGGAGCCTCTGATCCCTAATGCCTAGCACTGGTGCACCCGGAGTGCCAGCTGCATCAGCTACTATTTGGTAGTCTCCTCCCAAAACAGTGCAGCTGTGTCCGTATTGCATTACTGAGCGGAATTGATGCCTTACCTTCTCCCGATGCTCCGGCCACAGCCTGGTAACGTCTGCTGGACCTGCTAGTATATCCAACACAGACGCCCGCCGAAACAGCACTGTACTCGTGGGAAAGCGTTGTCATGACCCGGCGGAGAGTTGTTGGAGCGACTCTTTCTAAGGTACGTATAAGACGCTGTTTAGAAAGATCACTCAAAACATTTGTAAGACTATAACAATAAAAATAAGAACGCTTAGGGCTGCTAAAAAAAAACAGCAGCCCTGCTGCACCAAACAAAAAACAGATTTGCCTGAGCCAGTGGGCGGGAATATATGGACGGGCCCATTGCATCCTGGGAGGCCAGAAAGCTTTGATCGATTGGTGCCAATCCGCTGACGCTCCATCATATCCCATTGTTATCCTGTGGATAACCTGTGGACCCTGCCGGAGAAATAAACTAGGACACTACTATGGGGCATAATATTAACTAGGGCACTACAATGGGACAAAATATTAACTAGGACACTACTATGCGTCAGTAAAAATTAACCATTGAACTATTATGGCGCATAAAATTAATAACTTCTGCGGAGAGGTATCTCTCAAGAAGCATTGGGACAGGGACACCTTCAATATGTTGCTATGGTATCCACAAAATTCTTGTTACGACCCTGATTGTAGAATATTAAAAATGTTTCTGTTCATCTCGGTTGTGTTGGCATGGGTGTGGTCTGGTCAGAGAGACCTTCCGCGTTTTTTGGAACTATCATGTCATCTGACGCCTGTGATTTGAAGTAGGGGATTTAATCTTGCAGTTTACTGGCCTGAAAGTGCCTTTATCCCCTGCTACTGCTCATTTACATATTATCCCAGATGATATCCGGGTTTACCACACATACCTTATATGGCACATTCTTACTGCTACAAGAGCAGCAACTGCCCAGTTCTGGAAATAGGATAAGGGCCCTGACACACACCCCTCTTCAACCCCCATCCCCTTTCCCACTTGCATTAATTAGGTCTAAAATGAATTAAAATTTCCTGAGGGAAACCTTGGATTGACCCTACTCCTCCTTTGCTAAATCCCATAGGCAAACGCAGGTGGGGTTACAGTTGCCTGGAAACCACCCTCCTTATGGCCAGCAACCCAGATTTCTACAACAATAGCAACAGAATATAATACGATTGCTAGAGCTGCTGCCGCAACATGCAGTTTAAGGGACAGAGCAGAGTTGCTGCACATCCCCAGTGGTAGCAGCTTCTTCTACCAGATTTGCTGTGTATGTGGATCTGAGCCCTCAATCAGTGCACTAGACCAGAGAGCAGCTGCCAGGAAGAAAAGACAGGAGCCTTACTATAAGGTGGGAGAATGTTTCCTTAGAAAGTGCAGTTCTGTCTCCTACTGGTTCTCTAATGTTTGAGTATTTATTCATTATGGAATAGTTAACCTTTTCATGACCACTAATTTTATTGATACATACTGTAAATATGTTTGATACAGCTTATACGATAGACCATATATAGTGTTAAATATTAATACTGTATTCAATACAGTATCCAGTGTATAAAAAGACCAATGTGTACATTAATGTCCAGGGTAGATACTAGGTTCTTCTACCACTTCCCCAAACTCCCGCACTTGCTCCAATATTCCACAGAGCGGGAGTTTGTGGACTATGTTTGGAAACCCCCCTCTAGAAATCCTGCGTTTGCCACTGAAGTCCCCATTAATGAAGTGGTTCACTTGGCATAAATACTCCACAGAGGGCCCTTACCTTCGTCTAGGCCCGATTGTTCCCCTTTTCTGTTAATTACCTATTGTCTCTTACCGGTATCTATAAACTTTATATTTTGATTTTGACTATATGTGGATCACATGCTGTGCAACACATACCTGTACCCCTTAAGTTTCCCTTTTCTTTTTTCTGTACCCATTTATTTCTTGAAAAAAATAAAAAAAAAATGTTTTGAAATGTTTCTGTTTTAACTTTTTTTCCCCAAAAAATATTTTACTGGAGAACTGCACAGTGTACAGAAAAAGTAAATAGACATACATAAAATGTGTACATACAGCAATATAAAGCTGGTACATACAGAAGACGTACTGTACACAATATAACAATATACGTAAATAAGGAGTGAGGGAGTCACACGCATCCCAACATGACATATAAAAGTGCACATTAATACATGAAAAATATGTTCCGTATATGGAAACTATTATCCGAGGATGGAGGGCGCCCTAAGGAAAGTATCTCTAAGTGATACCACAATGTTAAAGCCTCACCTTTGCGAAAGATTTCTTTCTGCAGTGGGGGCAAAGTACATATCTAAGGTAACCAAACCTTGAAAAAGTTTCCAGCCCAGGCTTTCCTGTTAATCGACATTTCCAACCAGTCCATATTGAATAAGTAATATATTCATAGCAGGAACACTGTAAGAGTTAAAGTATCTGAAGAATCCCACTGAGAGAGAGTATAGTTTTTCTCCCCGCTTTGGCAATTTTAGCTAATAAGTTACAGTGTCCCAATGGAGGCTTATGTTGGGGATTCAGATAAATATCCCAAATTCAGGAGAAAACATAAAAGAGATGCCTAGGGTGTTCTGAATATAAGTGTGAATAAGGGTCCAAAATTGAAAGACCTCTGGGCAACTCAACATATACAGTGGGGCAAAAAAGTATTTGGACAGCCACTGATTGTGCAAGTTGACCCACTTAAAAAGATGAGCGAGGTCTGTAATTTCCATCATAGGTACACTTCAACTGTGAGAGACAGAATCTGGAAAAAAACAAAACAGGAAATCACATTGTATGATTTTTAAACAATTTATTTGTATATCCTTGTGGAAAATAAATATTTGGACACCTACCAAGCAGCAAGATTTCTGGCTCTCACAGACCTGTTACTTCTTCTTTAAGAAGCTCTTCTATCCTCCACTCGTTACCTGTATTAATGACACCTGTTTGAACTGGTTATCTCTATAAAAGACACCTGCCACCACCCTCAAACAGTCAGACTGCTACCTCTCCACCATGGCCAAGACCAGAGAGCTGTCTAAGGACACCAGGGACAAAATTGTAGAGCTGCACAAGGCTGGGATGAGCTACTCGACAATAGGCAAGCAGCTTGGTGAGAAGAGATCAACTGTTGGCGCTATTATTAAGAAATGGAAGAAATACAAGATCACTGACAATCTCCCTCGACCCGGGGCTCCATGCAAGATCTCACCTCGTCTGGTATCAATGATCTTGGGAACGGTGAGGAATCAGCCCAGAACTACACAGGGGGACCTGGTCAATGACCTCAAGAGAGCTGGGACCACAATCACAAAGGTTACCATTAGTAACACACTACGTCGTCATGAATTGAAATTCTGCAGCGCCCAAAAGGACCCCCTGCTTAAGCCAGCACATGTCCAGGCCCATCTAAAGTTTGCCAGTGACCATCTGGATGATCCAGAGGAGGATTGGGAGAATGTAATGTGGTCAGATGAGAGCAAAATCAAACTTTTTGGTATAAACTCCACTCGCCGTGTTTGGAGGGAGAAGAAAGATGAATGGCATCCAAAGAACACCATACCCACTGTGAAGCATGGGGGTGGAAACATCATGCTTTGGGGCTGCTTTTCTGCAAAGGGGACAGGACGACTGATCCGTATTAAGGAGAAGATGAATGGGGCCATGTATCGTGAGCTTTTTGGCAAAAACCTCCTTCCCTCAGTAAGAGCACTGAAGATGGAACGTGGCCGGGTCTTCCAGCATGACAATGACCCCAAACACACCGCCCGGGCAACTAAGGAGCGGCTCCGTAAGAAGCATTTCAAGGTCCTGGAGTGTCCTAGCCAGTCTCCAGACTTCAACCCAATAGAAAATCTGTGGAGGGAGTTGAAAGTCTGTGTTGCCCGGGGACAGCCCCAAAAAACATGACAGATCTAGAGAAGATCTGCATGGAAGAGTGGGCCAAAATACCTGCTACAGTGTGTGCAAACCTGGTCAAGAACTAAAGGAAACGTTTGACATCTGTAATTGCCAACCGAGGTTATATTACAAAGTATTGAGTTAAACTTTTTGATTGTCCAAATATTTATTTTCCACAAGAATATACAAATAATCATACAATGTGATTTTCTAGTTTTTTTTCCAGGTATTATTTCTCACAGTTGAAGTGTACCTATGATGGAAATTACAGACCTCTCTCATCTTTTTAAGTGGGTCAACTTGCACAATCGGTGGCTGTCCAAATACTTTTTTGCCCCACTGTAGTGGTTAAGATCTGCATCAGGTGCTTTACATTTGAAACACGCAGAGTCTAATGAAAACCCCATTAAACGGCGCAACTTATTTGGCAATACCAGGCTGCATGGTATCCACCGTAATTGAGCATTTAATGTGTGTGTAAAAGAAGGACGTAGAGCAACCCCTGCCAGGGCTGCAACACAGCACACCATCCAACACATTCTGCGTATTCTGCGTACATTCATTCTTATCTGCGTATGTTAGCTTAAGGCCGGTACACACTGGTCGATATATCGTCCGTTCTCTTGAACGGCCGATATATCGCGGGACCATCGGCCAGTGTGTACGGCTGATACGTCTGTGAACTCCGTCGTTCACAGACGTATCGCGTTGGCCGCGCAGCACAGCCGACGGCCAATATATCTACCGATATATTGGCGCATTGCTGTGTGTGCACGGGGCGGTCGTCGGACCGCCCGTACACATAATGTGGCGGCCGGCGGTGATTGACAGCTGAACTGGGCGGGCGTGTGTACACGCCCACCCAGTTCATGACGTCAGTCCCCGACGGATCAGCCAGTGTGTATGCACGATCCGTCCATATATATATCTGCAGATCAATTGATCTGCAGATATATCTATTAGTGTGTACCCACCTTTAGACAGCCGTTTTGCTACATAATTACGAATCTGGTAGTAGACAAAGAGAGGTAAGGTATGGAAACAGTTGGGCAAAACCATGTGCACTGCAGGAGGGGGGGGTAGATATAACATGTGCAGAGGGAGTTAGATTTGCAGTGTAAAATAAAGCAGCCAGTATTTACCCTGCACAGAAACAAAAGAACCCACCCAAATCTAACTCTCTCTGCACATGTTATATTTGCCCCACCTGCAGTGCACACAGGGGGTCATTCCGAGTTGATCGTAGCTGTGCTAAATTTAGCACAGCTACGATAAAGCACTCAGACATGCAGGGGGACGCCCAGCACAGTTGTAGTGCTCCCCGCATGTCAGTGCCGCCCCACCTCCGCAGAAGTGCAAAAGCATCGCACAGCGGCGATGCTTTTGCATTTCAGGAGTACCTCCCAGCCAGCGCAGCTCCTGCGACTGGCGGGGAGAACCTCCTCGCTGCCCGGGTCACAGCAGCTGCGTGTGACATCATACAGCTGCTGCGGCCCGCCTCCCCAACGGCCTGGCCACGCCTGCGTTGGCCGGTCTGCGCCCCCTAAACGACGGCTTAACGCCACCGTCCAGCCCCCTCCCACCCAGCGATCGCCTCTGCCTGTCAATCAGGCAGAGGCGATCGTTAGGTAACGATGGCCTTCGGCCGTCTGGCATGCGCCGGCGCACTGCGACGCATGCACAGTTCTGACCCGATCACACCGCTGTGAACAAATGCAGCGTGCGATCAGGTCGGAATGACCCCCATGGTTCTGCGCAACTGCTAACAAATTTGCTGCTGCGGACAGGTCTGGATTACCCCCTTTGAGTGTCAGTGGATCTAAAATCTGAAAGACTAAACGGAGACCCCGAGACACCAACCATGCAATATAGCTGAAATAGAAGTAAGGGGACCCTGAAATCTGTGTTATGAAGTGAATACAGAAAAACAGTCTGATAAGGCGAGACACCCATCCTTGGGGGTGATTCCGAGTTGTTCGCTCGTTGACGATTTTTGTTATTTTGCAATTTTCCGCTTACTGCGCATGCGCAATGTCCGCAGTGCGACTGCGCCAAGTAAATTTGCTATGCAGTTAGGTATTTTACTCACAGCATTACGAGGTTTTTTCTTCGTTCTGGTGATCGTAATGTGATTGACAGGAAGTGGGTGTTTCTGGGCGGAAACTGGCCGTTTTATGGGTGTGTGTGAAAAAACGCTACAGTTTCTGGAAAAACGCAGGAGTGGCTGGAGAAACGGGGGAGTGCCTGGGCGAACGCTGGGCGTGTTTGTGACGTCAAACCAGGAACGACACTGAGTGAACTGATCGCAATGGCAGAGTAAGTCCGTAGCTACTCAGAAACTGCTAAGAGAGGTCTATTCGCAATATTGCGAATCCGTCGTTCGCAATTTTGAGAAGCTAAGATTCACTCCCAGTAGGCGGCGGCTTAGCGTGTGCAAAGCTGCTAAAAGCAGCTTGCGAGCGAACAACTCGGAATGAGGACCCTTGAACGGGACAATCTCCATGCTGCACAGGTGCTAGTCAGTAACTACATAAGATGGAAAGGCTGTGGATCTCATGTGTAAAAGGCTAGGTAGGGGAATGTCAGGACAAATATGTTTGTTCCAAGTTAGTATTAGCAAAATCGGAGGTATCCTGTAACCAGTCTATGGCATAGCGATAGTTCACCACCAAGACATAACTTCTGAGGCAGGGGAGGTTAATGCCCCCCGATCCAGGAGGCTCAAATAAAGATATTCTAGTTTTTTCCCCAGCCCAAATAAACTTACTAATGGCTTTGGCTAGGATTCTAAGGTCAGAGTCTGTTAGCAACAAGGGAAGCATTTTAATGGGATACAAGAGTAGTGGAATGGAAATCATCTTGATCTGGTGGCACCTGCCAATATATAAAAGCGGAAAGTGTTTCCAAGACTGAAAATCAGCCAAGGTGCAAGTAATAATCACTGGGAAATTGGTTGTAGAATTGAAATTATAGAATTGGTCAGAAGGGTGTGTAGGAATGTTAAGACTCAAATACATCAATGAAGAATTAGCCCATTTCAAAGACCATTCCAATTCTCTGCCGCCCCCCCATGTAAGGCTAAGGCCTTCGTTTTAGATTTATTAATCTTGAAGCCCAAAATAAATTTGAAGTAACGAAGGAGCTGCAGGAAACCGGGAAAGGCTATGTGTGGATTAGAAAAGCACATTGTAAGTCTCAACTTATGCTGATGACTTATTAAAGTATGAGGGCCAATTTAAATTCCATGCCAGTCAGTCAAATAAAAATGTTGAAGGAGCATCTGGGGCCAGATTAAACAGAAGGGGGGAGAGGGGACAACCTTGCAGGGTGCCCCGTTGCAGACAGAAGGCATCACAACTAACTAAAAGGGATCTACTCCCCGTGGACTGTACAGAGTGTGTCAAAGCCGCTACTATTTGGCGAATTTTGGGGCTGATTCAGGTTGGATTGCAAAACGTGCTCCAACAACAAAAATTGCAAAAAAGATGCAGGCACATGCGCAGCACCTATCCTCTGCATGCACTCGCATTTTCTGCATGGGGGCCACAAAAAATGTGAACACCTCTGCCTGTCAATCAGGCAGAGGTGATCGCAGGGTCGGGGGGTGTCAATGGTCTGTTTACTAGGCGGAGACGGAGCATTGCAGGGTCGGAGCTGGCGAAATGGAGGCAGTTTAATACAAACGGGGGGGTGGCGTATGCATGATCGCAGCAGTTGCGTGATGTTGGCAGGAGGCTATGCAAATTTCTACGATGAAGCAGAAAGTGCGGTGCGATTGTAGTTTCTGCTTCATCAAGGGGGGGGGAGCGGCGGTCAGCATGATGGGCGGCCTTGCCCTGCGATGGGTGCCCCCAACATGCGTTCACAAGGATACTGAATTGGGCCCATTATACACAGAGGATCTGTCTGTGATAAACCCAGTCTGTGCAGGATGCTCCTGAGGAAGCTGGGTTGTTTGCACCAGCAAAACGCGTTGAGGCTAGCGGATACAGACACTATAATTTGGACTCCCATAACTGTCTACCCTGGTAATATATTGGACTGCACCCCTTCTCTGGACTCTAATTTCTTCAGAGGAACCGAAGGCCCCCCTCCCCTATGCCAAGCCACTGCACATTGCTGGAATTAATTGGGACACCATCAAGGACTCCGCTGGTTGCATTCCACCAACCTTTGACAATCTTCATATGAAAGGAATCCAGAGAAGTCCTAGCCAGGGTATGATGCTGTTTCACTAGGAGCCATATGAATGTATCATCTTTTAACTATCTCTATTTTAGCACTGTGACACGACTTGTTTTTACTTGCTACTTGTAATAAATACACTAATATACTTTTACCTACCGTCCTGTGAACATTTTTTTATATTTAAGGTGAATTTTCTTTAAATACAGCCAGCGCTGGTATACACTGCTTTTTTATAAGTTTATAAACCCAGGGGAATAACCAACCCCTATACCCGCTGCTACTGATAGCGCACTCTTCTGTGGTCTATTTAATCTGTGCAGGATGAAGCAGTTTTGGAAGCAATGTTTGCAAACGCTGCACCATCATAGTGTATACAATTTTTAAATTTTGATTCAATAAATTCCAGGTTTAGGTATCATGACTATATGGGCTGGATTAAAATTAGAAGGAGGCGCATGGCCTGTCAGGAGAGAATTGAATAATGTCAGTAAATAGGGAACTGTTCTAACTGCAATGTTATTATTTGTTATAGAAGCTCCTACTGTAATGCAGACTATTTTGAGCAGGATGTAGTTAATATACCGTCTGTCAGGATCCCAGCATTCAGGATCCCGACGCCAGAATCCTGACAGCCGGTAAAATGCCGGCAGTCGAAATACAGGGGGTCATTCCGAGTTGATCGCTAGCTGCCGTTGTTCGCAGCGCAGCGATCAGGCTAAAAATCGGCATTTCTGCGCATGCGTATGCACCGCAATGCACACGTGCGACATACGGGTACAAAGTCCTTTATGGTTTTGCACAGGTTCTAGCAAAGCTTTCAGTCCCACTGGTGGCCGCAAGAAGATTGACAGGAAAGGGGCGTTTCTAGCTGTCAACTGACCGTTTTATGGGAATGCTTAGAAAAACGCAGGCGTGCCAAGGAAAACGCAGGTGTGGCTGGCGGAACGCAGGGCGGGTGTGTGACGTCAAAAGCGAACCTTCCAATGTTAGAATCATCGCACACGAAGAGTAAGTTCAGGGCTGGTCTTGGTTTGCACAAAATGTTTTTGCAGCCACTCTGCTGCACAGGCGTTCGCACTTCTGCGAAGAGAAAATACACTCCCCGGTGGGCGGAGACAATGCGTTTGCACGGCTGCTAAACACTGCTAGCGAACGATCAACTCGGAATGACCCCCACTGACCGATCACCGGAATTCCCACTCAGGTGTTGGGTCCACGCCACCAACAGAGGGAGAATAGAACCAGTTGCGAGTGCAGCGAGCCCGCAAGGGGATTTGCTGTGCTTGCTGCCAGTATTTTGGCTGGCGGGATGCCGCTGGCGGGATTCTGACAGCCGGCATCCCGTCAGCCAGGATAGCGTCTCCATCCCATTTTGTACATTCATTTTGTTTGTACTAAAGATAAGCTTCTAAGATACTGACTGTATGTTGCTGTTAGTGTTTGTTTCCATTAGGGGATTCTAAAATGGACTTAAAAAAAAAAAGTATAGGCGCCTCATTTTAAAACGTTCCATGGTAACGTGGTCATTGGAGAGAAAAAATAGTTTGTAAGAATGAATCAAATGTCAGTGTAGACATAAGGTATAAATGATTTGAGCGAAAGCAATATTTTTTATTTTAAACACATTGATCCTCATGTACAGAATGTGTATTAGGCTTCACAGGGGGTTATTACCAACATTCTTCAAAAATCACAGAAACCAATCTGACATTTGTATTCATTGCTAAAGCTGCACTATACCAACCCTTCCTATTTGATTCCTATGCTTTTTGTGCAAATGTGCACCTTCAGCAGTAAATAAGTAACCCTCCCTGACTTCTATGCCATCCATAATGTAATACGTCACGTCAGATAAGTTTTAAAGATGAAAAACAACTTATTAGCACAGCATAACTACAGAACAGAACCGAGGTGCAGGTAGAAAGCTAAATATAACACTTATAATTGCATATACATAAAACATAAAAAGTTAATTTATCAGATGGTCTCTACGTGGGAATAAGTGACAGTATGTAAATGTACCTGAATGGCCACAGGTTACCGAGCCCCCAAAGCTTTAAAGAATTTGATAAGTTTGAATTTAATAATAATTTTATCCTAATTTTAGATACTTTTAACATTATGAAATAGAAATACAGCTGAGCACATACCATAGTGTAAAGGCTGTTGTTATAGGTGAAATTGAGGATTGTTCTATAAGTTTATTCAAATACTGGGTACTGATCCTCATAGGTGTGCGAAGCACATTTTATTAAGGGGTGCACCGTTGGAGGAGTGTGTCTAGCACCACCTACTGGCAGTGTCTAGCACCGCCTGTCAGCGGTATGTAGCGCCACATATTGACATTACTTTCCATATGCACCTTACCTATATGGTAGTTTCTCACAACAGGGAACCTCTGAAAATATGTATCCTTCCTGGGAAGACAGCATCTTCAGTCCGTATTCACTATTTATGTAGGACATCACATGGTCCGGAAGATGCCTGTTTATGTAGGAATATAACCAATGTCATCATCATACAACAGAGGTTCAACCAGACTTATGTCACCTCCTGCATCTCTCAGCCACACCATCATCTCCTCCCTGTATATCTCAGCCACACCATCATCTCCTACCTGCATCTCTCTGCCACATCATCATCCCTGTCCCTGTGTCTCTCTGCCACACCATCATCCCCTCACTGCATGTCTCAGCCACACCATCATCCCTTTCCTGCATCTCTCAGCCACACCATCATCTCCTCCCCGCGTCTCCCAGCCACACCATCATCTCCTCCCTGCATCTCTCAGTCACACCATCATTTCCTGCCTGCGTCTCTCAGCCACACCATCATTTCCTCCCTGAGTCGTCTCTCAGCACATCATCATCTCCGCCGAGTCATCTCTCAGCCACACCATCATCTCCTCTCTGAGTCATCTCTCAGCCACACCATCTCCCCCTGCATCTCTCAGCCACACCATCACCGCCCACTTGCATCATCTCTCATCCACAGCATCACCTGCCACCTGTGTTGTCTCTTAGCCACACCATCATCTCCTCCCCGTGTCTCTCAGCCACAGCATCATCTCCCTCCTGTCTCTCAACCCCACCATTATCTTCTCCCTGCGTCTCTCAGCCACACCATCATCTCCTCCCTGAGTCGTCTCTCAACCACACCATCATCTCCTCCCTGAGTCGTTTCTCAGCACACTACCATCTCCTCCGAGTCATCTCTCAGCTACACCATCATGTCCTTCCCGAGTCGTCTCTCAGTACATCATCATCTCTACCGAGTCATCTCTCACCCACACCATCATCTCCTCTCTGAGTCATCTCTCAGCCACACCATCTCCCCCTGCATCTCTCAGCCACACCATCATCTCCCACTTGCATCATCTCTCATCCACAGCAACACCTGCCACCTGTGTTGTCTCTTATCCACACCATCATCTCCTCCCCGCATCTCTCAGCCACAGCATCATCTCCCTCCTGCGTCTCTCAACCCCACCATCATCTTCTCCCTGCGTCTCTCAGCCACACCATCATCTCCTCCCTGAGTCGTCTCTCAACCACACCATCATCTCCTCCCTGCATCTCTCAGTCACACCATCATCTCCTGCCTGCGTCTCTCAGCCACACCATCATCTCCTACCTGAGTCGTTTCTCAGCACACCACCATCTCCTCCGAGTCGTCTCTCAGCTACACCATCATGTCCTCCCTGAGTTGTCTCTCAGCCACACCATCACCTCCTCCCTGCGTTGTCTATCAGCCACACCATCACCTCCCACCTGTGTTATCTCTCATCCACACCATCATCTCCCACCTGCGTCTCTCTGCTACGCCATAATCTCCCGTCTGCATCCCTCTCACTTTGTGTCCATCAGCCTTCCCCCTGCCCTCTGTGTCTTTCATTGTAAGAATGAAGAAATTTAGAAAAAATATTGGTTTTGCCTATCACAGTGGCCATAAATAATTTGATTTGGTCCTGCAAGTGGACCGCAGCACCCTAGAGTGCCACGACATCCAGCTTGGCAACCACTGCTTTAATTAAGAGAAAGTCATGCAGTATTGGAACTTCAATACAGATAAATCATGGCGACAGAAAGAAAATTGCACTTTCTAATTCAGTACAAGGTTATACAGTGCAAATAGATTACGATTATACAACCACAAAATGTGCAGGTGCCAAAATATTATATATTCAGAAATGATGCATATAAGTAAAAATATATGCTTAACTATGTAACAATTTCGGGCAGGCATACCAATTAAAAACAAAAAGACAAAGTGGATCTGTTCGGGCGCACCCTGCAGCTGAACAATATGTAGCTCTAGAGGTATCACCAACCTCTATTGTGAACAGAAATGGATACAAAAAATGAGCAAACATATAACATCAAGCGCTGGGAGATAAAATTCAAAGCTTCCCTTTATGAGTGTGATGAGAAGGTGTTTTTTTTCTTCCTCCTCTACTTCTTAAGGGGGAGACTCCAATCCTCCATTCACATCAGGAATCATGACATATATGAATATAATACAATGGTGTAGTATGTCTTCACTGGGTCACACTTCACCCCAGTGATTCGGATTAAATGAACAATGGGTGTTGAGCCTCCACCAAATCTTCAGAAAGTAAACGTACCCAAACTCACAATATAAGGGTATGTTGTAAACATATAAAGGTGTCTTTGTGTAAAAATACAGTAAAAAAAGACCATCTGAAGGGCGTACCCCAACTCACAGTGACTAGGGGTGAATGAAGTCTATAAAGGTTTCTTTAGGTGAATACTTCAGATCATAGCGTACCCCAACTCCTATACACCTGGTGTATATCACCTGAGCATGCAATTTCTGGAGTTCTTATCGGTGCATCCAGGGTCCAAGGTCCAGGTGGAAAGAACAGAAAAAACAAAGCTCCTGTCTGCTGCCAACGCGTTTCAATCTCTGCAAGAGATCTTTATCAAGGCCTGCAGATCAGGGGCCCATGTGCCGGTATTTATACCCACACTAGGCAATTAGACAGGAAGTGAGGTCACACAATGGAAATAATCCTATAATGATAAACTTCACATACATTTAATATCACAGACAAATGATAATTTTATTCAGTTGGAAATGTGAAGAGCACCATCTGATTATGTTTCCCAAGTCGGCTGTGTACTGATATAATTTTTGACATGAACATTTCACCGCATAAATAACATTCTTGCTATTGCAAGTAATAAATTGATTGATAGTAAATTCCTTTCCATTTAAGTTCACCTTATCAATTTTGTTACGGCCCTCACCTTTAATGTTCTTACATCCCTGACAAAGGCCGCATCTAAAAAAATCCTTTGGAAGTGATTTTACCTATATATTATAGAGAAAATCCTCAACAAACATTGGGGACTATTAACTAAAGACCCGATTATTGGCACCCAAATCCCTAAAAAACCAGTTTGCATTTATAGGAAGGCATCTAATTTGAAGAATCATTTGGTTACAAGTAGGTTACGAGGACCAGAGAGAAAAGGTAAAATCACTTCCAAAGGATTTTTTAGATGCGGCCTTTGTCAGGGATGTAAGAACATTAAAGGTGAGGGCCGTAACAAAATTGATAAGGTGAACTTAAATGGAAAGGAATTTACTATCAATCAATTTATTACTTGCAATAGCAAGAATGTTATTTATGCGGTGAAATGTTCATGTCAAAAATTCTACATAGGGAGGACATGCAGACCATTAAAAGTGAGAATAGGTGAACACGTGAGAAACGTTAAGAATGGTCTGGAGACTCACGCCTTATCACTTCATTTCAAACAAAACCACCAATGTTCAAACTCACACATTTTAGGCTTTTATGGGTTAGCCACTGTTGAAAATGATGTGAGAAATAAGGATATTGCCAGTAAATTAGCTAGAAAAGAAATGTCCTTTATTTATAATTATAAAACACTTATATCCAATGGTCTTAACAGTGACTTTGAAACCAAGTGGTTTCTGTAAATGATCTTAATTGTTTTTTCTCTCTTTTAGTTTTAAAATCATTCATGATCTTTGTATGGACTATATATGGACTTTCCTTTAAATAAAAGGACTTGAAAGAAGGCATTAGAAATCAAGAAGAGAGGAATTATAAGAATCATAAAAATGTTGATGTATTTATGACTACTTCATTGCGAATGTTGTACTTCTCATGTTGAGATAAAAAGATATGTACATGCAGTTGGAAATGTTTAAAACACTAATGGAGACATTCTGTTTTTGCGCTCCACGTACACCCAGTTCCGGATGTCATATAATTGACATCCAGGGTATTGGAACGCATGCGGCACACGGACCAGTGTTTCCGCTTGTTTCTATTCTGTCCCAGGTTCGCGGCATTCATCACATGACAGATATGTCATGTGATTTGTGTGCCATGTGACCGGTGGAACGCGCGCTTTCCACGGGAACCTATTTCCGGTTCCGTCATTTTGTCTCAGGATCGCGGCATTCATCACATGACTGATATGTCATGTGATCTGCGTGCCATGTGACCGGTGGAACGCATGCGTTCCACGGGAACCTACTTCCGGTTCCGTCATTGCGGGTTTTTTTCTTTTTTGTACCACGTATTTATATCAGTACACAGCCGACTTGGGAAACATAATCAGATGGTGCTCTTCACATTTCCAACTGAATAAAATTATCATTTGTCTGTGATATTAAATGTATGTGAAGTTTATCATTATAGGATTATTTCTATTGTGTGACCTCACTTCCTGTCTAATTGTCTAGTGTGGGTATAAATACCGGCACATGGGCCCCTGATCTGCAGGCCTTGATAAAGATCTTTCGCAGAGATTGAAACGCGTTGGAAGCAGACAGGAGCTTTGTTTTTTCTGTTCTTTCCACCTGGACCTTGGACCCTGGATGCACCGATAAGAACTCCGGAAATTGCATGCTCAGGTGATATACACCAGGTGTCCAAGCCAGGTGATGTGATTGTTTATTTATGCTCCTTTTTTAAAAATACAAGTATTATTTTTTTGGACATTCCAATGGGAATATTTTTATGAGTTTTATGGAATAAATTTCTTCATATCGATCTTTCTGTCTGGCTATTTGGAGAGTGGAAGAAACCGTGATATGATTATCAACATCTGTTGAATTGTGAGTTGGGGTACGCTATGATCTGAAGTATTCACCTAAAGAAACCTTTATAGGCTTCATTCACCCCTAGTCACTGTGAGTTGGGGTACGCCCTTCAGATGGTCTTTTTTTACTGTATTTTTACACAAAGACACCTTTATATGTTTACAACATACCCTTATATTGTGAGTTTGGGTACGTTTACTTTCTGAAGATTTGGTGGAGGCTCAACACCCATTGTTCATTTAATCCGAATCACTGGGGTGAAGTGTGACCCAGTGAAGACATACTTCACCATTGTATTATATTCTTTTACATGTCATGATTCCTGATGTGAATGGAGGATTGGAGTCTCCCCCTTAAGAAGTAGAGGAGGCATACCAATTACATTCAAGTTAATACTAATCTGTGTGATTAAGACATATCTAATGAATGTACTGTAACATGAGTGTTGCTAGAATGGGATGTAGTCAGGATCCCGGCGTTCAGAATACTGGCGCCGGGATCCTGACCGCCAGAATGCCGGCAGCACTGCCACAGCTATGCCCACTTCTGGGTTTCCATGACACTCATGGAGTGGGAATAGTACCTTTGGCGAGCGCAGTGAGCCACCGAGCCTGCAAGGGGCTTTGTTGTGCTCGGCCCCCCTGACGGCATTCTGGCAGTCGGGATCCCGGCGTTGGTATTCTGACCGCTGGGATCCTGTATACAACCTGCTAGAATGCACCCTGCCACAAAAATTCCACCAGTGACCAACTCCAGGATTGTTCAAAAACAACAAATAACGTTTATTCAGGTTGCTTAATTACAAGGTTACACATAAATCATAGATCACTGTCTTTGGCATAAACAAACAGGAAGGTTAGGCCCTGCCTCCCTCCCTTTACCTTAATAAGGAACCCTTCAGGTCCCGGCATCCTGACATTAGTGCCCCAGTCTTCTGAATCCCATTGTCCCTATCAAGCCTATAGCCTGGGCACTAACTGCCGTCAGGAGCACTGACTTATGGGAGAGACTCTGCTATAAACCCAGCAGCAAGGTGCTGGCTGATGAAGCAGCTTCTTGGGCTGAGAAGCCCATAAAACCCGGTCCGCCCGCACTTACCATCCACCCCCAGGTCCCTGTAAGCGGCTTTTAACCGCTCTATCAGTGGCACAAGCCTCTATTCCCTAGGATTGTTTCTAGGTGGCAAAGCACCTCTCCCACCACAGTACAAAATTGCATTCACTGAAATGATGATGCATCTAATGGGTCACGTACTTAGGACAAATTAATGAAAAGAAAATGCAACTAATGAAAAAGAAAATGTAATTAACATGAATTATTTATAAGAAACATTAGTCATGATAAGAGTGTTTAATAAGCTGTGGTATATCTTGTTGGCGTTCACAATTCCAATATTCATTATGTGGACACTGACTTTAATCTATTTCTATCCCTAATCCTAAAGATAACACGAACCCTAATTTATGGTAATGTAAATATTATCGGGCAGATTCAGAGGTGCAAAATAAAAGAATCTGAAAACCCGTACGGCACATGCGTTACCTAGAGTCTGATACTGATGTGGTTGGTATTGGACAGAGCTATACAATACCGTACAACAAATCTTCTAATGCTGCAAGAGGCATCAGTAGAAAATAGACGCCCTATGGGCAGTGTGGCCACCCATGAGTAAGAATAGCCCGTTAGCCAGGGTTCCGGCTGTCAGCATTGTCAGCGGTCGGGATTCCAGAGTCGGTATCCTGATTGAGAGGGATCCCAACCAGCGGCAAATTAACTACATCCCAAATAGACACCTTCTGCCAGCATTTGCGATCAGAGTACTGTGCCCCAAGATGCAACATCGGATCACCCTCGATGGTCATGTCCTCGACCAGTCTGCGAATCCAAAGCTTACTCAGGCTTGCCGTTGGAACCACTCTGGTGGGTCCAGACCATGGGCTCGGTGCGCCTACAAAACGGGGGGCTACATGCCCAGCCGCTGCACCCCCAAATGACGCAGCATGTCAATCGCTCTGTGACTAAGGGTGAACTACGAGCGATCACACAGGACATTTACTATTACTTAAGTTCACTCTTTTTCTTTACTTTAGCGAAGAGACAATCTAAAGAATACTATCACTACTAAATCTAGAGGCTG
The DNA here is from genome assembly GCF_028390025.1 of Pseudophryne corroboree. NCBI lineage: Eukaryota > Metazoa > Chordata > Amphibia > Anura > Myobatrachidae > Pseudophryne > Pseudophryne corroboree. The sequence continues at coordinate 378,151,345 of NC_086451.1, forward strand.
CAGCCCTCTACACAGCAGTCGTTCATCTCATCTTCCCATCTGATGTGCTGCACTGCAGATAGGACGATGGCATGCAGTTACATGTATGCTGTCATAACACATCTGACGGTCTTACATCATATCGTGTAGTGTGTGCGGCGCATGTGATATATTGTTACATTGCTTTGCGTTGTCGGCTGGGTCACACATAGGGCCTAATTCAGGTCTTATTGGAGCAGCAAATTTATTATCAAATGGGCAAAACCATGTGCACTGCAGGGGGGGGCAGATATAACATGGGCACAGTGCCGTAATTAGGCATTTTAGCACTGTGTGCGAGAAACGGCATTGGCGCACCCCCCCCCCCCCCCCCCCACACTATGCAAGACAGGGGCAGTGCGCGCTGCAGGCGTGCAAAAATATATAAGGGCGTGGCTTCATGGGGAAGGAGCGTGGCCGCAAAAGAATACCAATTCATACTATGGTGCACAGTAGTCTCCATTATTCAAATTACGCTGCACAGTAGCGCCACTACACCAGGTAGAGCCCCTTTTTACACATTACGGCAGGCAGCGTCCCCCTTTTTACACATTACGGCAGACAGCATCCCCTTTTTACACTTTACGGCAGACAGTCCCCCTTTTTACACATAACGGCACACAGTCCCCTTTCTTGCACATAATGGCAGACAGCGTCCCCCTTTTTACACATTACGGCAAACAGTGTCCCCCTTTTTACACATTACGGCAGACAGCATCCCCTTTTTACACATTACGGCAGACAGCGTCCCCCTTTTTACACATTACGGCAGACAGTGTCCCCTTTTTACACATTACGGCATTGTCCCCCTTTTTACACATTACGGCAGACAGCATCCGCCTTTTTACACATTACGGCAGACAGCGTCCCCTTTTTACACATTACGGCAGACAGCGTCCCCCTTTTTACACATTACGGCAAACAGCGTCCGCCTTTTTACACATTACGGCAGACAGCGTCCCCTTTTTACACATTACGGCAGACAGCGTCCCCCTTTTTACACTTTACGGCAGACAGTGTCCCCCTTTTTACACATTACGGAAGACAGCATCCCCCTTTTTACACATTCCGGCAGGCAGCGTCCCCCTTTTTACACATTACGGAAGACAGCGTCCCGTTTTTACCCGTTTTATTCTTACTCATGGGTGGCGTTGTGGCCACCAATATGTAAGAATAGCCCGTTAGCCAGGGTTCCGGCTGTCAGCATTGTCAGCGGTCGGGATTCCAGAGTCGGTATCCTGATTGCAGGGATCCCAACCAGCGGCAAATTAACTACATCCCAAATAGACACCTCCTGCCAGCATTTGCGATCAGAGTACTGTGCCCCAAGATGCAACATCCAAAGCTTACTCAGGCTGGCCGTTGGAACCACTCTGGTGGGTCCAGACCATGGGCTCGGAGCGCCTACAAAACGGGGGGCTACATGCCCAGCTGCTGCACCCCCACATGACGCAGCATGTCAATCGCTCTGTGACTAAGGGTGAACTACGAGCGATCACACAGGACATTTACTATTACTTAAGTTCACTCTTTTTCTTTACTTTAGCGAAGAGACAAACTAAAGAATACTATCACTACTAAATCTAGAGGCTGCAGCCCTCTACACAGCAGTCGTTCATCTCATCTTCCCATCTGATGTGCTGCACTGCAGATAGGACGATGGCATGCAGTTACATGTATGCTGTCATAACACATCTGACGGTCTTACATCATATCGTGTAGTGTGTGCGGCGCATGTGATATATTGTTACATTGCTTTGCGTTGTCGGCTGGGTCACACATAGGGCCTAATTCAGGTCTTATTGGAGCAGCAAATTTATTATCAAATGGGCAAAACCATGTGCACTGCAGGGGGGGGGCAGATATAACATGTGCACAGTGCCGTAACTAGGTATTTTAGCACTGTGTGCAAGAAACGGCATTGGCGCACCCCCCCCCCCCCATGCAAGACAGGGGCAGTGCGCGCTGCAGGCGTGCAAAAATATATAAGGTCGTGGCTTCATGGGGAAGGAGCGTGGCCACAAAAGAATACCAATTCATACTATGGTGCACAGTAGTCTCCATTATTCAAATTACGCTGCACAGTAGCGCCACTACACCAGGTAGAGCCCCTTTTTACACATTACGGCAGGCAGCGTCCCCCTTTTTACACATTACGGCAGACAGCATCCCGTTTTTACACTTTACGGCAGACAGTCCCCCTTTTTACACATAACGGCACACAGTCCCCTTTTTTGCACATTACGGCAGACAGCGTCCCCCTTTTTACACAATACAGCAAACAGTGTCCCCCTTTTTACACATTATGGCAGACAGCATCCCCTTTTTACACATTACGGCAGACAGAGTCCTCCTTTTTACACATTACGGCAGACAGCGTCCCCTTTTTACACATTACGGAAGACAGCAACCCCCTTTTTACACATTCCGGCAGGCAGTGTCCCCCTTTTTACACATTACGGCGGACAGCGTCCCGTTTTTACACATTACAGCAGACAGCGTCCCCTTTATACACATTACGGCAGACAGTGTCCCCTTTTTTACACATTACGGCAGACAGTGTCCCCTTTTTACACATTACGGCAGACAGCGTCCCCCTTTTTACACTTTACGGCAGACAGTGTCCCCCTTTTTACACATTACGGCAGACAGTGTCCCCTTTTTACACATTACGGCAGACAGCGTCCCCCTTTTAATACATTACAGCAGACAGCGCTCCCTTTTTACACATTACGGCAGACAGCATCCCCTTTTTACACATTACGGCAGCCAGTCCCCCTTTTTACACATTGTGGCAGAAGAGAGAGCGAGAAAGAGAGAGAGAGAGAGAGGGGGGAGAGAGAGAGAGAGAAAGTCTGTAGCCTGTATTTTCAGGATTATCGGTAGAGGACCATGTATTTTTTGGACTGGACAAGATCTACAGATGTAGCCATGCATCACGGGTGTGACTTGGTACACCAGGCTGCGACTATTTGCACAATGTTAAAGCAATGGGACGTTGGTGCAAGTATACGTGCATAGTCGCCTGCATGCGCATGCATCGTAGAAAATGAGTTGCACCCGTGGCTAATTGCAGCCACGATGAGCGTGGCTACATCTATAGGTGTACTGAAGAGTGTGTAAAGGAGACTGCAATTCCACCTTACACAGCAGTTGAAACATACTTGACGACTTTTTGGCTGCTCTCTCTGGGAGAGAGCAGCCAGGTCGGCTCAGCAGGGGGGCGGGCTCCGACGAGCAGTGCAGAGGGGGCGGGACGGAGGCGTGGTGGGGGCGTGGTGGAGGCAGAATGGGGCGTGGCGGCGGGACGGGTCATGTAAGCCATGCCCCCGCTGTGTAAGCTGCTATTACCGGTATTGTCCAGCAGGGGGCGTGCCTATGATGACGCGATTCAACAAGAATCCCGTCATCGCCTGCCTGGACCGCCCACTTTACTCTCTAAGTGGGTGGCTGGGTAGGGGGGCCTCCCGAAATCGTGAGACTTGTCTGCTCTTCCGGGGGGCCGGGAGGGTCACCCAATTTTCGGGAACCTCCAGGCCATTCCGGGAGAGTAGGCAAGTATGAGTTGAAAGCTGTATACTCTGGGCCTGGGCCTTATGTCTACACAAAGATATTTATTATTATTATTATTATTATTATTATTATTATTGTTATTATCCTTTATTTATTTGGCGCCACATGGGATTCCACAGCACCCAGTTACAGAGTACATAAACAAATAAGCAAAACAAGAAAACAGTGACTAACAGTTGAAGACAATATAGGACAAGTGGAGAGTATATAAACATTGCTGTGTCAGCAGAGGACAGTGAGATAAGTATCAGAGTGGCAGAAAACCGAGGGATCTGGGGTTTAATTCAGACCTGATAGCAGCAACAAATTTGTTAGCAGTTGGGCAAAACCATGTGCACTGCAGGAGGCAGATATAACATGTGCAGAGAGTTGGATTTGTGTGGGGTGTGTTCAAACTAAAATCTAAATTGCAGTGTAAAAATAAAGTAGCCAGGATTTACCCTGCACAGAAACAATATAACAAACCCAACTCTAATTCTCTCTGCACATGTTATATCTGCAGTGCACAAGGTTTTGCCCATCTGCTAAAATTTGCTGCTACAATCAGATCTGAATTAGGCCCTTGGTGCCGTCGAAGATGGTTTAAGCATACTTACCTACTTTGCTGCTTCCTCCTCCGGGAGGAGGCAGTGTTGTAGGTGCATAGGGGCGTGGCCGGCAGCAGGACGAGCGGTTCGGGGCGTGGCCGGCAGCAGGATGGGCGGTTCGGGGGCGTGGCCGGCAGCAGGATGGGCGGTTCGGGGGCGTTGCATCATGGTCGCGTCATCGTGACTCCACCCCCCGCTGTGCTGTGCCGAGAAACGAGGCACTGCATAGCGGGGGCCGGAGCTATGATGACGCAATTCAGCGCGAATCGCGTCATCGGACGCCCTCGGGCCGCCCACTTGTTCTCTGCTGCGGGCGGCCGAGGGGGAAAGCGGGAGGCTTGCCCACCTTTCCGGGGGGGCGGGAGGGTCACCCGATTTTCGGGAGCCTCCCGGCCATTCCGGGAGGGTAGGCAAGTATGGGTTTAAGTAAGAGAAGGATAAGCACATGAGAGAAGAGGGCCCTGCTCATGAGAGCTTACATTCTAAAGGGGAGGGGATTATTCAGAGCCATAAATCCAGGATGCAAAGAATCCATACCCTAATCCTGACCCTAACCCCAAGTCTCACTCTAACCATAACCCCTAACACCGCCTAACCTAAACCGTTAAACAAATGCTAATACCCTTATCCCTAATTCTCTAACCACTAATCTAATCCTAATACCCTAAACTAGGCCTGTGAGCGCAATACACACATCATTGCACCGTGCTGAAGAAGCAGCGTGCACTGACTACAGAAGGAACCAGCCAGCAACGAAAGAACGGACCAGATAAAGGTTAGTAAGTGTCAGGGAAAGCATAGCTAGCCTGCACCAGACTAACCTTCCTTATGCGGCTCCAGCCGCCGGCACTTGTCACGGAACCCACACTGCACGGACAGACTGCACGGACACAACCTTTTTTACAGCTTCTCAAAAGAGCTAGTAAACATTATACAATAACCATTTTTTCTTTAGAGGTATGGCTTATTTCATAAAAACGCTCCTAACACACAAACTATACAGCTGGAAGCCAAATACAGTATTTGCTAATGGTACCACCACTTCACGGATACAATATAGGTGATACACCTGGAGGTGTGCGCACTGTGTGGAATGGTCAATGCCACCAGCTGCGTACTGGTCCTGGTGAAAGTAGCAGGTATCATCACCCCCACCTCCCCCCCAAAACCCCCCATCCCGGTTCTGTGGACAAGCAGACTCACCGGCAACATGGTTGAGTCTATTTTACCTGCGGTGCGGCTCAGTGGGAGAAGAAATTCATTGTGCCACCCCAGGCGTCAGCTCATGCAGCCACGCTGAGCTGTGAGGTATGTGGGCGAGGTATGTGGGCGGGACTTCTCTGGGCAAGGTGGGAGGGGGGAGGAGAAGAACTGTAGTCACGTCAGTGCTGCTGTGCTGTGTGACTGACTTGACTTGATGCAGGGCGAGCGGTGGGCCCCCGTGGCAGCCCGGGGCCCATAGCAGCCGCATCCCCTGCACCTATGGTAGCTACGGTCTCCGGCAGTGTTCTCCTTGTGCAAGCCGGGTGCTGAGACTTCCGGGTAGGCGGACCTCTGCTGTGACCTAGCCAATGCGATTTTACCACTTAATGTCAGGCACTGGAAGCCAGCTTTTATGTTGATGGGACAGATTTTGTGGGGCTCGGCCACAGGCCCCTTGGGACCTCCTGGTCCCTAGGTGGGCGCTTAGGTTCAGTGGCGTGCGGTGAGGTCAGAGGCTGGTGAGGCACTACAGCCATAATGTCCGCCGAATCCTGACGATGACCCCTACCGCCGCCGAGCCAATGCCCACTACTGCCACTTAGCCGATGCCTGCTGCCACCACCAATGGCTAACAAACTAGCCCACCATCAACTGACCCAGCCCTCCGCCACTAATTTGCACCTCAGTCCGATGCCGCCAATGCCCGCTGCCTGCCTGCTCATCATACTTGTGATATATTGTACATTTTTATAGAAAAAAATAAAAATTAGTGTTTGGGAAGGGAGTGGGAGGAGGACATGAATGCAATTTTGTTGTCCAGGGCTTCCATTAACTTAATGGAGAAGGATCTGAATGGGTTAAAAAATGTAAAAAAAAAAATGCGTGAGATCCCCCTTCCTAAGTATAACCAGCCTCGGGCTCTTTGAGCCGGTCCTGGTTGTTTAAATACTGGGGGAAAATTGGACAGGGGTTCCCCGTATTTAGACAACCAGCACCGGGCTCTTAGACCGGTCCTGGTTCCAAAAATATGGGGGACAAAGATGTAGGGGTCCCCCGTATTTTTAAAACCAGCACCGGACTCCACTAGCCAGGGACATAATGCCACAGCCGGGGGACACATTTATGTAGGTCCCTGCGGCCGTGGCATTACCCCCCCAACTAGTCACCCCTGGCCGGGGTTCCCTGGAGGAGTGGGGACCCCTTAAATCAAGAGGTCCCCCTCCCTCCAGGCACCCAAGGGCCAGGGGTGAAGCCCGAGGCTGTCCCCAGCACCCCTGGGCGGTGGGTGCCGGGCTGATAGCCATAAGTGTGTATAAAAAAGAATATTGTTTTTTGTTGTGGAACTACAAGGCCCAGCAAGCCTCCCCCGCTTGCTGGTACTTGGAGAACCTCAAGTGCCAGCATGCGGGGAAATAACGGGCCCGCTGGTACCTGTAGTTCTACAACAACAAAAAATACCCAAATAAAAACACAACACACACACCGTGAAAGTAAAAATTTATTAAAACACACTTACACACTCATACATACTTACCTACATCCCACGCCGGTCACGTCCACTTGTCCAGTAGAATCCAATAGGTGGTTCCTGTAAAAATGAGAGAGATCACTTACCTACATCCCACGCCGGTCACGTCCACTTGTCCAGTAGAATCCAAAAGGGGTACCTGTAAAAATGAAAATTATACTTACAAACAAAGTAATCCACAAGAGGAGAGTGAGAGAGCGAGAGAGCGAGAGAGAGAGAGAGAGAGAGAGAGAGAAATTAATGAATATTATGCCCTCGCTGACGCGGGAAGACGTTAGCACAGACAGGGGAGAGTGCTGCTGCTAACTGGGATGATGGAGCAGGCTCCCCCAATAGTTGTGAGCCTAGTAGCTGTACCCCTAGTAGCTTTGCCCCCTGTAGCAGTGCCCCCAGTAGCAGTGCCCCGAGTAGTTGTGACCCCTGTAGTTGTGCCCCCAGTCGCTGTGCCCCTTGTAGCTGTGCCCCCTGTAGCTTTGCCCCTTGTTGCTGTGCCCCCCAGTTGCTGTGCCCCTTATAGCTGTGCCCCTTGTTGTTGTGCCCCTGTTGCTGTGCCCCTTGTTGTTGTGCCCCCCAGTTGCTGTGCCCCTTGTTGATGTGCCCCCCAGTTGCTGTGCCCCTGTTGCTGTGCCCCTTGTTGTTGCGCCCCCCAGTTGCTGTGCCCCTTGTTGTTGCGCCCCCCAGTTGCTGTGCCCCTTGTTGTTGTGCCCCCCAGTTGCTGTGCCCCTTGTTGTTGCGCCCCCCAGTTGCTGTGCCCGTTGCTGTGCCCCTTGTAGTTGTGCCCCCAGTCGCTGTGCCCCCAGTAGTTGTGACCCCAGTCGCTGTGCCCCTAGCTGTGCCCGAAGTAGTTGTGCCCCCTGTCGCTGTGCCCCCAGTCGCTTTGCCCCCAGTAGCTGTGACCCCTGTAATTGTGCCCCCAGTTGCTGTACCCCTTGTAGTTGAGCCCCCCAATTGCTGTGCCCCTTGTAGTTGTGCCCCCCCAGTTGCTGTGCCCCCAGTTGCTGTGCCCCTTGTAATTGTGCCCCCCAGTTGCTGTGCCCCTTGTACTTGTGCCCCTTATAGCTGTGCCCCTTGTTGTTGTGCCCCCCAGTTGCTGTGCCCCTGTTGTTGTGCCCCTTGTTGTTGTGCCCCCCAGTTGCTGTGCCCGTTGCTGTGCCCCTTGTTGTTGTGCCCCCCAGTTGCTGTGCCCCTGTTGCTGTGCCCCTTGTTGATGTGCCCCCCAGTTGCTGTGCCCCTGTTGCTGTGCCCCTTGTTGTTGTGCCCCCCAGTTGCTGTGTCCCTCTTGCTGTGCCCCTTGTTGTTGTGCCCCCCAGTTGCTGTGCCCCTGTTGCAGTGCCCCCCAGTTGCTGTGCCCCTTGTTGTTGTGCCCCCCAGTTGCTGTGCCCCTGTTGCTGTGCCAGTTGCTGTGCCCCCCAGTTGCTGTGCCCCCCAGTTGCTGTGCCCCTTTTGCTGTGCTCCAACACAAACACATTAAAAAAAAACACAGACACACATACTTACCGCTCCTGCAGCGCTGTCCTCCGTCCGTCCGCCGCCGGCTCGTCTCTTCTGTACTATGGGAGAGACGTCATGACTCATGACGTCTCTCCCATAGTAGTGGCGCTGGCTGCAGCGGGCGCCCACACAGCCCACGGCGCCTGCTGCATCCGGGAAGGGGGTGATTGGACAGCGGATCCAGCACTGGATCCGCTGGGCCAATCACATCTGGACACTGACAGGGGCGTGCATTCATCGCACGCCCCTGTCATTGCGGCACCAGTATAGGTGCCGCTTGTCCATTCATTTTCAATGGGCTTTCACAGCCCATTGCTGCGCCCCGCCCCCTGCCCGCCCCCCGCTGCCCGGAGTTTTAATGTTAGCAGCGGGAGGCACCTCTCCCGCTGCCTCCCACCCTCACAAGTAGCCACAGGGGGGGGGGGGATTATTAAAATAAGGAAAAAAGATATTGATAACAGACTCTGTTATAAATAATAAGAATTTACTTACCGATAATTCTATTTCTCGTAGTCCGTAGTGGATGCTGGGACTCCGTCAGGACCATGGGGAATAGCGGCTCCGCAGGAGACAGGGCACAAAAGTAAAAGCTTTAGGATCAGGTGGTGTGCACTGGCTCCTCCCCCTATGACCCTCCTCCAAGCCTCAGTTAGGATACTGTGCCCGGACGAGCGTACACAATAAGGAAGGATTTTGAATCCCGGGTAAGACTCATACCAGCCACACCAATCACACTGTACAACCTGTGATCTGAACCCAGTTAACAGCATGATAACAGCGGAGCCTCTGAAAAGATGGCTCACAACAATAATAACCCGATTTTTGTAACAATAACTATGTACAAGTATTGCAGACAATCCGCACTTGGGATGGGCGCCCAGCATCCACTACGGACTACGAGAAATAGAATTATCGGTAAGTAAATTCTTATTTTCTCTGACGTCCTAGTGGATGCTGGGACTCCGTCAGGACCATGGGGATTATACCAAAGCTCCCAAACGGGCGGGAGAGTGCGGATGACTCTGCAGCACCGAATGAGAGAACTCCAGGTCCTCCTCAGCCAGGGTATCAAATTTGTAGAATTTTGCAAACGTGTTTGCTCCTGACCAAGTAGCAGCACGGCAAAGTTGTAAAGCCGAGACCCCTCGGGCAGCCGCCCAAGATGAGCCCACCTTCCTTGTGAAATGGGCATTTACATATTTTGGCTGTGGCAGGCCTGCCACAGAATGTGCAAGCTGAATTGTACTACACATCCAACTAGCAATCGTCTGCTTAGAAGCAAGAGCACCCAGTTTGTTGGGTGCATACAGGATAACAGCAAGTCAGTTTTCCTGACTCCAGCCATCCTGGAAACCTATATTTTCAGGGCCCTGACAACATCTAGCAACTTGGAGTCCTCCAAGTCCCTAATAGCCGCAGGTACCACAATAAACTGGTTCAGGTGAAACGCTGACACCACCTTAGGGAGAAACTGGGGACGAGTCCGCAGCTCTGCCCTGTCCGAATGGACAATCAGATATGGGCTTTTGTGAGACAAAGCCACCAATTCTGACACTCGCCTGTCCGAGGCCAGGGCCAACCGCATGGTCACTTTTCATGTGAGATATTTCAAATCCACAGATTTGAGCGGTTTAAAATGTGATTTGAGGAATCCCAGAACTACGTTGAGATCCCACAGTGCCACTGGAGGCACAAAAGGGGGTTGTATATGCAGTACTCCCTTGACAAACTTCTGGACTTCAGGAAGTGAAGCCAATTCTTTCTGGAAGAAAATTGACAGGGCCGAAATTTGAACCTTAATGGACCCCAATTTGAGGCCCATAGACACTCCTGTTTGCAGGAAATGCAGGAATCGACCGAGTTGAAATTTCTTCGTGGGGCCTTCCTGGCCTCACACCACGCAACATATTTTCGCCACATGTGGTGATAATGTTGTGCGGTCACCTCCTTCCTGGCTTTGACCAGGGTAGGAATGACCTCTTCCGGAATGCCTTTTTCCCTTAGGATCCGGCGTTCCACCGTTATGCCGTCAAACGCAGCCGCGGTAAGTCTTGGAACAGACATGGTACTTGCTGAAGCAAGTCCCTTCTTAGCGGCAGAGGCCATGAGTCCTCTGTGAGCATTTCTTGAAGTTCCGGGTACCAAGTCCTTCTTGGCCAATCCGGAGCCACGAGTATAGTTCTTACTCCTCTACGTCTTATAATTCTCAGTACCTTGGGTATGAGAAGCAGAGGAGGGAACACATACACCGACTGGTACACCCACTGTGTTACCAGAACGTCCACAGCTATTGCCTGAGGGTCTCTTGACCTGGCGCAATACCTGTCCAGTTTTTTGTTCAGGCGGGACGCCATCATGTCCACCTTTGGTCTTTCCCAACGGTTCACAATCATGTGGAAGACTTCCCGATGAAGTCCCCACTCTCCCGGGTGGAGGTCGTGCCTGCTGAGGAAGTCTGCTTCCCAGTTGTCCACTCCCGGAATGAACACTGCTGACAGTGCTATCCCATGATTTTCCGCCCAGCGAAGAATCTTTGCAGTTTCTGCCATTTCCCTCCTGCTTCTTGTGCCGCCCTGTCTGTTTACGTGGGCGACTGCCGTGATGTTGTCCCACTGGATCAATACCGGCTGACCTTGAAGCAGAGGTCTTGCTAAGCTTAGAGCATTGTTTTATGTGGAGAGAAGTCTCCAGACTTGATCACACTCCCTGGAAAAATTTTTCCCTGTGTGACTGCTCCCCAGCCTCTCAGGCTGGCATCCGTGGTCACCAGGACCCAGTCCTGAATGCCGAATCTGCGGCCCTTTAGTAGATGAGCACTCTGCAGCCACCGCAGAAGAAACACCCTTGTCCTTGGAGACAGGGTTATCCGCTGATGCATCTGAAGATGCGATCCGGACCATTTTTCCAGCAGATCCCACTGAAAAGTTCTTGCGTGAAATCTGCCGAATGGAATCGCTTCGTAAGAAGCCACCATTTTTCCCAGGACCCTTGTGCAATGATGCACTGACACTTATCCTGGTTTTAGGAGGTTCCTGACTAGCTCGGATAACTCCCTTGCTTTCTTCTCCGGGAGAAACACCCTTTTCTGGACTGTGTCCAGAATCATCCCTAGGAACAGCAAATTGTCGTCGGAAACAGCTGCGGTTTTGGAATATTTAGAATCCACCCATGCTGTCGTAGAACTACTTGAGATAGTGCTACTCCGACCTCCAACTGTTCTCTGGACCTTGCCCTTATCAGGATATCGTCCATTTTCTTTGAAGAAGAATCATCATTTCGGCCATTACCTTGGTAAAGACCCGGGGTGCCGTGGACAATCCAACCGGCATCGTCTGAAACTGATAGTGACAGTTCTGTACCACGAACCTGAGGTACCCTTGGTGAGAAGGGCAAATTGGGACATGGAGGAAGCATCCCTGATGTCCCGGGACACCATATAGTCCCCTTCTTCCTGGTTCGCTATCACTGCTCTGAGTGACTCCATCTTGATTTGAACCTTTGTATGTAAGTGTTCAAATATTTCAGATTTAGAATAGGTCTCACCGAGCCGTCTGGCTTCAGTACCACAATATAGTGTGGAATAATACCCCTTTCCTTGTTGTAGGAGGAGTACTTTGATTATCACCTGCTGGGAATACAGCTTGTGAATTGTTTCCAATACTGCCTCCCTGTCGGAGGGAGACGTTGGTAAAGCAGACTTCAGGAACCTGCGAGGGGGAGACATCTCGAATTTCCAATCTGTACCCCTGGGATACTACTTGTAGGATCCAGGGGTCCTGTACGGCCCCAGCGTCATGCTGAGGACTTGGCAGAAGCGGTGTAGGGCTTCTGTTCCTGGGAATGGGCTGCCTGCTGCAGTCTTCTTCCCTTTCCTCTATCCCTGGGCAGATATGACTGGCCTTTTGCCCGCTTGCCCTTATGGGGACGAAAGGACTGAGGCTGAAAAGACGGTGTCTTTTTCTGCTGAGATGTGACTTAGGGTAAAAAAGGTGGATTTTCCAGCTGTTGCCGTGGCCACCAGGTCCGATGGACCGACCCCAAATAACTCCTCCCCTTTATACGGCAATACTTCCATGTGCCGTTTGGAATCTGCATCACCTGACCACTGTCGTGTCCATAAACATCTTCTGGCAGATATGGACATCGCACTTACTCTTGATGCCAGAGTGCAAATATCTCTCTGTGCTCTATAGTCAATAAAATACTGTCCCTGTCAAGGGTATCAATATTTTCAGTCAGGGAATCCGACCAAGCCACCCCAGCGCTGCACATCCAGGCTGAGGCGATAGCTGGTCGCAGTATAACACCAGTATGTGTGTATATACTTTTTAGGATATTTTCCAGCCTCCTATCAGCTGGCTCCTTGAGGGCGGCCGTATCTGGAGACGGTAACGCCACTTGTTTTGATAAGCGTGTGAGCGCCTTATCCACCCTAAGGGGTGTTTCCCAACGCGCCCTAACTTCTGGCGGGAAAGGGTATACCGCCAATAATTTTCTATCGGAGGAAACCCACGCATCATCACACACTTCATTTAATTTATCTGATTCAGGAAAAACTACATGTAGTTTTTTCACACCCACATAATACCTTTTTGTGGTACTTGTAGTATCAGAAATATGTAACACCTCCTTCATTGCCCTTAACATGTAACGTGTGGCCCTAAAGGAAAATACGTTTGTTTCTTCACCGTCGACACTGGAGTCAGTGTCCGTGTCTGTGTCTATGTCGACCGACTGAGGTAAATGGGCGTTTTAAAGCCCCTGACGGTGTTTGAGACGCCTGGACAGGTACTAATTTGTTTGCCGGACGTCTCATGTCGTCAACCGACCTTGAAGCGTGTTGACATTATCACGTAATTCCTTAAATAAGCCATCCATTCCGGTGTCGACTCCCTAGAGAGTGACATCAACATTACAGGCAATTGCTCCGCCTCCTCACCAACATCGTCCTCATACATGTCGACACACACGTACCGACACACAGCACACACACAGGGAATGCTCTGATAGAGGACAGGACCCCACTAGCCCTTTGGGGAGACAGAGGGAGAGTTTGCCAGCACACACCAAAACGCTATAATTATACAGGGACAACCTTTATATAAGTGTTTTCCCTTATAGCATCTTAATATATAATCATATCGCCAAATAAGTGCCCCCCCTCTCTGTTTTAACCCTGTTTCTGTAGTGCAGTGCAGGGGAGAGCCTGGGAGCCTTCCCACCAGCAGTTCTGTGAGGGAAAATGGCGCTGTGTGCTGAGGAGATAGGCCTCGCCCCCTATTCCGGCGGGCTCTTCTCCCGGTTTTTCTGAGACCTGGCAGGGGTGAAATACATCCATATAGCCTCAGGGACTATATGTGATGTATTCTTTTTAGCCAGAAAAGGTATTAACATTGCTGCCCAGGGCGCCCCCCCCAGCGCCCTGCACCCTCAGTGACCGTTGGTGTGAAGTGTGCTGAGAGCAATGGCGCACAGCTGCAGTGCTGTGCGCTACCTCATGAAGACTGAAAAGCCTTCAGCCGCCGCTTCTGGACCTCTTCTTACTTCGGCATCTGCAAGGGGGTCGGCGGCGCGGCTCCGGTGACCCATCCAGGCTGTACCTGTGATCGTCCCTCTGGAGCTAGTGTCCAGTAGCCTAAGAAGCAAATCCATCCTGCACGCAGGTGAGTTCACTTCTTCTCCCCTAAGTCCCTCGTTGCAGTGAGCCTGTTGCCAGCAGGACTCACTGAAAATAAGAAAACTATCAAAACTTTTACTCTAAGCAGCTCTTTATGAGAGCCACCTAGATTGCACCCTTCTCGGCCGGGCACAAAAACCTAACTGAGGCTTGGAGGAGGGTCATAGGGGGAGGAGCCAGTGCACACCACCTGATCCTAAAGCTTTTACTTTTGTGCCCTGTCTCCTGCGGAGCCGCTATTCCCCATGGTCCTGACGGAGTCCCAGCATCCACTAGGACGTCAGAGAAATCTTCTTTTTATTATTTTAATCATTATGACAGGGGAGGCACTGCCTCCCCTGACTGCACGTCCCTGCTTAGGTTGCATTGTGGCAAATCTGCCCCTGCAGTGCACATGGTTTTGCCCATTTGCTAACAAATTTGCTGCTGCGATCAGATCTGAATTAGGCCCATTGTACAGTGTGTACCCAGATTTAGACTACATTTTTGTATTTATGGTGCCACCTTATGGTTAAAGTGAGAATTCTATTAAAGTGACTTTTAAACATTTCTTATTGATCAATAAAGCAGATTTACTAAAGTCCAGTTTTGAAAAAAAACTGATTTTCGTTATTTCAAATGTGGCTTGTAAATTATGCAATTGACTAAAAACAAAACTGTGTCAAGTAGCATGAAACAAGACCACAAGGCAGCAAAAAACCCAATGCTGAGCAGGCCAAACCACTTTATCCTATGACTGTTAGGGACATTAGAAGAGCGCAATTTGTATAGCTCAGTACCAGCGGGACCCTTGTTCTTTTTGTGACCATCCATGCTTTAGTAAATCATCTTAATTATTACATACATCACATGTATGTTTATATGTGCTGACCGGCTCCACCACTGCTCAGATGCATGATGCTCACGCAGTTGATCCAATGCAGCGTCTTCGAATGCAGCAGCTGATCAGAGAAGCCGGCAGTCTTTTTACTTAAGACATCCTAACCTGCAGCATTTTTCTTGCAGAATTTTGGACAGCTGCTTTGCACAAAGACACAGCAGCTGTGACATTAGTGTCCACTTAATTAGCCCCCAAATGTGCTAAAAATATGGGTCTATTTTTATATTTTCCGCATACTTGGTGTTGTACTCATTTTATTACACTAGGAGGAGCCCTTGTTTTATTTTGCAGAATACTGGATCTCCGTGCAACTCATACAAGTGTAATGCAATCCCTTATATGAACATTTTCACCAGGTAGCACTGTATTTGTAGTCTGAATGGACACTGTCTTCTGTACTTGGACATTTATATCTTCTTGTCAGTTATTGTAGATTAGTAAGTCCTTATAAAGTGCTTATGGTTAAAAGTCCATGTGATAAGTACACTATACTTTTTTTTCAGATGGCATGGCTGGCACTACTCCAAAAGCAACTGTTGTCCAATCAGTCATAATTTATGTTATAATAATAATGGAGATAAAGGCACTCTCTAAAGTACTATTTAAAAAAAAAACAAAAAACCTTTTTGATATGATGACTTCACACAGGGACGGACTGTAGACTCCGTCCGGCCCTTGCATTTGTGCGCGTGCGCACGAGAAAGGGGGCGTGCGCGCCATGTAAAGGGCGCGCGGACACTGCAAATGGGGGCGTCGCGAGCCAGGGCCCCTATATTACCTTGAACCGGCGGCGGCAGCTGGGGACAAACCAGAGAGCCGGGAGCTGCGCTGAGCGCAGCCTTCCTGGCTCTCTGTGGACCGGATCGGCCCACCAGACCATCGGCCCTTCTGGCATGTGCCAGAAGTGCCAAATGGCCAGTCCAGCCCTGACTTCACACCATATGGCTATGTGTGTACTGAAAAGAAAGTATAAGATTTCATGAATGTATCATTATACGGGTGTGGTTCATTGCGTTGACCCTAACTAGGTCGACAGTCATTAGGTCGACCACTATTGGTCGACAGTGAGTAGGTTGACACCTGAAACAGGTCGACATGGTCAGAGCTGGATTAAGGCTTCAGGGGGCCCGGGGTACTTACGACAGGGGGGCCCTAAGAGCTAAAATGAAAACCATAATTTCTTTAATCACTACAAAGTATAATATATATATATATACACACACACACACACACATATATGTCTATATTATACTATACTATAGATAGATAGATAGATAGATAGATAGATAGATAGATAGATAGATAGATAGATAGATAGATAGATAGATAGATAGAGCAAAGGATGGCGAAACTCCGAGTCTTGTAATAATAAATGAAGTTTTCACTTTATTAGCTCAACAGGAGATAACAGAATGTGACAAGGATAAACAAATATATACCCACACCAGGGCATGTCATAATTACCGGATCGCATCCGCTGTGAGCACCCCGTCCATGTCGTCTCCTGACGACGGGCAGCAGGCCCGAAATATTGAGCTAATAGAGTGAAAACTTAATTCATTATTACAAGACTCTGAGTGCCGCCATCCTTTGCACTACATAGGATCTAATCCATGGAGGGCACCGAAGCATTTAACTACTTATTGGAGCCAGTGCCGGTCTGAATCCACGGGGGGGGGGGGGGGGGGGGGGGGGCACTGCTATATATATATATAGCAATCAGTGTAATACCCAGCCTGGCAGCCCCCCTCTCTCACCTGGATGTCCAGGACAGTGTAGGTGCCTGGAATTGTGCCACTGCTGCTGGTTCGGAGGGCGGAGGAAGGAGAGGGAAGAGTGCTGGCCTCCGTCGCCGCTGCACGCACCACAACTCTGGGCTTCCTTCCGCCACCAGGGCCACCGCTCTGCCGCTGCTGTAGCCGGGACCGGGACAGCTCCACCGCCAGTCACCACCGTATTAAGCCTTGGGGGGCTGAGGGCTCAGGACCCACTCCTCCTGCCTTTCCCCTCGTCATCAGGCCCGCCCCACTTGTAAACTAATTAAATTATAGTTAAGGGGGATGTAACAGCAATTAAAATAATCTGTTAAGTCTAAATCCTGTTACTTATCTACCTGCATTATAGGATACAGAAAGCATAAAATAAAATAACAGAACAGGATGTGACAGCTGGGAGCCACAGAGGCCCGAGGTGAGCAGGAGGGCAATGCAAGACAGTGAAGCAGCATTATATATACTGTATAATATATGTAGACAAAGTAAAGACGACACTCAGCTAATGCAAATATACCTCCCGACATTATATATATATATATATATATATATATATATATATATATATATATATAAAATCACTACATTGCCCCCTCCTGCTCCCCTCATGGCCCTGTGGCCTCCAGCTAACGCATTCTGTTCTATTTATTTTTCTGTTTCTCACCAGCAAACACCTGTAAGGAGGCCAGGCAGGGTCCCTACTGCTAAAACCCCCCTCCTTACAAAAGCACACACTGGTCCCTGCTCCTTTACTCACACATAAGGCTATAAAGTGCAGGGAGGGTAGAGAGAAAGCTATCCAATGCCGCCTGCACCGGCATTTACCTTTTGACGATGGCTATGTTATCCTCCGTCCTCTCCCTCCTCTTTCCTGTCAGCCGGCTGCAGTCTGGACAGGGAAGCTCTGCGCACTGCTACCGCCTCTTCTCCCGCATAGTGCGGCTGCCCGATCAGGAGTTACCGCTGACAGGTCAGTGGTCGCCAGGGGCAGTGACAATGAATCAGACGCACCCCCCATAACGCGGTTCTGCTGCCAGGTCCCGCCGCCACTTCCGCCCACCGCAACGCATGGGTGATTGGACAGTGGATCCAGGACTGGATCCACTATCCAATCACAGCTGCCCGCCTGTCAACGCGCCACTTATAATAGTGCCGCTTTCAGCATATTTTTTAATGGGCTTTTACTGCCCAAGTGCTTGGCCCCGCCCCCTGCATTTTCTCGTTCCTATGGTCAATGGGAGGCACTGCTATCAGTGCCTCCAAATCCAATTTAAAGTATTAAAATTAATTGTATAATATAAAGATGATACTTATAACACAAAATATGTGTCATACGTATCTTCTTTGTATTATTTCAATCATTAATGACAGGGGAGGCAGTGCCTCCCCTGCCTCTCCTGACTGCACGTCCCTGGTATATATATATATATATATATATATATATATATATATATATATATATATATATATATTTATATACACTGCTCAAAAAAATAAAGGGAACACTAAAATAACACATCCTAGATCTGAATGAATGAAATATTCTTATTAAATACTTTGTTCTTTACATAGTTGAATGTACTGACAACAAAATCACACAAAAATTATCAATGGAAATCAAATTTATTAACCCATGGAGGTCTGGATTTGGAGTCACACTCAAAATTAAAGTGGAAAAACACACTACATGCTGATCCAACTTTGATGTAATGTCCTTAAAACAAGTCTTACACACACATACATCCATATATAAATGCATATACACCAATATATACAGTGTGTAGATATATATATATATAAATATATAAACACACACACACATATACACACATACCTAAACTTTAAATGCAGCCAGCCTTACTTTTATTGGATAGTAGTCGCTCAGCTATCCTGCGTACAGCGCCGGCGTTTGGCAAGGGGGAGCCGGGACAGGCAGCCAGGAGCCAGGACGGTCACCCTGTATGCAGCGCCGGCGTTTGGCAGTGTGGAGCCAGGACAAGCAGCCGGGAGCCGGGAAATCCATTGCTCAGCTGTCCTGCGTGTGGCGCCGACGTTTGGCAGTGGGAAGCCTGGAGCCGGGACAGCCGGAGCTCAGGTACACTGCTTGTGGCGCCAGCGTTTAGCAGTGCAGCCGGGAGCCAGGATCGCAGGAGAGCAGCAACGCTGCGGTGGGTAGCGGGGGGCCCTTTTATAAAAGGGGGCCTGGGGTACGTACCCCCAGGGCCCCCCCCCCTTAATCCGGCTCTGGACATGGTCATGAGGTCAACACGAAAGAGGTCGACATGGAAAAATGTAGACATGAGGTTGTTGTTTTTTTTTGGTGTTGTTTTCTTTGTAAACGGGGAACACCAATTAGTGCACCGTGTCCCCTCGCATGGCTTGTGTTCGGGCAAGGTGCCATGCACTGCTGCGCTCGGCACAGGTTACTATTCCCAATCGTAGTCCACGTGGATCGTAAAGTAAGAAAGAGTCCTAATGTATGTCGACCAATAGTGGTCGACCTAATGACTGTCGACCTAAAGACCAGATATCCATTATACACCCAGCTGTTCCTCAGTCTCAACAATGTCCCAGTGATGATATATATCAATAAATAAATAAAATACCATAGTGTAATACTGATAAAGAGTGGTTGGGTACAAAATCCTGGCACACGTCATGCCGATGGTCAGGATCCCAGTAGCGGAATCCCTAAATTCAAATTACCTACGGATACTATTTTAACCCTATCCCACTTCTCCTGCAGCCTAACCCACCCTTCTACGGTCAAACCCTCAACGTCCCCTCCCGCAGCCTGACCCTAACCATCCCCTCCCGCAGCCTGACCCTAACCATCTCCTCCCGCAGCATAACCTAACCATCCCCTCCCGCAGCATAACCCTAACCATCCCCTCCCGCAGCATAACCTAACCATCCCCACCCGCAGCATAACCCTAACCATCCCCCTCCCGCAGCCTAACCCTAACCATCCCCTCCCACAGCATAACCCTTAACCATCCCCTCCCGCAGCCTAACCCTAACCATCCCCTCCCGCAGCCTAACCCTAACCATCCCCTCCCGCAGCCTAACCCTAACCATCCCCTCCCGCAGCATAACCCTAACCATCCCCTCCCGCAGCATAACCCTAACCATCCCCTCCCGCAGCCTAACCCTAACCATCCCTTCCCGCAGCCTAACCCTAACATCCCCTCCCGTAGCATAACCCTAACCCCAAAACTTACCATCGGGATTTTGAGCATCGGAATTCCTCTGCCAGGATTCTGAATGACGGCATGTTGTGCACCGGGATATTACCTACATCCTATAAAGAGTCTATATAACAGACAAACAGAAGGAAGACTGCCGCAAAGAGCATAGAAAACAGTGTCACTCCTAACAACACTTGAATCAGAAAAAACACAGTTCTCACTACAACATCATATAAAACGAGTACCATAATTAAATCACTATTCAGTCTATCTGCTGCTTCTCGGGGTAAGTATGCAATGAAAATGCTCCTTTTTAATAACAGGCTGCAAGGACAGAAAAAAAAGAAGTTGCTATAATGATAATGCATAGTGACTATCCCGCAGTAGTAGCTGCACTTTTTGCAGATATTGATATACAAAACCACATATACAGTAGGATGTATAGCCCATGCTACCTGTTAATGAAATTAGTATACAAACAGTAACCAATCCAGGGCCAGCCCCATGTATACTAGCACCCTGTGCAAGATATTTTGGAGTGTGCCGCCCCATCCAACTATATCCATATCAATACTTTTATTTTTATTATTAAAAAACACACATTGGCCCCCACAGGAGTAGAAGAAACACACACATTTCCCCCATAGGAAAAAACACACACATTGCCTCCCATAGGAAAAAAAAAAACCAACACATTTGAAAAAAATAAAATACACATGATTTGCCACAGTCCCTCCTCCTGCTTTCCCATCCAGATGACAGATGCCCGCTTACCCTGCACGCTGCAGTTTGTGCACACTTCTGGGCTCTTCAGCCGCTTCGAGATGACAGTGATAACTGAGGGGCCTGGGGCAGATGGATGGATGGGACAGAAACTGCTCACATCCACACACGTTGCGATCCCATGACGCAAAGCTGAGGGGGGTCAAGAGAGATGGCTGCGGCTGGCTGGGGGGGCATGTGGCCATGCAGGAGGTGCTGGCTGTGGCTGTAGAGGCCCCCACTGCTTGGAGTACCCATGTATCTGATGGGAGTACCCATGTTGCTGCTGCTGACGGGAGTACTCCCTTTGGTACTGATGACTGGAATATGATGCTGGGAGTACCCCTGTTAGTGCTTATACTGGGAGAACCCCACCCCCACCCACCCTCCTTGTAGCAGACCTGCATGAAAACCAGCAGATAGAAGCAGCACAGCAGGTGGTTAGTCTCCGATGGCAACAGGTACCTCCACACCTTGGCCAGGTACATGACCCAGTGGGGCAGCTTTATTTTGGCCCCGCTATCGTCCCTCTATATTGGGGGCTGCATGGACGCTAAATCAAAAGTGATGATGACGATCTAAAGGCATTCATAGCGGGGTGCAGCCAGGCCTGGCGACAGGGGTGGACAAAGGGTACACTTGTATGGGGCCCCCGAAGGACAGTGGGGCCCTGTGGATCAGGGACACAAAAAAGGGGTCCGCAACATCTATTATCTTTTATATTGCTCACCCGCCACCTAACTAAACTAATTAACACTCAGGCTGCTCCAACCCCGGCTTGCCCCCCAACCCACCTTACCCTGTCACTTGGTCTGGTCCCTGCACTGTACGCCAGCCCCTTTCCTGTATCCTTCCACCGCCGCTGCCAAGCCGAGTCCCTCCAGCATCTGTCACAGGTCTGTGACAGACTTGGTCTGAGAGGGCCTTCACAAACAGCAGCAGTAGCTGCACGCAGTCCCATGGCTGTCACTCCAGAAACACCCTGGCTGTAGTGAGTCCCTCGTGGGTCCTGACACACTCCCCACTGTGTCAGTGTGTGTGTGTGTGTGTGTGTGTGTGTGTGTGTGTGTGTGTGTGTGTGTGTGTGTGTGTGTGTGTGTGTGTGTGTGTGTGTGTGTGATAAAGCAGTGATAAGTGCAAGGTGATAACGCACCAGCCAATCAGCTCCAATATGTAAATTTGCAGTTATGAGCTGATTGGCTGGTGCATTATCACCTTGTACTTATCAGTGCTTCATCACCGCTTTATCACTTCTCCAGGCTTAATACATCAGACCCTTTGTGCCTGTGTGTCTAATGCTGGGCGTGGCTAGGAGCTCTCATTGGGTTAGTGGCAGGTCTATCACACCCAGTCCACAGCTGATTGGGCGAGAAACGCCCTCCCACACAGGTAACATCCAATGGGAGGCTCTGCCCTTTGGCTGCTGTGTGTTTCCAGAGCAGGATTAACAAAGGGGCTGATGGAGCTTCAGCTCCAGTTCCACACCCCAAAATAGGTCCACTGTATCTGCAGAAACATACCCTCCAACAATTTACACATAAAATCGCTACAAAATCGAAACGGGGATGTGGTCATGGGTAAAGTGGCGTGGCCACGCCCCTTTTCCTATACTTTCAATGGAAGTTTGGAGAGCCATAAATCGTTACAGACCATAAAAAAAAGGTACTGTACCTGCCAAAAAGGTACAGTTGGTGGGTATGCCACTGCATCTGCAGCAAGTCTCTGTAGAGGGGGAAAAAATCCTTTTACTATGTCCTATGTCCTGCTGCCAGTCCGCCTGCCCCCTCCGGGATCAACAATCCCCACTCCCTAGCCGCGGTGCAGGTGTAACAAAAGCTGCTGCGGCCACTGGCACAGATGTGTATGAAAGCAGCGCAGCGGAAGCCTTTCATAGCCCTCCCCGCGCTGCATAATCTGTGAGCCCCGGAGCCTCCTCTGCGCGAGATGTCACAGAAGTGCTTCCCAGCCACAGCGCCCAGATCCCCAGAGGCTCTGACTCCACAACACAGCATCTGGGCAACCGCCCTGGAAGCCCCGAGATGGCTAATGTAACGGATTAGAGTGGGTGATATCACGGAGGGTAATGTCTGGGCGCTGAATCAATGTAAAAGGTGACAGTGCTGTGCAGTGCAGTGGGTGTCCAGTGTCACTGACACTGCACAGCACTCTCATCTTTTACATTGATTCAGTGTGTCAGTCAGTTCTGCCAGCCAGTCACTATTGTTAGTGCTGGCTGGTGTCCCAACGTGCTGCATTACAGGGAAGCATTCCAGGGCTAAGGGCTGCTGGGAGCTGTAGTTTATTGAGTGCATCTTCTTCCCTGTAATGCGGCGCGTTGGGACACCGGCAATAGTGACTGGCTACTTGGCTGCTGTGCGAGTCTCCGGGAGTGCCACTGCCAAAGGGAGGACAGCAGCTTAGATGCTTCCAGGAGGAGAAGCATCACACACACACCCTCCGACACCCACGGTGGCTCCAGACCCCCACCCGCAGCACCCTCCCCCACCCACGGCACCCCCGCAACCGGTCCTCCCCCACCCACGGTGGCTCCAGACCTCCACCTACAGCACCACCCCCAACCCCACCGGCAGCACCCCCGCAACCGCCCCACCCCCACCTGCAGCACCCCCGGACCCCATCCGCGTCTCCCCCACACCCGCCACTCCCCCAACCACAACACCTACTAGGTGATTTATAAGGCCCTATGTGTACTGTTCACGTTGTTGCAAGGGGCTTCGACCCCTTAACCATCACACACCCTTTGTCCGTGCAATATTTAACCACTCACACAATTATGATTGGAGGTAATACTCCCTATAATAGAAATATTGCATGCCACAAGTGTGTGCAAGGGTTAAGGGGGCGTAGCCCCTTACAACGGTGTGAAGAGCGCCCGTAGGGCGCGATGAATCACCTAGTATATATATATATATATATATATATATATATATATATATATTCTCAATAGAGGTTAGGAATAGACTCCAGTAAAAATAAGAATTTCCGATGAGAATTGTTCTCACTCCTCTTTTTCTTTCTATTCTCAGCACCTTGGGTATGAGAGGAAGAGGAGGAAACACATAGACCGACTGGAACACCCACGGTGTTACCAGTGCGTCCACAGCTATCGCCTGAGGGTCCCTTGACCTGGCGCAATATCTTTTTAGCTTTTTGTTTAAGCGGGACGCCATCATGTCCACCTGTGGCCATTCCCACCGATTTGCAATCTGCTCGAAGACTTCTTGATGAAGTCCCCACTCTCCCGGGTGGAGGTCGTGCCTGCTGAGGAAGTCTGCTTCCCAGTTGTCCACTCCCGGAATGAACACTGCTGACAGTGTTTGCACGTGATTCTCCGCCCAACGAAGAATCCTTGTGGCTTCCGCAATTGCCACCCTGCTTCTTGTGCCGCCCTGGCGGTTTACATGGGCGACTGCCGTAATGTTGTCTGACTGAATCAGCACTGGTTGGTCTCGAAGCAGGGGCTCCGCTTGACTCAGGGCGTTGTATATGGCCCTTAATTCCAGTATGTTTATGTGCAGACAAGTCTCCTGACTTGACCACAGGCCTTGGAAGTTTCTTCCCTGAGTGACTGCCCCCCATCCGCGGAGGCTTGCATCCGTTGTCACCAGGACCCAGTCCTGTATGCCGAACCTGCGGCCCTGGAGAAGATGAGCACTCTGCAGCCACCACAGAAGAGACACCCTGGTCCTTGGGGACAGGGTGATCAGCCGATGCATCTGAAGATGCGATCCGGACCACTTGTCCAACAGATCCCACTGAAAGATCCTGGCATGGAACCTGCCGAAGGGAATGGCTTCGTAAGACGCTACCATCTTTCCCAGGATTCGCGTGCAGTGATGCACCGACACCTGTTTTGGTTTCAGGAGGTCCCTGACCAGAATTACCAACTCCTGAGCCTTCTCCTCCGGGAGAAACACCTTCTTCTGTTCTGTGTCCAGAATCATACCCAGGAAGGGCAGTCGCGTCGTAAGAATCAGCTGCGACTTTGGAATATTCAGAATCCAGCCGTGCCGTAGCAACACTTCCTGAGAGTGTGCTACGCTGATCAACAACTGCTCCCTGGACCTCGCCTTTATGAGGAGATCGTCCAAGTACGGGATAACTGTAACTCCTTGCTTCCGAAGGAGTACCATCATTTCGGCCATTACCTTGGTAAATACTCTCGGTGCCGTGGACAGACCAAACGGCAACGTCTGGAATTGATAATGACAGTCCTGTACCACAAACCTGAGGTAGTCCTGGTGAGGTGGATAAATGGGGACATGCAAGTACGCATCCTTGATGTCCAGAGATACCATAAAATCCCCCTCTTCCAGGCTTGCAATGACCGCTCTGAGCGATTCCATTTTGAACTTGAACTTTTTCATGTAGATGTTCAAGGATTTTAAATTTAGAATGGGTCTTACCGAACCGTCCGGTTTCGGTACCACAAACAGTGCGGAATAGTAACCCTTCCCCTGCTGAAGGGGGGGTACCATTATTATCACTTGCTGGAGGTACAGCTTGTGAATTGCCGCCAGGACTACCTCCCTCTCCGTGGGAGAAGCTGGCAAGGCAGATTTTAGGTTACGGTGAGGGGGGGTCACTCCGAACTCCAGCTTGTATCCCTGCGATACAATCTGTATAGCCCAAGGATCCACCTCTGAGCGAACCCACTGATTGCTGAAGTTTCGGAGACGCGCCCCCACCGCTCCTGGCTCCACCTGTGGAGCCCCAGCGTCATGCGGTGGACTTAGTGGAAGCCGGGGAGGACTTTTGTTCCTGGGAACTAGCTGCATGGTGCAGCTTCTTTCCTCTACCCCTGCCTCTGGCAAGAAAGGATGCACCTCTGACTTTCTTGCTTTTTTGAGAACGAAAGGACTGCATTTGGTAATACAGTGCTTTCTTAGGCTGTGAGGAAACCTGTGGCAAGAAAGTCGACTTTCCAGCTGTCTCTGTGGAAACGAGGTCCGATAGACCGTCCCCAAACAACTCCTCACCCTTATAAGGCAAAACCTCCATGTGTTTTTTAGAGTTGGCATCCCCTGTCAATTGCCGAGTCCATAAGACCCTCCTGGCAGAAATGGACATTGCATTTATTCTAGAGCCCAGCAGGCAAATGTCCCTCTGGGCATCCCGCATATACAAGACGACGGGGTATATTTACTAAGGTCCCGATTTTGACCGAGATGCCGTTTTTTCTTCAAAGTGTCATCTCGGTAATTTACTAAGCAAAAATCACGGCAGTGATGAGGGCATTCGTAATATTTTGGAAGTCCTAGGAAAAAATCACGAATCAATACACCATCGGTCAAATACGCCTGCAATTTGGTAGAAATCGGGAATTTACTAAAAAGTGCAAAACACAAACACTGCCGACAATAGCCAAACACTGCCGTGCTAAAATACAAATCGTGAAAAAGTGCTAAAAAAAACAGACCTGCTTTTTTATCCCGTGTTTGTATAGGCATGCACGGATCCATGAGATCCGTGCATGTTTTTCAGTGGGAAGGGAGGGGGGAATGTTATAAATTTTCATAAAAAAAATTGCGTGGGGTCCCCCCTCCTAAGGCAAACCAGCCTCGGGCTCTTTGAGCCGATCCTGGTTGCAGAAATATGGGAAAAAATGGACAGGGGTTCCCCCATATTTAAGCAACCAGCATCGGGCTCTGCGCCTGGTCCTGGTTCCAAAAATACGGGGGACAAAAAGAGTAGGGGTCCCCCGTATTTTTGAAACCAGCACCGGGCTCCACTAGCTGGACAGATAATGCCACAGCCGGGGGTCACTTTTATACAGTGCCTTGCGGCCGTGGCATCAAATATCCAACTAGTCACCCCTGGCCGGGGTACCCTGGGGGAGTGGGGACCCCTTCAATCAAGGGGTGTCCCCCCCCAGCCACCCAAGGGCCAGGGGTGAAGCCCGAGGCTGTCCCCCCCATCCAATGGGCTGCGGATGGGGGGCTGATAGCCTTTGTGAAAAGTGATTGATATTGTTTTTAGTAGCAGTACTACAAGGCCCAGCAAGCCTCCCCCGCAAGCTGGTACTTGGAGAACCACAAGTACCAGCATGCGGCGGAAAAATGGGCTCGCTGGTACCTGTAGTACTACTACTAAAAAAATACCCCAATAAAGACATTACACACACACCTTGAAAATAAGAATTTACTTACCGATAATTCTATTTCTCGTAGTCCGTAGTGGATGCTGGGGACTCCGTCAGGACCATGGGGATTAGCGGCTCCGCAGGAGACAGGGCACAAAAGTAAAAGCTTTAGGATCAGGTGGTGTGCACTGGCTCCTCCCCCTATGACCCTCCTCCAAGCCTCAGTTAGGATACTGTGCCCGGACGAGCGTACACAATAAGGAAGGATTTTGAATCCCGGGTAAGACTCATACCAGCCACACCAATCACACTGTACAACCTGTGATCTGAACCCAGTTAACAGCATGATAACAGCGGAGCCTCTGAAAAGATGGCTCACAACAATAATAACCCGATTTTTGTAACAATAACTATGTACAAGTATTGCAGACAATCCGCACTTGGGATGGGCGCCCAGCATCCACTACGGACTACGAGAAATAGAATTATCGGTAAGTAAATTCTTATTTTCTCTGACGTCCTAAGTGGATGCTGGGGACTCCGTCAGGACCATGGGGATTATACCAAAGCTCCCAAACGGGCGGGAGAGTGCGGATGACTCTGCAGCACCGAGTGAGAGAACTCCAGGTCCTCCTCAGCCAGGGTGTGCCCCTGACCAAGTAGCAGCTCGGCAAAGTTGTAAAGCCGAGACCCCTCGGGCAGCCGCCCAAGATGAGCCCACCTTCCTTGTGGAATGGGCATTTACATATTTTGGCTGTGGCAGGCCTGCCACAGAATGTGCAAGCTGAATTGTACTACACATCCAACTAGCAATCGTCTGCTTAGAAGCAAGAGCACCCAGTTTGTTGGGTGCATACAGGATAACAGCAAGTCAGTTTTCCTGACTCCAGCCGTCCTGGAAACCTATATTTTCAGGGCCCTGACAACATCCAGCAACTTGGAGTCCTCCAAGTCCCTAGTAGCCGCAGGTACCACAATAAGCTGGTTCAGGTGAAACGCTGACACCACCTTATGGAGAAACTGGGTACGAGTCCGCAGCTCTGCCCTGTCCGAATGGACAATCAGATATGGGCTTTTGTGAGACAAAGCCGCCAATTCTGACACTCGCCTGGCCGAGGCCAGGGCCAACATCATGGTCACTTTCCATGTGAAATATTTCAAATCCACAGATTTGAGCGGTTTAAACCAATGTGATTTGAGGAATCCCAGAACTACGTTGAGATCCCACAGTGCCACTGGAGGCACAAAAGGGGGTTGTATATGCAGTACTCCCTTGACAAACTTCTGGACTTCAGGAACTGAAGCCAATTCTTTCTGGAAGAAAATCGACAGGGCCGAAATTTGAACCTTAATGGACCCCAATTTGAGGCCCATAGACACTCCTGTTTGCAGGAAATGCAGGAATCGACCGAGTTGAAATTTCTTCGTGGGGCCTTCCTGGCCTCACACCACGCAACATATTTTTGCCACATGTGGTGATAATGTTGTGCGGTCACCTCCTTCCTGGCTTTGACCAGGGTAGGAATGACCTCTTCCGGAATGCCTTTTTCCCTTAGGATCCGGCGTTCAACCGCCATGCCGTCAAACGCAGCCGCTGTAAGTCTTGGAACAGACATGGTACTTGCTGAAGCAAGTCCCTTCTTAGCGGCAGAGGCCATGAGTCCTCTGTGAGCATCTCTTGAAGTTCCGGGTACCAAGTCCTTCTTGGCCAATCCGGAGCCACGAGTATAGTTCTTACTCCTCTACGTCTTATAATTCTCAGTACCTTAGGTATGAGAAGCAGAGGAGGGAACACATACACCGACTGGTACACCCACGGTGTTACCAGAACGTCCACAGCTATTGCCTGAGGGTCTCTTGACCTGGCGCAATACCTGTCCAGTTTTTTGTTCAGGCGGGACGCCATCATGTCCACCTTTGGTCTTTCCCAACGGTTCACAATCATGTGGAAGACTTCCCGATGAAGTCCCCACTCTCCCGGGTGGAGGTCGTGCTGAGGAAGTCTGCTTCCCAGTTGTCCACTCCCGGAATGAACACTGCTGACAGTGCTAACACATGATTTTCCGCCCAGCGAAGAATCCTTGCAGTTTCTGCCATTGCCCTCCTGCTTCTTGTGCCGCCCAGTCTGTTTACGTGGGCGACTGCCGTGATGTTGTCCCACTGGATCAATACCGGCTGACCTTGAAGCAGAGGTCTTGCTAAGCTTAGAGCATTGTAAATTGCTCTTAGCTCCAGTATATTTATGTGGAGAGAAGTCTCCAGACTTGATCACACTCCCTGGAAATTTTTTCCTTGTGTGACTGCTCCCCAGCCGTTCAGGCTGGCATCCGTGGTCACCAGGACCCAGTCCTGAATGCCGAATCTGTGGCCCTTTAGTAGATGAGCACTCTGCAGCCACCACAGAAGAGACACCCTTGTCCTTGGAGACAGGGTTATCCGCTGATGCATCTGAAGATGCGATCCGGACCATTTTTCCAGCAGATCCCACTGAAAAGTTCTTGCGTGAAATCTGCCGAATGGAATCGCTTCGTAAGAAGCCACCATTTTTCCCAGGACCCTTGTGCAATGATGCACTGACACTTTTCCTGGTTTTAGGAGGTTCCTGACTAGCTCGGATAACTCCCTGGCTTTCTCCTCCGGGAGAAACACCTTTTTCTGGACTGTGTCCAGAATCATCCCTAGGAACAGCAGACGTGTCGTCGGAGACAGCTGCGATTTTGGAATATTTAGAATCCACCCGTGCTGTCGTAGAACTACTTGAGATAGTGCTACTCCGACCTCCAACTGTTCTCTGGACCTTGCCCTTATCAGGAGATCGTCCAAGTAAGGGATAATTAAGACGCCTTTTCTTTGAAGAAGAATCATCATTTCGGCCATTACCTTGGTAAAGACCCGGGGTGCCGTGGACAATCCAAACGGCAGCGTCTGAAACTGATAGTGACAGTTTTGTACCACGAACCTGAGGTACCCTTGGTGAGAAGGGCAAATTGGGACATGGAGGTAAGCATCCTTGATGTCCAGGAACACCATATAGTCCCCTTCTTCCTGGTTCGCTATCACTGCTCTGAGTGACTCCATCTTGATTTGAACCTTTGTATGTAAGTGTTCAAATATTTCAGATTTAGAATAGGTCTCACCGAGCCGTCTGGCTTCAGTACCACAATATAGTGTGGAATAGTACCCCTTTCCTTGTTGTAGGAGGGGTACTTTGATTATCACCTGCTGGGAATACAGCTTGTGAATTGTTTCCAATACTGCCTCCCTGTCGGAGGGAGACGTTGGTAAAACAGACTTCAGGAACCTGCGAGGGGGAGACGTCTCGAACTTCCAATCTGTACCCCTGGGATACTACTTGTAGGATCCAGGGGTCCACTTGCGAGTGAGCCCACTGCGCGCTGAAACTCTTGAGACGACCCCCCACCGCAGCTGAGTCCGCTTGTACGGCCCCAGCGTCATGCTGAGGACTTGGTAAAAGCGGTGGAGGGCTTCTGTTCCTGGGAATGGGCTGCCTGCTGCAGTCTTCTTCCCTTTCCTCTATCCCTGGGCAGATATGACTGGCCTTTTGCCTGCTTGCCCTTATGGGGACGAAAGGACTGAGGCTGAAAAGACGGTGTCTTTTTCTGCTGAGATGTGACTTGGGGTAAAAAAGGTGGATTTTCCAGCTGTTGCCGTGGCCACCAGGTCCGATGGACCGACCCCAAATAACTCCTCCCCTTTATACGGCAATACTTCCATGTGCCGTTTGGAATCTGCATCACCTGACCACTGTCGTGTCCATAAACATCTTCTGGCAGATATGGACATCGCACTTACTCTTGATGCCAGAGTGCAAATATCCCTCTGTGCATCTCGCATATATAGAAATGCATCCTTTAAATGCTCTATAGTCAATAAAATACTGTCCCTTGCAAGGGTATCAATATTTTCAGTCAGGGAATCCGACCAAGCCACCCCAGCGCTGCACATCCAGGCTGAGGCGATCGCTGGTCGCAGTATAACACCAGTATGTGTGTATATACTTTTTAGGATATTTTCCAGCCTCCTATCAGCTGGCTCCTTGAGGGCGGCCGTATCTGGAGACGGTAACGCCACTTGTTTTGATAAGCGTGTGAGCGCCTTATCCACCCTAAGGGGTGTTTCCCAACGCGCCCTAACTTCTGGCGGGAAAGGGTATAACGCCAATAATTTTCTATCGGGGAAAACCCACGCATCATCACACACTTCATTTAATTTATCTGATTCAGGAAAAACTACAGGTAGTTTTTTCACACCCCACATAATACCCTCTTTTGTGGTACTTGTAGTATCAGAAATATGTAACACCTCCTTCATTGCCCTTAACATGTAACGTGTGGCCCAAATGGAAAATACGTTTGTTTCTTCACCGTCGACACTGGAGTCAGTGTCCGTGTCTGTGTCGACCGACTGAGGTAAATGGGCGTTTTAAAGCCCCTGACGGTGTTTGAGACGCCTGGACAGGTACTAATTGGTTTGCCGGCCGTCTCATGTCGTCAACCGACCTTGCAGCGTGTTGACATTATCACGTAATTCCCTAAATAAGCCATCCATTCCGGTGTCGACTCCCTAGAGAGTGACATCACCATCACAGGCAATTGCTCCGCCTCCTCACCAACATCGTCCTCATACATGTCGACACACACGTACCGACACACAGCACACACACAGGGAATGCTCTGATAGAGGACAGGACCCCACTAGCCCTTTGGGGAGACAGAGGGAGAGTTTGCCAGCACACACCAAAACGCTATAATTATACAGGGACAACCTTTATATAAGTGTTTTTCCCTTATAGCATCTTAATATATATAATCATATCGCCAAATAAGTGCCCCCCCTCTCTGTTTTAACCCTGTTTCTGTAGTGCAGTGCAGGGGAGAGCCTGGGAGCCTTCCCACCAGCATTTCTGTGAGGGAAAATGGCGCTGTGTGCTGAGGAGAATAGGCTCCGCCCCCTTTTCGGCGGGCTTCTTCTCCCGTTTTTCTGAGACCTGGCAGGGGTTAAATACATCCATATAGCCCCAGGGGCTATATGTGATGTATCTTTTAGCCAGTATAGGTATTTCATTGCTGCCCAGGGCGCCCCCCCCAGCGCCCTGCACCCTCAGTGACCGCTGGTGTGAAGTGTGCTGACAACAATGGCGCACAGCTGCAGTGCTGTGCGCTACCTCATGAAGACTGAAAAGTCTTCTGCCGCCGGTTTCTGGACCTCTTCACTCTTCGGCATCTGCAAGGGGGTCGGCGGCGCGGCTCTGGGACCGGACTCCATGGCTGGGCCTGTGTTCGATCCCTCTGGAGCTAATGGTGTCCAGTAGCCTAAGAAGCCAATCCATCCTGCACGCAGGTGAGTTCACTTCTTCTCCCCTAAGTCCCTCGTAGCAGTGAGCCTGTTGCCAGCAGGACTCACTGAAAATAAAAAACCTAACAAAACTTTTACTCTAAGCAGCTCTTTAGGAGAGCCACCTAGATTGCACCCTTCTCGGCCGGGCACAAAAATCTAACTGAGGCTTGGAGGAGGGTCATAGGGGGAGGAGCCAGTGCACACCACCTGATCCTAAAGCTTTTACTTTTGTGCCCTGTCTCCTGCGGAGCCGCTAATCTCCATGGTCCTGACGGAGTCCCCAGCATCCACTTAGGACGTCAGAGAAAGTATAACTTTAATACATCCATCTACACCTCCATATACACATACTTACCTTATGTTCCCACGTAGGTCGGTCCTCTTCTCCAGTAGAATCCATGGTGTACCTGTATAAAAAATTATACTCACATAATCCATGGTTGAAGGCTCCTCGGTAAATCCTTTTGTAATCCACGTACTTGAAAAAATAAAAAAACGGATACCCGACCACGAACTGAAAGGGGACCCATGTTTTCACATGGGCCCCCTTTCCCCGAATGCCAGAAACCCACTCTGACTGATGTCTAAGTGGGTTTCTTCAGCCAATCAGGGAGCGCCACGTTGTGGCACCCTCCTGATCGGCTGTGTGCTCCTGTACTGTATGACAGGCGGCACACGGCAGTGTTACAATGTAGCGCCTATGCGCTCCATTGTAACCAATGGTGGGAACTTTCAGGTCAGCGGTGAGGTCACTTTCGGTCAACCGCTGACCTGAAAGTTCCCACCATTGGTTACAATGGAGCGCATAGGCGCTACATTGTAACACTGCCGTGTGCCGCCTGTCATACAGTACAGGAGCACACAGCCGATCAGGAGGGTGCCACAATGTGGCGCTCCCTGATTGGCTGAAGAAACCCACTTAGACATCAGTCAGAGTGGGTTTCTGGCATTCGGGGAAAGGGGGCCCATGTGAAAACATGGGTCCCCTTTCAGTTCGTGGTCGGGTATCCGTTTTTTTATTTTTTCAAGTACGTGGATTACAAAAGGATTTACCGAGGAGCCTTCAACCATGGATTATGTGAGTATAATTTTTTATACAGGTACACCATGGATTCTACTGGAGAAGAGGACCGACCTGCGTGGGAACATAAGGTAAGTATGTGTATATGGAGGTGTGGATGGATGTATTAAAGTTATACTTTCAAGGTGTGTGTGTAATGTCTTTATTGGGGTATTTTTTTAGTAGTAGTACTACAGGTACCAGCGGGCCCATTTTTCCGCCGCATGCTGGTACTTGTGGTTCTCCAAGTACCAGCTTGCGGGGGAGGCTTGCTGGGCCTTGTAGTACTGCTACTAAAAACAATATCAATCACTTTTCACAAAGGCTATCAGCCCCCCATCCGCAGCCCATTGGATGGGGGGGACAGCCTCGGGCTTCACCCCTGGCCCTTGGGTGGCTGGGGGGGGGGGACGACCCCTTGATTGAAGGGGTCCCCACTCCCCCAGGGTACCCCGGCCAGGGGTGACTAGTTGGATATTTGATGCCACGGCCGCAAGGCACTGTATAAAAGTGACCCCCGGCTGTGGCATTATTTGTCCAGCTAGTGGAGCCCGGTGCTGGTTTCAAAAATACGGGGGACCCCTACTCTTTTTGTCCCCCGTATTTTTGGAACCAGGACCAGGCGCAGAGCCCGATGCTGGTTGCTTAAATATGGGGGAACCCCTGTCCATTTTTTTCCCATATTTCTGCAACCAGGATCGGCTCAAAGAGCCCGAGGCTGGTTTGCCTTAGGAGGGGGGACCCCACGCAATTTTTTTTTTACATTTAAACTTTTTTTTTTTAACAAAGTGCACAATGAAGCCCAGCACGGATCTCTCAGATCCGGCCGAGATTCATTGTATTAAAGTCGGCAGTGTTTTACAAGTCACTCACGTAAAACACTGCCAAAAAAAACGAATGACATCGACATCGGAAAACCCTAAAATGCAGAATATGGCAGCTTAGTAAATTAGTCGTAATCAATTCAAAAAGTTGCATATTTACACTTTCGATGTCATTCGTGATTGAACTTTGACCTCAAACGGGAAAATACGAATCTTAGTAAATTTACCCCGACGTCTTTAATATGGCCAAGGGTCAGCAATACGGTATCCCTGTCCAGGGTATCTAACTCCTCTGACAGAGTATCTGTCCATGCTGCTACAGCACTGCACATCCAGGCTGAAGCAATAGCCGGTCTCAGTAGAGTACCAGAGTGTGTATACACTGACTTTAAGATACCTTCCTGCTTTCTATCCGCAGGCTCCTTTAGAGCGGCCGTATCCTGAGATGGCAAGGCCACCCTCTTAGATAAGCGTGTCAGCGCCTTGTCAACCCTAGGGGAGGATTCCCAGCGTAACCTATCCGTTGGCGGGAAAGGGTACGCCATTAGTATTCTCTTGGGAATCACCACTTTTTTATCAGGGGATGACCACGCTTCTTCACATAACTCATTTAATTCATGTGATGGGGGAAAAGTCACTGGCTGCTTTTTCTCCCCAAACATATTTACCCTCTTGTCAGGGACAGGGTCAACCTCTGAAATGTGCAATACATTTTTCATTGCAATAATCAAGTATCGGATGGCCTTGGTCATTTTAGGCTGTAATTGTGCCTCATCATCGTCGACACTGGAGTCGGACTCCGTGTCGGCATCCGTGTCAACCAACTGAGATAGTGGGCGTTTTTGGGACCATGACGTCCTCTGAGGCGCCTGGGCAGGCCCGGGTTGAGGGCCCGGCTGTCCCCCGGCTGCAACATCATCAAACCTTTTGTGTAATGAGTTTACATTGTCATTTAAGACCTTCCACATATCCATCCAATCCGGTGTCGGCACCGACGGCGGCGACACCACATTTATCTGCACTTGCTCCGCCTCCACGTAACCCTCCTCATCAAACATGTCGACACAGCCGTACCGACACACAGCACACAGGGAATGCTCTGACAAGGTCTTTGGGGAGACAGAGAAAGAGTATGCCAGCACACACCACAGCGCTATATAACTCAGGGATACACACTACACAAGTGATTTCCCAATAGCTGCTTAATATACACCTTTAGTGCCTAAATTTATGTGCCCCCCCCTCACTTTTTACCCTTCTAATGCCAGGAGACTGCAGGGGAGAGCCTGGGGAGCGTCCTTCCAGTGGAGCTGTGAAGAAAAATGGCGCTGGTGTGCTGAGGAAGAAGGCCCCGCCCCCTCTGCGGCGGGCTTCTGTCCCGCTGTCTGTGACTGAAAAATGGCGGGGGAGTTTACACATATACAGTACCTGACTGTATTATGTGTATATTTATGCCAAAGGTACTCTAATTGCTGCCCAGGGCGCCCCCCCCCCCCCAGCGCCCTGCACCCTACAGTGACCGCAGTGTGTGGTGTGCAGTGGGAGCAATGGCGCACAGCTGCGGTGCTGTGCGCTACCTTCAATGAAGACAGGAGTCTTCAGCCGCCGATTTCACCTTCTTCCAGCTTCTGATCTTCTGGCTCTGCGAGGGGGACGGCGGCGCGGCTCCGGGAACGGACGATCGAGGACAGCTGCCTGTGTTCGAACCCTCTGGAGCTAATGGTGTCCAGTAGCCTAAGAAGCGCAACCTAGCTGTGAACAGGTACGTTTGCTTCTCTCCCCTCGGTCCCACGTAGCAGTGAGTCTGTTGCCAGCAGAAGCTCACTGAAAATAAGAAACCTAACAAATACTTTCTTTAACTAGCAGGCTCAGGAGAGCCCACTAGGAGCACCCAGCTCTGGCCGGGCACAGATTCTAACTGAGGTCTGGAGGAGGGGCATAGAGGGAGGAGCCAGTGCACACCAGATAGTACCTAATCTTTCTTTTAGAGTGCCCAGTCTCCTGCGGAGTCCGTCTATTCCCCATGGTCCTTACGGAGTCCCCAGCATCCACTAGGACGTCAGAGAAATGGAAGACGGACTCCGGAAATATGTGGCCGTGCGAGTATGTGAGGGGAGCGGCACTGTGACCTCATTAATTCCAGTGCAGGCACGGGCGGTCACATGATCCGGAGGGCACGTGGGTGATGTGAGCGGGACTCTCTGCGTCATAGTGTCACCGCGTCTAAGCGCAACGTGGTGACGTCATCCCGCTATAATAACATTAGCCATGTGACGGGATCTCGGACACTTTTGAGTGAGTTATACTACATAACAAGTTAAACCGGGGCTTCCACTGTAAAATCGGATGTGATGCAATTTGTAAGGAATGTGGGCGGTAATCCCAACCCTTAATTAGACAATTAAGATGGGTATAAACAAAGTGTACAGGGGACAGGCAATATACTCCTGAGGAAGTCCAGGCAGACTGAGCCACAAGGATGAAACGCGTTGAGCAGTGATCACCTACCTGTTCTCTATCAGATTAGCTTTGCTATTTTTAATTTGATGTACGGGTTTTTATTTATTTTTGGGGGGCCAATAAATGGTGTTAAACTATACTGCACGATCATTTTTGTTCTTTTCTCGTTTTCTCCCTTATATTGACTGCTCGGGATGAGCATTGGAGGGGCCGATTCATTGTCAAGTTGCTGTATTAGAGGATCTTTGGTCAACCAGGAACTTTTTCGGCTGTATATGATTTAAAGAGTGGATATATTCCACTTTATATGGTACTTCTTTCATTTGATGGTGCTTTGACACATGGTGGAGGAACCTTTATGAGAGGTCACGTTTAATGCACTAGGAGGTGCTATTCTCACACCTTTTTTTCAGAAATACAAAGACCGCCAGAACGGTATATTGGAGGAGAGCTGCTACTCAGTGTGAGAGGAGTGCATGAGAGTCCAGGAAACATTGATTGGATTACACCAAGTGACCAAACGAACTACATGTGGAACATATAACCTTTGGGTGTAGCGCTTAATACCACCTTCCTTTTAATATATATATATATATTGATTCTAGAAATGGACAATGATAGAAAAGGCGCTCATAGTGTAGACTGTTTATTTTAAAAAACTTTAAAACAGCAATATAAGCAGAGCAATTATTTAAAAACTCGTACTATATAACTCACAGTGTGGACTGGTTACCACATGGTTCAATGAAAAAATCCACCGGCATGTACTGCAAGCCCGCTCGCTCCCCGCCTGGGACCTCACACCGCGCCACCGGTTTCGTCTAAACTGTGACTCGTCGGGACACCTTCACCGGAACAGACGATCAGAGCTGCTGCACAGGTGGATACCTTAGCATCATGACAGGCCACGCCCCAACGCGTTTCGTGTCAAACTTCATCAGGAGCCTCTGCACACCCCAGGACTTACTCTTCCAGTGCGATGATCGGGGCCAGAGCTGACGTCAGAAGCCCTCCCTCAAACGCCTGGTCCCTCCTGCATTTTTCCGGACACTCCTTAAAAACGGGCAGTTGCCACCCACAAACGGCCTCTTCCTGTCAGTCACCTTGCGATCTCCCGTACGATCACTTTGTTCGCACCATCCTGTCGCTGCCCGGCGCTGCGGACCGACACGCCTGCGCATTGCAGTGTATATGCATGCGCAGTTCAGACTTGATCGCAGACTGTACGAAAACGCAGACTAGCGATCAGGTCTGAATTAGGCCCCATGTGCATTTATTTATGTTCGTTCAGTGGCTGCCCACAATATAGTACCCCTTTCACACCGCACAAGTAAACCAGGATATTGCCGGGTCGTCGTGCGGTGTGAAAGGGGTAAGTCCCGAATTCCCAGGTCGCATGACCCGGTATTTCAACCAGGGAATAAATTATTCCCGGGTTATTACCGGGTCAGGTACAGTGTGAACGGGTTGATGGAACCTGGGACCCATTCACACTATGGAGGAGGCGGCGTGGAGATAATCTCATCTCCAAGCGCCACCTCCGTACCCTCTCCTGATGACGCCCAAGCCGCCACTGCCCCTGATGGCAACCCGACCCGGAATATTGTCAGGTCGCAATGACAATCTGATAGGGGTCTCATGGCAGGTCGCATCCAGAAAGGGGGTGTGGTTCATCAAATCGACAGTATCTAGGTCGACAATGTTTAGGTCGACCACTATAGGTCGACAGTCACTAGGTCGACATGGATGGAAGGTCGACAGGGTTTCTAGGTCGACATGTGCTAGGTCGACAGGTCTAAAGGTCGACATGAGGATTTTTTTTTTGTGCCGTTTCCTTCGTAGAGTGACCGGGATCCCAAATTAGTGCACCGCGTTCGCTCGCCATGCTTCGGGCATGGTGCCTTCGCTCGGCACAGATTACCGTTCCAATCGTAGTCCACGTGGATCATTAAGTATGAAAAAATTTAAAAAAAGATTATTATTTTTAAAACTCATGTCGACTTTTAGACCTGTCGACCTAGCACATGTCGACCTAGAAACCCTGTCGACCTTCCATCCATGTCGACCTAGTGACTGTCGACCTATAGTGGTCGACCTAAACATTGTCGACCTAGATACTGTCGATCTTCAGACCGGATCCCCCAGAAAGGACCCGTGTACAATTCCCAGGTGCAACCCATGATTGCGGTGTGAAAGCGGTATAGGATAGCACTTTGGTGGCTGGCGCAGGGATCAGCCACCTTTTTACGTATACTGTACAGATGAGCACTAATCTGTCCCTTTCCTTCCCTAGTGACGTGTGCCTCCTAAGGGGCAATTATTGCGGCACCAATGTACTGGTCATAGTGTCGACTTTTTGCTTGCCCCTTTCAGGAGGGCATGATGCTGCGATTAAGTCCTCATGTCTCCACCTCCCGCTATGGCATGCCACAATTACCGACATAGTAAGCAGGGGTTAATGCTAGGATGATGCAATTCAGTGCAAATCGTATCAAGTTGCTCGGACGACCCACTTCAAATGGCTATGGTATTTGACACTGTATTGCAGAGATCTAATTTGATACAGTATATTAAGTATTGCTATTAAAATGTGAACAATAATAAACAGAGCCCATCTGGTACGGTAAGCACTTGAACCTCTAGGGGGAGATACAGTATATCAAATTTTGGAGAGAGATACCAACCAATCAGCTTTTGTCAATTTACAGAACTTGCTAGAAAAATGACCTGAAGCTTATTTGTTGCCTTTAGCAACTTCTCCACTTTATCGCTCTCCAAGATATAATAAATCTCCCCCCTAGAAGTACTGCACATTTGGCTAACCACAATTCAGTAAGCAAAGTGTCTGCTTACTAGACCCCTGCACTTGAATCACAGGGGATGTAATTAGGATCCCGACGGTCAACATCGCAACTGTCACAATACAGGCTGCGGAATCCCGGCGTCAAAATATTGAAGAATCCTGAAAGTATTAGTGTTTGGCACTAGGGGGAAGGATAGGGTTAGGCTGCAGGAGGGGAAGGTGTGGCTGTATCTGCATATGAAATGCTATGTTACAGTGTATTCCTGGAAATCACTGTAACATAGCATTTCGTATGCAGACGCAGTCACACACAGAATATTGGCATGCCGCATAACATTTTATTCAGCAGAAGCTGCTTGTGCATCCTAGCCACATAGTTATGCAGATAAGACGCATTTTCGTCAAAAAAAGGTGCTAGACTCACGCCAGGCATCTTCTGCTGCATGGCTTATTGTGGCAAGATATATGAGAACACATCTGTATCCAAGCAGAGGCAGAGCTCAGAGTGTTAGCGGCCATGTGAGTGCTGTGTGCAGGGTGGGTTGGTTGTGCAGTAGTGTTCAGCATATTTGAAAGGGGCATTATGTGTATAAGGGCATTAATAAAGGATGGCTTAATGTGTAAGGTGCATTATGTTTATAAGGACATTAATAATGTGTTAGAGATGGCTAAGTATCTGGCACTGGGTGCTGGAGTGTTTATATACAATCTTTTAATAGATATGCATAAAACGGACACAAAGCATCCAGTTGTGGAACATAAAATAAAAAACACAAAATTATGTCAATAAAAAACAATTAATTCCTCTTTAGGACACCAAGTAGGTGAACATGTATTGGATTTGATTTGAAAAGGAGCCATAAGTGATCTTACCTGAATATAGGAGATGGAGCCACTGGTGGTATATCAGTGCGTGGTCCAGAATGTACACACCGCTGGGCTCCAAGACTTGTAATCGGGTGGTCACTGGTGGTCCTTCAGCAGTCAGACACCAATGTGTTTTGGACCTCCTTGGGTCCTTGGTCAAGGCTAGGTGACTGCTGAGTACTTGGACATCTTTTAAACATATCAAACAGGCCGTGCCTCCGTTAACCAGAAGTGCGCGGCACTGGCACTTCTGGCGAGTGCGTGTAATATGTGTAAGGGACATTACTGTGTGGTATTATGTGTATAAATGCATTATTAATGTGTGGCATTATGTGTATAAGGTATGTGGTGTAACATACAGAAAAGACACTACTGTGTGGTCTTATGTGAATAAAGAGCAATATGGTGTGGTGTAATGTGAATAAGGAGCAATTCAGTGTCATGCAATGTGAATAAGGGGCACTAATGTGAGGAGTAACGTTTATAAGGTAAAGTGGTACTACTGTGTGACGTAACATGAATAAGGGACACTATCGCATGATATAATGTGAATAAAGTTGCACTACTGTGTGGCGATATTTGAATTGGGGGTACTATTGTGTGGCCATGCCCCTTCCCAGCAAGAACCACTTTTTGGGGTGTGCGCCAAATGTGCGCACTGTTCCTATTTCAAATATAGGGGGTAGGAGCACCAAAATGAGGACTGCTATTGGTGCGGGGTGATGGTGCTGGGAAAGGGGTGCAGGGTCAGAGGCGGAACTAGCCAAAATCTTTCCTAGAGCATCATACTGGTT
This sequence comes from Pseudophryne corroboree, assembly GCF_028390025.1. Classification (NCBI taxonomy): domain Eukaryota; kingdom Metazoa; phylum Chordata; class Amphibia; order Anura; family Myobatrachidae; genus Pseudophryne; species Pseudophryne corroboree. Next base: position 378,192,293 of record NC_086451.1, read on the forward strand.
AGGGCTGGCTCTGGCGGAAGGGGAGGGTTAAGGTTAGGATGCAGGAGGGGAGGATTAAGGTTAGGCTGCAGGAGGGGAGGATTAAGGTTAGGCTGCGGGAGAGATGTTTTAGAGTTAGGCTGCGGGAGGGGACGTTAGGGTTAGGCTGCGGGAGGGATGGGTTAGAATACTTAGCAAAATTCATTGGAATTTTGACCGCCGGGATGGTGACCGCCAGGATATTGTACCCAACCATTCACCTCTTAGATTAAATGTTACATGACCGACAGCAGCATCCCAACACGAAGTCCCTTGCAGGCTCGGTGACTCGCTGCGCTTGACACAGGTTCTATTCCCACTCTAAGGGTGTCGTACACACCCACGAGTGGGAATAGTCCATCTTGGTCGGCATGCCATCTGTTGGGATTTTCAGAAGCCGGGACCCTGGCGTCGGTATTGTGACCGGCAGTCTCCTGAAACGCATCCCTCGGCTATGGCTAACCCCTCCTAGTGCCAAACCCCCCTCACCCCCTGTGTCCTAGCCCATACCCCGATACTTACCTTCAGATGACGGCTGTCGATGTTCCGAAACAGGTTTCCTGAGTAATATCGGGATTCCGGCGTCGGTCGCATGGCCGCCAGCATTTTGACCGCATCCCATATTGTCCTGTGCTACATAAATGAACTGAACTCAACTGTGTTTTTTTTACCATAACTATTGCAGCCCTAGTGGTTGCAATTGAAAAATAAGTGAATCTGTACAGTAAATGTTAATATCACGATGTGAAAAGGAATTAGATTAGCCGTGAATGAGTCCAGCTAGGTAGGTATTGTGTATTCTTAGTTATACAATCACCCCACTGGAACTAACACATTTACTGCCACTGCACATTGCACTGGAACTCGATTTGTACATTGATTGGTGTAACTGGGAAAGGCAGATATTTGCCCAAACTACAAGTCTCATATTTATTAACCCTTTACTGTCAGGCTAGGTATGCTGGGATTTATAGTTTTAAACGCAGACCCTAGTCTGTCCTTAAATCCTCCAACCTCTATGTTACAATCTCACCCACCCGCCACCAGCGTTGCTTGGCTTTTGCAAAATGATAACCTGTCATTTTAATACTACGTCCTTTCTTTATTCACCCGTCCTCCTGCAACTCTATGGTGAGTGCTGACGCGGCAGGCGCTGATTGGTTTAGCCGTCTGGCCGCATCACAGCCTGGCAGAGACCTGAGACAGAAACATGTGACCCGGAAACTGAGTTAGACAGCAAGAGACAGTGTTGGAGGGACAGAGACACACAGGGAATTCTGCCTGCAAATAGACTGACTGGGGTTATCTGGGTGAGTGCTGCTGCCTGTAAAGAGACAGCCTGGTACAGAGAGTGACTGCTGAGGACTGACAGCCTACCAGAAATCATTACCCCCTACAGACGACCTGGAACACACATTCAGCAAGGAGGAATCTAACCCAGGGGTCTCTCCTCTCATGCAGGAGCTGCAAGAGCCACTCACAGGTAAAGTGGCAGCCTGACTGGCTGATAGACAGTGATCTCCACTGTGAGACTGACTGGCCATGGGGCAGACATTGGCTGACACAGCCAGAAAGATGTAGAGACTGTGTGTGAGAAACTGCAGTGACACTTTACTATTCCACACCAGCATGCTACAAATGACTGCCTCCTGATAGCATCCCAGGTCATGCTGACCTACATCGCACACTGAGACCACTGCAAGACCCCCGGCTGCAGCATGTCAGAGGAGAGACCACTCCAACTGCAAGGCAACTGCTAGTCTGTATTATGTTTTCAGAAAAGTGACAAATCTGGGATTATTTCATTCAACAAACTCTGGCTGAGGTGTCCAGGCAAAGAGAAGACAACACAAGTAACTAAAACTAATTTTCAGGATTTCCCATTAACTATACTTTAAAGAGAAACGAGTGTACTTGCCTTAAGAGGAGCGGTGTTAAGTTTGCATGCTATTAAGAATGCATGTACACCAGTGACTGCACTGGCCATAGAGAAGTCTTGTTACTGCACAAATCAGAGTAAGACCTCTTCAGCTTTGGTACCAGGTTGCGGCCTATGTACAGATGAAGCATTTGGGCATCTGATGTCTTACAGGCTTCTTGTGGTTCGGCAATTAAAGATGGCTACAGTGGCTGGATAGAGTGTTTGCTACTATGGAGATGCCTGCAGTCTTGGAAAGCACAAATCTGCCCTCTGAGGGGTCACCAAAAGAGGATGAGCGTGCAGAAAATGAGGACAGTGGTGACTCCTGCTCAGGGGAAGGGTCAGGTAATGGACAATGTTCAAATCAAAACACTAAAGTGGAAAATGGCTCAGATGACCCTTTTGAGGTATCCACTCACAGCGTAGTGACGAATAATGTGGAAACTACAGATAATGTTTTTCTAGAGGACACAGAGGCGGAACTGAGTGTGGACGATAAGTCTGAAGCCCCTTGCACTCTGGGCGATGGCCAGGAACTGACCAAGGAGATGTCTTCCGTTGTCTCATTACCAGTAAAGCAGGAATTACAGGCCTTGCCTCATAGGACCCAACAAGCTTCTTCCAATCCAGATATTACAGAAGAAGCAAAGTGTGATGGGGTGGAAATTAAATTGCCCACTGAAGGAATGGACCAAGGGAATGCTGGGAAAGAGGCCAAAGAGGGAGGGGCTCCAGAGGAGGATAATGGACGCAGTAAACAGGGGCCTAAAAGGGTCACGTTCCCGTGTGATGATGACATTGTTTCAGGTGCCCTAGAACCCAAAGACCCATGGAGGCATGGTGAGGAGTCTTATCTCTTGCTTCTTATAACTGTCATTTGCTGATTGTTACTTTGTGATCTGGGCAGGAACTATGCCTTTATGTCTTTGTGGGCTGTTATTTATGAATCTGTGGATGCTTGAAACTTTGCAACCTTAGATCTGTGTCCAACACATGTTCCTCCTCATTGCATAGTTCTCTCTCTTCAGACTGGCCACATTTTCTGCGATGGGTTTAAATTAAATTATTGCAGTTGGCTCTGTTTGCAATGTGCTCATATTAGTGGAAGGAGAAAGTACACCGGTATGCACAGTCCTCTGCACTTTACTGTTTAGGTAATTTTCACATATTCCTGCAGTATGGTGTCATCAGCCAACCTGATTATCCATCCGGATGTATGACATCCAATTTTAATTGTTTAGGTTGGGCCCTCTGAGTCTACATGGTTTGGTCAGTGTGCCAAACAAAAATCTTACTCTGTTGTGTTCCGCTTAACATAAAAAAATTGTTAGGAATTAGGTCCTGTACCCTTAATATGCCATTTCACACACAGATGTATTAACATTTATGTACACAGTGCAAACATGTAGCCATTTGCAGAGATTTCTTTTTTCAGTAATTCAAATTGGTCCCTACAACGGAGCTTAGTCAGAGTTCTCTTCCATGCGAACACAGACTAATATCAACACTAGCAGTACATGTCAAGAACATATAAACTCCATACAGATAGTGCTCTAGTAGGATTAGAACCCCAGCCCGGAAAAACAGAAGTGCCTACACTGTGCCACTGGTTTTAAAGCTTTCCCCAATATTTGATGTTAAGGTTCAGTCAGTAATTTTAGAATATTCGCTTTCGGCATGTACTATTAGCAAGGATTAAAGATGGTGCTTTAGGTGGAACTGTCACCTGCACACTATGAAAGAAAACATATTGTGGGCCGAACCAATATGCATCCAATGGGGGCAATTCAGCTAGATAAACCGTAGTGGTGCTCGGAAGAAATCACAATTTTGAGCCTACCATAATAGGCCTATATGTGTACAGCGGAGCGTTGCTGCTAACTACAGCAGCCCTTTTAGCTCAAGTGTGTTCATAGGCTAAGTTTTGTTGAATATTAGTGCACCCCACACAATGGCTGCCTCTACAATGTGTAGGTTACAGGCGCACTTTTAATTCCGCTGACTCCAAAATCCCAGGTTTTTTCACATGAATGCACATCAGCCAGGGATTTTGGTAAGTGTAAACGCAAACTATCCGGGATGACGTCCCAGGTTCCCAACCCTGCTTATTACCAGAGTCGGGCTAATGCCCAGGAATTTGGCGGTTTTCCACTGACGACCTGTGAAATTGCCGGGTCTATAACCCGGAAAATTCGTGGGTCTCAGCCCGATCCTGAGTATTTGTGTTTACACTGACCAAACTCATAGGTTGATGCATGTTTACGTGCAAACATCTGGGATTTTGAAGTCGGTAGAAAAGGAGACACTGCAATTTCCCAGGTCGTAAGTGGAAAAGGGGTATAGGTGTTTTATTCCACCCTCAGGTGACTTATCTATTACTATTGTCCTGTTCATAGCCTTCCACCGGTTTCTGATCCATTGTTTTATGTTCTTCCCATGATCTCCAGCCATGCTCAGGCATGAAATCTATTATCCGGCGTGCTTGGCAATTGGGTCTTTTTAGATAAGCATTTGCCGTACTGGCCGGTTATGAAATCCCGGCGGTCAGGAGACCGACGCCGGAATCCCGACATCGAGGCAGCAAGTCCCCTTGCGTGCTCGCTGAGCCTGCCACACTATTATATTCCCCCTCGGGTGGTGGCATGGATCCACCTCCTGAGCGGGAATACCGGGCTGCGGTCAGGATTCTGACCGCCGGCCTTTTTTTTTCCCTGCTGTCGGAACTCCAACGTCTGTATTTCGATTGCTGGGATCCCGTCGTTTGGGAAATTAACTGTGTCCCTGCAGTACATTGCCTAAAATATACATTAAAAGCGTCATCTGTATTTCTATCCATTCCCCTGGCATTTTCCTACTTATTGAATTGTTTAGCGCCGCTCCTCACAGTGACCGTAGGACGAGATGTCTGTGTGTATGACATGTTTAACCAGTAGCAGAACTTATTTCCCTTTTTTAAATTTTTGGATAACTGGTTTCAGTATAACTAATTCCATACCTATGTTTATACATAATATTATCGCCTTGTTGTGTACTGTGGTGTCCACAGTTATAAAGCGCTGCATTGGGCACCGTTGCATCCAGAGTTGCTTTGTGTCCTATTCCAGAGCAAGAAACCCCCATGCCTGACTATATAATGCTAAACAGCACAGTATGAAGCTAGAAAGCAAACACAACATAAATTAGTTGCAGGAGAACATGACGACAGTAAGTATATGGAATCCTGACAATAAGAATATTGCAGGTGGTGATCACTGTTAGCTGAATTCCAGCAGGAAGCGTCATGCTTTGCAGAGTTGTTTATATCCGTTCTTCTCTCCAGTTGTAGAATGAGGGCTTGTGAATGTTTGTGAATCCATTTTGCAACAGATGCAATCATTGACTATAGACGTGTACCACCTACTGTATATGTGGGGCAGTGTAAATACAGCCGTAGAGCTGGATGATTCTGGTCCTATAGTATTACCTTGATCTGAAACAAGATCTGACCTCTTTCTGGGTTGATTAATTATAAATCAAACTGAGCACTTATTAGTTATTTATTAGCCAGACTTGTCGTTCTTGCGCTACGAGCAGGCTATTTTCCTGACTTAGGTGTATTTGTCTTTTCTATACAGACCCACACTCCTGGAATTTTCAGCATGAATAGCTGCAGTTGTGTTTGTAGACTAATGTTGGAATGTTAATTTCCATCTCATTAAATGGCCTGATTGATTAGTCAAGCCTTGGCAAAGATGTGTCAGACATTTGACAGGCGCGTTACTAATGCTTCTAAAGTAGGGCTCTGCAATTAGAGTTTATTTTTTTCAAAACTCGCCCCCACGCCGGTTTTCACCTTGTACAGTACAGGTCCACACCTTACTGTTGCTCTCTTTGGAGTACTTGTTTATGTATGGGACAGAAAAGCCAGCAACTCGTTTGCATTGGATGGTTTTGCTTTCGTCCAGTCGAGCCAGCTGCAGGTTTGGCAAGTACTGTACACCATTCTCCCTCTCACAGATGTCAGTTCTGGTGCTGCTGATCAGCAAAGGTTACAGCGGATCGTTTCGGGACCCTGCTGAATAGAAGACCTATAATTATCAATTTCACTGTGAGTGATAAATTGCACCAGCCAATCCGCTCCGAACTGTCATTTTTCAAACACATGCCCTTATTTATCAATGAGTGATAAATTTCACTGTGAGTGATAAATTGTAACAGCCAATCAGCTCCTAACTTCCATGTCACAGGCAGGGTTTGAAAAATGACAGGAGTGGATTGGCTGGTAAAATTGATCACTCATTGATAAATAAGGGCAACAGTCTGTAACATGGCAGTTAGGAGCTGATTGGCTGGTGGAATGTATCACTCACAGTGAAATGTATCACTCATTAATAAATAAGGGCAGTAGGGCAGTAGTATGGCCCCCAGGGAAGTGCTAATGAGAACGGGAGGAATACAGAAAGATAAAGTTAAACAACACTGTAATTATAGGTGGTAATCAATAACTTTTTCACTTTTCAATTAAGAGTTTCACTTAAAAATCATGACCGCCACTGAAAAGATTTTTTTTAAACTGCAGTAAGAGGTATATGTATTATAACACATGCATAAATTTCCACTCTTCCCTCCATATTACCCACCTCTCACTGGCTTTGTATGGCTTTCTGTAGGAAGGTTCAGGTTGGAGCCAAACTGCACACACATGGTAATGAGCTAAATTCTAGAGGGTCATTCCATGATCTTGTTCCATCTGTAACAAACCCCACCAAAATATCATACATTTATAAATATATGAAATTATTATCATAACACGATACCACAATTAATATTAGTTCAGACAAATTTCATGCGACATTATTCTGTCAATTACAGCTCAATGGAGCTAATTCCCGGCACTTTTCAACTCTCGTAGAATTGATTTGAGCCCATTGTAATTTTCGATGTAAGGCAATTTCAGGGTTTTCTAAGGTCGTAATTGCAAGTTTACTTAATGTTCATCAATAGTTCCCATGATAAAATAACTAAAGTGTAGCCAGACCTGCACTGAATAATAAGGCTCAAACTGTTGCATCAGTTACAATAATATAACCCTTATCGTGTGGTCCCTTTATGGTGACCGTTATAATGTAACAATAGAAAACGGTGAATCCAAATAGTTATAATATTGTCAGTATTTACTTACAATTCATTAACACATTGAAGCCTGCACCAGTAAAAAAGATATATTGCAAGATATTAAAAATGATTGATTCAACAAGCTACATATCTTATGTTCATTATCCTTAAAGAACAACCAATGGCATACAGATGTGTTCTTATACACAGCCTCAATGCGTCACAAGACACTTGTCGTTTGTTCATGTGAACGTGCGTCTTAATGCGATCAGACAAAACCGCTTTATGAGACTGCACTGATTCATTTGATATGTGACACTTGTAGATATGTGTGTGGGGGGGGGGGGTAATATCACCGGTCCCAGGAGTCCCGGTATTTACCTGTCCGGACGTTCTGGCGCGGTCCCTCCGGAGGGCGTGGAGGCTGCTGGCGCTGGTATCAACTGACCAGTGAGACCTGCAAAGCCATTGAGAAACAGCCTGCAGGTATAAACCTGAGGCTTTCTGGATGAGAAATCGCTAGTGCAATATCTCTCACACAGCCTTGTGTGTGCTAGTTAAACTGAGCGCTACAGCCTTGCTTCTGTAGCATCCTGTTCCTGGATTTCTTCTGTTTCTCCGAAGTTCCTGGTCATTTCGGCACACTAGCTGATCCTCCGGTACCTCCGCTCTCTGTGAACCTCTGCTCATTCTAATCATCAGCAGATCCACCTCCGGGGTCCTGCCAGGCATTTGCGCTCGGACAATCAGGCTCTGCCGATTCATAACCACCATCTACCACTGGTGGTTATCCATCAATGGTTTGTGACCACCAATGGTCGATGGTCAACCATACTCCGGATGACAGCACGGAGTAATTGCCAGATGACTTAGTAAGGAAAATTGATTTATGTGTGTGTATGTGGAGTCTGAATCTGTATAGGAATCACAACTGAATTTGGTGCAGGGTTGGAAAAAAACAAACAGGTTTTAAAAAGAATACAAAAAAAATACCGCTTTTTATTTTTTTGTTTAAACCAATTTTTTTTTTTTTTTTTGCATTAACGTTCTATGGGAATGTTGGGGGAGAAGCTTGATGCTAGGCAGATTTAGCACCTCTCTTACCTGATTCACCTCCCTATATCTTTGTTCTGTGTCTGATTTACTGCATTGGTTCAGCTTACTTAGATGAAGACCACAAGCAACAAGAATGTGGAATAATAATAGGGATTCCCTTACAATAGGCCTTTTTCTCTAACGTCCTAGTGGATGCTGGGGACTCCGAAAGGACCATGGGGAATAGCGGCTCCGCAGGAGACTGGGCACAAAAGTAAAAAGCTTTAGGACTACCTGGTGTGCACTGGCTCCTCCCCCTATGACCCTCCTCCAAGCCTCAGTTAGATTTTGTGCCCGAACGAGACGGGTGCAGGTTAAGGGGCTCTCCTGAGCTGCTTAGTGGAAAAGTTTAAAGTAGGTTTTTTATTTTCAGTGAGACCTGCTGGCAACAGGCTCACTGCATCGAGGGACTAAGGGGAGAGAAGCGAACTCACCTGCGTGCAGAGTGGATTGGGCTTCTTAGGCTACTGGACATTAGCTCCAGAGGGACGATCACAGGCCCAGCCATGGATGGGTCCCGGAGCCGCGCCGCCGGCCCCCTTACAGAGCCAGAAGACTGAAGAGGTCCGGAAAATCGGCGGCAGAAGATGTCCTGTCTTCTATAAGGTAGCGCACAGCACCGCAGCTGTGCGCCATTGCTCTCATGCACACTTCACACTCCGGTCACTGAGGGTGCAGGGCGCTGGGGGGGGCGCCCTGAGACGCAATAAAACACCTTTTTGTTGGCAAAAAATACATCACATATAGCTCCTGGGCTATATGGATGCATTTAACCCCTGCCAAATTTCCATAGAAAAGCGGGAGAAAGGCCGCCGTGAAGGGGGCGGAGCCTATCTCCTCAGCACACTGGCGCCATTTTTCCTCACAGCTCCGTTGGAGGAAGGCTCCCTGACTCTCCCCTGCAGTCCTGCACTACAGAAACAGGGTAAAACAAAGAGAGGGGGGCACTAAATTGGCATAGAAATATATACAGCAGCTATATTAGGGAAAAACACTTATATAAGGTTATCCCTGTATATATATAGCGCTCTGGTGTGTGCTGGCAAACTCTCCCTCTGTCTCCCCAAAGGGCTAGTGGGGTCCTGTCCTCTATCAGAGCATTCCCTGTGTGTGTGCTGTGTGTCGGTACGTTGTGTCGACATGTATGAGGAGGAAAATGGTGTGGAGGCGGAGCAATTGCCTGTGTTAGTGATGTCACCCCCTAGGGAGTCGACACCTGACTGGATGGTCTTATGGAAAGATTTACGTGATAGTGTCAGCACTTTACAAAAGACTGTTGACGACATGAGACAGCCGGCAAATCAGTTAATACCTGTACAGGCGTCTCAAACACCGTCAGGGGCTATAAAGCGCCCGTTACCTCAGGTCGATACAGACACGGACACTGACTCCAGTGTCGACGGTGAGGAAACAAACGTATTTTCCAGTAGGGCCACACGTTACATGATCACGGCAATGAAGGAGGTTTTGAACATTTCTGATACTACAAGTACCACAAAAAAGGGTATTATGTGGGGTGTGAAAAAACTACCCGTAGTTTTTCCCGAATCAGATGAATTGAATGAGGTGTGTGATGAAGCGTGGGTTTCCCCCGATAAGAAACTGCTAATTTCTAAAAAATTATTGGCATTATACCCTTTCCCGCCAGAGGTTAGGGCGCGTTGGGAAACAACCCCTAGAGTGGATAAGGCGCTCACACGCTTATCAAAACAAGTGGCGTTACCGTCTCCTGATACGGCCGCCCTAAAGGAACCAGCTGATAGAAAGCTGGAAAATATCCTTAAGAGTATATACACACATACTGGTATTATACTACGACCAGCAATCGCCTCAGCCTGGATGTGCAGTGCTGGGGTGGCTTGGTCGGATTCCCTGACTGAAAATATTGATACCCTGGACAGGGACAATATATTATTGACTATAGAGCATTTAAAGGATGCATTCCTATATATGCGAGATGCACAGAGAGACATTTGCACTCTGGCATCAAGAGTAAGTGCGATGTCCATTTCTGCCAGAAGAGGATTATGGACGCGACAGTGGTCAGGGGATGCGGATTCCAAACGGCATATGGAAGTATTGCCGTATAAAGGGGAGGAGTTATTTGGGGGCGGTCTATCGGACCTGGTGGCCACGGCAACGGCTGGAAAATCCACCTTTTTACCCCAAGTCACCTCGCAGCAGAAAAAGATACCGTCTTTTTTCAGGCTCAGTCCTTTCGTCCCCATAAGGGCAAGCGGGCAAAAGGCCACTCATATCTGCCCCGGGGCAGAGGAAGGGGAAAAAGACTGCAACAGACAGCATCTTCCCACGAACAGAAGCCCTCCCCCGCTTCTGCCAAGTCCTCAGCATGACGCTGGGGCCTTACAAGCGGACTCAGGCACGGTGGGGGCCCGTCTCAAGATTTTCAGCGCGCAGTGGGCTCACTCGCAAGTGGACCCCTGGATCCTGCAGGTAGTATCTCAGGGGTACAAATTGGAATTCGAGACGTCTCCCCCTCGCCGGTTCCTGAAGTCTGCTTTACCAACGTCTACCCCCGACAGGGAGGCGGTATTGGAAGCCATTCACAAGCTGTATTCCCAGCAAGTGATAATCAAGGTACCCCTCCTACAACAGGGAAAGGGGTATTACTCCACGCTGTTTGTGGTACCGAAGCCGGACGGCTCGGTGAGACCCATTTTAAATCTGAAAGCCTTGAACACTTACATAAAAAGGTTCAAGTTCAAGATGGAGTCACTCAGAGCAGTGATAGCGAACCTGGAAGAAGGGGACTACATGGTGTCTCTGGACATCAAGGATGCTTACCTCCATGTCCCAATTTGCCCTTCTCACCAAGGGTACCTCAGGTTTGTGGTACAGAACTGTCACTATCCGTTTCAGACGCTGCCGTTTGGATTGTCCACGGCACCCCGGGTCTTTACCAAGGTAATGGCCGAAATGATGATTCTTCTTCGAAGAAAAGGCGTCTTAATTATCCCTTACTTGGACGATCTCCTGATAAGGGCAAGGTCCAGAGAACAGTTAGAGGTCGGAGTAGCACTATCTCACATAGTACTACGACAGCACGGATGGATTCTAAATATTCCAAAATCGCAGCTGATTCCGACGACACGTCTGCTGTTCCTAGGGATGATTCTGGACACAGTACAGAAAAAGGTGTTTCTCCCGGAAGAGAAAGCCAAGGAGTTATCCGACCTAGTCAGGAAGCTCCTAAGACCAGGCCAGGTGTCAGTGCATCAGTGCACAAGGGTCCTGGGAAAGATGGTGGCTTCTTACGAAGCGATTCCATTCGGCAGATTCCACGCAAGAACTTTTCAGTTGGATCTGCTAGACAAATGGTCCGGATCGCATCTTCAAATGCATCAGCGGATAACCCTGTCTCCAAGGACAAGGGTGTCTCTCCTGTGGTGGTTACAGAGTGCTCATCTCCTAGAGGGCCGCAGATTCGGCATTCAGGATTGGGTCCTGGTGACCACGGATGCCAGCCTGAGAGGCTGGGGAGCAGTCACACAGGGAAAAAATTTCCAGGGCTTGTGGTCAAGCATGGAAACGTCACTTCACATAAATATCCTGGAACTAAGGGCCATTTACAATGCCCTAAGTCAGGCCAAGCCTCTGCTTCAGGGTCAGCCAGTATTGATCCAGTCAGACAACATCACGGCAGTCGCCCACGTAAACAGACAGGGCGGCACAAGAAGCAGGAGGGCAATGACGGAAGTGGCAAGGATTCTTCGCTGGGCGGAAAATCATGTGATAGCACTGTCAGCAGTGTTCATTCCGGGAGTGGACAACTGGGAAGCAGACTTCCTCAGCAGACACGATCTCCACCCGGGGGAGTGGGGACTTCACCCAGAAGTCTTCCACATGATTGTAAACTGTTGGGAAAAACCAAAGGTGGACATGATGGCGTCTCGCCTCAACAAAAAACTGGACAGATATTGCTCCAGGTCAAGGGACCCTCAGGCAATAGCTGTGGACGCTCTGGTAACACCGTGGGTGTACCGGTCAGTGTATGTGTTCCCTCCTCTTCCTCTCGTACCAAAAGTACTGAGAATCATAAGAAGGAGAGGAGTAAAGACTATACTCGTGGCTCCGGATTGGCCAAGAAGGACTTGGTACCCGGAAATTCAAGAGATGCTCACGGAAGAACCGTGGCCTCTACCTCTAAGACAGGACCTGCTCCAGCAGGGACCATGTCTGTTCCAAGACTTACCGCGGCTGCGTTTGACGGCATGGCGGTTGAACGCCGGATCCTGAAGGAAAAAGGCATTCCGGATGAAGTCATCCCTACCCTGATCAAAGCCAGGAAGGATGTAACCGTACAACATTATCACCGTATTTGGCGTAAATATGTTGCGTGGTGCGAGGCCAGGAAGGCCCCTACAGAGGAATTTCAACTGGGTCGATTCCTGCATTTCCTGCAAACAGGACTGTCTATGGGCCTCAAATTAGGGTCCATTAAGGTTCAAATTTCGGCCCTGTCGATATTCTTCCAAAAAGAACTAGCTTCTGTTCCTGAAGTTCAGACGTTTGTCAAGGGAGTACTGCTTATACAGCCTCCTTTTGTGCCTCCAGTGGCACCTTGGGATCTCAATGTAGTTTTGGGATTCCTAAAATCACATTGGTTTGAACCACTCACCACTGTGGACTTGAAATATCTCACATGGAAAGTGGTGATGCTGTTAGCCCTGGCTTCAGCCAGGCGTGTATCAGAATTGGCGGCTTTATCCTATAAAAGCCCGTACCTAATTTTTCATACGGACAGGGCAGAATTGAGGACTCGTCCTCAATTTCTACCTAAGGTGGTTTCAGCATTTCACTTAAACCAACCTATTGTGGTGCCTGCGGCTACTAGGGACTTGGAGGATTCCAAGTTGCTGGACGTAGTCAGGGCCCTGAAAATATATGTTTCCAGGACGGCTGGAGTCAGAAAATCTGACTCGCTGTTTATCCTGTATGCACCCAACAAGCTGGGTGCTCCTGCTTCTAAGCAGACGATTGCTCGTTGGATTTGTAGTACAATTCAGCTTGCACATTCTGTGGCAGGCCTGCCACAGCCAAAATCTGTAAAAGCCCATTCCACAAGGAAAGTGGGCTCATCTTGGGCGGCTGCCCGAGGGGTCTCGGCTTTACAACTTTGCCGAGCAGCTACTTGGTCAGGGGCAAACACGTTTGCTAAATTCTACAAATTTGATACCCTGGCTGAGGAGGACCTGGAGTTCTCTCATTCGGTGCTGCAGAGTCATCCGCACTCTCCCGCCCGTTTGGGAGCTTTGGTATAATCCCCATGGTCCTTTCGGAGTCCCCAGCATCCACTAGGACGTTAGAGAAAATAAGAATTTACTTACCGATAATTCTATTTCTCATAGTCCGTAGTGGATGCTGGGCGCCCATCCCAAGTGCGGATTGTCTGCATTACTTGTACATAGTTATTGTTACAAAAATCGGGTTTTTGTTGTTGTGAGCCATCTTTTCAGAGGCTCCTTCTGTTATCATACTGTTAACTGGGTTCAGATCACAAGTTGTACGGTGTGATTGGTGTGGCTGGTATGAGTCTTACCCGGGATTCAAGATCCTTCCTTATTGTGTACGCTCGTCCGGGCACAGTATCTTAACTGAGGCTTGGAGGAGGGTCATAGGGGGGAGGAGCCAGTGCACACCAAGTAGTCCTAAAGCTTTTTACTTTTGTGCCCAGTCTCCTGCGGAGCCGCTATTCCCCATGGTCCTTTCGGAGTCCCCAGCATCCACTACGGACTATGAGAAATAGAATTATCGGTAAGTAAATTCTTATTTTTTTTTTTAAGACGTCACGGTGTTGTGCCTGTAGTCACAGCATATTAAAAAAAACCCATTTGGTTTAAACCAGGGGTGTGGAACCTTTTTTCTACCAAGGGCCATTTGGATATTTATAAAATCCTTCGGGGGGCCATACAAAAATTATCAATTTAAAAATGATCCTGCCCCCCAGTAGTTCTGCCCCTTAGAGGTACTGAGTGCGCGCATGCCAAAAATCGGTGTGGCCAATTAAAATGGGACGTGATACACATATGCCTCCAATAGTGCAGTGCCAGATACACAAATGCCCCCACAGTGCCAGGATTGGCTGCCGGTCTGTGAGCTCTGATTGGCTCACGAATCGCGGCTGGTTTGAGATCCTACCCGCCACTGCTGCGCTGTCCTCCCTGCCCTGACAGCTGTGACACGCCACCGCCGGACTGAGCGGCGGCGTGTCTCGCTGACACAAGCGGGTGGGCCGGAATAAACGGTTTTGCGTGCCTTATACGGCCCGCAGGCCGGAGGTTTCCCACCCCTGGTTTAAACCAACCAACCCTGATTTGGTGTGAAAAAGGCCACAGCATCGTAGTACTTCATATACAGATTCAGACTCCCGACCTGATTCATGTTTGCACACAGTGCTGATGTGCATGCAACTGAGCAGTTATCGGCAGACTGCGCGTGTACTGCGTTCACGTCACTGTGCCTTTGTGATCGCGCATGCACTGAGATTTTTAGCGCAGCGTCATTGACAGGAAGTGACCGTTTGGAGGAGGTAATGTAGAGTGTCGGCAAAAATGCAGGTATGTCATGGCCGGTTTCTGGTTTCAGCTGCACTTGTGTACGTAGAGAAACATGACACCAATGTCGTTACTGCTGCGGCCAGTCTGCTTAGCCATAGGCCAACCCCAGGAGTCGATGTCCCTCATTGTTGCCACGGTGCTGCGTAGGCATGCGCAGTTGTTGAGAACTTTTTGATGGCTCCAGTGGCGTCTATATCCATTTCTGGGTGGCAGCTTCAATTCAGATGTGAAGCAGTTCCATAGCCTGAATATTCGCAGCTGTATAGGCATTGGAGTGGTTTTGTTACTTTGTGATAAAGACGTGCAAAAAAGATACTTGGTGCTAGCCAAGTCACATGGGATCTGGTGCGCCAAGAAAAGATGTTTGGCGTGACTGCAGCAATTGTATGTGAGGACACATCTGTATATGGAACCTTTATACTTTGTAACCTTTATAGTACAATATACTATACAGAACACAGTGTCTTTTGTGCAAAATAAAGATTAAAAGATTACGCTGTGTCAGATGGTAACATTCATAATGTTGGGAGAACCGGCATTCACCGACTTAAGTGCCCGGTACGATGCTGATTCCGAAGTGCTAAGGGGAGAAAATAGCATTGCGCCGGCACTTTTGTTGGATTTCTGCACAAGAAGAACTAGTAAGCCTGTGAGGAATGTTTGACAGACTGACTACTATATTTCTTGATTGAAATAAGACCTGAAACCAGTTGACTGTGTATAAGTAGGGAATGAATGGAAGGAAATCGTTATTACTGGTTTGTTACCCTCAAGGGGGTAAATTTACTTAGATGGGAGTTCTGTTTAAGATGGGATGTTGCCCATAGCAACCAATCAGCTTCTACTTCTCATTTATCTAGCACCTTGTAGAAGATAATACCTGGAATCTGATTGGTTGCTATGGGCAACATCCCATCTTAAATAGAACTCCCATCTTAGTAAATTTACCCCATGGTTGGATTTAGATTGGTGAGAATGTGACATGTCTTCTATCCTGAATTGTTTAGACTGTTTGAAAGCTTTAAACCATTTTTCATTCTGAACAGGACAGATAGGCTTGTCTCGTGTGAGAAGATGAAGTGACTTATCCAGCCGTTATTGGCGTGATGTGATAGCATTACCTGTCCAGCATTATTAGATTTTTTTTCCAGCCAGCACTAGACTTGCCAATGCATCAAAAGAAAAAATCTGGTTGCAATGTGATGTGACTTTTGACGTACCAGGAAACTACGCTTATTCATTTGATATGTGAATTTGTATGTGAAGCAGAGCCATAACTAGACTTTTTGGTGCCCGTGCCAGAGAGAGATTTGGCTGTAGAGTGTTCACTTCCACTTCTTGTGTACAACTGTATCTCTCTTTATTTTTATTCCCCTTATCTGTGACGTTTGATAAAGGGGTAATTTCTAGACTGGAGGTGGCTTATTATAACAAGTTTTAGTCTAAATTCCACATTGTATGTACAGACACATACTTTATTTGCAGCCTGTGACATTGATGGTCAGTTGGTGCACTCACCTGTCCCTTGTTTTGCTATTGATTGTTAAGACAAGCTGGGCTCTGCCATGGTTCAGAGAGGGCGAGATAGCTGAGAAACTGATCTGGATCATTCCTTGGTTTTATACAAGGAGTTGAGGTATATGAGTTAGGGGCATATTCTATTACGTGCAAGATTTTGCCTACCAAAAAAGTCATTTTAAATCACAGTGGGTATGCACGCTCCAGATACCCAGGGTATTCAATTTAAAAAAAGTGGTCACAATTTTTTATATATTTTTTTGCTGGTAAAATTTCACCAGAATACACCCCTTCCACAGGCTGCTGATGCTGTGTGCAGGGTTAGGGGTACTGTAGTGTAATGCAGTGTGTGCGTGCAGGGTGAATAGTCGTGTAGTGTGTGCAGGGAGGGTGTGCAGAGTGAGTGGTAGTGTAGTACAGTGTGTGTGGGGAAGGTGTGCAGGGTGAACGGTAGTGTAGTGTGAGCAGGGATGGGGTGCAATGTAAGCTGTAGTGTGCAGTGTGTGCGTGGAGGGGGTGCAGGGTAAGGTGCAGTGTCAAAGATGTAGTGTAGTACAGTGTGTTGGGGGAAGGTGTGCAGGGTGAACGATAGTGTAGTGGGTGCAGGGTAAGGTGCAATGTAAACTGTAGTGTGTAGTACAGTGTGTGCGGGGAGGGGGTGCAGTGTAAAAGCTGTAGTGTAGTACAGTGTGTGTGGGGAAGGTGTGCAGGGTGAACGGTAGTGTAGTGTGAGCAGGGATAGGGTGCAATGTAAGCTGTAGTGTGCAGTGTGTGCGTGGAGGGGGTGCAGGGTAAGGTGCAGTGTCAAAGCTGTAGTGTAGTACAGTGTGTGTGGGGAAGGTGTGCAGGGTGAACGATAGTATAGTGGGTGCAGGGTAAGGTGCAATGTAAGCTGTAGTGTGTAGTACAGTGTGTGCGGGGAGGGGGTGCAGTGTAAAAGCTGTAATGTAGTACAGTGTGTGTGGGGAAGGTGTGCAGGGTGAACGGTAGTGTAGTGTGAGCAGGGATGGGGTGCAATGTAAGCTGTAGTGTGCAGTGTGTGCGTGGAGGGGGTGCAGGGTAAGGTGCAGTGTCAAAGCTGTAGTGTAGTACAGTGTGTGTGGGGAAGGTGTGCAGGGTGAACGATAGTGTAGTGGGTGCAGGGTAAGGTGCAATGTAAGCTGTAGTGTGTAGTACAGTGTGTGCGGGGAGGGGGTGCAGTGTAAAAGCTGTAGTGTAGTACAGTGTGTGTGGGGAAGGTGTGCAGGGTGAACGGTAGTGTAGTGTGAGCAGGGATGGGGTGCAATGTAAGCTGTAGTGTGCAGTGTGTGCGTGGAGGGGGTGCAGGGTAAGGTGCAGTGTCAAAGCTGTAGTGTAGTACAGTGTGTGTGGGGAAGGTGTGCAGGGTGAACGATAGTGTAGTGGGTGCAGGGTAAGGTTCAATGTAAGATGTAGTGTGTAGTACAGTGTGTGCGGGGAGGGGGTGCAGTGTAAAAGCTGTAGTGTAGTACAGTGTGTGTGGGGAAGGTGTGCAGGGTGAACGGTAGTGTAGTGTGAGCAGGGATGGGGTGCAATGTAAGCTGTAGTGTGCAGTGTGTGCGTGGAGGGGGTGCAGGGTAAGGTGCAGTGTCAAAGCTGTAGTGTAGTACAGTGTGTGTGGGGAAGGTGTGCAGGGTGAACGATAGTGTAGTGGGTGCAGGGTAAGGTTCAATGTAAGATGTAGTGTGTAGTACAGTGTGTGCGGGGAGGGGGTGCAGTGCAAAACCATGTTGTACTGCAGGTGGGGCAGATGTAACGTGCACAGAGAGTTAGATTTGGGTAGTGTGTGTTCAAACTAAAATCTAGATTTTCTGCTCCACCTGCAGTGCAATATGGTTTTGGCCATTCGTGTGCTTTTTTGGTTTGCTAACAACTCTGAATAACCCCTATAGACCAAAAGAAAATTATACTTAAAGTAGATGCTCCAATAGAGCAGTTGTCCTAGTTACCACTATTCCGATCCTCCAATGACAGAGCACTTAAGAATAATACAGACCGTAAAATAGAGCTCTATTTACAATTTAATTGAATAGCAGCTGGGGGCTTATCTGAGGCCCATTTCAGCGTCAGATGGTGGAAAAATGTCACAGCAATTTTTGAAGGATTAGCAGTCAGAGAGACCCTGGTCTAAATTGGTGTCATCCATTGAACACATCTGCAAGGCGTCTGAGGAGAGCAGCTTTTAGATGCTGGTGTCATTGTAGCTAGCATAACCGCTCTGGTGATTGCAACCCTCTGAACTAGGGAGGTGAATTCTGCTTTTAGTGGGTTATGTATTTGTTCTGCCTGGATCTGAATAGAATCATTAGCCAGGTGACAGGAAGGAAAAGTTCTTTCCTGAAGAGATCCAAGCTCTCACTTTTTGTTACTTTCACACACAGTACAGGAAAGACTCAGGTGGCAATAAATCAAGTCCCCTGCACTCTGGGGCAGATGTATTAACCTGGAGAAGGCATAAGGAAGTGATAAACCAGTGATATATGCAAGGTGATAAAGGTACCAGCCAATCAGCTCCAATATGTAAATTAACAGTTAGGATCTGATTGGCTGCTGCCTTTATCACCTTACACATATCACTGGTTTATCATTTCCTTATGCCTTCTCCAGGTTAATACATCTGCCCCATTGTGTGGTACAGCATAAAATAAACAGACTTTGTATGCTAAAGAGACAGTGGCCAATCATTCATACTGCCAGCAAGACAGTCTGCCCACCCAGCAGGTTCTGTGGTTTGGCTTGGGTACTTCTTTGCTATGATCAGTGGGGCAGTTTTACGTCCGCATCCTAAAGGTGCATACACACTGAGTGCTTTTCCCCCCTGCCTGGCGATGTCAGCGGGGGTGAGCGGCTTTCCATAGCAGGACGCTATGGAAAGCCGCTCATCCCGCCGTTCATCTACTGGTAATACCAGTAGATGAACGGCAGCCGCCAGCGATGAAGCGGGAGCGTGCATCAGCGCTCATCACTGGGACATACACACTGGGCGGCTTTGAGCTGAAAGCAGCTCAACACACCAAAAGTGACCTGCTTTCAGCTCAAAATCTCCCAGTGTGTATGGGCCTTAAGTGTATGAGTTCAAGCTGGAATTTGGGATCTGTAATAAACAGCATGGAATGTGCGAGTTAAAATAAACATCAAACATGCTTAATTACATGTTCCAATCTAGGAGTGCCAACAATGTCTGCTCAGATTCACAGTTCAGTACCACAGTTTCCAGTTTCAGGCCCTACATTTTGGCCTGGCTACAGCATCTAAGGTGTTACCAATGATTTAGACTGTCATGGACCTTCTGCTGAGATCCAGGTGGTAAAGATAATGTTACCTGTATGATCCTCCGATCAAGGCCGTTTCCGACACTGCGTTGATTTATCAGAATGTTGCTTGGTCCTTTTGGCAACATTCTCTAATGAAAGATCAATTAACTAAGGGAACGTTTTACTATCAGAGCTTAGCACAAGACGGGCTGTAACGGTGTGGTAGTTGGAGCCATACTTTGGATGGCATTGTTCCAGAAGAGGTGCTAGAATTGGTGATGTTTAAGACCAGCATTCAGTCATCCTTAGTCCCTTGGATCAGTGGATGATAAGTTTCTGACATGGAAGGCACAGCCAGGTAGGTGCCAGGGTTGGGGGTGGTGCTCTGTCTTGCAAGTCACCCTTTCTGGTTTTGATTAAGCATAAAGCCAGTCTTCTTTCAATACAATCTTTTTAACCTGGTTTCCTACTTCCACATAAACCAGTACATTGTAATTTTTCTTTCTCAAAGTCTTCGTAGGACAGGGTATCTTCTGATGTTGTTATGACATTGAAAACCTGTCTAGACAGGACTCTACCGTTTTGCAAAACTGATGATTATCTGGTCTTCTAGGATGCTTACAAAAGAGGTTGGTCGGCAACAAAGAGATGCTAGCAGGATGGATCACTTCTGTGATTTACCATGTTTTCATCGGGGTGGGTACCTGTTCCATGCAGTGAGAAGACACATGTTCCCAGATCTTTAGAGAGCACAATGTATGCCAGTTTTGATTGGAAGATTGTGCACAGGGGTGATGTGTTTTCTTTCTCTGGATCTCATTTTTCTCTGGTTCTGTCTTGTGAGTTGGGTATGGTTTGCCAGTGGTCGGGATGTCGGTGGTCAGAATACCGACTGCAGCATCCCGATGTTCAGTATCCCGACAGTATCCCCAACCCTAACCCTCCCTTCCCTCAACTGAAAACCTAACCCTTCCCCCAGGCGCAGCCTAACCCTAACCCTCCCCCTGAAGCCTAAACCTAACCCTCCCTGCGGCTTACCTCTGGAACGTAGCGGTGTGTGGACATTAGGGATACTGGCTGTCGGGATTCCGACGCTGGGCTGGATACCCTATTCAGGATACCGGCTTCGATGTTTTGACTGCCGGGATCCTGGCCAGATCCCTTGTCTTGCAGATTTTGTTTGAGAATAACGGCGTTCCCTAACAGATGCGATATAGTAGGAGTACAGAACACACACAGTTTTCTATTTATATTTACTGCCAAAGTCCTATGGGTTTCTATAATCCAGTGACCCAGTATCCCCCAGTGGCTTCAGAGAAAAAGCTTTAACGTTGATCTAAAATTCCATTATCACAATTTGAAACACCCATCAGATATTATCTGAAATGGAAGGGAAAAAGGTCACGCTGGTTGTCTTGTCGAGGAACCAGCTGTTACAGCCTAGATAGGGAAATATATTCTGTCTTGTCTGGCCTGAACACTGTGGTCTAATCAAATGTCCCTATCTGTAAAATTTCTTAGACATGGACCTTTTTATCTGTTCTTGCAATGTTTGCAAAAAAAATGTCCTAGATTTATACAGTGACATAACTTCCTACATAAAATCTGATCCAGAATGTTAGTTCCTATTAGATTACAGGAATCAGAAGATTTTTCAGCGAGGTCTGTCCTGCCCACTGAATTAAGGAGTTTAGCTTTTGTATCTGACCTTAAAAGCAAGGTAATTCTAATTTAGGTCTAATCCAGGCTAATTAGGATTTTAAAAGAGAGTCCCTCATAATAGCAGGGAAGCCTGGACTCTCTGGCACGACATTTGGTATCCTCCGTGCCAGCATGTCAGATGCTTCACAAATTTCAATCAGCAGACTCTCTGCTCCATGGATACGTTGTTAAGGAGCGAAACCTCAAATTCTGTGTGTTACTGAGCTCAATAGGAGACATGAAGTAACTGGACTTTTTATATTTAATAGTCTTCACTATGCTTTGTTTCCTTCCTCTACAGCGGGTAGCCATGTAAGAAAGGAGGTGCTTCTCTATCTAAGCAAGCAGACAGTGGGGCCTACAGTATGTACTAAGGCTTGGAATGTGATAAAGTTGAGAGAGTAACTACCAACCAACCTGCTCCTGTGATTTTTCAAACACAGCCTTGAAGCATGGCAGTTAGGAGCTGATTGGCTGGTACTTTATCTCTCTCCACTTTATCATTCTGCCCCAGGCGTAGTACATCTGCCCCAGTGACTGACAGCTGAGCAGATTTGCTTTGCCAAAGTATGGAGTGAATTATTTCATACTGCAGCAGCAGAGGCTCAGCTTCTTTTCACCCATATGAGGTCTCACTAGGACACTGCCCTGAAGATATAGGTGCAGCTTCAGCTGTATACTCTGTAAGGCAGGGGTAATACGTTACCTTCTAACATACAGCGGAATTTCCATAACCCTGAACACGTTCTACTGTACCTTTGTAACCTTATTCTGAATTTCAGTGCAGATTATCCTTAAATGCTTGATGTATTTAGGGAGCAAATAAACTCTGTGAGCCTGCACTCATTCTAGTACACCAGGGTGCTTCTAGATGCAGTGTAAGAAATTGTAAACTTCTCACGTCTGATCTAAATGTCAGACTGAGGATGTGAATTTAGTTGGAGGTTGCTTGCTCAACAGGCTTGACAGCCCATTCACCCCCGTTACGTGTCCTTTGGCAGCAATGCTAACCACCACGCTGCCAATAGTTGATCGTCCATTTGCCTTTTATACTCTATCATCCTTTATACTAAATTTGTATTTACTAAAGCAGTTTATCTTTTTTTTCCTCTCCTGTTACATTTATAAATATGTATAGGACTATTGCTGTAGTCCATCTACCAGCTTCTGCTCCCTGCGTGATTGAGTACCATAATGGATTTCTTCTTCTTTTTTGTTGTTAAACCATAGAGAAGAGTGACCACCAGTGGCGCTATCGTTAAAAAGAAAGATGCTTACACATATATACAGTATATAGAAACGTTGGGTAATTTCATACACAATTCTTTTTGACCATATAAGATTTCAATTTCCTAAAATTTAAAGAAGAAGACACAATAGTGCAAATAGGAGATGGCACCATAAGATAAAAATGATTTTTATTTGTCCCACTCACAAAGGTACAGATGAATCAGCGCATATCACCCACACGGGGTCAGAGAAGGTAGTTTCTTCATATACTGTAGCTAGGGCTTAGAAGAGACAAATATAGTGCAATCCCATTTATAAAAACAAGAATTTTTAATGTATCAACACACTCACATAGGGTAAAAAGCAATGTAGAGCACACAGCTGCAAGGTCCGTTCCTGTCCAGAGTCCCTCTGTCTGCTTGGACAGGAACGGACCTTGCAGCTGTGTGCTCTACATTGGGGATCTGGACAGGAACGGACCTTGCAGCTGTGTGCTCTACATTGGGGATCTGAACAGGAACGGACCTTGTAGCTGTGTGCTCTACATTGGGGATCTGGACAGGAACGGACCTTGCAGCTGTGTGCTCTACATTGGGGATCTGGACAGGAACGGACCTTGTAGCTGTGTGCTCTACATTGGGGACGATTTTACATCATTTGGTTACCCAAGGAATTTCCATCTAACCACATGAGACTGCCTGGGAGGGTCCACCAGAGGATTGGTGATATATGCTTATAAGCTTTTTACACTATGTGAGTGTGTTGATACATTAAAAATTCTTGTTTTTATAAATGGGATTGCACTATATTTGCACTATATTTGAGCTCCTGAGGGGATCTAACGTTCCCCGCCACAGGGGATCGCTCACTCCGGCAGCATGCCGCCATCCCCTTACAGAGCCAGAAGATCAGAAGATGGCGAGATATGGCGGCACAAGGGTTGGAGCGCAGCTCTGCGAGGCTGCACTCCGGGAAGGCTCAGCGGCACACAGTGTTGGCGCTAATGAGGAGCGTCCTGAGCCAGCGACTTAATACCCTACACTGGTTACAGACGCTAACCGGAGACTGAATCCCCAGGCTAGCGTCAGAATCCTCCGTACTCGACGCTCACAGGGGACGGAATCCCCCACCTTGCGACGGAGTCCTCAGGCCAGTATAATGTATTTGTGCGGGAAGACGCGCCATCTTCAAGGGGCGAAGCTTCTCCTCAGAGCGGACCCAGCAGCGTTCAGCACCATTTTCCTGTCTGCAGTTCCTGTACACAGATGCTGACAGAGCTGTCCATCCAAGCAACTCCTGCTGTCCTGTGCGGTACCAGGGGGTTGTAGAAGGGGGGGAGGTGGTGAATTAATTCTGTGTAACTATTACAGTACACAGTGGGCTTTGGTAAGGGGTGTCCCTTGTCTAAGCAGCGCTGTGTGCGGGTTGGCTCCAATCTCTGTGTCTCTCTTGCCATTCTCAGGGGGGGAACTCTGTCTAGCCTCTCCTGTGTGTGTGGAGTGTTTGGGGTCTCCAGTTAGCTATGTCCAGGAACTCTGTGTCATATGCAGCGGAGGATATGTCCTCTCAGGATGATCTCATCCCATGTAATCAAGATTGCACTGTTGTAGCGCAGATACCAGCAAGGGAGCCTGAGTGGTTATCTTCTATCAAATCTATGATTTCTTAGATTTCTACTAGGGTTGCTCAGAATGAATCTGCAACTCAGGTTTTACAGAATTCTATGGCAGTTTGGTCCGGTTCTGTTACCTCAGGACCCCCTTTTGTAGGTTCCCATAAACGTGCTCTTGCCCAGATTATGCAAGACGATACGGATACCGACTCTGACACGACATACGGTGATGGGGATGTACTCAGGGGGGCCGCATCTATTGTTAAAGCAGTGCAGTTAATGATAGAGGCTATTAGAGATGTGTTGAATATTGCTGACACAACTCCTGAACAGGTTGAGGAGGCTTACTTCACTGATAATAAGAAAGCCTCGCTAACCTTCCCTGCGTCCAAATAATTAAATGCTATTTCTGCTGCGGGGTACACTGGGCTCCACAAGGATTAACATTGGGGTCTAGGGTAGGATCTTGATCCGAGGCACCAACAGGCTCAAAGCTTTTGACTTTTCCCTAGATGCTCAGCGCCGCCTCCTCTATAACCCCGCCTCCATGCCCAGTGAGCTCAGTTTGTAAGTTGGTGCCATGCAGTAAGCAGGCACTTAACAGGGGGCTGCCTCAGGCAGCCTATTCATAGCTTTATTTTAAAGAAGAAGAGGATTCATTTACATCTACAAGGGCTGCAGCAGACAAAGTCTTTATAGACGTTTCTGGCTGCAGCTCCGGCACCCCCAGCAGCGCTGTATACTCCCGCGCCCTGGTTGCCGGGTCACTGCAGCGGAGGCGCCGGTTTCTTCACAGAGGTCAGTCACACACGCCGCCGTCCTCCCTGATCATGGGGCCGCAGACAAGGGAAAGATAAGGGGCTTCTGTGCCCGCACTTTACCGCGATCCAACGCGGCCGTAGGAAGCGGGCCACGCGTGCACTGGCGTGGACACTGAGTACTGGGCAGCCGCTCCACTAGCCACCAGGGACATTTAAGGGGCACAGGTCTGAGGGTTTTTCTACTATATTAACTCCGCTTTTTACTGCCCACAGCGCCCGTGGGGATGCCAGCAGTGTGAGCAGGTCGGACCTGAGGCCCCTCCCCCCAGCCCCAGGGCGCCATTACTGCAATGTTCCCACCCTGGAGCTGCATATCTCTCCCTCACTCCTGACCAGCGGCCATCACAGATTGAGCTGAGCGGTTTCTAGGACTGCTGGGGCAAATCCTCCTCTGTAGAATCGCCCGATTGCCAGTGCTGTGCTTCTTACAGGACACTTAAGTATTCTACCTGTCACTGGGACAGTGTTAGTTAAGAAAGAGTGAATACCTTCAGGGTTGTGTGGTGCAAACACCCTGTCATATACATCCATTGTTTACTGTGCTTTGATATATCTATTCTTAACACATATATACAGTAGCTATACTAAGTATTACTGTGTATTGCTAGTCCAGTGCAGTTTTATGGTACATAATTTCTGCATGGTACGCTTGTGACTATATATGTATTTGTACATGTAGCTGCTGCGTGGTTGCCTTATTAAGGGTATTTCACTCAGTGGGCTATTCCTATATTGCTATACCTGAAGGGGCCAAGTGTTTCAGGTTTTCTTTCTGTTTAATATAGGATTGTATCACGAGATATACTGACGGTGTATTTATACTTGTGATTTATAGTCACCATATAGTCTATATATCTCTTGAACTCCTGGTTCATAAGCTATCATAGACTTTCCTGAGAGTTCTTGCTAGGTATAGTGTACCAAGTTGCCCATTATTGTGCACATAATTATGTCGGCTACATGTGGCAATGACGCTGGGGCTTCTCCCACACTGCGTGGTAGTGAGGCCGCGGACGTTACGGAGGATAATATGGCAGCTGAGTTCAGGTTCAGGGGGTTCCTTACCCCCCAGTGGGTCGGTAGCTACATTTTCCACATTGTTAAACACGCTTGTAACTAAACTGACGCCCCCTGTGGGACCACCTCTGCCACTGCAACAGTTTATGGTCCCTGCTGTTAACCCGCCATGGGCGGATCAGCTTTCCAGTCAGTTACAGCATTTGAACCGGTCTATGACTAAATCTAAGTGTCACTGTCGCCCGCCTAAGACTAAGTCGTCTTCTAAACGGGCCATTACCTCCTCCTAATCCACTGCTATTCCAGAAACGTCCTCTGACGAGGACGGTGCATATACTGACCCCACAGACACGGACGCTGATGTTTCTGATGGGGAAGGGAAGTCATTGGTGGATGTCCCGGATTTGATTGAGGCAATCGGGCTCATTCTTCAGGTGTCTGATGATCCTGAGCCTGAGGCTGTCTCCAAGAAACCGGATAGGTTTAAACGTAAGAAGGTGGTTAAACAAGTTTTACCTCATTCTGAACACCTGGTTGACATACGTCAGGAATCCTGGGAAAATCCTGGGACAAAATTCACACCGAATAAGAGACTGTTGGCTCGTTATCCTCTCTCTGCGGAGGTCTGTAAAAATTGGGAAACCTCTCCGCCTATAGATTCTCATGTGGCGCGTATGGTTGTTTTCTCTGCTCTGCCCGTAACTACCGTCACCTCTCTGATGGAACCGACGGATCGACGTGTGGAGGGATGTTTGAAAGCGATTTATACCCTAACGGGGGCTGTGCATAGGCCAACGATTGCAGCGACATGGGCTACTAAAGCGTTGAGGCATGGGCTCAGGAACTTGAGGCAGAACTGCCTTCCAATGCATCTGAGCATGCTCGACAATGTCTCTCGTATATTGCCACGGCTGCTCTGTACCTTAAGGAGGCGACCTCCGATGCCGGGGTGCTCGCGACCAAGGCAGCTACTACGTCAGTCTTGGCCAGACGTATCCTTTGGTTGAGATCCTGGTCGGTGGATATGGATTCCAAGAAAACCCTGGAGGTGCTTCCTTTCAAGGGAGACATTCTCTTTGGAGAAGATCTCAATAAGATTGTGGCTGATCTGGCTACTGCTAAAACAGCTTGCCTACCTAGTACGGTTCCTTCCACGCCGAAGGCTAAAAGTACTTTCCCTCGGCCCTTTCGTCCTCCAGGAAAAGCAAAAGGTCAGGCTTACCCAAAGCAAACTCGTGCTTTCAGACCTGCCAAGCCCAGACCGAAGTGTGCCTGGGCCGCCCGTCAGCCAGCTTCCAAAACTGACAAGCCTGCCGCATGACGGGGCGGGCCTCCCTCTGGGGGATCCCAGGGTGGGGGCAGACTTCTAGGTTTTGCCCAGGAATGATTAAAGACCACTTCAGATACCTGGGTGAGGGAAGTCGTCGCTCGAGGTTACGCCATACCCTTCAAGAATCGTCCCCCTCATCGATTTTGCCTGACAGATGTGCCTCTG
Source organism: Pseudophryne corroboree (assembly GCF_028390025.1). Taxonomy (NCBI): domain Eukaryota; kingdom Metazoa; phylum Chordata; class Amphibia; order Anura; family Myobatrachidae; genus Pseudophryne; species Pseudophryne corroboree. The sequence continues at coordinate 378,219,665 of NC_086451.1, forward strand.
GATCCGGCAAAAGCAAACACGTTGCACTCAGTGGTACATTCCCTCCTGACCACAGGAGTGGTGGTACAGGTGCCTCTGGCTCAGAGAGGCAAGGGGTACTATTCGCCGCTGTTCCTAGTCCCGAAACCGAATGGGTCCTCGAAGCCCATTCTCAGTCTGAAGTCCTTGAACAAGCATGTGCGGATCTCCATGTTTTGTATGGAAACACTGCGCTCTATTATTCTGGCCTTGGAGCCTGTGCAATATATGGTCTCCCTGGACATACAGGATGCCTTCCTACATATTCGTATTGCGGTATCTCATCAGAAGTACCTGAGGTTTGCGGTGGGCAACTTTCATTACCGATTTCGGGTGTTACCCTTTGGTTTGAGAACGTCTTCCCGAGTTTTCACCAAATTTATAGCGGTCATGACGGCTACACTCCGCCGTCAAGGGGTCAGGATCCTATCATACTTGGAAGATTTGTTGATCCTGGCAAATTCCCTAGAACTTCTCCTGTGTCATCTCGATCTGACGGTCCAGTGCATGAAAGCCCACAGGTGGCTGATCAACTGGAAAAAGTTCTCCCTGGTTCCTGCTCGGAGCATGTTACATCTGGGAGCGTTATTGGACACTCACAACCAACAGTTGTTCCAGTATCAGGAGAAGGTCCTGAAGCTTCAGGACAGGATTCGATGCTTCCTATCTCGTCCGCAAGTGACGACTCATTCGGCAATGCAAGTACTGGGTCTCATGGTGTCGGCCTTCGACATGGTGGAGTATGCTCAGTTCCACTCTCGCCCTCTGCAGAGATTAGTTCTGACCAAGTGGGACGGCCTGCCTCACCGAATCAGATCTCACATGATCTCCTTGGCTCCGGAGGTCCGCCTGTCACTGAGCTGGTGGCTTCAGGACCAACAATTGAGCAGGGGCCGTCCCTTCTGGATATCCGACTGGGTCCTTCTGACAACGGATGTCAGTCTGAGAGGTTGGGGCGCGGTGTTGGAACAACACTCTCTTTAGGGTCGGTGGACCAAGGAGGAGTCTTTGCTCCCGATCAATATTCTGGAACTGTGGGCAGTGTTCCACGCGTTGACAATGGCCCAGCATCTAATACAGAACAGAGCTGTTCAAGTACAGTCGGACAACGCCAACATGGTGGCGTACATAAATCATCAAGGCGGCACTCAAAGCCTCATGGCAATGAGGGAAGTATCACGGATTCTTCAGTGGGCGGAACACCATCTGCCCGCCGTATCCGTAGTGTTCATTCCGGGCGTCCTGAACTGGGAAGCGGACTATCTCAGTCGTCAGGACGTACACGCAGGAGAGTGGAGCCTCCATCCGGAGGTGTTTCAACTTCTCGTGGACACGTGGGGCCTTCCAGATGTGGATCTGATGGCGTCTCGACACAATCACTAGGTTCCGGTCTTCGGAGCAAGGACAAGGGATTCTCAAGCTGCGTTTGTGGACACTCTGGTGATTCCATGGAACTTTCAGCTACCGTACGTGTTCCCTCCAGTGTCACTCCTGCCCAGAGTAATACCAAAGTTCAAGCAAGAAGGGGGAAACCTGCTTCTGGTCGCTCCAGCGTGGCCCAGACGGCACTGGCTCTCCGATCTCCTCGGTCTCTTGTGGGATCGTTCCCTTCTACTTCCACAATGACCAAACCACCTCGTTCAAGGCCCTTGAGGCTTCAGTCCTGAGGGCCAAGGGTTTTTCTGAGGCGGTCGGTCAAACTATGTTGAAGGCCCGTAAGCCGGCTTCTGCTCGGATCTACCATAGCGTCTGGAATGCTTACTTTGCTTGGTGTGCGTCTCACAATCATGACGTTTTCAAGTTTAGTACGGCCAAACTATTGGCCTTTCTACAACAGGGCCTAGACTTAGGCTTGCATCTGGCCTCCCTGAAGGTTCACATCTCTGCATTGTCGGTTTGGTTTCAGAGAAAGATTGCTACCCTACCTGATGTCCATATATTCACTCAGAGTGTGTTGCGGATTCAGCTTCCTTAAGTGGCCCCTTGGGATTTGTTGGTGGTGTTGGAGGCCTTACAAGAGTCTCCGTTTGAGCCTCTTACCTCTGCTGACTTTAAGTGGCGTTCCCTTAAGGTGTTATTCTTGCTGGCTATTGCTTCAGCTAGAAGGGTCTCGGACTTGGGTTCCTTATCATGTAAGTCTCCCTATTTGATTTTTCACCGTGACCGGGTGGTTCTTAGAACACAGCCAGGTTATTTACCCAAGGTGGTGTCTTTCTTCCACCTTAACCAGGAGATTGTGGTTCCGGCCTTTGATTCTCCTGAGTCGTCCTCCAAAGAGCGGTCTTTGGATGTGGTACGAGCTCTCCGTATCTATGTGAAGAGAACTTCCTCTATAAGGAAATCTGATTCTCTTTTCGTACTGTTTGGTTTCACATGCATATGTCAGGCTGGTCGTCCGGTTCCTGCTACCATTAAAGCCCATTCTACTCGGTCGATTGGACCTTCTTGTGCGGCCCACCCTGGTGCGTCCCTTGAACAATTGTGCAAGGCGGCAACATGGTCTTCAGGGAACACATTTATAAGGTTCTATGCTTTTGATACCGCCGCTTCCCAGGATGCTTCCTTTGGACGCCGGGTTCTTGTGCCTGCTACAGTGCATCCCCTCCCATAAGGAACTGCTTTAGGACATCCCCGATGTTAATCCTTGTGGAGCCCAGTGTACCCCGCAGCAGAAAATGAGATTTATGGTAAGAACTTACCGTTGTTAAATCTCTTTCTGCGAGGTACACTGGGCTCCACAAGGCGCTCACCCTTACGCACTTAGCTTCTTTGGGTTGGTATTGGCATAGCCGCTGACACCCTTTCCTGTGGTGAGTGTGTGGTGTATTTGGCTATGAGCGATTGTCGTCTCTGGTACCTGCTACTGCATTGGGCTGGTTAACGAAACTGAGCTCACTGTGCATGGAGGCGGGGTTATAGAGGAGGCGGCGCTGAGCATCTTGGGAACAGTCAAAAGCTTTGAGCCTGTTGGTGCCTCGGATCAAGATCCTACTCTACACCGCAATGTTAATCCTTGTGGAGCCCAGTGTACCTCGCAGAAAGAGATTTAACAACGGTAAGTTCTTACCATAAATCAAATTTTTTGAGACTGCATGGGAAAACCCAGAGTAAAAATTTCAGATCGCTAGAAAGGTTCTGGATGCTTTCCCCTTCCCAGAGGGGGATAGAAAGAAAAGGGAAACCCCACCCATACTGGACGCGTCTGTATCCAGACACTCAAAAAAAGGTGGTTTTACCTGTTCCAGGATCTACCGCCTTCCAGGATCTACCGCCTTAAAGGAACCGGCTGATCTCAAAATAGATACTACGCTCAAATCCAGGGGCGATACTACGGCCTACTATTGCCTGTCCATGGATTTCCAAAGCTATAGTAAAGTGGTCAGGCACATTGCTTGAGGACTTGGATACAGTGGATAAAAGTGACGTTGAATTGTTTTTACGTAACGTTCAGGATTCTGCAGGATTTATGGTGGAATCCATGAAAGACCTGGGTTCGATGGCTGCAGGAATTTCTTCCATGTCTGTCTCAGCTCGTCGAGGACAGTGGCTGCGCCAGTGGTCTGCCGACACGGAATCCAGAAGAGGTGTGTACACAGGTCAGGCTCTCTTTGGGGAGGTGTTGTATGCGTGGCTCTCCACGGCTACAGCAAGTAAGTCCCCTTTTCTTCTCTCGGCTGCTCCTGCTACGAAGAAACCTTTTTCTTCACCTGCATCACAGCTCTTTTGGGTTACTAAACCGAGAAAGGCCAAACCGTCCACCACCTTCTTTAGAAACCTGCTGCGGTGGGTTCCCAGGAACAGAAGCCTGCTTCAGGTACACCAAAGTCCTCCGCATGACGGTGGACAGCGCGGTCTGGAGGTAGGGCCGGTGGGGGCTAGACTCAGACATTTCAGTCATGTCTTGGTGTCGTCCGGCCTGGACCCCTGGGTACCAGATATTGTGTCCCAGCGGTACCGGCTGGAATTTCAAGATCTCCCTCTTCATCGGTTCTTCAAATCAGGCTTGCCAGCTTTGCCGGCAGACAGGGCTACCCTACAGGGAGCCATCCAGAAGTTGGTGGAGACACCGGTCATTGTACCAGTCACTCCACAAATGCAAAACACGAGTTACTATTCAAACCTTTTCGCAGCACCGAAACCGGATGGTTCTGTCTGGCCCATTCTGAACTTAAAATCAATAAACCCCTTTCTGAGGGAAGTTCAAAATGGAGTCTCTAAGGGTGGTGATATCAGATCTGGAGAAGGGGGAATTCCTGGTTTCCCTGGAAATCAAGGATGCGTGCCTCCACATTCCGATTTGGCTGCCGCATCAAGCTTATCTACTATTCGCACTGTTGGACAGGCATTTTCAGTTCCAGGCCCTGCCATTCGGCCTCTCAACAGCACCGAGAGTTTGTGATGGCGGAAATGATGGTTCTCCTCCGCAGACAGGGGGTGAACATAATTCCATATCTGGACGATCTGCTGATAAAGTAATTGTCCAAGGAGAAGCTGTTACGGTCCATCGTTCTCAAGACCTAGCTTCTCAGAGATCATGATTGGATCCTGAATCTTCCAAAATCACATTTGGAACCAACCAGGAGGTTGTCCTTTCTGGGAATAATCCTCGACACGGAGGTGCAGAGGGTGTTCCTTCCAGAGGACAATTCTTTGGTGATTCAAGCAATGGTCCGGGATGTCCTGAAGCCAGCCCGGATGTCAATTCATCAGTGCATTTGCCTTCTGGGGAAGATGGTGGCCTCTTACGAGGCGCTGCAGTACAGGAGGTTTCATGCTCTGTCCTTCCAACTGGATCTCCTGGACAAGTGGTCGGGACCCCATCTTCACATGCACCAGAGGATACGTCTGTCGCCAAAGGCCAGGATTTTGCTCCTCTGGTGGCTGCAATTACCTCACAATCTGGAGGGCCGCAGGTTCAGGATTCAGGACTGAATTCTTCTAACCACGGATGCAAGTCTCCGGGGCTGGGGCGCGGTTGCTCAAGGGGAAACCTTCCAAGGAAGGTGGTCAAGTCTGGAAACCGGCCTGCCGATAAACATTCTGGAACTAAGAGCCATCTACAACGGTCTTCTCCAAGCGGCCCATCTTCTGAGAAATCAGGCCATTCAAGTGCAGTTGGACAATGTAACAACAGTGGCCTACATAAACCGACAGGGCAGAACGAGGAGCAGAGCTGCAATGTCAGAGGCAACAAAAATCATCCCCTGGGCAGAAAAACATGCGTTGGCGCTGCCGGCAATCTTCATTCCGGGAGTAGACAACTGGGAAGCGGACTTCCTCAGCAGACACCATCTCCATCCAGGAGATCTTTGGGGCGTACCCCAGATCAACATGATGGCCTCTCATCTCAACAAGAAGCTTCGGCGGTATTGTTCCAGGTCGAGGGACCCGCAAGCAGTGGCGGTGGACGCCCTAGTGACTCAGTGGGTGTTCCAGTCAGTGTACGTGTTTCCTCCACTTCCACTCATTCCAAGAGTTCTCAAACTCCTTAGAAAATCAGGCGTTCAGGCAATCCTCATTGCTTCGGACTGGCCAAGAAGGGCTTGGTACGCGGATCTTCTGGCTCTACTACTAGAAGAGCCGAGGCCTCTTCCTCTTCGGGAGGACCTACTGCAGCAGGAGCCGTTCGCCTATCAAGACTTACTTCGGCCACGTTTGACGGCATGGAGGTTGAACGCCAGATACTAGATCGGAAGGGCATTCCGAACAAGGTTATTCCTACCCTGATACAGGCTAGGAAAGGAGTAACGTCAAAACCTTACCATCGTATTTGGTATTTGGAGAAAATATGTATCTTGGTGTGAGTCCAAGAATTTTCCTGCGGTGGAGTTTCAACTGGAACATTTTCTCCTCTTCCTGCAAGCAGGTGTGGATATGGGCCTGAGGTTAGGATCCATAAAGGTCCAGATTTTGGCCCTATCCATTTTCTTCCAAAAACAGTTGGCTGTCCTCCCTGAGGTTCAGACTTTTTTGAAGGGAGTTCTGCACATCCAACCTCCCTTTGTGCTGCCTATGGCGCCCTAGGATCTCAATGTGGTGTTGCAGTTTCTCCAGTCGGACTGGTTTGAACCTCTACATGAGGTAGAGATCAAGTTTCTCGCATGGAAGGCTCTCACTGTGTTGGCCATAGCTTCTGCTAGACGTGTGTAGGAGTTGGGGGGCTTTGTCATGTAAAAGCCCATACTTGATCTTCCATGAACATAGAGCTGAACTTCGGACATGTCATCAGTTTCTTCCGAAGGTTATGTCTGCATTTCATATCAACCAACCTATTGTGGTGCCAGTTGCGACTGACTCCTCAATTTCATCAAAGTCCTTAGATGTTGTAAGGGCTCTAAAGATCTATGTGAAGAGGACTGCTCATCACAGAAAATCGGACTCTATATTGGTCCTGCATGATCCCAAGAAAATTGTGTGTCCTGCTTCTAAGCAGACGATTTCTCGCTGGATCAGGTTCACTATCCAGCATGCATATTCTACGGCAGGCTTGTCGTGTCCTACCTCTGTTAAGGCCAACTCTACTCGTAAGGTGGGTTCTTCCTGGGCAGCTTGCCTGGGTTGTCTCGGCTTTACAACTCTGCCGAGAGGCTACTTGGTCGGGGTCGAACACGTTTGCAAAGTTCTGCAGGTTCGATACTTTGGCCTCTGAGGACCTTAAGTTTGATCAATTAGTTCTGCAGGAGCCTCTGCGCTCTCCCTTCCATTCTGGGAGCTTTGGTACATCCCCATGGTACTGATGTGGACCCCAGCATCCTCTAAGAGAAAATAGGATTTTAATTACCTAACGGTAAATCCTTTTTTCGTAGTCCGTAGAGGATGCTGGGCGCCCGCCCAGCGCTTCGTGATCCTGCAGTGGTTATTTAGTTCAGTACTACTTAGTTATTGGTAAGTACTGTTTTGTTACTTTGTAAGTAATTCTGTTCAGCCATTGCTGATGTCTCAAGCTAGTTAGCTTGGGTTGCCTGGTGTGTGAGCTGGTGTGACTCTCACCACTATCTGTGTAATCCTTCTCTCGAAGATGTCCATCTCCTTGGGCACAGTTTCTGGACAGGGTCTGGTAGGAGGGGCATAGAGGGAGGAGCGAGCCCACATTCTCAAACCCTTGAGGTGCCAATGGCTCCTGGTGGACCTGTCTATGCCCCATGGTACTAATGTGGACTCCAGCATCCTCTACGGACTACGAGAAAAGGATTTACCGGTAGGTAAATAAAATCCTATTTTCTTGCAGTTTTCTGTAAATGTATGTATGTGTGTGTGTGTATATATATGTATGTATGTATATATATATATATATATATATATATATATATATATATAATATATATATATATATATATATATATATATATATATATATATATATATATATATATATATATATATATATATATATATATATATATATATATATATATATATATATATATATATATATATAATAAATTGGGGCAAAAAGGTATTTGGACAGCTATCGATTGTGCAAGTTGACCCACTTAAAAAAATGAGAGAGGGCTGTAATTTCCATCATAGGTACACTTCAACTGTGAGAGCCAGAATCTGAAAAAAATAAACAGGAAATCACATTGTATGATTTTTAAACAATTTATTTGTATATTCTTGTGGAAAATAAATAATTGGACACCTATCAAGCAGCAAGATTTCTGCCTCTCACAGACCTGTTAATTCTTCTTTAAGAAGCTCTTCTATCCTCCGCTCGTTACCTGTATTAATGACAACTGTTTGAACTGGTTATCTGTATAAAAGACACCTGTCCACACCCTTAAACAGAATGCTACCTCTCCACCATGGCCAAGACCAGAGAGGTGTCTTAAGGACACCAGGGACAAAATTGTAGAGCTGCACAGGGCTGGGATGAGCTACTCGACAATAGGCAAGCAGCTTGGTGAGAAGAGATTATCTGTTGGCGCAATTATTAAAAAATGGAAGAAATACAAGATCACTGACAATCTCCGTCGACCTGGGGCTCCATGCAAGATCTCACCTCGTGGGGTATCAATGATCTTGAGAACGGTGAGGAATCAGCCCAGAACTACACGGGTGGACCTGGTCAATGACCTCAAGAGAGCTGGGACCACAGTCATAAAGGTTACCGTTAGTAACACATTACGTCGTCATGGATTGAAATCCTGCAGCGCCCGAAAGGTCCCCCTGCTTAAGCCAGCACATGTCCAGGCCCATCTAAAGTTTGCCAGTGACCATCTGGATGATCCAGAGGAGGATTGGGAGAATGTAATGTGGTCAGATGAGAGCAAAATCAAACTTATTGGTATAAACTCCACTCGCCGTATTTGGAGGGAGAAGATTGATGAATGGTATCCCAAGAACACCATACCCAGTGTGAAGCATGGGGGTGGAAACATCATGCTTTGGGGCTGCTTTTCTGCAAACGGGACATGACGACTGATCCGTATTAAGGAGAGGATGAATGGGGTCATGTATCGTGAGATTTTGGGCAAAAACCTCCTTCCCTCAGTAAGAGCATTGAAGATGGAACGTGGCTGGGTCTTCCAGCATGACAATGAACCCAAACACACCGCCCGGGCAACTAAGGAGTGGCTCTGTACGAAGCATTTCAAGGTCCTGGAGTGGCCTAGCCAGTCTCCAGACCTCAACCCAATAGAAATCTGTGGAGGGAGTTGAAAGTCTGTGTTGCCCGGCGACAGCCCCAAAACATGACAGATCTAGAGAAGATCTGCATGGAAGAGTGGGCCAAAATACCTGCTACAGTGTGTGCAAACCTGGTCAAGAACTACAGGAAACGTTTGACCTCTGTAATTGCCAACGGAGGTTATATTACAAAGTATTGAGTTAAACTTTTTGATTGTCCAAATATTTATTTTTCTGCAAGAATATACAAATAAACTGTTTAAAAATCATACAATGTGATTTCCTAGTTTTTTCAGATTCTGTTTCTCACACTTGAAGTGTACCTATGATGGAAATTACAGACCTCTCTCATCTTTTTAAGTGGGTCAACTTGCACATTCGGTGGCTGTCCAACTACTTTTTTTGCCCGTGTGTGTGTGTGTGTGTGTGTATATATATATGTGTATGTATATATATATATATATATATATATATATATATATATATATATATATATATATATATATATATATATATATATATATATATATATTTTATTTTTTATTTTTATTTTTTATTTTTTTTGTGATCAATTTTGTCATGCCCCTTCCCCATGAAGAATGAGGGGGCGCCAATTCTCTTTCTGGCACGGCACCAAAAGGTCTAGTTACGGCTCTGCCCAGTAATAATGTGCTCATAGAAGTAAGCTCAGTAAGAAACAGATAATGAAATCTAGCATTAGCTAGTAGGCAATTGATGTTAGGCAGAGGGTTATTAAAATTGGCAGCTGGGGAGTCAGCATGAATGTGGAAGGTGCTCATGGACAATGCTAGTGACTGATTTCATACAGATAAACTCGCTAACAGTATATTTGTGGTGTCGCACCTAAAATGTCACAATAAGTAACCTCACAATTTTAAATTATTTATATATAAACTAGCTGGAGTACCCGGCGTTGCCCGGGATTTTAAGAATGTCTGTTTACAAAAATAAATGTAAATATTAAACACACAGTATAAATAACATTGTAGATAGCTGAATACCTGTGCTTCGCTACGAGATAAGGATGGTAAATTAGAATGATAGTTGTTCGTTAATTTACGTTGGTTGGAGATCTAATATATAGGCATATCTTGCTTCTCTGACGCACTTTGTGTATTTGCCGGACCCCTTTTTGGTCGCCCAAGGGACTCTGCTCTTCCCACTATACAACTCAGTCTGTGGCTTCCTGCATTCCCCTCCTCACATCATGTCAGTGGCCCTGTGAAATTATCGATTTATTTACAGATTCTTATACAGCGCAGCACATTATGTATCTCCTGATATACTCTGTGCTGCTGGGGGACCGTGCTACTTCCACTGTATAACTCTGTGTGTGGGTTCATGCTACCTCCATTCCCCTCCTCACATCATGTCACTGGCCCTGTCACATGCAGCCCTGTCATCACTGACATATCATGCAGTGGCAGGTCTGGGAGGGGGAAGATGGTGCAGAGTGTGTCTGTGTAGCCGGGCGGCGCAGGTGTAGGGCTGCACAGTGGGATGGCATGTAGTCCGGAGAGCAGCTCCTCTCAGGCTGACGTGTAGAGGTGAGAGCCGCTGACATGCTGAGTTGAGCAGCACTGTCAGTCTATGGGAAGGGGGGGGGGGGATGATTGTGCTGTCCGTTCCATGGGGGGGGGGGGGGAGAGAATGTGATGGTGCTATGCTGCCTGTGTGTGTGTGTGGGGGGCTGCTGCTGTCCCCATCCATAGCCTCGGGCTTCACCCCTGGCCCTTGATTTAAGGGGTCCCCACTCCCGCAATGGAACCCCGGCCAGGGGTGACTAGTGAGGGGGTGGGGGTAATGCCACGGCCGCAGGGACCAGTATAAATGTGTCCCCCGGATGTGGTATTATCTCCCTGGCTAGTGGAGCCCGGTGCTGGTTTAAAAAATACAGGGGACCCCTACGTCTTTTGTCCCCCGTGTTTTTGGAACCAGGACTGGACAAAGAGCCTGGTGCTGCATGTCTAAATACGGGGGAAGCCTGTGCATTTTTTCCTCTGTATTTTAACAGCCACGACCGGCTCAAAGAGCTTAAGGGGTATATGCAATTCACGGCGAATCGCGGCAAATTATCGCCATTTTTTAATTCGACACAATTCGACAGGTGAATTCCGGCAGGTGGCTGCCGGAATTCACCATATTCAATGAAAAACGGATTCGACATTCCCGCGGGCGAAAAACGGCCGATTTGCCGGATTTTGCCGCAAATTTTAAAAAACGGGTAAAAACGTGAAAAACCCGGAAAAAAATGGCGTGGGGTCCCCCCTCCAAAGCATAACCAGCCTCGGGCTCTTCGAGCTGGTCCTGGTTCTTAAAATGCGGGGACAAAATTGACATGGGATCCCCCGTATTTTAAAAACCAGCACCGGGCTCTGCGCCTGATGCTGGTGCAAAAAATACGGGGGACAAAAAGAGTAGGGGTCCCCCCGTATTTTATACACCAGCATCGGGCTCCACTAGCTGGACAGATAATGCCACAGCCGGGGGTCACTTTTATACAGCGCCCTGCGGCCGTGGCATTAAATATCCAACTAGTCACCCCTGGCCGGGGTACCCTGGGGGAGTGGGGACCCCTTCAATCAAGGGGTCCCCCCCCAGCCACCCAAGGGCCAGGGGTGAAGCCCGAGGCTGTCCCCCCCCATCCAAAGGCTGCGGATGGGAGGCTGATAGCCTTGAGTAAAATGTCAGAATATTGTTTTTTCCAGTAGTACTACAAGTCCCAGCAAGCCTCCCCCGCAAGCTGGTACTTGGAGAACCACAAGTACCATCATGCGGGAGAAAAACGGGCCCGCTGGTACCTGTAGTACTACTGGAAATAAAATACCCAAATAAAAACAGGACACACACACCGTGACAAGTACAACTTTATTACACACTGCCGACACACACATACTTACCTATGTTGACACGCCGACTGCCACAGTCTCCGACGATCCGAGGGTACCTGTTAAAAAATTATACTCACCTTCCAGTGTCCAGAGATAAATCCACGTACTTGTTAAAAAAACAAACCGCATACCCGACCATATGCCGGACTGAAAGGGGTCCCATATTGACACATGAGACCCCTTTTCCCTTCAGCCAATCAGGAAGCGCTACTACGTGGCGCTCACCTGATTGGCTGTGCGCTGTCTGTGCTGTGACAGCGCATCGCACAGCTCTCTCCATTATTTCAATGGTGGGAACTTTGCAGTCAGCGGGGGGGGGGGGAAGGGGTTACCCGCGGTCAGCCGCTGACCGGCGGGTGACCCCACCGCTAACCGCAAGGTTCCCACCATTGAATATAATGGAGAGGCTTTGCGATGCGCTGTCTGAGCTCAGACGCGCAGAGCCAATCAGCAGAGTGCAAGGACGTTGCACTCGCTGATTGGCTGAAGAGACCTTTCAGTGACAGCTGTCACGTAGAGGTCTCTGCATTCGGGGAAAGGGGTCTCATGTGTCAACATGGGACCGCTTTCAGTCCGCTGGCACGGGTTTTTGCGTTTTGTTATTTCTCTGACGTCCTAGTGGATGCTGGGAACTCCGTAAGGACCATGGGGAATAGCGGCTCCGCAGGAGACTGGGCACAAAAGTAAAGCTTTAGGACTACCTGGTGTGCACTGGCTCCTCCCCCTATGACCCTCCTCCAAGCCTCAGTTAGATTTTTGTGCCCGACCGAGAAGGGTGCACACTAGGGGCTCTCCTGAGCTCTTAGTGAAAGTTTAGTTTTAGGTTTTTTATTTTCAGTGAGACCTGCTGGCAACAGGCTCACTGCATCGAGGGACTAAGGGGAGAAGAAGCGAACTCGCCTGCGTGCAGAGTGGATTGGGCTTCTTAGGCTACTGGACACCATTAGCTCCAGAGGGACCGAACACAGGCCCAGCCTCGGAGTCCGGTCCCAGAGCCGCGCCGCCGGCCCCCTTACAGAGCCAGAAGCAAGAAGAGGTCCGGAAAATCGGCGGCAGAAGACATCCTGTCTTCACCAAGGTAGCGCACAGCACTGCAGCTGTGCGCCATTGCTCCTCAGCACACTTCACACTCCGGTCACTGAGGGTGCAGGGCGCTAGGGGGGGGCGCCCTGAGCAGCAATAGAAACACCTTGGCTGGCGAAAATACATCACATATAGCCCCCAGGGCTATATGGATGAATTTTAACCCCTGCCAGATTCCACATAAAAGCGGGAGAAAAGGCCGCCGAGAAGGGGGCGGAGCCTATCTCCTCAGCACACAGGCGCCATTTTCCTTCACAGCTCCGCTGAAAGGACGTCTCCCTGACTCTCCCCTGCAGTCCTGCACTACAGAAACAGGGTAAAAAAGAGAGGGGGGCACTAATTGGCGTAATAATTACAAATAGCAGCTATAAGGGGGAAAAACACTTATTTAAGGTTATCCCTGTATATATATAGCGCTCTGGTGTGTGCTGGCATACTCTCCCTCTGTCTCCCCAAAGGGCTAGTGGGGTCCTGTCCTCTGTCAGAGCATTCCCTGTGTGTGTGCTGTGTGTCGGTACGTTTGTGTCGACATGTATGAGGAGGAAAATGATGTGGAGGCGGGGCAATTGCCTATAATAGAGATGTCACCCCCTAGGGAGTCGACACCTGAGTGGATGATCTTATGGAAGGAATTACGTGACAGTGTCAGCTCTTTGCAAAAAACAGTTGACGACATAAGACAGCCGGCTACTCAGCTTGTGCCTGTCCAGGCGTCTCAAAAGCCATCAGGGGCTCTAAAACGCCCGTTACCTCAGATGGTAGATACAGACGTCGACACGGATACTGACTCCAGTGTCGACGGGGAAGAGACAAACGTGACTTCCAGTAGGGCCACACGTTACATGATTGAGGCAATGAAAAATGTTTTACATATTTCTGATAATACTAATACCACTAAAAAGGGTATTATGTTCGGTGAGAAAAAACTACCTGTAGTTTTTCCTGAATCTGAGGAATTAAATGAGGTGTGTGATGAAGCGTGGGTTTCCCCCGATAAAAAACTGATAATTCCTAAAAAATTATTGGCATTATATCCTTTCCCGCCAGAGATTAGGGCGCGTTGGGAAACACCCCCTAGGGTGGATAAAGCACTCACACGCTTATCAAAACAGGTGGCTCTACCCTCTCCTGAGACGGCCGCCCTTAAGGATCCTGCTGATAGAAAGCAGGAAGGTATCCTAAAATGTATTTACACACATACTGCGACCGGCAATCGCCTCAGCCTGGATGTGCAGTGCTGGTTTGGCTTGGTCGGATTCCCTGACTGAAAATATTGATACCCTAGACAGGGACAGTATATTACTGACTATAGAGCATTTAAAAGATGCATTTCTATATATGCGTGATGCACAGCGGGATATTTGCCAACTGGCATCAAGAGTAAGTGCGCTGTCCATTTCTGCCAGAAGAGGGTTATGGACGCGACAGTGGTATGGTGATGCTGATTCCAAACGGCATATGGAAGTATTGCCTTATAAAGGGGAGGAGTTATTTGGGGTAGGTCTGTCAGATCTGGTGGCCATGGCAACAGCTGGGAAATCCACATTTTTACCCCAGGTCGCCTCTCAACATAAGAAGACGCCGTATTATCAGGCGCAGTCCTTTCGTCCCCATAAGGGCAAGCGAGCGAAAGGCTCCTCATTTCTGCCCCGGGGCAGAGGAAGGGGAAAAAGGCTGCAACAGACAGCAAATCCCCAAGAACAGAAGCCCTCTCCCGCTTCTGCCAAGTCCTCAGCATGACGCTGGGGCTTTACAAGTGGACTTAGGCACGGTGGGGGCACGTCTCAAGAATTTCAGCGCGCAGTGGGCTCACTCGCAGGTAGACCCCTGGGTCCTTCAGGTGGTATCTCAGGGGTACAAATTGGAATTCGAGACACCTCCCCCTCGCCGGTTCCTAAAGTCTGCTTTACCGACGTCTCCCTCCGACAGGGAGGCGGTATTGGAGGCCATTCACAAGCTGTATTCTCAGCAGGTGATAATCAAGGTACCCCTCCTGCAACAGGGCAAGGGGTATTATTCAACGCTGTTTGTGGTACCGAAGCCGGACGGCTCGGTGAGACCTATTTTAAATCTGAAATCTTTGAACACTTACATACAAAGGTTCAAGTTCAAGATGGAGTCACTCAGAGCAGTGATCGCGAACCTGGAAGAAGGGGACTATATGGTGTCTCTGGACATCAAGGATGCTTACCTCCATGTCCCAATTTACCCTTCTCACCAAGGGTACCTCAGGTTTGTGGTACAGAACTGTCATTATCAGTTTCAGACGCTGCCGTTTGGATTGTCCACGGCACCCCGGGTCTTTACCAAGGTAATGGCCGAAATGATGATACTTCTTCGAAGAGAAGGCGTCTTAATTATCCCTTACTTGGACGATCTCCTGATAAGGGCAAGATCCAAGGAACGGTTAGTAGTCGGAGTAGCACTATCTCAAGTAGTGTTACGACAGCACGGGTGGATTCTAAATATCCCAAAATCACAGCTGATTCCGACGACACGTCTGCTGTTCCTAGGGATGATTCTGGACACAGTCCAAAAAAAGGTGTTTCTTCCGGAAGAAAAAGCCAGGGAGTTATCCGAGTTAGTCAGAAACCTCCTGAAACCAGACCGGGTCTCAGTGCATCAATGCACAAGGGTCCTGGGAAAAATGGTGGCTTCCTACGAAGCGATTCCATTCGGCAGATTCCACGCAAGAACATTTCAGTGGGATCTGCTGGACAAATGGTCCGGATCGCATCTTCACATGCATCAGCGGATAACCCTGTCCCCAAGGACAAGAGTGTCTCTCCTGTGGTGGTTGCAGAGTGCTCATCTTCTAGAGGGCCGCAGATTCGGCATTCAGGACTGGATCCTGGTGACCACGGATGCCAGCCTGAGAGGCTGGGGAGCAGTCACACAGGGAAGAAATTTCCAGGGCTTGTGGTCAAGCCTGGAAACGTCACTTCACATAAATATCCTGGAACTAAGGGCCATTTACAATGCTCTAAGCCAAGCAAGACCTCTGCTTCAGGGTCAGCCGGTGTTGATCCAGTCGGACAACATCACGGCAGTCGCCCACGTAAACAGACAGGGCGGCACGAGAAGCAGGAGGGCAATGACAGAAGCTGCAAGGATTCTTCACTGGGCGGAAAATCATGTGATAGCACTGTCAGCAGTGTTCATTCCGGGAGTGGACAACTGGGAAGCAGACTTCCTCAGCAGACACGACCTCCACCCGGGAGAGTGGGGACTTCATCCAGAAGTCTTCCACATGATTGTAAACCGTTGGGAAAAACCAAAGGTGGACATGATGGCGTCCCGCCTCAACAAAAAACTAGACAGGTATTGCGCCAGGTCAAGGGACCCTCAGGCAATAGCTGTGGACGCTCTGGTAACACCGTGGGTGTACCAGTCAGTGTATGTGTTCCCTCCTCTGCCTCTCATACCCAAGGTACTGAGAATCATAAGGAGGAGAGGAGTAAGGACTATACTCGTGGCTCCGGATTGGCCAAGAAGGACTTGGTACCCGGAACTTCAAGAGATGCTCACAGAGGAACCGTGGCCTCTACCTCTAAGAAGGGATCTGCTCCAGCAGGGACCCTGTCTGTTCCAAGACTTACCGCGGCTGCGTTTGACGGCATGGCGGTTGAACGCCGGATCCTGAAGGAAAAAGGCAATCCGGATGAAGTCATCCCTACCCTGATCAAAGCCAGGAAGGATGTAACCGCACAACATTATCACCGTATTTGGCGTAAATATGTTGCGTGGTGCGAGGCCAGGAAGGCCCCTACAGAGGAATTTCAACTGGGTCGTTTCCTGCATTTCCTGCAAACAGGACTGTCTATGGGCCTAAAATTAGGGTCCATTAAGGTTCAAATTTCGGCCCTGTCGATTTTCTTCCAGAAAGAACTGGCTTCAGTTCCTGAAGTTCAGACGTTTGTCAAGGGGGTACTGCATATACAACCTCCTTTTGTGCCTCCAGTGGCACCTTGGGATCTCAATGTAGTTTTGGGGTTCCTAAAATCACATTGGTTTGAACCACTCACCACTGTGGACTTAAAATATCTCACATGGAAAGTGGTAATGCTGTTGGCCCTGGCTTCAGCCAGGCGTGTCTCAGAATTGGCGGCTTTATCCTATAAAAGCCCTTACCTAATTTTTCATTCGGACAGGGCAGAATTGAGGACTCGTCCTCAATTTCTCCCTAAGGTGGTTTCAGCGTTTCACCTGAACCAGCCTATTGTGGTACCTGCGGCTACTAGGGACTTGGAGGACTCCAAGTTGCTGGACGTAGTCAGGGCCCTGAAAATATATGTTTCCAGGACGGCTGGAGTCAGGAAATCTGACTCGCTGTTTATCCTGTATGCACCCAACAAGCTGGGTGCTCCTGCTTCTAAGCAGACTATTGCTCACTGGATTTGTAGTACAATTCAGCTTGCACATTCTGTGGCAGGCCTGCCACAGCCAAAATCTGTGAAAACCCATTCCACAAGGAAGGTGGGCTCATCTTGGGCGGCTGCCCGAGGGGTCTCGGCGTTACAACTTTGCCGAGCAGCTACTTGGTCAGGGGCAAACACGTTTGCTAAATTCTACAAATTTGATACCCTGGCTGAGGAGGACCTGGAGTTCTCTCATTCGGTGCTGCAGAGTCATCCGCACTCTCCCGCCCGTTTGGGAGCTTTGGTATAATCCCCATGGTCCTTACGGAGTTCCCAGCATCCACTAGGACGTCAGAGAAAATAAGAATTTACTTACCGATAATTCTATTTCTCGTAGTCCGTAGTGGATGCTGGGCGCCCATCCCAAGTGCGGATTGTCTGCAATACTTGTACATAGTTATTGTTACAAAAATCGGGTTATTATTGTTGTGAGCCATCTTTCCAGAGGCTCCTCTGTTATCATGCTGTTAACTGGGTTCAGATCACAGGTTATACGGTGTGATTGGTGTGGCTGGTATGAGTCTTACCCGGGATTCAAAATCCTTCCTTATTGTGTACGCTCGTCCGGGCACAGTATCCTAACTGAGGGTTGGAGGAGGGTCATAGGGGGAGGAGCCAGTGCACACCAGGTAGTCCTAAAGCTTTACTTTTGTGCCCAGTCTCCTGCGGAGCCGCTATTCCCCATGGTCCTTACGGAGTTCCCAGCATCCACTACGGACTACGAGAAATAGAATTATCGGTAAGTAAATTCTTATTTTTGCCAAGTACCTGGATTATACTCTGGACGTGGATTTATCTCTGGACGCTGGAAGGTGAGTATAATTTTTAAACAGGTACCCTCTGATCGTCGGAGACTGTGGCAGTCGGCGTGTCAACATAGGTAAGTATGTGTGTGTCGGCAGTATGTAATAAAGTTGTACTTGTCACGGTGTGTGTGTCCTGTTTTTATTTGGTAATTTTTCCCCAGTAGTACTACAGGTACCAGCGGGCCCGTTTTTCTCCCGCATGCTGGTACTTGTGGTTCTCCAAGTACCAGCTTGCGGGGGAGGCTTGCTGGGACTTGTAGTACTACTGGAAAAAACAATATTCTGACATTTTTCTCAAGGCTATCAGCCTCCCATCCGCAGCCCTTGGATGGGGGGGACAGCCTCGGGCTTCACCCCTGGCCCTTGGGTGGCTGGGGGGGGACCCCTTAATTGAAGGGGTCCCCACTCCCCCAGGGTACCCCGGCCAGGGGTGACTAGTTGGATATTTAATGCCACGGCCGCAGGGCGCTGTATAAAAGTGACCCCCGGCTGTGGCATTATCTGTCCAGCTAGTGGAGCCCGATGCTGGTGTATAAAATACGGGGGGGACCCCTACTCTTTGTCCCCCGTATTTTTTGCACCAGCATCAGGCGCAGAGCCCGGTGCTGGTTTTAAAAATACGGGGGAACCCCTGTCAATTTTTTCCCCGCATTTTTAGAACCAGGACCAGCTCGAAGAGCCCGAGGCTGGTTATGCTTTGGAGGGGGGACCCCACGCCATTTTTTTCTGGGATTTTACCATTCCATCTAAAAAATAAATAAATATATATTATTTTTAAAAATATATAAATAATACTTGTGCCTCCAAAAAAGACAAACCAAGTACCCTAATCCCTTCTAATATAAATAGATATGATATTACCAAGAAAAAAAACCACAAAAAAAACATGTTTTAAATTTTTTTTATTAGTTTCACCCTCCAAAGTGAAGGAGGATTGAAAATGACGAATTTACTATCTAAAAGCACTGTTGTCGAATTTCCAAACTTCCATTGAATAGACTTTGGTCGAATTGCAGCATGTGTATCATTGCAAAAAAGTAGAATTTGTCAAAAGTCGAATTTCAAAAAGTCGAATTTTGAAAGTCCGTTTTTTTGTCGGAAAGTACTGAATTGCATTGTCGATTTTTTTATTTTTTTTTTGGGCGAAAAATTCCCGAAATTCGACAATTTCGGGAATTCGACCGCAATTGCATATACCCCTAAGGCTGGTTATACATACATACATAGATAGATAGATAGATACATAGACCCCACGCAATATTTTTTTTTTTTTTTTTTTTTTTTTACTTTTAACTATTTTAATACCAGCCACCCTGTAAAATCATCCTTCATAGGACACTCCCCCACTCATCCCCTTATTTAAATTAGATAGTCAAAATCTCCCATAGCCAAAATGTCTTGCATAGTTAGACAAAATTGCTGGAAAAGTTAGTCAAAATCTCCAAATGCCAGTTCAAGGGAAATCTCTCGGTCAAAGTCTCTCATAGCCAAAATCTCTCTGTGTGTATGCACCTTAAGTCATATTTGTAGCAAGTTTGGTATAAATTGCTCCAGGCATTCCAGAGTTATATTGTCTGCTGAAAAACTCTGTGCTGCTGCCTCACCCCTAGGGGTGCCTTACCCCCACAGTGTTTGTTCCCAGCTTGTAAGTCATATGTGCACCAAGTTTGTTGTAATTTGGCCCAGGCATTTGGGAGTTAGGCTGGCTGCTGACATACTCTGTGCTGCTGTCCCACCCCTAGAGGGGTGTCTGGCCCCCACAGTGTTTGTTTCCAGAATGTAAGTCATTTGTATACCAAGTTTTCTGTAAATTACCGCAGGCATTCCAGAGTTATGCTGTCTCCTGAAATACTCAGTGCTGCTGCCTCACCCGTAGGGGTGCCAGGGGCGTCTCCTTCCCCCCCCTACACACACACTCAGTGTTTGTTCCCAGATTGTAAGGCATATGTCTACCATGTTTTGAGTACATTGCTCCAGCAATTCCGGAGTTATGCTGTCTCCTGATATACTCTGTGCTGCTGTCTCTCCCCGCCCGTCCCGTCCCCAGGGGGGGTCATCAGTATGCCGGCTGTCGGGATCCCGGCGCACAGTATACCGGCGCCGGAATCCCGACAGCCGGCATACCGACACTTATTCTCCCTCGTGGGGGTCCACGACTCCCTGGAGGGAGAATAAAATAGTGCGGCGCGCCACCGTGCCCGCAGCGTGGCGAGCGCAGCGAGCCCGCAAGGGGCTCATTTGCGCTCGCCACATTGTCGGTATGTTGGCGGTCGGGCTCCCGGCGCCGGTATGCTGGTCGCCGGGAGCCCGGCCGCCGGCATACTATACTACACCCCCCAGTGGTGCTAGGGATTTCTAATTGTTTTAGTTGCCTCGGACGTGTTTTAATACGCTTGTATGTAAAATGTCACGATCTTGGCTTGTGAACTGTGGATTTGTATAGAAAGACAGACGGACGGATTTTCGCTTTTATATAGTAGATAAAACACAGACAACAGTGCTGGCGTTACAATGATCAAAATTGGTGGTGGCATTAAAGGATGGACAGAACAACAAGCATGTATAGAAAGTCAGATATTGGTATTTATTCTGTGTGTGACTGCCGCTGTATCTGCATACAAAATGCTACGCTACGGTGTATTTCTGGAAGAAAACATTTTCCAATGGAAAACATCATCTCTGAGCTTGTGGTGTTTGTGCCTTTTAGAGGATCTACAGGCACATCAGAATCTGGCACTCCTTTCTATGGGTGTGTAACACCGGCACCGGGATCCCGACTGCAGAAAGCCGACGGGGGGCGAGTACAGCAAGCCCCTTGCTCTCGCCACAGGTTCTTTTCCCACTCTATGGGGTCGATTCAATTCAGCGACAGTTGAATAGCGCCAGAAATTCAATACAGCGACAAGTGACATCAACTGTCGGAATTCTTGTCTCACCCCCGGGGGATGTGAGAGAGGAAATCCGATGAAAGTGCAGCCGCCGCGAGGCTGATTCTGTCGGGAATCAGCATCACGGCAGGGAGTTGAGTCGGAGAATGCCCGTTTTCCCGACAATTCAACCTGTTAAGCCTGCAAGAACGGGCCTTCGCCGACTTAACGAGCTGAATTGAATAGCGACGGGAGCTAACTTCCGGCGCTATTCAACTGTCGCTGAATTGAATCGACCCCTATGGGTGTCATGAATACCCACGAGTGGGAATATTCCCTGTTGGTCGGTATGCCGACCATCGGGATAATGAGAGGGCGGGACGTAGGCGGAGGTGTTGTGATACCACCGGTCACATAACCGCAACCCCTATTTATATGTGCTCTCATTTCCATGATAATAACCCCTCCTTTGAAACAAAGGGGGAGATGTATCAAACAGTGTGAAGTATGGATAGTTGATAAATTGTCTATAGCAACCTATCATCTTCAAGGCATATTCCATAAAATGATTTGTAGCGGATTGGTTGCAGTCCGACTTAGCACCATCTGATACATCTCCACACTTAGCACCACTTGAAACATCTCCCCCCAATATATTGTTCTAGTACCTAAATGGAATCTTTAATGCTTGATCCTTGTCTGCCATCATCGGAGCAAATAAAAAAAGTGTGCTCCACTGTACAACTCATTGCTTACAATTCAGGTGATGTGCCTTTCAATATTTAACAAGCTCCTAATGATTTCAATGAATATACATTGCACAAACTAGAAGCTCACCCAAAAATAAAACTTATAAATTCAGAATAAAATTACGAATATAGTTAACATAGGTTATATAGTTTCAGTTTTATTGGTGCCCAACTATTAAAAGGCTTTAAAAAAAATTCAGACAAAAAAACTATTACCCAAAAAAAACAATGCAATACAGTACTTTTCGTCAAAAAAATGGCCATTCCAAATTCGACTTTTTGAAATTCGACATTTGTCAAATTCGACATTTCTGCAATCGACAAAAGTATATTCAATTGAAGATTGTAAATTCGACAACAGTGCTTTTAGACAGTAAATTCGTCATTTTCAATCCGCCACACTTTGCTGGCGGAATCTAATAAAAAAAAATTAAAAACATTTTTTTGTGGGGGGTTTTTTTGGGTAATAGCATATCTATTTATATTAGAAGGGATTAGATACTTGGTTTGTCTATTTAGGAGGCACAAGTATTATTTATATATTTTTTAAAAAAATTATTTTTTAATTTTTTTTTTTTAAATGGAATGGTGTAAAAATCAGGGGGGGGAAATGCGTGGGGTCCCCCCTCCTAAGCATAACCAGCCTCGGGCTGTCAGGACACACACTGTGAAAGTATAACTTTATTACCAACATTCCGACACACATACTTACCTATGTTGACACGCCGACTCTGGCCTCGTCTCCAATGTCGACGTCCGGGGTACCTGAAAATAAAATTATACTCGCCTGATCCAGTGTCCAGTTCTTTTATTATAATCCACGTACTTGGCAAAAAAACAAACCGCATACCCGAACCAGACGGACTGAAAGGGGTCCCATGTTTACACATGGGACCCCTTTCCCCGAATGCAGAGACCCCCCGTGACTCCTGTCACAGAAAGGTCCCTTCAGCCAATCAGGAAGCGCCACTTCGTTGCACTCTCCTGATTGGCTTTGCGCGTCTGAGCTGGCAGACAGCGCATCGCACAGCTCCCTCCATTAGTTTCAATGGTGGGAACTTTGCGGTCAGCGGTGAGGTCACCCGCGGTCAACGGTCGCTTCACCCCTGCCCTTGGGTGGCTGGGGGAAGACCCCTTGATTGAAGGGGTCCCCACTCCTCCAGGGTACCCCGGCCAGGGGTGACTAGTTGGGTATTTAATGCCACGGCCGCAGGGCGCTGTATAAAAGTGACCCCCGGCTGTGGCATTATCTGTCCAGCTAGTGGAGCCCGGTGCTGGTCCAAAAAATACGGGGGACCCCTACTCTTTTTGTTCCCCGTATTTTTTGCACCATGACCAGGCGCAGAGCCCGGTGCTGGTTGTTAAAATACGGGGGATCCCCTGTAATTTTTTTTCCCGTATTTTGGCAACCAGGTCCGGCTCATAGAGACCGAGGCTGGTTATGCTTAGGAGGGGGGACCCCACGCAATTTTTTTTCGGGTTTTTTACAGTTTTTCCCCGTTTTTTTTTTACATTTTTAAAAATCTAATCAAAATCCGTCAAAACGGCCGTTTTTCGACAGCGGGACTGTCGAATTCGTTTTTTATTGCATATGTCGAATTCCGGCACCCACCTGCCGGAAGTCGATGGTCGAATTATGTTGAATTTAAAAACGGGCGAAAAAGTGCCGCAATTCGCCCGGAATTGCATATACCCCTTAATGTCCGTGTAAAGCCCCGTACACACTGAGTGGTCTAGCACAGACCGCTCAGCACACATCTCTCCCCCCGCTCAGCACAGCACACAGCGAGATGTGTGTGTGTGTGTGTGTGTGGGGGGGGGGGGGGGGGGGGGGGGGGTGCGCTCTCTTCACCCAGCAGTGAAGTGAGCAATCTACTAGATTTGGCATACATGCCAAATCTAGAGTCAGCTACAGCGACGCGCGGGGCCACGCATCGCTATCGCTGTGGGCATACACACGGAGAGATCCGTGCTTCATTTCTAAGCAATCTAGTCAGATTGCTTAGAATTTAAGCACGGATCTCTCCATGTGTACTCCCCTTAATAAGTTCACACCAGCATAATAAAATGTTTCTTTTACTTTGGATAGCAAATTCACAGTTACGTTTTTAAAACCTTATAGGTAGATTTTCTGAAGCCTCTAATAATGAAAAGTGGTACTGATGCACATAGCAACCAATTAGATTCTGTCTATCAATTTATAGGATACAATAGAGCAGAGCTAGACAAATCCCAGGGGTAAGGTCGTCACGGCCACTATAATTTCTCATACGTCCTAGAGGATGCTGAGGACCACATCAAGATCATGGGGGTATAGGCGGTTCCGCAGGAGCCATGGGCACTCTTAAGACTTTTCAATGGGTGTGAACTGGCTCCTCCCCCTATGCCCCTCCTCCAGAGCTCAGTTTTAGAAATGTGCCCAGGCAGACTGGATGCACTCTGAGGAGTTCTACTGAGTTTCTCTGAAAAGACTTGTTAGGTTTTTTATTTTCGGGGAGATCTGCTGGCAACAGACTCCCTGCTTCGTGGGACTGAGGGGGCAGGAGCAGAACCAACTTCCTCAGAGTTTCATGGCTCTGCTTCTGGCTGACAGGACACCATTAGCTCCTGAAGGGTACTGAACGCTAGCCGTGTCTAGATGCTCACTCCCACAGCACGCCGTCACCCCCCTCGCAGAGCCAGAAGTCAGAAGACACGCGAGTATGAGAAGAATGAACTTCTATCAAGTAAGTGACGGCTGAGGTCCGGCGCGGCTGGCGGGAGCGCAGCGCGCCATTGCTGCCCACACACACAGGCACTCCAGGGTGCAGGGCGCTGGGAATGGGGGGCGCCCTGGGCAGCAAATATATACCTCAAATCTGGCTAAAAGGGGGCATAAGGTGCCTCTGGCACAGCCCTACCCACGCCAGTATAAATATTACTGTGATTACTGAGTGTAAGGACGGCCATTGCGGGGACGGAGCTTCTTCCTCAGGCAGCCAGCACACTGCTCAGTGCCATTTTCTCTCTCTCCTCAGGCTGCAGAGAACACGCTGGTCCTCTCCTCCACTTCTGACAAGTACAGGGTGATATTTGGGGGGGGGGGCACAGGGCGTTGTGGTGCAATTTTATAGTGGGATTAACTGTATAAAAGCGCTATTTGGCTGCGGGCATTCTGTGTTCACACTCATTACTGGCGCTGGGATTGTGAACTGGCTGCTCCTATACTGTGTTCCTCTGACAGACTTTACTGTGGGTCTGTCTCCAAATAAGTCCCAGTGTGTCTGTGTGTGTGTTGTACACGTGTGAGGCATGTCTGAGGCAGTGAGTTCCTCCCCGGAGGAAGCCATTTTAGGGACACAGACTTGTAATGTGGTGGCGCTGCCGGCACACCATGAGCCTGCATGGGTGAAAGAGATACGTGACAGTATGCATCTGATTAACCAAAGATTAGATAAGTCTGAATCTAAAGGCCAGTACTCACGGCCCGATGCTGTAGAGATGTGTGCTGAGCGAACCGCTCAGCACACATCTCTCCCGGCGCTCAGCACAGCGCGATCTGTGCTGAGCGTGCGGGGGGAGACCGGGGGGCCGCTCACTTCACCCAGCGGGTGAAGTGAGCGACCCGCTAGATTGGCCTGCATGCAGGCCAATCTAACAGCAGCGATAACGATGCGCGGGGCTGCGCATCGCTATCGCTGTTTGGGCTACACACGGAGCGATCTTGCTGAAAATCTAAGCAATCTAGTCAGATTGCTTAGATTATCGCTCCGTGTGTACCCCCCTTAAGGCTGCATGCTGGAGAAAATCTCTGGAAGATGTGATTTTTCAGGATTCTGTTATTCCTTATGCAGGCGGCACCTCTGGGTCACATAAGAGACCATTTGCGAATGTTGTAAACACTGATACCGACACGGACTCTGATTCTTGTGTCGACGATAGTGACTCCAGAGAGATAGATCATAAATTGGCGAAAAGTATACAATATATGAATGTGGCTGTAAGGGACGTGTTGGAGGTTACAGAAACCACTCCTGTACCTCAGGAGAAGGCTTATTTTTATAAGGAAAAGAAATCCAAAGTCACGTTCCCTCCTTCACCCGAACTAAATGCTCTCTTTGAAAGGATGTGGGTGAATCCTGATAAACAATGTTGTTTCTGCTGCGGGGTACACTGGGCTCCACAAGGAAAGACATAGGGGTGTAGAGTAGGATCTTGATCCGAGGTACCAACAGGCTCGAAAGCTCTGACTGTTCCCAGAATGCTTAGCGCCGCCTCCTCTATAACCCTGCCTCCCTGCACAGGAGCTCAGTTTGGTAGTTGGTGCCGCAGATAGCAGGCACATAACAGAGGGGCTGCTCTGGGCAGCCCTAAGAAGAGCTTTTTGAGAAGAAAAGTGAAGACTTCAAGGGCTGTAGCAGTGTGTACATGTCTAGTGACATTCACTGCTGCAGCTCCATCTCTCCCCAGCGGTGCTGTACACTCCCGAGCACTGGTTGCCGGGTAACTACAGCAGGAGGCTCCGGTTTTCTTCTGGTCAGGCACACACGATGGGGGCTCTCCGGGATTGCGTGGCCGCGCTTCGGGAGGTGGTGAGTGGGTCCCGCGCGCTGGCGGTGGACACTGTGGCAGTACAGGCGATCCCACTAGATCACCAGAGCATGGGTGCAGGTCAGGTTTTTCCTTAAAACCTTTTTATGTGTAGCCCGCAGTACCTGGTGGTTTTGCCAGCAGAGGGGATAAGGCTTAGACCTGGAGCCCCTCCCCCAGGGCGCCATTTCCAGCAAATGTTCCCGCCCTGGAGCTGCATAGCTGTCTCTCCCTCACTCCCTGTCAGTGTTTGGGCGCCATTTCTCTCAGCTACACTGTTCCTGGGACTGCTTGGGCAAATCCTCCTGTGTAAAGCCACCTGGTTGTCAGCGCTGTAACTTTACATGACACTTAAGTATTCTACATGTCAATTAGACAGTGTTAGTTAAGAAAGAGTGCATCTAGTCAGGGTTCTCTGGTACAAGTACCCTGTGATATACATATAGTTCTTACTGTGCAGTGTTATATCTATTGACTACATAGCTATATATATAAGTTGGTCCAGTGCAGTATTATTGTTAGTAATAACCTCTGCATTGTTAACTATGACTATATGTGTGTGTGCATTAGCTTGCTGAGTGGTTTCTATTTCGTGTCTCTCACTCAACTTGCTATCCCTATATTCTATAACCTGAGGGGGCTTGGTGCGTCAGGCTTTATATTTATATAGGATTTTCACAAGGTATACTTTAATACGTATTTTTCTCTGTGATTTTAGTCACTATATCTCTCCTGTATCTCTGCTTGTGCTGACTACACTGCGCAGGGGTTTGGGTAAGAGGTATTGTGCTGCTGACAATTGTACTGTGTTACCTGATACTGCAAGTCATATCATGTCTGCTTCTGAGGGTAACAGTTCTGGGGCTGAACACACTGCTGATGTTGCTGAAGCCACAGATCCCTATGAGGAGACTATAGCAGCTGTGGGCTCTGGTTCTGGGGGCTCCTTGCCCCCCAGTGGGACTGTGGCAACAGGGGTACATAATGACCCACCGTGGGCTACTTTCTCCACGCTTCTACATACGCTAGTTACTAAACTAACACCCCCTATGGGATCTCCTATGCCGGTGCAACCGTATGTGGTCCCCGCAGCTAAACCGCCGTGGGCGGATAATTTGTCTGCTCAATTGAAGAAGTTGAACCAGTCTTAGACTACAAAAAGTCTGACCCTTGCTCGCCGAAGACCAAGGGGTCCTCTAAGTGGGCTCTTATCTCCTCACAATCCACTGCTGTCACTGACACCTCGTCTGATGAAGATGGTGCTTACACTGACCCCACAGATTCTGACACAGATACTGCTGATTTAGTTCACATGTGGATGTTCCTGATCTTTTGGAGGCTATTAAGTTAATTTTTGCAGGTTACGGATGATCCCGAGCCATCCGCCCCTCCTAAGAAACCAGATAGGTTCAAGCGTCAGTAGATGGTTAAACAAGTTTTACCTCACTCTTACCACCTAGTGGATATACGTCAGGAACCCTGCGGAAACCCGGGTAAGAAGTTTGTGCCTCAAAAGAAGATGCTGGCTCGCTATCCCCTCGCGCCAGAGCTGTCTAAAAAGGGAAACTCCTCCTCCAGTAGACTCACATGTGGCTAGGATGGTGGTTTCCTCAGCTCTACCTGTCACTACCGTCACGTCTCTAAAAGAGCCTACGTATAAATGTGTGGAGGGTTGTCTGAAAGCGATTTACACCCTCACGGGTGCTGCACAAAGGCCCACTATTGCAGCAACATGGGCTGCAGAGGCTATTAAAGCATGGGCCCTAGAGTTAGAAGCTGAAATCTCTTCTGACCATGCTAGACAATGCTTGTCATATATTGTCACAGCTTCTCACTATATTAAAGAGGCGGCTTCTGATGCCGGTATCCTGGCAGTCAAGGCCTCTACTACATCAGTCCTGGCTCGCCTGATATTGTGGCTGAGATCCTGGTCTGTGGATCTGGCCTCTAGAAAAACCCTGGAGGTACTCCCTTTCAATGGAGATATTCTGTTTGGGGAGGACTTAAATAAGATAGTAGCTGACTTGGCTACTGCCAAAACTGCCTGTCTGCCAAGTACCGCTCCTTCTGTGTCGAAGGCTAAAGGTACTTCCTTTCGCCCCTTTCGTCCTTCAGGTAAAGCAAAAGGTCAGGCATACAACAAGCAGGCCTGCACTTCCAAACCTGGTAAGCCGAAGCCCAAAAGAGCCTGGGCGGCCCGTCAGCCAGCTTCCAAGATGGATAAGCCTGCCGCATGACGGGACGGGCCTCCTCCTGGGGGATCCCAGGGTGGGGGGCCGGCTTCTAGGGTATACCCAGGAATGGTCGAAGACCACTTCAGATGCCTGGGTACGGGAAGTCGTCACTGGAGGTTACGCCATAGCCTTCAAAAACTGACCCCCTCATCGGTTTTGCCGGACAGATGTCCCGTTGGACCAGACAAAGGCAAACACTCTACATTCGGTGGTACAGACCCTCCTGGATACAGGAGTCGTAGTACCGGTGCCTCTTGCTCAGAGGGGCCGGGGGTACTATTCTCCGCTGTTTCTGGTCCCGAAACCGAATGGGTCCTCCCGGCCCATTCTCAACCTCAAGGCATTGAACAGGTTTGTGAAAGTTTCCAAGTTCCGTATGGGAACCCTTCGCTCTATAGTTCTGGCCTTGGAACCTGGGGACTACATGGTCTCCCTGGACATACAGGATGCTTACCTGCATATTCCTATAGCAGTGTCACATCAGCAATACCTGAGGTTTGCGATTGGCAACCTCCATTACCAGTTTCGGGCATTACCTTTTGGTTTAACTACGGCTCCACGAGTCTTCACCAAAGTTATGGCGGTGATGACGAAGGTACTCCGCCGTCAAGGGGTCAGGATACTGCCGTATCTGGATGACTTGTTAATCCTGGCAAATTCCCCAGAACGTCTCCTACATCATCTGGATATGACTGTCCGGTTTCTAAAAGCCCATGGGTGGCTCATCAACTGGAAGAAATCCTCCCTGGTTTCTGCTCAGAGCATGGTGCACCTGGGAGCGCTATTGGACACTCACAACCAGCGGTTGTTCTTGTCTCAGGAGAAAGTCCTGAAGCTTCAGGACAGGATTCGTTGCTTCCTTTCTCGTCCGCAAGTGTCAATACATTAGGCGATGCAGGTGCTGGGCCTCATGGTGTCAGCATTCGACATGGTGGAGTATGCTCAATTCCATTCTCGCCCCCTCCAGAGGCTGATTTCTAGCCAAGTGGGACGGCCTGCCTCACCGGATCAGGTCTCGCATGATCTCATTGACTCCGGAGGTCCGTCTGTCGCTGCACTGGTGGCTCCAGGACCAAAGATTGTGCAGGGGCCGTCCCTTCTGGATATCCAACTGGGTCCTGTTGACGACAGATGCCAGTCTAGGAGGTTGGGGCGCGGTGCTGGAGCAACACTCCCTTCAGGGTCGGTGGACCAAGGAGGAATCTCTCCTCTCCATCAACATTCTGGAATTGCGGGCGGTCTTCAATGCGTTGAACCTGGCCCATCATTTGATTCAGAACCGTCCTGTTCAAGTACAGTTGGACAACGCCACCACAGTGGCTTACATAAATCATCAAGGCAGTACTCAAAGCCGTTGGTCAATGAAGGAAGTCTCACGGATTATACATTGGGCGGAACGCCATCTACCGGCCATATCTGCAATATTCATTCCGGGAGTCCTGAATTGGGAAGCGGACTTTCTCAGTCATCATGACGTACACGCCGGAGAGTGGGGCCTCCATCCAGAAGTGTTTCAACTCCTAGTGGAAAAGTGGGACCTTCCAGACGTAGATCTGATGGCATCTCGACACAATCACAAGGTTCCGGTCTTCGGAGCAAGGACAAGGGATCCTCAAGCAGCATTCGTAGATGCGCTGGCGGTGGCGTGGAGGTTTCGGCTGCCGTACGTGTTCCCTCCGGTGTCACTCCTGCCCAGGGTAATTCGGAAGTTCAAGCAAGAAAGAGGAATTCTGCTTCTCATAGCTCCAGCGTGGCCCAGACGGCACTGGTTCTCAGACCTGCAAGGCCTATCGTCAGAGCGTCCAATTCTACTTCCACAACGCCCAGACCTCCTAGTTCTGGGACCCTGTGTCTACCAGGACCTAGCCCGGCTGTCTTTGACGGCGTGGCTCTTGAAGCTTCCGTCTTCAGGGCTAAAGGGTTTTCTGAGGCAATCATTCAAACTATGTTGCGGGCCCGGAAACCGGCTTCTACTCTGATTTACTATAGGGTCTGGCATTCTTACTTTGTTTGGTGCGCATCTAACCGTTATGACGCTTCCAAGTTTAGTATAGCCAAGCTGTTGGCCTTTCTTCAGCAGGGCCTGGACTTAGGCCTGCGTCTGGCCTCCCTCAAGGTTCAAATATCTGCCTTGTCGGCGTGGTTTCAGAGAAAGATTGCGACCTTACCTGATGTGCATACCTTTACTCAGGGTGTGTTGCGTATCCAACCTCCCTATGTCCCGCCTGTGGCTCCTTGGGACTTGTCAGTGGTTTTGGAGGCGTTACAAGAGTCTCCGTTTGAACCTCTTGGTTCAGCTGATCTTAAGTGGCTTTCCCTTAAGGTGGTGTTTCTGCTGGCTGTTGCTTCAGCTAGAAGAGTGTCGGATTTGGGTGCCTTGTCTTGTAGTTCCCCATATCTGATATTTCACTGTGACCGGGCGGTTCTTAGGACTCGTCCCGGATATTTACCTAAGGTGGTTTCTTCGTTCCACCTTAACCAGGAGATTGTGGTTCCGGCACTTGTTTCTCCTGATCTGTCTCCCAAAGAGCGGTCTTTGGATGTGGTACGGGCTCTCCATATCTATGTGAAGAGAACTGCTTCTATTAGGAAATCTGATTCTCTCTTTGTGCTGTTTGTATTTCACAAACGGGGCTGGCCTGCTCAAGCAAACTTTGGCCAGATGGATTAGAATGGTGATTGCACATGCTTATGTGAGGGCTGGTCTATCAGCTCCTGCTCACATTACGGCCCATTCTACTCGGTCTGTTGGACCTTCTTGGGCAGCCCACCGTGGTGCGACCCTTGAACAATTGTGGATTCTGTCTGTCCTGGATCCCTGGGTTTTGCAAATAGTATCCCAGGGATACAAGCTGGAGTTTCAAGACGTTCCCCCATGTCGATTTTTCAAATCGAACTTGCCAGTTTCTCCGCCAGAGAGAGAAGCAGTAACAGCGGCAATACAAAAATTATGTCAGGACCAGGTCATAGTCCTGGTACTGTTGTCACAACCAGGACGGGGTTTCTATTCAAGCCTCTTTGTTGTTCCGAAGCCGGACAGCTCGGTCAGACCGATCCTAAACCTAAAAGGTCTGAATTGCTACCTGAAAAAGTTCAAGTTCAAGATGGAGTCACTTCGGGCGGTGATTTCCATTCTGGAGGAGGGGGGACTACTTGGTGTCGGTGGACATAAAGGATGCTTACCTGCATGTTCCCATTTATCCTCCTCACCAGGCGTATCGCGGTTCAGGATTACCATTACCAATTCCAGACGTTACCTTTTGGCCTCTCCACAGCGCCATGGGTATTCACCAAGGTGATGGCGGAGATGATGGTCCTCCTTCGTCAGAAAGGAGTCAATATAATTCCTTATCTGGACGATCTCCTGATAAAGGCGAGATCCAGGGAGCAGTTGTTACAAAACATCTCGCTCTCTCTATCGATACTCCCAACAACACGGGTGGATCATAATTTATCCAAAGTCACAGTTGGAACCGACGACAAGGTTGTCTTTCCTCGGGATGATTCTGGACACAGAAGTTCAGATGGTATTTTTGCCGTTAGAAAAGGCTATGGAAATACAGAAAATGGTAAAACAGATACTGCAACCATCCTGTGTGTCGATACATCAGTGCATTCGGTTTTTGGGGAAGATGGTGGCGACCTACGAGGTCATACAGTTTGGCAGGTTCCATGCCAGAGTATTCCAATGGGACCTGTTGGACAAGTGGTCGGGGTCACACCTGCACATGCACCGAAAGATAATCCTGTCATTAAAAACCAGGATTTCGCTCCTGTGGTGGTTACACAGCTCTCACCTACTAGAGGGACGCAGGTTCGGGATTCAGGACTGGGTCCTGGTAACCACGGATGCAAGTCTCCGAGGCTGGTGAGCTGTCACTCAGGGAGAAAACTTCCAAGGACGTTGGTCACATCAGGAAGCCTGCCTTCACATAAACGTGCTGGAGCTGAGAGCCATTTACAACGGCCTTCAACAAGCGGTACATCTTCTTCAAGACCGTCCCGTGGAGATCCAGGCAGACAATGTAACAGCAGTCGCGTACATAAACAGGCAGGGCGGAACGAAAAGCAGAGCGGCAATGACAGAGGCGACAAAAATCCTCCGCTGGGCAGAAAAACATCTACAAGCTCTGTCGGCAATATTCATTCCGGGAGTAGACAACTGGGAAGCAGACTTACTCAGCAGACACGATCTCCATCCAGGAGAGTGGGGCCTCCACCAAGAAGTCTTTGCAGAGGTGACAAGTCTTTGGGGAGTTCCTCAAGTAGACATGATGGCATCTCGCCTCAACAAGAAGCTTCAGAGATACTGTTCCAGGTCGAGAGACCCTCGAGCAGTAGCAGTGGATGCACTAGTGATCCAGTGGGTTTTCCCGTCAGTGTATGTTTTCCCTCCACTTCCGCTGATCCAAAAGGTACTCAGGATCATAAGAAAAACAAGGGTTCGAGCAATCTTCATTGCCCCAGACTGGCCAAGGAGGGCTTGGTACCCAGATCTTCAGGTGTTGCTCATAGAAGATCCTCGGCCTCTTCCTCTTCGCGAGGACCTGCTGCAGCAGGGGCCATGCGTGTATCAAGACTTACCGCAGCTACGTTTGACAGCATGGCTGTTGAGCGCCGGATCCTAGCCAGGAAGGGTATTCCCAAGGAAGTCATCCCCACTCTTATTCAGGCCAGGAAAGGGGTAACGTCGAAACATTACCACCGTATTTGGAGAAAATGTGTCTTGGTGTGAATCCAAGAAGGCTCCTACGGAAGAATTTCACTTAGGACGTTTCCTCCATTTTCTACAGGCTGGTGTGGAAGCAGGCCTCCGATTGGGATCAATCAAGGTTCAGATTTCGGCCTTGTCAGTGTTCTTCCAAAAACAATTGGCCTCTCTTCCAGAGGTTCAGACCTTCGTGAAAGGGGTTCTGCACATCCAGCCTCCATTTGTGCCTCCAGTGGCACCATGGGACCTTAACGTGGTGTTGCAGTTCCTTCAATCAGATTGGTTTGAGCCTCTACAAGAGATAGAGTTGAAGTTTCTCACTTGGAAAGTGGTGATGCTTTTGTCATTGGCATCCGCGCGGCAGGTGTCTGAATTGGGGGCCTTGTCTCACAAGAGCCCTTACCTGATCTTCCATGAAGATAGGGCAGAGTTGAGGACTCGTCAACATTTTCTTCCGAAGGTGGTTTCATCTTTCCACATAAACCAACCTATTGTAGTGCCAGTAGTTACTGACACATTCACTGAATCAGAGTCTCTAGATGTGGTTAGAGCTTTGAAAATCTATGTGGCTAGAACGGCTCGTATACGGAAAACAGAGGCCCTGTTTGTCCTGTATGCTCACAACAAAATTAGGTATCCTGCTTCCAAGCAGACTATTGCACGTTGGATCAGAAATACGATTCAGCAAGCTCATACTACGGCTGGATTGCCGTTACCGACATCGGTAAAGGACCACTCCACTAGGAAGGTGGGCTCATCCTGGGCGGCTGCCCGGGGGGTCTCTGCATTACAACTGTGCCGAGCAGCTACTTGGTCAGGGTCAAACACATTTGCAAAGTTCCACAAGTTTGACACCTTGGCCGATGAGGACCTAAAGTTTGGTCAATCGGTGCTGCAGGGTCATCCGCACTCTCCCGCCCGTACTGGAGCTTTGGTGTAAACCCCATGGTCTTGATGTGGTCCCCAGCATCCTCTAGGACGTATGAGAAAACAGGATTTTGATACCTACCTGTAAATCCTTTTCTCCTAGTCCGTAGAGGATGCTGGGCGCCCGTCCCAGTGCGTACTTTACCTGCAGTTTTAGTTATTACAGTTACACAAGTTGTGTTATCTTAGTTCAGCATTTTGCTTCAATTAATTCATGCCTGTTGGCGTGTGTTATGTTAAATGCCACGTGTGCGGCATGGTTGAGGGTGTGAGTTGGTATGTATCTCACCACTAGTATTAAAGTAAGACCTTCCCTTGAAATGTCCGTCTCCCTGGGCACAGTTCCTATAACTGAGATCTGGAAGAGGGTCATAGGGGGAGGAGCCAGTTCACACCCATTGAAAAGGCTTAAGAGTGCCCATGGCTCCTGCGGAACCGCCTATACCCCCATGGTCTTGATGTGGTCCCCAGCATCCTCTACGGACTAGGAGAAAAGGATTTACCGGTATGTATCAAAATCCTGTTTTTACCCCTGGCGACAGTCTCCGTGCACTGAATGACTAGCATACAGCGATAGTCATGCAAATGAAGACCCACCCCTGTCCTTCACGTGCTATATCAGAGTCACGTGCTATATCAGAGTTATTCTATTGTTTCTCCAATAGACGCCCATTAGCTGCACCCGTCAATTTTTCTGTCTCGCAGACTCAGGAGGTGTGAAAAAAAATGTGTTTAAGTTTGTAGTTTGGGCTCCCAAAGCACCCAAACCAGAACTTTGGACGCCCATTTGATTGCTTTAGCCACTTTAAGCAGCTTAATTTAACTGGTAATGGGCGTCTGATCTGATCGGAACAGCAATTGAATAGCCGTAATGGTCATCATTACGATAGACATCCAACTGGGGGTGCAGGATACAACTGATTTGGCACCAGTGAAACCCAGCCAGGACTGTTGGTGTCTGAAATCCCAGCTCAGGCAGGGGATGCAGGCATATTCACTTCCTGTACACATGCATTTACATTTTACACATGAACACAGTTTGTATTCAGTTAGGGCAAAAATATTTTCAGGAATTTAAAAAAAATGTGGTTTTACCGCTTTTTTTCCCCAAATTTTTTTATTGGGCAATCCAATTGTAGCCTGTGTTTTTTTTTTTGTTTTTTTTTTTTTTGTTTTTTTTTTCACCCCAAAAATTAACCATTTTCAGGTGAAAACACATAAGGCTATATTCAATTGAAGTCGGATCCATTCCGACATTCATTTGTCTGAATGGATCCGACCTGGGCTATTCAAAGCAATCTCAATTCAACTAAGAAAAAGTCGAATTGAGATGCGGGGAGAGCAGCGTCGGAGGAGACGGGGGGGGGGAGACGGGGGAGAGCCAGGAGCGCAGCGCTACAGCAGCGGGCAGCGCAGCCGGAGGATGTCACAGACGCCGCTCACTTCAGCGTCCACTCGGCTCCAGCAAGCGAGGTCCCGCTTGCTGGAGCCGGGTGGACGCTGCTGTGAGCGGCGGCTGTGACATCCTCCGGCTACGCTGCCTGCTGCTGTAGCACTGCTCTCCTCCGTCTGCCCCCACCGTCTACTCCGGCGCTGCTCCCCCCCCGTGCCCGCGACTCTCCAGTCTCCTCCTTGTCTCCTCCGTCGCTGCTCTCCCCCTGTGTCCGCGGCTCTCCCATCTCCTTGTCTCCTCTGGCGCTGCTTCCCCGCGGCTCGCCCGTCTCCTCTGGTGCTGTTTCCCCGCGGCTCTCCCCCCTCTCCTCCTCTAAGGTCCCTCATCTCAGTCCGACATTTTTTTATGTCGGACTGAGATGGTCGGAAACGGGGCCAAATCCTGTCGAATTTTGCCCTGTTTCTCTCAAAAGTACGTGAATCTGCAGCTATACCGCCGATTCACGTACTATTCGATAAGTCGAATTCCCCGACTTGTCGAATAAAAATGCTGGGGATTGAATAGGTCGAATCACGATTCGACCTTAAAAAGTCGAAAACTGCCGTCTTTTCGACAGACTGCAGCTTTCAGCCCTAATTGAATATACCCCATAGAATCTATGATAAGTTCACAGACCTTTGTATTTTCGCGGCCACAGTCGCAAAAATGGGGCTGTTTATCAGAGGTTTTTTTTCCACCTGTCTGAGGCAGGTGAAAAAAATACCCAATCAGTGCCTGCTTTGTAGCTATTTGAATAACCCCGGGGGGTGTCAATTAGCCACCATATATTACGTCTGTTAATTGTATTTCTCCCTATATATTGGTGGTACTGTGGTGTGGCATACTGTGTATTGGGGGCACTGTGATGTGGTATACAATGTATTGGTGACACACTATGAACTGGGCACTAGAGACAGGCATGTATTGGGGATCTGATGGCATGTGGGGAAGCCTGAGTGGCATTGAAGGGGCAGTGGTATTTTGGTTGTGGACAGTAGTCTGGTTCTAAGCTTTTCAGCTGTCTCCTTGACTTGTCGAAAAATTTGTTGAGCCCTGCAATAGAGAAGTGAAAGCTGGAAACTGGTTGGTTGCTATGGGCAACACCAGTACTTTTCATTTTTAGAAGCTTTAGTAAATCTACCCCGTAGAGCAGTAAGTAATCTGTTGGGCTCACACATCCAGCCCATTTACTTAAATCATGGCAAACGCACTTTATGCAGGCAGTCCAATATAAAAATTTAGATTAGCGAAAGTATCTATGCGCAGACATTTTGCTAAGCGCTCACTATTAGCCAGTTATTAGCATTGCCTACAGCATTAGCATAGTCTGAAATAATTAAAGGCATGTTTACAAAAGTGCAGCTCGGGCAGATCTATACGCCTGTTAGGAGGCATGTCTTATGCACATACTACAGGGCAGGTGCAAATACATGTTTACAGTGATGACTTGTCGTAAACTCTGTGCATATACAGGTTGAGTATCCCTTATCCAAAATGCTTGGGACCAGAGGTATTTTGGATATCGGATTTTTCCGTATTTTGGAATAATTGCATACCATAATGAGATATCATGGTGATGGGACCTAAATGTAAGCACAGAATGTATTTATGTTTCATATACACCTTATACACACAGCCTGGAGGTAATTTTAGCCAATATTTTTTATAACTTTGTGCATTAAACAAAGTGTGTGTACATTCACACAATTCATTTATGTTTCATATACACCTTATAGACACAGCCTGAAGGTCATTTAATACAATATTTTTAATAACTTTGTGTATTAAACAAAGTTTGTGTACATTGAGCCATCAGAAAACAAAGGTTTCTCTAACGTCCTAGTGGATGCTGGGGACTCCGTAAGGACCATGTAGAATAGACGGGCTCCGCAGGAGACTGGGCACTCTAAGAAAGATTTAGTACTACTGGTGTGCACTGGCTCCTCCCTCTATGCCCCTCCTCCAGACCTCAGTTAGAATCTGTGCCCGGACAGAGCTGGGTGCATTTTAGTGAGCTCTCCTGAGCTTGCTAATAAGAAAGTATTTTAGTTAGGTTTTTTATTTTCAGAGAGCTTCTGCTGGCAACAGACTCTCTGCTACGTGGGACTGAGGGGAGGGAGAGAAGCAAACCTACTAACTGCGGCTAGGTTGCGCTTCTTAGGCTACTGGACACCATTAGCTCCAGAGGGATCGAACACAGGAACCTAACCTTGGTCGTCCGTTCCCGGAGCCGCGCCGCCGCCCCCCTCGCAGAGCCAGAAGACAGAAGCCGGCGGGTTGAAGCTAGAAGACGTCAAAATCGTCGGCAGAAGACTCCTGTCTTCATATGAGGTAGCGCACAGCACTGCAGCTGTGCGCCATTGCGCCCACACTAACCCACACACTCCGGTCACTGTAGGGTGCAGGGCGCAGGGGGGGGCGCATTGGGCAGCAATTGATTACCTCCTGGCAAAAGCAGCATATATACAGCTGGGCACTGTAATATGCATGAGCCCCCGCCATTAATTTGACACAAAATCGCGGGACAGAAGCCCGCCGCTGAGGGGGCGGGGCCTTCTTCCTCAGCACTCACCAGCGCCATATTCTCTCCACAGCTCCGCTGAGAGGAAGCTCCCCAGGCTCTCCCCTGCAGACTCACAGTAGTAAGAGGGTAAAAAGAGAGGGGGGGCACATAAATTTAGCGCATTAATCATATATACAGCAGCTACTGGGTAAACACTAAGTTACTGTGTGATTCCTGGGTCATATAGCGCTGGGGTGTGTGCTGGCATACTCTCTCTCTGTCTCTCCAAAAGGCCTTGTGGGGGTCCTGTCCTCATATAGAGCATCCCCTGTGTGTGGTGTGTCGGTACGCGTGTGTCGACATGTTTGACGAGGAGGGCTATGTGGAGGCAGAGCAAGTGCAGATGAATGACGTGTCTCCGCCGAAGGCGCCGACACCTGATTGGATGGATATGTGGAAGGTGTTAAATGATAATGTAAACTCCTTGCATAAAAGGTTGGATAAAGCTGATGCATTGGGACAGTCGGGGTCTCAGCCCATGCCTGATCCTACAGCGCAGAGACCGTCAGGGTCTCAGAAGCGCCCACTATCCAAAATTGTTGACACAGATATCGACACGGATTCTGACTCCAGTGTCGATGACGATGATGCAAAATTGCAGCCTAAAATGGTATATCATACATATCAGAGGTAAACCCTGTTCCTGACACGAGGGTTTATATGTTTGGGGAGAAAAAGCAAGAGGTGACTTTTCCCCCTTCACATGAGTTAAATGAGTTATTTGAAAAAGCGTGGGATTCCCCCGATAGGAAAGTGCTGATTTCCAAAAGGTTACTTATG
Source organism: Pseudophryne corroboree (assembly GCF_028390025.1). Classification (NCBI taxonomy): domain Eukaryota; kingdom Metazoa; phylum Chordata; class Amphibia; order Anura; family Myobatrachidae; genus Pseudophryne; species Pseudophryne corroboree. The sequence goes on from NC_086451.1 coordinate 378,258,362, forward strand.
GCATACCCTTTCCCGCCAACGGACAGGTTACGCTGGGAATCCTCCCCTAGGGTAGATAATGCTCTGACACGCTTATCTAAGAAGGTGGCCCTGCCGTCACAGGATACGGCCGCCCTAAAGGATCCTGCCGATAGGAAGCAGGAAAGTATCCTGAAGTCTGTTTATACACATTCAGGTACTCTACTGAGGCCGGCAATTGCGTCGGCCTGGATGTGTAGTGCTGTAGCAGCATGGACAGATAATCTGTCTGAGGAACTGGATACCTTAGACAAGGATACCATTTTACTGACCCTAAGGCATATAAAAGACGCTGTCCTATATATGAGGGATGCCCAGAGGGACATTTGCCTACTGGGCTCTAGAATAAATGCAATGTCAATTTCTGCCAGAAGGGTCCTGTGGACTCTGCAATGGACAGGTGATGCCGACTCCAAAAAGCACATGGAGGTTTTACCTTACAAGGGTGAGGAATTGTTTGGGGACGGTTTCTCGGACCTAGTTTCCACAGCTACGGCTGGGAAGTCAAATTTTTTGCCATATATTCCCTCACAGCCTAAGAAAGCACCGTATTACCAAATGCAGTCCTTTCAATCACAAAGAAGCAAGAAGGTCAGAGGTGCGTCCTTTCTTGCCAGAGGCAGGGGTATAGGAAAGAAGCTGCACCATACAGCTAGTTCCCAGGATCAGAAGTTCTCCCCGGCTTCCACTAAATCCACCGCATGACGCTGGGGCTCCACAGGTGGAGCCAGGAGCGGTGGGGGCGCGTCTCCGAAATTTCAGCCACCAGTGGGTTCGCTCACAGGTGGATCCCTGGGCTATACAGATTGTGTCTCAGGGATACAAGCTGGAATTCGAAGTGATGCCCCCTCACCGTTACCTCAAATCGGCCCTGCCAGCTTCCCCCATGGAACGGGAAGTAGTGTTAGCGGCAATTCACAAGTTATATCTCCAGCAGGTGGTGGTAAAGGTTCCCCTCCTTAAACAGGGAAGGGGATACTATTCCACAATGTTTGTGGTACCGAAACCGGATGGTTCGGTCAGACCCATATTGAATTTAAAGTCCCTGAACATTTATCTGAAAAGATTCAAGTTCAAAATGGAATCGCTCAGAGCGGTCATTGCAAGCCTGGAAGAGGGGGATTTTATGGTGTCTCTGGACATCAAGGATGCTTACTTGCATGTCCCCATTTATCCACCTCATCAGGAGTACCTCAGATTTGTGGTACAGGACTGTCATTACCAATTCCAGACGTTGCCGTTTGGGATCTCCACGGCACCGAGAATATTTACCAAGGTAATGGCGGAAATGATGGTGATCCTGAGAAAGCACGGAGTCACAGTTATCCCATACTTGGACGATCTCCTCATAAAGGCGAGGTCCAGAGAGCAGTTGCTGATCAGCGTAGCACACTCTCAGGAAGTGTTGCAGCAGCATGGCTGGATTCTGAATATCCCAAAGTCGCAGCTGATTCCTACGACGCGTCTGCCCTTTCTGGGCATGATTCTGGACACAGACCAGAAGGTGTTTCTCCCGGCGGAGAAGGCTCAGGAGCTCGTGACTCTAGTCAGAGACCTCTTAAAACCAAAACAGGTGTCGGTGCATCACTGCACGCGAGTCCTGGGAAAGATGGTGGCAGCGTACGAAGCCATTCCCTTTAGCAGGTTCCATGCGAGGATCTTTCAGTGGGATCTGTTGGACAAGTGGTCCGGATCGCATCTTCAGATGCATCGGCTGATCACCCTGTCCCCAAGGGCCAGGGTGTCTCTTCTGTGGTGGCTGCAGAGTGCTCACCTTCTCGAGGGCCGCAGGTTCGGCATACAGGACTGGGTCCTGGTGACCACGGATGCGAGCCTCTGAGGATGGGGGGCAGTCACTCAGAGAAGAAACTTCCAAGGGTTGTGGTCAAGTCAGGAGGCTTGTCTGCACATAAATATCCTGGAACTAAGGGCCATATACAACGCCCTGAGTCAAGCGGAGCCTCTGCTTCGCAACCAACCGGTGCTGATTCAGTCAGACAACATCACCGCGGTGGCTCATGTAAACCGCCAGGGCGGCATAAGAAGCAGAGTGGCGATGGCGGAAGCCACCAGAATTCTTCGTTGGGCGGAGAATCACGTGCAAGCACTGTCAGCAGTGTTCATTCCGGGAGTGGACAACTGGGAAGCAGACTTCCTCAGCAGGCTTGACCTCCACCCGGGAGAGTGGGGACTTCATCAAGAAGTCTTCACTCAGATTACAAATCGATGGGAACTGCCACAGGTGGACATGATGGCGTCCCGTCTCACCAAAAAGCTACAAAGGTATTGCGCCAGGTCAAGAGACCCTCAGGCGATAGCTGTGGACGCACTAGTAACACCGTGGGTGTTCCAGTCGGTCTATGTGTTTCCTCCTCTTCCTCTCATACCCAAGGTGCTGAGAATCGTAAGAAAAAGAGGAGTGAGAACAATACTCATTGTTCCGGATTGTCCAAGAAGGACTTGGTACCCGGAACTGCAAGAATTGCTCACAGAGGACCCATGGCCTCTGCCTCTCAGACAGGACCTGTTGCAACAGGGGCCCTGTCTGTTCCAAGACTTACCGCGGCTGCGTTTGACGGCATGGCGGTTGAACGCCGGATCCTAGCGGAAAAAGGCATTCCGGATGAAGTTATTCCTACGCTGATAAAGGCTAGGAAGGACGTGACAGCAAAACACTATCACCGTATATGGCGAAAATATGTGGCCTGGTGTGAGGCCAGGAAGGCCCCTACAGAGGAATTCCAGCTGGGCCGGTTCCTGCACTTCCTACAGTCTAGAGTGACTATGGGCTTGAAGTTGGGGTCCATAAAGGTCCAGATTTCGGCCCTATCCATTTTCTTTCAAAAGGAACTGGCTTCTCTTCCTGAAGTTCAGACGTTTGTAAAGGGAGTGCTGCATATTCAGCCCCCTTTTGTGCCACCAGTGGCACCTTGGGATCTTAACGTGATGTTGAGTTTCCTGAAATCTCACTGGTTTGAGCCACTTAAGACCGTGGAGTTAAAATATCTCACGTGGAAAGTGGTCATGCTATTGGCCTTAGCTTCGGCTAGGCGTGTGTCAAAATTGGCGGCTTTGTCATGTAAAAGCCCCTATCTGGTTTTCCATATGGACAGGGCAGAATTACGGACTCGTCCGCAATTTCTGCCGAAGGTGGTGTCATCTTTTCATTTGAACCAACCTATTGTGGTGCCTGCGGCTACTCGGGACTTGGAGGATTCCAAGTTGCTTGATGTAGTCAGGGCTTTGAAGATCTATGTAGCCAGGACGGCTGGAGTCAGGAAGACTGACTCGCTGTTTATCCTGTATGCATCCAACAAGCTGGGTGCTCCTGCTTCAAAGCAAATCATTGCTCGCTGGATCTGTAGCACGATTCAGCAGGCTCATTCTGCGGCTGGATTTCTGCATCCAAAATCAGTGAAAGCCCATTCCACAATGAAAGTGGGCTCTTCTTGGGCGGCTGCCCGAGGGGTCTCGGCATTACAGCTTTGCCGAGCAGCTACTTGGTCGGGTTCAAACACATTTGCTAAGTTCTACAAGTTTGATACCCTGGCTGAGGAGGACCTTGTGTTTGCCCACTCAGTGCTGCAGAGTCATCCGCACTCTCACGCCCGTTTGGGAGCTTTGGTATAATCCCCATGGTCCTTACGGAGTCCCCAGCATCCACTAGGACGTTAGAGAAAATAAGAATTTACTCACCGGTAAATCTATTTCTCGTAGTCCGTAGTGGATGCTGGGCGCCCGTCCCAAGTGCGGACTTTCTGCAATACGTGTATATCGTTATTGCTTAATAAAGGGTTATGTTATGTTGGCATCCATTGTTTGATGTTCTGTTGTTGTTCATACTGTTGACTGGGTAAGTTTATCACAAGTTATACGGTGTGATTTGGTGTGGCTGGTATGAGTCTTACCCTGGATTCCAAAATCCTTTCCTTGTAATGTCAGCTCTTCCGGGCACAGTTTCCTTAACTGAGGTCTGGAGGAGGGGCATAGAGGGAGGAGCCAGTGCACACCAGTAGTACTAAATCCTTCTTAGAGTGCCCAGTCTCCTGCGGAGCCCGTCTATTCCCCATGGTCCTTACGGAGTCCCCAGCATCCACTACGGACTACGAGAAATAGATTTACCGGTGAGTAAAATCTTATTTTCACTATCTTACTCTCACTCAAAAAAGTCCGTATTTCGGAATATTCCGTATTTCGGAATATTTGGATATGGGATACTCAACCTGTATTGCTATTTTTGTGTCTGGTGTGGTTAGGTTTTATGTATTTATTTTTTTAGATTTATTTATGCCCATTTGCTAAAACTGCCCTAGAGTCTGTTAGGTAGGGATTTTTTTTTTTTTTTAAATAATGGGCGCCCGATTGGAGCTATTCAGCTGTTTTGCCGCCAAGCGCCCATTATTTCACCCAAATTGCTGTTTCTGTAGCGCACAATACTGCACTTTGCACGCGTTAAGTTTCTTTACACGTTTAAACCTGGTGCATTTGTGCGTGGTAAGTAATGGACGTTTGTGGCACTTGCAGAACAATTGAATATCACCTGTCGGACACCTATTACTTACATGCACCCAAAAACTATTGAATTCCCCACTTATGGGGTTGGGGAACACAGAGTATTGGGGTTTGTGCGCAAACCCAATGGTTTATGTACACATCCGATGGTGGGTTTAATGCGCATTCTCAGGACTCTTTCATGACAGTGTTTTCCTCTCTTTCCTTTCAGCTCAAAATGTCACCGTGGAGGATATCATCCTGTCCTACACACAGGCCTGCCAGAAACTCAACTGCAAACAGATTCCAAAACTTATCAGACAGTTGCAGGTAAAAGTCTGGTCCAGCTGGAAAATATATGTTTGCAAGTATTCTGTAAAGTGTGAGAATACATACGATTTACCGGCAGACGGGATACCGGCTGTCACTATACCGACAGCGGCATCTCGTCTGTCGAAATCGAGGCAGCGAGTCCCCTCGCGGGCTCGCCTCGTTCGCCATGCTTCAGGCTCGGTGGTGAGCTTCGCTTGCCACAGGTTATATTGCCACTTGGTTGGTGACGTAGACCCACCAACTGAGTAAGAATAACCCATGTTTGTCGGAATTCTGGCTGGCAGCAATACACCTGCTTTCGGGATTCGGATGTTGGTCTCCTGAACGCCGGGATCCCGACAGCCGGTATATAAACTGCATCCCCAGTGATAATATAGTGTTCACTGTAGGTGCAGGTGCTGGCCAGTGAAGAGGGCATATTTTAATTTTGTAGGGCAAAATTTTAGACCTGATGTATCGCTACAGATACAGAAGCTGTAGCGATACATCACAGCTAACATTTTGCCCTTCAAAATTAAAATATGCCGTCTTCACTGATGTGTTGTAGGGTAATGCTACAGGGAGGAGTTTAGTATGTGTGCTACAGGGAGGAGCATAGTAATTATGTGTGCTACAGGGAGGGGCTTAGTAAGTATGTGTGCTACAGGGAGGAGCTTAGTAAGTATGTGTGATACAGGGAGGAGCTTAGTAAGTATGTGTGCTACAGGGAGGAGCTTAGTAAGTATGTGTGCTACAGGGAGGAGTTTAGCAAGTATGTATGCTGCAGGGGGATGCTACAGGGAGGCGTTTAGTAAGTATGTGTGTTGCAGGGTGATGCTACAGGGAGGAGCTTAGCCAGTGTGCTTAGTATGTGTGCTTCAGAGTGATGCTACAAGGAGGAGCCTAGTATGTGTGCTACAGGGTGATGCTACAGGGAGGAGTTTAGTATGTGTGCTACAGGGTGATGCTACAGGGAGGAGTTTAGTATGTGTGCTACAGGGTGATGCTACAGGGAGGAGCTTAGTAAGTATGTGTGCTGCAGTGGGATGCTACAGGGAGGAGCTTAGTGAGTATGTGTGCTGCATGATGGTGCTATAAGGAGGAGTTTAGTGTGTGCTAAAGAGATGCTACACGGAGGAGCTTAGCATGTGTGCTGCAGTGTAATGTTACAGGGTGGAGTTCAATATGTATGCTGCAGTTTGATGTTACAGGTAGGAGCTTAGTATGTGTGCAGCAGGGTGGTGATATGGGGAGGAGCTTAGTATGTGTGATGTTACAAGGAGTAGCTTAGTATGTATTCTGCAGGGTGGTGATATGGGGAGGAGCTTAGTATGTGTGCTCAGGGTGATGGTACAAGGTGAGCCTAGCATATGTGCAGCAGGGTGATGATACGGGAAGGAGCCTAGCATATGTGCAGCAGGGTGATGATACGGGAAGGAGCTTAGCATATGTGCTGCAGGGTGATGCTATTGGAAGTAGCTTAGTATGTGTGTTGAAGGGTGGAGCTTAGGTGTGTGCCGCAGGGTGTTACAACAGGGAGGAGCTTTGTATGTGTGCTTCAGGGTGATAATACAGTATAGGGAGGAGCTTAGTATGTGTACTATAGAGTGATGCTACAGGGAGGAGCTTAGCATATGTGCTGCAGGGTGATGCTATAGGAAGTAGCTTAGTATGTGTGCGGAAGGGTGTTACTACAGGGAGAGCTTAGTAGGGATGCAATCACCATCCCGGCTATCGGGATCCCGGCGATCAGGATACCAACGCCGGAATCCCGACAGTCGGTGAAATGCCGGTGCACGCAATCCTGACACAACCCCCTTATTATCCCTTGGGTGGTGGTCCACGTCACCCCTGGAATGGGAATATGACCCTGACACGCTGCGCTCGCTACCGGGATTCTGGTTGGCAGGTTCCCGGCGTCGGTCTTCTTACAGCCAGGTTCACATACTGATTCTGCTTAGTTTGTGTGCTTCACTGTGATAATACAGTATAGAGTGGAGCTTAGTATGTGTGTTGCCAGAGTGGAGCTTAGTATGTGTAATTTAGGGTGATACTACAGGGAGGAGCTTACTGTGTATGTTGCCAAGGATTAGCTTAGTATGTGTACGACATGGTGATGCTGCAGGGAGGAGGTTAGCATATGTGCTGCAGGGTGATGCTGTAGGAAGTAGCTTAGTATGTGTGTTGAAGGGTGGAGCTTGGGTGTGTGTGCCGCAGGGTGTTACTACAGGGAATAGCTTTGTATGTGTGCTTCAGGTTGATAATACAGTATAGGGAGGAGCTAAGTATTTGTATTGCAGGGTGAAAATTATGTAGTATGTGTACTGAAGGGCGATGCTACAGGGAGCGACTTAGCATGTGTGCTGCAGGGTGATGCTATAGGAAGAAGCTTAGTATGTGTGTTGCAGGGAGGAGTCAACCAGATACTGAAAGGAAAGCTTCACATACTTTTGCCACTCACAGATATGTGATATTGGATAATTTTCCTCAATAATGAGCACCCAGTGCCGGCGCTAACCGCTCAGCAAAGCCTGCAAAGCAGGGAGGCGCCAAGCTAGAGAGGAGCTCTCCCCACTTTTCTGTTATCCACTCACTTTTGCTGCCGGCTGCCACTGCGCCTGTCAAACCGTGTAACAGGCAGCGGCGTCGGCAGTGTGAAGAGCCCTGCTCCCTCCTCCTTCATTCACTGCCAGCCGTGCTCCCTCCCTCCTCTGCCGAGCAGAGCTCCCAGATGCAGTGCTCCTCCTCCTCCCCACACACCCGTTTGGCTGACAGGCAAGGCAATATACATCCAGTAGTGTCTGCTGTGGAGCACTACAAATCACCCCAGTGTCTCTACAGCACTGATCACAGGAGGTCCATCAGGGGAAGGGGTTGTTTACTGGGCACGGGACTACAGTTACATGACAGGCAGGCTGGGAGGTGTGCTGTGTACATAGTGCACAGAAAGTGGAAGCAGAAAGGAACTCTTGTGTGTTCCATTTTTACTTCCCCCTCACCCTGCTGCATAGTGAGAGCAGACATATATAATGGCAGAGCATGCTGGACTCCTTCATCCAGAGACCAGCCTGCTACTTGCCAGAGGAACAAGACTATCTGCCTGCCAGAGACCTGCCACCCAAGTAAGTGGAGTGGCCAGCTTTATCCATTTAATGTGGTACAGTATCTCTGTGTATCACAGCGCTATAGCCTATTTCTATATATTCAGTTCCCTCACTATGTCTCCTTTGGGGCCCGCGATGCTTCTAGGGCCGCAGCGCTCCCTGCACACAGTCATCTCTAAGGCCCATGGCTCCCCCTCGCGAAGAACAGCTGCAGGTGTCCCCCCAAAAGTAGTGGGTGTGGTCCACACTCCCTGCAGCGTCCCCGGCCCACAGCAACCGCCCCTCTCCCCCATGCCGGAGCTGCAGTGATTTGGCTGCAGAGAGTCATGAGGCTGCTGCTTGCTCTCATCCTCTGCTCCCTGGTAGCCCCCTGGACACCTGCCCAGGCAGACTCTGATCACATGAAGAGGCTTTCCACAGAGGAGCTGGGGGTGCCCCCTATGCAGGTGGGGGGGGGGGGGGGGGGTACGGGGTGCTCCCTATGGGAGTCCCAAGCTGCACTATGGATGCCTCTCTCTGTCCCTACTGTATGTCACTGCTGCCCCTTATGTGTATAAATGGCACTTTTATGGGCATTACTTGTAAGGGGGCACTACTACTGTGGAAATTATGTGTATAAGGACTACTACTGTGTAGCTTAACGTGAATGGGGGGGTACTACTGTGTGTCTTAATGTGAATAAAGGACACTACTGTGGTGTAATATGAATTGGGGGCACTATGGCCCTCATTCCGAGTTGTTCGCTCGCAAGCTGCTTTTAGCAGCATTGCACACGCTAAGCCGCCGCCTACTGGGAGTGAATCTTAGCTTAGCAAAATTGCGAACGAAAGATTCTCAAAATTGCGACTAGAAATTTCTAAGCAGTTTCTGAGTAGCTCGGGACTTACTCTGCCACTGCGATCAGTTCAGTCAGTTTCGTTCCTGGTTTGACGTCACAAACACACCCAGCGTTCGCCCAGACACTCCTCTGTTTCTCCAGCCACTCCCGCGTTTTTCCCAGAAACGGCAGCGTTTTTTCACACACTCCCATAAAACGGCCAACGATCACCAGAACGAAGAAAAAACCTCGTAATGCCGTGAGTAAAATACCAAACTTCTTAGCAAATTTACTTGGCGCAGTCGCAGTGCGGACATTGCGCATGCGCAATTAGCGGAAAATCGCTGCGATGCGAAGAAAATTACCGAGCGAACAACTCGGAATGACCACCTATGTGCGGTGTAATGTGAATAAGGTTGTGCTACTGTGTGGCGTAATTTGAAATGTGGGTGCTGGTGTGTGGCCATGCCCATTCCTTGTGAGACCACACCACTTTTCCACTTTTATTTGTGCAGCGCGCACCTTCGCCGCGCACTGTCCCTTTGTGGAGTATGGGATGGCGCAAATAATCATTATGGTAGACTTCCTGTTGATAACTCTATTTCTCCTAAGTCCAGAGGATAACATTGGGATATGAGGTAGCGACAGTGGATTGGCACCAAACGATCAAAGCTTTCGGCCTCCAAGAATGCAACGGGCCCGTCCCTTTATCCCCGCCTCCTAGCTCAGGCAAATCCATTGTTTTCCAAAACTCAAGGCAGGAGTATCATAGAGAGCCCTAATCAGGCGAGAAGAACACACATGCACACCCTTCCGTACAAGAAGGAAGAGGTTAGTGAGTAAAAGGATCCTCAAATCAGGTGCGTCGGGGTGGGATCCCTGTGGATCCTGTGGAGAAATAGAGTTATCAACGGTAAGTCTACCATAATGACTATTTCTCCGTCAGGGTCCACAGGTTATCCACAGAATAACATTGGGATGTCCCAAAGCAATTTAGTGGAGCGGACGTTACTGATTGGACAGGAGAATCCTTCGCCCGAATTCAGCGTCCTGAGAGGCAAAGGTATCAAAGGCATAATGTCTAATGAATGTGTTAATGGAAGACCATGTGGCTGCCTTACATATCTGTTCTGCTGAAGCACCACGTTGTGCTCCCTATGATGGACCTACCTTACAAGTAGAGTGAGCAGAGACATTAGCCGCAACAGGGAGATCAGCTTGAGAATATGCTTCTGAAATCGTCATTCAAAGCCACCTCGCCAGTGTCTGCTTGTCGGCAGGCCGTCCTCTCTTGTGAAATCCGTAGAGAACGAAGAGTGTGTATGTTTTTCTGATGGCACTGGTATGATCCTTGTAGAGCCTTAAAGCACGGACTACGTTCAACGATGCATCTCCCGCAGAAAGGTCCTGCCCTTGGAAGGCCGGGACTACAATTTCTTCATTAAGGTGGAATTTAGACACCACCTAAGGAAGATATCCAGATTTGGTTCTGAGAACTGATATATCTGGATAGAAAATCAGAACATGAGGGCGACATAATAATGCCCATAAATCTGAAACTCTTCTAGCTGAAGCAATAGCCAGTAAACAGAGAACTTTAGCTGTCAACCATTTAAGATCCACTCATTTAAGTGGTTCAAATGGGGCAACTTGAAGGGCCTTCAGGACTAACTTAAGTCACAAGGCACTGTAGGAGAAACAAAAGGAGGTTGAATGTGCAGCATTCGCTGGAAAAAGTGCAAACATCCTGTAGGTTGGCAATTTTCTTTTGGAACCATACAGTCAATGCTGACACTTGCACTCTCAAGGAAGCCACCCTTAGACCTTTGTCCATTCCTGCCTGAAGGAATGCTAGGACTCTGGAAACTCTGAAAGACCTACAGTCAATTTTCCGGTCACTACGCTACTGAATATAGACTTGCCATATTCAGTGATAAATGCGAGCTGAGGAATGTTTCCTTGCTCTGAGCATTGTTTGAATTACCTGTTGTGAGAATCCTCTTGCTTTCAGGATGGAAGTCTCAAGAGCCACGTCATCAAAGACAGACGATCCAGGTGCTTGTGATAGCAAGGACCCTGAGACAGTAGATCTGGACGGAGTAGAGAGGGCGTAGGAATGGAACATCCATTGACAGCCTCTGCAGATCTGTGTATCAATGTCTTCTGGGTCAAGCCAGAGTTATTCGTATCACGGTACCCTTCCTCGTTGAGCCTTTCGCATTACCCTGGGTAACAGGGCGATTGGTGGAAACACATAGGCCAGACGAAAGTCCCATCTCACTGACAGGGCATCCACAAAGATCGCTTTGGGATCCTTTGTACTTGACCCGTATGCGGGAACTCCACGCCATGAGATTATCTCTGGTAACCCTCACTTGTCTACCAGAACTTGGAAGACCTCGGGGTGTAAAGCCCATTCGTTTGCATAAATGGCTTTGTGACTGAGAAAATCCGCTTCCCAGTTTAGGACTCCCGGAATGAACACTACAGACAAGGCTGAATGAGGAAGTTCTGCCCATTTTAACGTGTGACTTAACTCCTTTGTTGCGTTTTGGCTGCGAGTTCCTCCCTGATGGTTGAGGTACGCTACTGCCGTTGCAATGTCCGAGTGGATTTGGACTGGTTTCCCCTGAAGGAAGTCCTTTGCCTGAATAAGTGCTATATATATATATATATATATATATATATATATATATATATATATATATATATTTATAGGCAGACACTTTCTTCCTTGGTCCACTGCCCCTGAAGCAACTCCTTCCTGACACCACTCCCCAGCCCAGAAGGCTGGCATCCGTTGTCAGAATTTCCCAATCTGATATCCAAAAGGGTCTCCCTTTGTCCAGATGGGATGTCTGTAGCCACCAGGCTAATGACCTCCTTACTTCCAGAGGAAGGACCATAGTCTGCATTTTTATTGTCTGATGAAAACCATTCCATTTGGAAAGGATCAAGACATTGCAGAGGCCTCGAGTGGAACTGAGCATACACTACCATGTTGAATGTCGACACCATCAACCTCATCACACGCATTTCTGCATGAATGGATACCTTTTGACTGTGTAGCAGCTCCTGAATCCTTGACTGAATTTTGGATATTTTGACAGAACCAGGGATGACTTTGCCCAATTTATGAGCCAACCATGTCTCTGCAAACAAACTATTGTCTCAGAAGCAATTCCTGAGATTGTGCCAGGATTAATAAATCGTCGAGGTATGGAAAAATCCTTATGCTCTGTTGACAGAGATAAGATGCCATCACCACCATAATTTTGGTGAATACTCTGGGAGCTGTGGCCAGTCCAAATGGTACGGCCTGAAACTGAAAATGTTGCTGGAGGATAGCAAACCTGAGATAGCGCTGATGGGACAGTTCTAAAGGAACATGTAGGTAAGCATCCTGGATATCCAGGGATACCATAAAATCCTCCGTCTTCATGACCAAAATAATGGAACGTAAAGTCTCCATATGAAACCGAGGCACCAATATGTACTTGTTCAGCACTTTAAGATTGAGTATGGGCCAGAACGACCCATTTGGCTTCTGGACTAGAAACAGGTTGGAATAAAAACCTTGTCTTCATTGCGCCGGAGGAACTGGAATTATCACTCCTGACTGAAGCAACTTCTGAACTGCCTCTTGGACTTCGTTTCCGCTGAAGACGGGCTGGTACAAAAAAACCTTTGAGGAGGGTGTTTCTTAAAAGCAAACGCATAACCGTGAGATACCGCTTCTTGCACCCAGGCATCTGTGGTGGACTGCAGCCAGATCTGTGCAAAATGAAGAAGCCGGCCTCCCACCCTGGTGTCCCCCAAGTGGAGGCCCGCACCATCGGGCTGATGGCTTATCTTCTGATTTGGAAGCCGGCCCTCTGGTAGCTTTTTAGTCTTACCAGACTTGTCAGATTGAGATTGTTTGCCCATAATCCTTTCCTTTTGCTTTTCCTTGAGTCCAAAAGGGCCGAATAGCTGGAAATCTGGGTTTAGATTTGTGTGTGGAAGGAAAATTCACTTTCTTGGAGTCTGCTTCTGACTCAAAAATAGTGTTTAATTCTTTACCAAAAAGAATATCTCCAGTAAAAGGCAAAGACTCCAGAACCTTCTTGGATTCTGAGTCAGCTTTCCATATACGTAGCCAAACCGCTCTGCAAACTGCTACTGCTGAGGATGATGCCTGAGAGGCAATTGTACCCATATCCAAGGCTGCTTCTTCCATAAAAATAGCCCCCTGTTTGATGTGTGCAATAGGGGATTTTTGCTCTCCAGATGCCATTGAAAGATCATTCTCCAATGCATCAGCCCAGGATGCCACGGCTTTTGCCATCCAGGCTGAAGCCATGGCTGGTCTTATGATTGCCCCAGAGAAGGAGAAAATGTTTTGTTTTTTTAAAAACCATCTATTTTCGTATCCGTGACATCATTTAATGATGTTGAAGGCAGAGGTAATGTAAATTTTCGCACCAATCGAATGACATGCGTATCTACTTTGGGAGCCATCTCCCTTTTTAAACAGTCCCCAGACGGAAGAGGATAGTTGGAATTCTAAACTTCTTACTGGGTGTAACCCAAGCCTCTTGCATAATTTCCGTCAGCTGTTCTGACCCAGGAACCTCAGTCCTAACTGTTTTGGGACTTTTAAACACAGGGGCCTTAGATTTTACCATAGGCTCTGCTGTCTCCTCTAAGGATAGAATGGCTTTCATTGCACTAACTAGCTCAGGTATGTCTACTGAGCTGAGGCCTTCATCCTCATCTCTGTATGCAGACCCGGATTGAAGAGTCCTCATCCTCCAACGATTCCTCATCTGAAACATGTGTAGACTGTGAAGATGCTGTTTCATATCTATGTGATTTACTTATCACTGGCCTTTCAGCCTGTTTTTGTTGAGAAGCTGCCATTTCCTGTACTGGATGTGATAAACCCCAGGTGGAATGTTGCATGTAAGGGTTAATAGGGTAACCTATTCCTTGTATAGGAGCTGGCATTATCCACTCAGCTATATTGGATAATGTCTGTGCAAAAGAAGCACATGGTGTTTCAATTTGAACCTGTGCCTGCCTTGGATTATTGGTGAAAGCTAAACAATTTGCACATAATCCATTTTGAACCAGATCCTGAGAGGTTAACCCAGCTTTGCAAGACGAACATGAAATGAGTATAGGTGCTGTTGTGAAGAGTGTATCCTCCTTACCCTTGCCTCTCTTAGAAATGATAAATAAATCACACACCTGTACAGTGTTTACTACACAATATGTGACTGCAATCATGTTAAAATTTGATAAAGCTATATACAATCCGATCCCTTCCTGCCTTGAACCAGCATTGAGGATCGGAATACACAGAAACTGACAGAATTATAGTTAAGTCAGCAATCACACTAGCATTCAGTCACAGGTTATACATTAGTATAATAAGCAATATGAGCACATAATCAACTACAGATACATTTCAAGTATGTACGAGAAACATATTACTGCATTACCTTATATAGGAGTTTAACCGTATTCAGTCACAAAGCGAAAGAGACGGCAGCAATAGTTTACAGACTCCTATGCATCAGGCACTTATCCAACTCTTCGTACTCAAAGGTAGCTAGAGACTTAGTGCTGTATCACCCGGCTCAGGAGAGTGGGATACAGGGAGACTTCACCCCGCTTCCAGGATCGATCAATACGTTAGTGAACGCTGAGTGGATCCAGACGCTATTAGTGTACACAACCGCCCCGTGAACCTACAGTGAACACAGATGCACCTGTCAAACAACCGCCTAAGCTGCAACTGGGTCCTTTTAGATGCACAGCCTCTCAGTCGGAAGCGGGAACTCAGTTCATGGCGGGAAACTCAGAGGAAACTGGTTATGAACCAGGGGGAGGGGCAGCCGAGCATCTTACTCCCCACTGCTGACATCAACCCTAGGTATCGCGGCCTCATACTACCCCTGGGGCCTATGATCCCTGAGGCCTAGCGCTGGTGCACCCGAGGTGGCAGCCACATCAGCGACTGTTCGGTAGTCTACATCTTGAAACAGTGCGGCTGTGTTATCCCCTACTAAGCGGAACCAATGCCTTACCTTCTCCCCGTGCTCCGGCCACAGCTTGGTAATGTCTGCTGGACTTGCTACTACATCCTACACAGACGCCCGCCGAAACAGCACTGTACACATGGGTAAGCGTTGTCGCGACCCGGCGGGGAGTTGTTGGATCGACTTTTTTTAAGGTACGTATAAGATTCTTTTTAGAAAGATCGCTCAAAAAAAAACTAGTAAGACTATAAAAATAAAATAAAAAAGCTTATGGCTGCTAAAAACCAGCAGCCATTGACCATGGTCTGGCTCCTGCTGCAGCAAACAAAAAACTGATTTGCCAGGAGGCGGGGATATAGGAACGGGCCAGTTGCATTCTGGGAGGCCGAAAGATTTGATCGTTTGGTGGCAATCCGCTGTCGCTACCTCATATCCCAACGTTATCCAGTGGATAACCTGTGGACCCTGCAGGAGAAATTTTTAGTTTGCAGGGGATCTCCAAACACCCTAGCACTGGCCCTGTGAGCACCTCTAAAAAAAAATTTATCTCATTTGTTTGATTTGGTTCTCTTTATCCACTTTTAGGACTCGTGTGAAAATCAGAGGTAGTTTAGGACAAATTTCAGCAGAAATATAGAAATTCTGAAGGGTTCCCAAACTTTTAAGCAGTGCTCTAGTTACCGGCCAAGTTGTAGGAGTAACAATACAACAGCAAACCGCAATCTTATACAGTTCAGGTTTAGCTTATGCTAGGTTCTTCAGCTGTTTCTCCTTTACCAAGAGGTTGTCATCTTCCAATTATTCTGGTGTTCTTATTGGTATCTTTCAGGAACTGACTGATCTTTCAGGGAGAGTGGAGAACCTGGATCTCAAAGGTAATCCTGTTCTGCACCGCAATTACTTTTCTCTATCGTCCTAGTGGATGCTGGGGTTCCTGAAAGGACCATGGGGAATAGCGGCTCCGCAGGAGACAGGGCACAAAAAGTAAAGCTTTAGGATCAGATGGTGTGCACTGGCTCCTCCCCCTATGACCCTCCTCCAAGCCTCAGTTAGATTTTTGTGCCCGGCCGAGAAGGGTGCAATCTAGGTGGCTCTCCTAAAGAGCTGCTTAGAAAAGTTTAGCTTAGGTTTTTTATTTTACAGTGAGTCCTGCTGGCAACAGGATCACTGCAACGAGGGACTTAGGGGAGAAGAAGTGAACTCACCTGCGTGCAGGATGGATTGGCTTCTTGGCTACTGGACATTAGCTCCAGAGGGACGATCACAGGTACAGCCTGGATGGTCACCGGAGCCTCGCCGCCGGCCCCCTTGCAGATGCTGAAACGAGAAGAGGTCCAGAATCGGCGGCAGAAGACTCCTCAGTCTTCTTAAGGTAGCGCACAGCACTGCAGCTGTGCGCCATTTTCCTCTCAGCACACTTCACACGGCAGTCACTGAGGGTGCAGGGCGCTGGGAGGGGGGCGCCCTGGGAGGCAAATGAAAACCTTTTTTGGCTAAAAATACCTCACATATAGCCTCCGGGGGCTATATGGAGATATTTAAGCCCGGCCAGAATCCGTTAAGAGCGGGAGACGAGGCCGCCGAAAAAGGGGCGGGGCCTATCTCCTCAGCACACAGCGCCATTTTCCCTCACAGAAAGGCTGGAGGGAAGGCTCCCAGGCTCTCCCCTGCACTGCACTACAGAAACAGGGTTAAAACAGAGAGGGGGGGCACTAATTTGGCGTTAGAATTATATAAAAAAGATGCTATAAGGGAAAACACTTATATAAGGTTGTCCCTATATAATTATAGCGTTTTTGGTGTGTGCTGGCAAACTCTCCCTCTGTCTCTCCAAAGGGCTAGTAGGTCCTGTCCTCTATCAGAGCATTCCCTGTGTGTGTGCTGTGTGTCGGTACGTGTGTGTCGACATGTATGAGGACGATGTTGGTGAGGAGGCAGAGCAATTGCCTGTAATGGTGATGTCACTCTCTAGGGAGTCGACACCGGAATGGATGGCTTATTTAGGGAATTACGTGATAATGTCAACACGCGCCAAGGTCGGTTGACGACATGAGACGGCCGACAAACAATTAGTACCGGTCCAGACGTCTCAAAAACACCGTCAGGGGTTTTAAAAAACGTATTCCTTATTAGGGCCACACGTTAAGGGCAATGAAGGAGGTGTTACATATTTCTGATACTACAAGTACCACAAAAGAGGGTATTATGTGGGATGTGAAAAAACTACCGTAGTTTTTCCTGAATCAGATAAATTAAATGAAGTGTGTGATGATGCGTGGGTTCCCCCCGATAGAAAATATGGGCGGTATACCCTTTCCCGCCAGAAGTTAGGGCGCGTTGGGAAACACCCCTTAGGGTGGATAAGGCGCTCACACGCTTATCAGAACAAGTGGCGGTACCGTCTATAGATAGGGCCGTCCTCAAGGAGCCAGCTGACAGGAGGCTGGAAAAATATCATAAAAAGTATATACACACATACTGGTGTTATACTGCGACCAGCGATCGCCTCAGCCTGGATGTGCAGAGCTGGGGTGGCTTGGTCGGATTCCCTGACTAAAAATATTGATACCCTTGACAGGGACAGTATTTTATTGACTATAGAGCATTTAAAGGATGTATTTCTATATATGCGAGATGCACAGAGGGATATTTGCACTCTGGCATCAAGAGTAAGTGCGATGTCCATATCTGCCAGAAGATGTTTATGGACACGACAGTGGTCAGGTGATGCAGATTCCAAACGGCACAAAGGTGTATTGCCGTATAAAGGAAGAGGAGTTATTTGGGGTCGGTCCATCGGACCTGGTGGCCACGGCAACTGCTGGAAAATCCACCGTTTTTACCCTAAGTCACATCTCTGCAGAAAAAGACACCGTCTTTTCAGCTTCAGTCCTTTCGTCCCTATAAGAGTCATATCTGCCCAGGGATAGAGGAAAGGGAAGAAGACTGCAGCAGGCAGCCCATTCCCAGGAACAGAAGCGTTCCAACCCTTCTGACAAGCTCTCAGCATGACGCTGAGACCGTACAGGACCCCTGGATCCTACAAGTAGTATCCCAGGGGTACAGTTTGGAATGTCGAGACGTTTCCCCTGCGCAGGCTCCTGAAGGCTGCTTTACCAAGGTCTCCCTCCGACAAGGAGGCAGTATGGGAAAAAAATTCACGAGCTGTATTCCCAGCAGGTGATAATTAAATTACCCCTCCTACAACAAGAAAAGGGGTATTATTCCACACTATATTGTGGTACTGAAGCCAGAAGGCTAGGTGAGACCTATTCTAAATCTAAAAAAATGTGAACACTTACAAAGGTTCAAATCAAGATGGAGTCACTCAGAGCAGTGATAACGAACCGGGAAGAAGGGGACTATCTGGTGTCCCGAGACATCAGGGATGCTTACCTCCATGTCCCAAATTTGCCCTTATCACTAAGGGTACCTCAGGTTCGTGGTACAGAACTGTCACTATCAGTTTCAGACGCTGCCGTTTGGATTGTCTACGGCACCCCGGGTCTTTACCAAGGTAATGGCCGAAATGATGGTTCTTCTTCGAAGAAAAGGCGTCTTAATTATCCCTTACTTGGACGATCTCCTGATAAGGGCAAAGTCCAGGGAACAGTTGGAGGTCGGAGTAGCACTATCTCGGATACTGTTACAACAGCAGGGGTGGATTCTAAAGATTCCAAAATCGCAGCTGATCCCGACAACAAGTCTCCTGTGCTTAGGGATGATTCTGGACACAGTCCAGAAAAAGGTGTTTCTCCCGGAAGAGAAAGCCAGGGAGTTATCCGAGCTAGTCAGGAACCTCCTAAAATCAGTGCATCATTGCACAAGGGCCATGGTAAAAAATGGTGACTTCCTTCGAAGCAATTCCAGTCGGCAGATTTCATGTAAGAACTTTTCAGTGGGATCTGCTGGACAAATGGTCCGGATCGCATCTTCAGATGCATCAGCGGATAACCCTATATCCAAGGACAAGGGTGTCTCTCCTGTGGTGGTTACAGAGTGCTCATCTTCTAGAGGGCCGCAGATTCGGCATTCAGTTTTGGATGTTGGTGACCACGGAGGCCAGCCCGAGAGGCTGGGGAGCAGTCACACAAGGAAAAAATTTCCAGGGAGTGTGATCAAGTCTGGAGATTTTTCTCCACATAAATATAGCTAAGGGTAAATTTATAATGCTCTAAGCTTAGCAAGACCTCTGCTTCAAGGTCAGCCGGTATTGATCCAGTGGGATAAAACATCACGGCAGTCGCCCACGTAAATAGACTGGGCGGCACAAGAAGCAGGAGGGCAGTGGCAAAAACTGCAAGGACTTTTCGCTGGGCGGAAAATCATGTGATAGCACTGTCAGCAGTGTTTCATTCCGGGAATGGAAACTGGGAAGCAGACTTCCTCAGTAGGCACGACCTCCACCCGGCAGAGTGGGAACTTCATGGGGAAGTTTTCCACATAATTGTAAACCGTTGGGAATTACCAAAGGTGGACATGATGGCGTCCCGTCTGAACAAAAAACGGGACAGGTATTGCGCCAGGTTAAGAGACCCTCAGGCAATAGCTGTGGACGTTCTGGTAACACCGTGGGTGTACCAGTCGGTGTATGTGTTCCATCCTCTGCTTTTCATACCTAAGGTACTGAGAATTATAAGACGTAGAGGAGTAAGAACTATACTCATGGCTCCGGATTGGCCAAGAAGGACTTGGTACCCGGAACTTCAAGAGATGCTCACAGAGGACTTATGGCCTCTGCCGCTAAGAAGGGACTTGTTTCAGCAAGTACCATGTCTGTTCCAAGACTTACCGCAGCTGCGTTTGACGGCATGGCGGTGGAACGCCGGATCCTAAGGGAAAAGGCATTCAGGAAGAGGTCATTCCTACCCTGGTCAAAGCCAGAAAGGAGGTGACCGCACAACATTATCACCACATGTGGCGAAAATATGTTGCGTGGTGTGAGGCCAGGAAGGCCCCACGAAGAAATTTCAACTCGGTCGATTCCTGCATTTCTTGCAAACAGGAGTGTCTATGAGCCTCAAATTGGGGTCCATTAAGGTTCAAATTTCGGCCCTGTCGATTTTTCTTCCAGAAAGAAGTGGCTTCAGTTCCTGAAGTCCAGAAGTTTGTCAAGGGAGTATTGCATATACAACCCCCTTTTGTGCCTCCAGTGGCACTGTGGAATCTCAACGTAGTTCTGGGATTCCTCAAAACACATTGGTTTAAAACCAGTCAAATCTGTGGATTTGAAGCATCTCACATGAAAAGTGAACATGCTCTTGGACCTGGCCTGGACCAGGCGAGTGTCAAATTGGTGGTTTTTTTCTCAAAAAAGCCCATATCTGTTTGTCCATTCGGACAGGGCAGAGCTGCGGACTCGTCCCCAGTTCTCTCCCTAAGGTGGTGTCAGTGTTTCACCTGAACCAGCTTATTGTGGTGTCTTGCGCCTACTAGGGACTTGGAGGACTCCAAGTTGCTAGATGTGGTCAGGGCCCTGAAAATATAGGTTCCAGGACGGCTGGAGTCAGGAAAACTGACTTGCTGTTATCCTGTATGCACCCAACAAACTGGGTGCTCTTGCTTTTAAGCAGACTTTTGCTAGTTGGATGTGTAATACAATTCAGCTTGCACATTCTGTGGCAGGCCTGCCACAGCCAAAATATGTAAATGCCCATTCCACAAGGAAGGTGGGCTCATCTTGGGCGGCTGCCCGAGGGGTCTCGGCTTTACAACTTTGCCGAGCGGTTATTTAGTCAGGGGCAAACACGTTTGTAAAATCCTACAAATTTGATACCCTGGCTAAGGAGGACCTGGAGTTCTCTCATTCGGTGCTGCAGAGTCATCCGCACTCTCCCGCCCGTTTGGGAGCTTTGGTATAATCCCCATGGTCCTTTCAGGAACCCCAGCATCCACTAGGACGATAGAGAAAATAAGAATTTACTTACCGATAATTCTATTTCTCGGAGTCCGTAGTGGATGCTGGGCGCCCATCCCAAGTGCGGATTATCTGCATTACTTGTACATAGTTACAAAAATCGGGTTATTATTGTTGTGAGCCATCTTTTCAGAGGCTCCGCTGTTATCATATTGTTAACTGGGTTCAGATCACAGGTTGTACAGTGTGATTGGTGTGGCTGGTATGAGTCTTACCCGGGATTCATAAATCCTTCCTTATTGTGTACGCTCGTCCGGGCACAGTACCTAACTGAGGCTTGGAGGAGGGTCATAGGGGGAGGAGCCAGTGCACACCACCTGATCCTAAAGCTTTACTTTTTGTGCCCTGTCTCCTGCGGAGCCGCTATTCCCCATGGTCCTTTCAGGAACCCCAGCATCCACTACGGACTCCGAGAAATAGAATTATCGGTAAGTAAATTCTTATTTTATGTCCTTTGCCTCCTTCTGAACAGACGCAATCTCCACTCTCCCCACTTGTTCTAATGTCATGATATTGTGTCGTAGAGGGGGCTGCTGGGCTCACGGAACCCTCCTGTACCTAGAGATGCCATACTCTGACTAGTATCGCAGTACTCCTATCCTTCCATGGGATGTTTTTCTGCAGTGCAGATAGTTGGCAAGTCAAACCGCACAATTGTACTCCCTATAAGGCATCAAATAGTATTAAAACATCTTATGCTTAAGGTAATACTGCTGTTATAGCAACCGAGGGTGGGCAATTTGTCTAGTATGGGAGCGTGTGACTGTTATGTCTGATTACGATTCCGGGAAAATTGATATCACTTTTATAACCAATAATAACCAAATGACACCCAATAATAATCCTATCAGATTAATATGTGATATGTCAGTCACCAGACGGCACTAATAGGCCCCAATGACCTCATAAGAAATCTGCCCACTTGTTTCCACCACTGAACAGCTGGATCTTAAATCTCATCCAGTCTAACCACCCTCATTTGAGCCAGTTAGAAAGATCCTTCATTAGGACCCACGAACAACACAGTGGTGTATCTTGTTCCTACTGAAATTATAGGCTGGTCCTCATTCATTTCTCTCATTTCATTCTGCGGCACTAACCCTCATCTATCAATCTGTTGTTTTCCTATAGATGGTAGGTATGGAAGCAGGGCCTACTTACCTCTCTGTCTTTTTGTTAATCCCCAGCCTTATTACCTTGTTACTACTTACAAGTGTAAGAGCTAGGGAGTATGCTGGCACTACATGAAGAAATGTTTAATAACGTCAATAATAATTAGAATTCTGCCCACAATATGACTTCCTCCATTGTGTGAATGTGTGAGGGGCCATTCTTCATCTGTGTTTATATTCAATATATCCTGTTTATTATTATGTTTAGTTTTCTATATGGATGTTCTCGGTGTAAGTGTTGGATTCCTTTCCATAGGAGAGAGATTGGACCACAAAGCATGTGAAGCTCTAGAGGAAATCTTCAAACGGGTGCAGTTTAAAATGGTTGATCTGGAACAGACCAACCTAGATGAGGATGTAAGTAGAATTATTCACTGAATGTTTTGTTAGCTCCAATACTTTATTATTCAGACTTGACCGTTGCGGGCCTATGGGGATGAAAACCATTCAATATTAAGTATTACTCCCCCACTCTACTACAGACAGCTCCTTCCACATCTTTTGGACAACCACTGTCTGTTTAGTTAGAGAAGCACCACCCTACTAAAGTGGGATTCATACCTTATCCTGGCAGACGGGATGCCGGCTGTCACTATACCGACAGCGGCATCCTTTCTGCGAGTCCCGGCAGCGTGTCCCCTTGCGGGTTTGCTGCGCTCTCCACAGGCTCTATTCCCACTCGGTTGGTGGTATGGACCCACCAACCAAGTGGGAATTTCGGGCAGGTGACAGGATTCCATTTGTCGGTAAAATACCGGCTATCGGGATTCCGGTGTCAGTCTCCTGAACGCCGGGATCCCGACAGCCGGTATATTGACTGCATCCCACTAAAGTACATGCCCTGTAGGAACCATGCTGTAGAAACAGCGAGGGCATTTATGAATGGCTTTTGCGGGTGTACACAGAATTTGCATTTTTCCTTACATGACCGTTGCACTGTATATATGAGAAGGTATTAGACCTTGAGAACAAGCAGCAGGTACCATCAGAAGACACTGGGCAGATTTGCACATTCATCTTTGGCAGCTCTTGTTTTGCAGATAATGGGACACATTTTTTATTAATGTTTCCCGATCACGTGCTTGTCATTTATGCCCCTGTTTTCAGGCTACAGACCAGAGGAGGGCACCAGGGTACAAGTCCAGGAGTCCTGCAAGGATATGATAGCAGTGACACCTTTTTTCTAACTCTGTGGCTGGTCTTTTTTTTTTTTTTTTTTTATTACTCCCAGTTATTATGAAGCTCTAACTGGTCCGTAGATTGTCTGAATGACACTGTAGGGGTGCTGCGTTGTACAGTCAAAAATGCGTGCCAGCTTTGCATGGAAAGGGACAGCACAGGGTGGCGAGGGACTGGAGGGGATAAGAGTAGGGAGGTGGTGATTTTTAATTGAGTCTTTTGATAAAAGCGACTTGCCAGTATATAATGGAACACCATTTTTTCCAGTCTCTATGCAGCCATGTAATTCCTCTCCTGTGTCTCTGTACAGGGAGCCTCAGCTCTTTTTGACATGATCGAGTATTATGAGTCCGCAACACATCTTAACATCTCCTTCAACAAGCACATTGGCACTCGAGGTTGGCAGGCTGCTGCTCATATGATGCGTAAGGTAAGTGTGGTCCTAGCAGACGGACTGCTCTCCAGGTCTGCCAAGAAATGGGAGTCCAGGAATGATGGGAAGGGAACCTATCGTGCTCAGACATAGAACTGGTCATGCAGTACAGCATCAATTTGGCAGCCCATATATTTTTTTTTTCATTCAATTTACTTCAAAGACTGCAATGATGTTTTCCTCTGCCCCAAGCCGTGAAGTCCTTTATAGTCCCTGTATCGTCATTTCAACAGTTCAAGAGGTACTTTCTGAGCCCCTGTGTGACGTCTGTGTCCATCTCATTTGGGTCAGATGTCTTTCAGTGCATCAATGATTATTTTGCGTTACTCCTACTCTCTTTCTGGTGTGCACATCACCAGTTGTATGCAGGAGCCTCAGGAAGAGGGGGGGGGGGGAGGGAGGAGAATGAGCGATATAGTTTACTATATCGCTAAGTGTGTATGCACCTTTAATTGTGTAGCAGATTTACATTTGGGAGAGGGCATGCTAGCGCTAGTCTAAATTGTGTTAAAATAAAACCATCCAGGATTTGTGTCTTACATATCTGATAGCATACAGTATTTTCCCTACATGGAAAATGAATGCACTTACATTACAGCACAGGCTGACTAGGTGCAGATATGCGTAAAAGCATATCTGCACCTAGTCAGCCTGTGCTGTAATGTACTGTAAGTGCATTCAGCCTTTAGTGTCACCGTTCTTGTCCCTATTACCCCTTATGAACTGGTATCTGGATGGTAGGTCAACATGGATTTGGTCGACAGTCATTAGGTCGACCACCATTGGTTGACATGGGACATGTTGACACGGGAAATAGGTCTACACGTGACAGGTCGACATATGAAAAAGTTGACGTGAATTTTCTCTTACGTCCTAGAGGATGCTGGGGACTCCGTAAGGAACATGGGGTATAGACGGGCTCCGCAGGAGACATGGGCACTATAAAGAACTTTAGAATGGGTGTGCACTGGCTCCTCCCTCTATGCCCCTCCTCCAGACCTCTGTTAGATCCTGTGCCCAGAGGAGACTGGGTGCATTACAGGGGAGCTCTCCTGAGTTTCTCTGAAAAAGAATTTTGTTAGGTTTTTTATTTTCAGAGAGCACTGCTGGCAACAGGCTCCCTGCATCGTGGGACTGAGGCGAGAGAAGCAGACCTACTTAAGTGATAGGCTCTGCTTCTTAGGCTACTGGACACCATTAGCTCCAGAGGGTCGGAACGCAAGTCTCACCCTCGCCGTTTCGTCCCGGAGCCGCGTCGCCGTCCTCCTCACAGAGCCGGAAGATAGAAGCCGGGTGAGTATAAGAAGAAAGAAGACTTCAAAGGCGGCAGAAGACTTCAGATCTTCTCTAAGGTAACGCGCAGCGGTAACGCTGCGCTCCATTGCTCCCACACACAACACACACTGCAGGCACGGATGGGTGCAGGGCGCAGGGGGGGCGCCCTGGGCAGCAATAATAAACTGGCTAAAAGGCAATATATAGGCTGCGGAGGCAATGTATATTAATATCCCCCGCCAGTATTAAAAAATTGAGCGGGACCGAAGCCCGCCGCTAAGGGGGCGGAGCTTGATCCCACAGCACTAACCAGCGCCATTTTCTCCACAGCACACTGCAGAGAAGCTGGCTCCCTGGACTCTCACCTGCTGAACATGGTGACACAGGGCAAAAAAGAGGGGGGGGGGGGGGGCACTTGTAAGGCGCAGTGAGTGTATAGATATATACATATGATTAAATAAAAGCGCTGTTTATCTGGGGATTTTGTTTCCAGTGTTAGTAGGCACTGGGTGTGTGCTGGCATACTCTCTCTCTGTCTCTCCAAAGGGCCTTATTGGGGAACTGTCTCCATATAAATATATCCCTGTGTGTGGGGGGGTGTCGGTACGCATGTGTCGGCATGTCTGAAGCGGAAGGCTCGTCTAAGGAGGAGGTGGAGCAGATGATTGTGGTGTCTCCGTCGGCAACGCCGACACATGATTGGTTGGACATGTGGAATGTTTTAAATTCAAATGTGACTTTGTTACATAAGAGATTAGACAAAGCAGAGTCCAGGGATAATACAGGGAGTCAATCAATGGCTTTGACTGTGTCACAGGGCCCTTCGGGGTCTCAAAAACGTCCCCTATCCCAAATAGCAGACACTGATACCGACACGGATTCTGACTCCAGTGTCGACAACGATGATACGAGGTTACACCCAAGGGTGGCCAAAAGCATTCATTATATGATTATTGCAATAAAAGATGTTTTACATATCACAGATGACCCCTCTGTACCTGACACGAGGGTACACATGTTTAAGGAAAAGAAACCTGAGGTAACCTTTCCCCCATCTCATGAGCTGAACGCGTTATTTGAAAAGGCTTGGGAAACTCCAGACAAGAAACTGCAGATTCCCAAAAGAATTCTTATGGCGTATCCTTTCCCTGCACAGGACAGGGTACGGTGGGAATCCTCGCCCAGGGTGGACAAGGCTTTAACGCGCTTATCCAAGAAGGTGGCACTACCGTCTCCAGACACGGCAGCCCTCAAGGATCCTGCTGATCGCAGACAGGAAACGACTTTAAAATCAATATATACACATACGGGTGCCTTACTCAGACCGGCAATAGCATCGGCTTGGGTTTGTAGCGCTGTAGCAGCTTGGACAGATACCTTGTCAGCTGATATTGATACCCTAGATAGGGATACCATTTTATTGACCTTAGGTCACATTAAAGACGCAGTCTTATATATGAGAGACGCTCAAAGAGACGTTGGACTGCTAGGTTCAAGAGCCAACGCCATGGCGATTTCTGCTAGGCGAGCATTGTGGACCCGCCAATGGACGGGTGATGCCGACTCAAAAAGGCATATGGAAGTTTTGCCTTACAAGGGTGAGGTTTTGTTTGGGGAAGGTCTCACGGACCTAGTTTCCACGGCTACCGTGGGTAAATCTACCTTTTTGCCTTATGTTCTCCCACAGCAAAAGAAAACACCACAGTATCAGATGCAGTCCTTTCAATCGCATAAGTCCAGAAGAGGTCGGGTAGAGGGAAAAGAATGCCAGAGGTAAGGGTAGAGGGAAAAGAATGCCTGCTACGGCCAGTTCCCAGGAGCAGAAGTCCTCCCCGGCTTCTACTAAATCCACCGCATGACGCTGGGGCTCCACTGAGGGAGTCCGCGCCGGTGGGGGCACGTCTTCGACTTTTCAGCCACGTCTGGGTTCAGTCGGACGTGGATCCTTGGGCGGTGGAAATTGTATTCCAAGGCTACAAGCTGGAATTCGAAGACGTGCCTCCTCGCCGATTCTTCAAATCGGCTTTACCAGCTTCTCCTCCAGAGAGGGAGATAGCTTTAGCTGCAATTCAAAAGCTGTGTCAACAGCAAGTGATTTTCAGGGTTCCCCTAATTCAACAGGTAAAGGGGTACAATTCAACCCTGTTTGTGGTCCCGAAACGGGATGGCTCAGTCCGTCCCATTCTAAATTTAAAATCCCTAAACCTGTTCTTGAAAAGGTTCAAGTTCAAGATGGAATCGCTCAGGGCGGTTATCTCCAGCCTGGAAGGGAGGGATTTTATGGTGTCACTAGACATAAAGGATGCATACCTTCACGTCCCCATATATCCTCCTCATCAGACATACCTGAGATTCGCTGTACAGGACTGTCATTACCAGTTTCAGACGTTGCCGTTTGGGCTTTCCACGGCCCCGAGGGTTTTCACCAAGGTAATGGCGGAAATGATGGTGCTCCTGCGCAGGCAAGGAGTCACAATTATCCCATACTTGGACGATCTCCTGATAAAAGCGAGATCAAAGGAACAGTTGCAGAAAAGCGTGTCGCTCACCCTGAGAGTGCTGCAACAGCATGGCTGGATTCTAAATCTACCAAAGTCACAGTTGGTTCCTACGACTCGGCTGTCGTTTTTAGGCATGATTCTGGAAACAGAACAAAAGAGGGTTTTTCTCCCGATGGAAAAAGCCCAGGAACTCCAGAACATGGTCAGAGACCTGTTAAAACCGAAAAGAGTGTCAGTACATCAATGCACTCGAGTACTGGGGAAAATGGTGGCGACCTACGAGGCCATCCCCTTCGGCAGGTTTCATGCGAGGACTTTTCAGTGGGACCTTCTGGGCAAGTGGTCCGGGTCCCATCTTCAAATACATCAGAAAATAACCCTGTCCCCCAGGGCCAGGGTGTCTCTCCTGTGGTGGCTGCAGAGTGCTCACCTTCTAGAGGGTCGCAGATTCGGCATTCAAGACTGGGTTCTGGTGACCACGGACGCGACCCTCCGAGGATGGGGAGCAGTCACACAGGGAAGAAATTTTCAGGGACTATGGTCAAGCCAGGAGACTTGTCTACACATCAACGTCCTGGAATTAAGGGCCATATACAACGGCCTACGACAAGCGGAGAATCTTCTTCGCGACCTACCGGTTCTGATTCAATCAGACAACGTCACAGCCGTGGCTCATGTAAACCGCCAAGGCGGGACAAGGAGCAGAGTGGCAATGGCGGAAGCCACCAGGATTCTGCGCTGGGCAGAAAATCACGTAAGCGCTCTGTCAGCGGTATTTATTCCGGGAGTGGACAACTGGGAAGCAGACTTCCTCAGCAGACACGATCTCCATCCAGGAGAGTGGGGACTTCATCAAGAAGTTTTTGCAGAGATGATAAGTCTTTGGGGACTTCCTCAAATAGACATGATGGCGTCACGCCTCAACAAGAAGCTTCGGAGGTATTGTGCCAGGTCAAGGGACCCTCAGGCAGTAGCGGTGGACGCCCTGGTGACACCATGGGTGTTTCAGTCAGTCTATGTGTTCCCTCCTCTTCCTCTCATCTCAAAAATATTGAGAATCATAGGACGAAAAAGAGTACAGACAATACTCATTGTTCCAGATTGGCCTCGAAGGGCCTGGTATTCAGATCTTTAGGAGCTGCTCACAGAAGATCCATGGCCTCTTCCTCTCAGGGAGGACCTGTTGCTGCAGGGGCCCTGCGTGTTCCAAGACTTACCGCGGTTACGTTTGACGGCATGGCGGTTGAACACCGAATCCTAGCTGGAAAAGGAATTCCGGAGGAAGTCATCCCTACTCTGATAAAGGCTAGGAAGGAGGTGACGGCGAAACATTATCACCGTATTTGGAGGAAATATGTATCTTGGTGTGAAGCCAAGAATGCTCCTACGGAAGATTTCCACTTAGCCGCTTTCTCCACTTTCTACAGACAGGAGTGGATATGGGCCTAAAGTTAGGCTCCATTAAGGTACAGATTTCGGCCCTATCTATATTTTTCCAAAAGGAATTGGCTTCTCTCCCAGAAGTCCAGACTTTTGTAAAGGGAGTGCTACACATCCAGCCTCCGTTTGTGCCCCCAGTGGCACCATGGGACCTTAACGTGGTGTTACAGTTCCTAAAATCTCACTGGTTTGAGCCTTTTCAAACAGTTAAATTAAAATTTCTCACTTGGAAGGTGGTCATGTTGTTGGCCTTGGCATCTGTAAGGCGGGTGTCCGAATTGGCGGCCTTGTCTCATAAGAGCCCCTATCTCATTTTCCATGTGGATAGAGCTGAGTTGAGGACTCGTCCTCAATTTTTGCTTAAGGTGGTGTCATCATTTCATATGAACCAACCTATTGTGGTGCCTGTGGCTACGGGAGACTTGGAGGAGTCCAAGTCCCTTGATGTAGTCAGGGCCTTAAAAATTTACGTAGCCAGGACGGCTCGGATTAGGAAAACAGAGGCACTGTTTGTCCTGTATGCAGCCAACAAGGTTGGCGCTCCTGCTTCTAAGCAGACTATTGCTCACTGGATCTGTAACACGATTCAGCAGGCTCATTCTACGGCTGGATTGCCGTTACCAAATTCGGTAAAGGCCCATTCCACTAGGAAGGTGGGCTCTTCTTGGGCGGCTGCCCGAGGCGTCTCGGCTTTACAGCTCTGCCGAGCGGCTACTTGGTCGGGTTCAAACACTTTTGCAAAATTCTACAAGTTTGATGAGGACCTCATGTTTTCTCAATCGGTGCTGCAGAGTCATCCGCACTCTCCCGACCGTTTTGGAGCTTTGGTATAATCCCCATGGGGATTTGGTATAATCCCCATGGATGCTGGGAGTCCCCAGCATCCTCTAGGATGTAAGAGAAAATAAGATTTTAAACCTACCGGTAAATCTTTTTCTCCTAGTCCGTAGAGGATGCTGGGCGCCCGTCCCAGTGCGGACATATTCTGCATGACTTGTATATAGTTGTTGCTTACATAAGGGTTATTTTACAGTTCAGATCAGTCGTTGGCTGATACTGTTTTGTTCATACTGTTAACTGGTTGCGTGTATTCCAGATTATACGGTGTGGATGGTGTGGGCTGGTATGAATCTCGCCCTTAGATTAACAAAAATCCTTTCCTCGTACTGTCCGTCTCCTCTGGGCACAGTTTCTCTAACTGAGGTCTGGAGGAGGGACATAGAGGGAGGAGCCAGTGCACACCCATTCTAAAGTTTTTTTATAGTGCCCATGTCTCCTGCGGAGCCCGTCTATACCCCATGGTCCTTACAGAGTCCCCAGCATCATCTACGGACTAGGAGAAAATGATTTACCGGTAGGTTTAAAATCTTATTTATTTATTTTTTACTTGTTTTTTTTATCTTTTTCATACTTTACCATCAGTGTGTACAAAGCGCCTAGTGCAGCGGTAGCGGAGCGAAGTACCTTACCCGCAGCATGGTGAGCGTAGTGAGCCATACAAGGGGACGTGGTGCACTAATTGGGGTTCCTGGTCATGTTTCGCAAATAACGACACTAAAAAAGTTTTTTAAAAAGTTATGTCGACGTTTGTGTGTGTCGACCATTCTAATGTATCGACCCTTTTCCCTGTGTCGACCATGTCAGGGTCGACCTAATCCAAGTTGACCCACTTCCTAAACCTTATGAACTACAAGAGAGATGATTTAATAGTGAGCTCGAAAATCTTGTTTCATTTGTATATGTAATTGACATGCCGTCCTACACAAAGAACCATTTGTTATTTTATTGGCATGTTTGCTTTTGTTAACATAGGAGGAAGTTGTTACTCTGCATTGCCTTGCCAAGCGTAATGGACACACCACGCATAGACTCTGTTGGAACAGTGCCCCTAGTGGCCACATTCTCATAGACAATTGTAGTATATTTGCTTGTTTTTAACAACATTTGGGAAGAAGCATCTGTCTGACGTGGTCCTTTCATTGTTTATTCAAGTAGAGAGGACATCTACAGTATGTCCTGTTTGTTAAATGCGTCCACTTTCAGTATAATGCCTCCTAAGTGTTACTATGAAGATCTGTCATCCCACAGACAAACTGCCTGCAGTACTTGGATGCCCGCAATACCCCTTTGCTGGACCACTCTGCTCCATTTGTGGCCCGAGCACTTCGTATTAGCAGCAGCTTAACCGTCCTCCACCTTGAGAACACCAGCATCTCTGGGAGACCTCTGATGTTGCTGGGTGAGTATCTGTTTCCAGCAATACAGTGATTGTTATCAGTGGGTAAACTATCCATCGTCCCTCTCACTACAAGTAATGGTTGACCCAGTGTTACCTGAATTTAGCCCCTCTTGCTTATAGTTTGCAGAAGAGAGCACTGCCAGGATACCTGGGCGGTATAGTGACACACACAGCTCGGTGTACATGTACTGTATGAGGTACCTGATTGGACAGGAGCAGCGTGCAATCCGCACAGCTATCAAATAAATAAATAATACCACAACCTTAGCAGCCTATGGGGCAGATTTATTAAGCTTGGTGAAGTGATAAAGTGGAAGGTGATAAAGCACCAGCCAGTCAGCTCCTAACTGGCATTTTTCAAACCCAGCCTGTGACATGGCAGTTAGGATCTGATTGGCTGGTCCTTTATCACCTTGCACTTTATCACTTCATTGAGCTTAATAAATCTGTCCCTATGTGAGTATGACTTCAGCCACCTGTGTCTGGCAGCGCTCTCCGTGCCGACAAGTACTGTAGAATATAGGCTGGGAGTCTGGTGCCAGACCCCCACACTGCATGGAGGTGTGAACTCGTTTTACCATGCATCCATTCTACAGTGTACAGTAGACATTAATTATGTGCTGTGCACCAGTATTCAGGACAGTGCAGCCGATGAGACTTCCCTGGGAATTGTACAGCAGCTTTTATTACTGGATATTAGTGAATTGATTTGCTGCATTGTTATGAATATTGATACCACAAAATAAATGACTTGTCTCTAAAAGTGATGGGTAAATACCTACTTAGCAGAATTAGAATCTGTGTCTTGCAAAGTTTCCAGAATTGCATTGTTTTGGTAAATAATCATTGATGTTCTTTTAATTATTATTATTATTATTATTATTATTATTATTATTATTATTATTATTTTAAAAGAATTTGCAGTGTCGGCTATATTGATTTAATGCTTCTTTCCTAGGTTTTCATTCAACTGTGTAGCAATGGTGACACCTGCAGGCAAGATACAGATACTGCAAAATATAATTATTTAATGATAGAAACGTAGAATTTGATTGTGGATAAGAACCATTGGCCCATCTAATCTGCCCCTTATGTTTGGAACTTTTAAATTAGAACATGTGTTTTAAAACATAAATACTTTGACTATTAAAGTGTTTATCTAATCACATTTTAGCTATACTTAGCCAAGGATTTCTCCTTTTAAATGCTAATGGTCGCTTAACTATAACTGGCTGGGCCAATCTAGACCTTATGTCACTGTGGCAGAAACGCCATCTTTGTGCATTAACAGAAGATTTGTTGCAATTGTATAAATTGTGGAGTTTATTGAAATGAGATCAGGTGATCAGTGTCCAGGAGTTTACAACCCACATAGTAACATAGTGCACATAGAGCCATGATGTCATTGCAAGCTACTGTAATACAACCTACAGTACTACACATTCCAAGATGCATTGCGCTTAGTAGTAATCTCATTACTACAAAGCTCTAGAAGGCCTTCTGTCACTTCATGCGTGCTGAGTACTGATCACATCTCCAGCAGCAGCAGGAAGGCGGGGGTGCTTATTGTCTTAGTTGAGTGAACAGTGGTCACTGGGAGCAGGATCCAGCAGGAATACCAGAGTAAGGGCATTCTGGGTAAATAAAATAATTATAACACCAAGTTGGTCCCTGTTTATTAAACTAATAACACGTGTTGACCAAGTTATTTGTATGTCAAACTAAGACATTTAAAATGTTTTATTTAATTTGATTAATTAATACTTTTGCTCCCTCTTTCCAATGTTCCTCGTTCCCAGCCACAGCGCTGAAGATGAACATAGTGTTACGGGAGCTGTACCTCGCTGACAACCGTCTCAACAGCCTGCAGGACTCTGCTCAGCTGGGAAATGTATTAAAGTTCAACAGCTGCATACAGATCCTGGACTTACGGAACAACCACATTATGGATTCTGGTGAGTGAGACTCTGTGCTCTTACCAGGAGCACAGACGTTATCAAAAGCCAACATTTCCATGTCTTAAGGGCCTGTAACATGCTTTAAGCTGGCTACACACTAGAGAGATGTATCGTTCATTCTAGCAACGAGCGATATATCAGTAGTTCATCAGCGGGTGTCTGCATCCGATATGTCTGTGAACAACGTCGTTCAGACATATCCGGTCAGACCTGCAGCACAGCTGATGCCGATATCACCTGCAAGTGTCTACAGGCGATACGCTGACCGTCCGTACGCTGGCTGCTGGGACCACCCACACTGTAATCGCAGCTGGGCGGGCAAATTCAAATGCCAGCCCAGTAGTAACGTCTGGCCCGACATATGAAGCAGCCGATAGGTAACTGTGTAGACCTTACCTAATCTACCACTCTGCCGGCATGACAGCCAGTCAGCTGTTTTGTCTTTGTAGTGTGTACCCAGCCTTGATGACATCAAGGCCAATTTATCCACCAACCCACAAGTAAAGTTTATAAAAAGAGAACCGCTTAAAATCCCCCTATAACTCAGGGGTTAATTGGTGCCATGACTCTGTTAATGCACGAATCAATTAACTTTTCACGGATTTTGTGCGTTACCCGCCTGTTAACAAGCTATTTCAACAGGCGTTATGAAGGCTGTCGAGGGAAAGTGAGAGTGCAATTGAATAGCGGCTACATCCCATTTTCACCCGTGGTAATTTACCGCGGGTAATTGAAATCCCCCTCTCAATCTCAATAGTTAAATTAATGTATTTGATCAATTAAAGAGACACCTGTCTATAATAAAATCCAGCAGGCCTTTTATATAAACATTACAAGCTATAACAAACAAATATGAAAACAACCAGGAATGAGCTGCAAGTGAGGGCTTAGGAGCCCGCATGTGGACCAGTGATCGCAAAAACGCGCTATAGCGCGTATTTTACTCGAAAATAGCTCCCTAGGACTCATGTTTACGAAATCAGTGGGTCCCACAGGTTGCGCTCTAATCTGGCTGTGTGTGTCCTGCCTGCTCCCGTGCCGCAGCCAATCACCACCTGCATGCTGTCTGTTCCCAACCAATCATCATGCTGCCTGTACTGTCGCCCCAGCCAGCCAATCACCGTTGCACAAAACTGTGCCTGTAGCCTCCGCTCAGCGCGACTCATGATCCCTGCAGCTGCTTACCCGTGTTGAGTGCCGGCTCCCTGTTGCTGCCGGGATCGCTGATGCGCCGGTCCCTGCTGTGACTCCTCCACACTGCCGCCACCTCCGCTGTTGCTCTGCCTGCTGCAGTAGGCTGCTTTCCGCGTATGTCTCGGAGGTGTACTGCCTGTAACCCACCTGCCACTGAGGCTGCCATTCCAACAACGCTGGTGTTCCTGCCATCGTCCTGCAGTTTGCAGCGACCCCCTGTGCTTCTGGATGCTTCTCTAGCTTTGAGAACCGCTGCTTCCCCACAGAAGTCAGCCCCCCACCCCCAACCTGTAGAAGGACCCACAGAATCTCTTTGCCGGGTGAGTGCCTTTATTAGGGTAAAGGTGAACAAATAGTCTGGGGTGCAGCAAGATTTAAATAAGGGTAATTGTTTAATATTTATAGTTTAAACGAAGTGTGTGTTAATACAGGTAAGAGATGTGGCGTAGAAATAGTACATATAAAAGTGTAACATGTAAGTACATAGAAAAGGAAATAAAAATCAAAGTAAAAATAAAATCTGTAAAAACTGTTTTTTGTACCACAGTGTCAAGGAAATAATGTACAATGTAAAAGTACAGTATACAGGCAGTTTTTCAGTTGGGTTGGTATTGGGAAACCGGCGCTTGGGATTCTGGAGGTCACCATACCGACCCTGGGATCCTGGTCTTCAGATTGCCATTGGGGTAGGGGGGTGGAGCTGCGAGCGCAACGAAGCCCCTTGTGAGCTCAGTGGCTCGCTGCGTTCGCCACAGGTTCTATTCTCACTCTATGGGACACCCACGAGTGAGAATAGTCCCTGTTAGTTGGCATGCCGACTGTCGGTCAGGATAGAGATAGGGATTCTGGTGTCAGTATAGTGACCATGGGGATCTCGACCGCTGGTCACATTATTACATCCCTTGCAGTCCATAAAGATTAGTTTTGAAATGAAGAGAGCAGCATAGGTAGTTAGTGGTGACTGATGGTTCTGCTCCTAATATGTTAATGCAGAGTAATACTAATATGGGCACTTACATCTTCCCGGTGGGGGTTAGCAGCCCAAGTTCATAATGCAATAGTTCAGTGGATCCTTTTGTCTCTATCCATCTCTATGGATTTGGTTTGAGCGGCGTGTTTCAAACCCGGATGCTCTGATCTCTGCAAGACGCTAGCGCTACACTGCAGGAGTCGCTGCACACAGGCACCTGTGTAACAACATCATTGCCTTTGGGAAGAGACGCCACTCAAACCAAAACCACACAGATGGATAGAGATAAAAGGATCCACTGAACTATTGTATTATGAACTTGGGCTGCTAACCTCCGCCGGGGAGATGTAAGTGCCCATATTAGTACTACTCTACATTAACATATTAGAAGCAGGACCATCAATCACCACTAACTACTGTACCTATACTGCTCTCTCCATTAGAAAACTAATCTTTATGGACTACAAAACTACCTGTATTCTGTACTTTTACATTGTGTATTATTTCTTTGACACTGTGGTACCAAAAACTGTTTTTACTGTTTTTATTTTATTTTGACTGATTTTTATTCCCTTTTATAACTACTTACATGTTACACTTTTATATGTACTATTTCTATGCCACATCTGTTACCTGTACTACACATACTTTGTTTAAACTATAAATATTAAACCACTACCCTTATCCAAATCTTGCACCCCAGTTGTTTTTTTCACCTTTACCCATTGCATCATTGGAAAATAGGATTCAAATTTTCCAAATGATCCAAGGTTGTACAGATTTTTCACATTCCACAATTCCACACTTCAGTAGGGAGTGCAGAACACAATACCCAACTACATACAGAGTGCCTATATTAACTGTGCACCCTTGCACCTTGCTTGGCACTATCCTATACCTCCACACAAACTCACTGCCTCCTGAATGTTTGTATGTCAGCTATCCACCCCTACCTGCCCCTAACGCACTCCTTGCCCCAGCTGCTATCTACTCTTACCCCCTCCCTGACCCTAGCACTGCCTGTCCTAAACCCCCACCTTGCCCTAGAACTGCCCCAACTGCTTTATGTCCCTACCACCAGCACTACCTGCCCCTAAACCTCCCCTTGCCCACACCCCCATTGTTTTTCCAGCTTCTATCTATACTTATTTCCTTCCTACCACCAGCGCTGACTGCTCCTAACCCCCTCCTTGCCTCAGTACTGCCCCACCTGATATCTAAACGTATCCCCCCTTCCTACCCCAACTGCCACTTGCCCTTACCCCACCCCCTCTATCCCCTCCCTGCCCAAACTGCTCCCTGCCTCAACTACCATCTCAACACCAACTGCTGCCTGCCCTTAACCCCTTTCCACCATCTGTTACCTGCACCCAGCACTGCCCAAGCTGCCACCTGATCCCAGCACTTTCCCCAACTGCTGTCTCCCGCCACCTTTCCCCCTGCCCGCAGACCACTGCACGTGTTGGCTATGTGAGATAAAGGCAAAGTAATTCTAAGCATTTTTTGTACTGGAGAATATGAGTGTGACTTCCGGCATGTGGGGTGGTCTGATGCTATATGGGAAACTGATTAGCATAATACGTGATGGGACCCAGAAACAGTGGAGCAGGACCCCAGTTTTCTAAAGTGAGGGGTCCCTGGGACCCACAATTTTTTTCGCTGATCGCGATCACTGTGGACCCATGACAGTCAGTTGCACATCACTGTTCTATTAGTGTCATTTTGGAATAGGAAGGGAGCGGGAGCAGGGCAGCAGTTCTGCTGTCTCATAGTTTATAGAGATGGTGGAATATTGGGCCAGTGATGGTACAAGAAGCATAACTGAAAGTCAGTGTTTTGCACCTTCATTTGTCCTTTGAACAGTGGCTCTTTAGCAGTTTTTATAGAGGCCATTTGTGCCTTATGGTATTTATTCTCATGTGGTTTCCTATCTGTTCCACTTTAGAAGGTCATTATGTGATTCATAGTCCACCAAAATATCACCTACTTTACCTTACTTACACCTCTTTATTTCCAGGCCTAGCTTACATCTGTGAGGGGCTGAAGGAGCAGCGCCACGGATTGGTCACGTTGGTTCTCTGGAACAACCAGTTGACTCATGCTGGCATGGTGTATATGAGTATGTGCTTGGTAAGACTTGGTTACATTTGCCTGGTGGCTTCTCAGTTATTAACAAAGTCTTGTATGGGGGGGAAAGGGCATGGAGATCTTCTTCTTTGAAAAATCTTATAGGTTTCGGATGCTTCAATGGATGTACAGACCATATATATAGTGGTCTAGCGTGGCATAGAGTAAAAGCGCTGTGATAGACAGTACATCCATTCAAGCTCCGGAGATCTATAACATCTTCCAAGTTCTTTTGCTGTCCTGAATGCCCTTGGCGCTGCCCATAATCTGTTTTCTTATCTTCGCTCATCTACTACACAGTCCACACCAGCAGCATTTGTCTTCTCAAACAATATTCCTTTTCTCTCTCTCTTTTTTTTTTTTTTTCTCAGCCTCACACTCAGAATTTAGAAACTTTGAACCTTGGTCACAATGCTATTGGCAACGAAGGTGTCCGCCATCTCAAGAATGGCCTAATTGGAAATCGTAGTGTCCTGCGCCTTGGCTTGGCATCTGCCAAACTTACCTGTGAAGGTATTGTCCACTCGGTGTACTTGGGCTGGGCTATTCCTGGGTCTGCATTGTGGCATGTGACTTGCTTATATAGGGGGAGATATAAAACTAAACATTATCTTGATGTAAATGGAATTACAAAAAGGATTGATAACACCACGAACAAGTCAGGATATTAGACATCAAAAACAGTAACGATACCAAACACCGTGATTTCAAGTCTAAGTACCCACAGGATTTACTCAACTGTAATAGTGAAAATGTTACCACCATTTGTGGGTAAGAGACCATGGGCCGGAAGTAATGGAGTGCAAGACTTTTTTTAAAGCAGCAATTATTTACAAGGCAAAACCACGTTACACCTCCATTCCGAGGAGTGACAGTGGAGGGAATAGGAAAGAGACCTAAGAATCACAGGTAAGTTTAACTTACTGGAAAACTCCACCCAAAAATATATTTCCTGGATCACCAGCAAGGGTAGACAGACAGAGGTTCACCCCTTTCCTCTTTAGTGCCTTTGGCACATTTAGTCCCTGGGGACCTACAACTGCTGATTGAAAGAGGATTTACACTTACTCCTAGACATGTAGTGGGGAGGTGGGCGTGCATTTTTTCCTTGCTTGGTATATAGCAATAGCAAACTGGGAGGAGCAAATGCACTGGAGGCAGTATGGATGGTGTAATAGCATTACTGCCTCACAGCAGAGACGACTTTGCGACTTTAGCGATTAGTCAAAGTAATACAATAAATAAAAAGGAAAAACAATTGGTAATTATGGGGGTCATTCGGAGTTGATCGCTCGCTAGCTGCTTTTAGCAGCAGTGCAAACGCTAAGCCGCCGCCCTCTGGGACTGTATTTTAGCTTAGCAGAAGTGCGAACGAAAGGATCGCAGCGCAGCTACAAAAAAAGATTGTGCAGTTTC
Source organism: Pseudophryne corroboree (assembly GCF_028390025.1). Taxonomy (NCBI): domain Eukaryota; kingdom Metazoa; phylum Chordata; class Amphibia; order Anura; family Myobatrachidae; genus Pseudophryne; species Pseudophryne corroboree. The sequence continues at coordinate 378,296,951 of NC_086451.1, forward strand.
AGAGTAGATCTAAACTTAATCCTAGCTTGCGATCACTTCAGACTGTTTAGTTCCTGTTTTGACGTCACAAACACGCCCTGTATTCGGCCAGCCACTCCTGCGTTTTTATCTGGCACGCATGCGTTGTTCAGCACACTCCCCGAAAACGCTCAGTTACCACCAAGAAACACCCACTTCCTGTCAATCACTCAACGATCAGCAGTGCGACTGAAAAGCGTCCCTAGACCTTGTGAGAAAGTACGTCGGCTTTTGTGAAAGTATGACGCGCGTGCGCAGTGCGCACCATGCGCATGCGCAGAAAAGCCGATTTTTTTTTTGCCTGATCGCTGCGCTGCGAACAACGGCAGCTAGCGTTCAACTCGGAATGACCCCCTTTATCGGTAATGTTGGGTATGTTGACATGCCAAAAGATAACTATTTGGACAGATGAACTTTCTTCTATATAGAGCTTTATCTGACCATAATCTTCCTACACCCCTACTCTGTAATGTTGTGACCATGTATGCTTGTACCAATCAATGGAGCTAGCAGTGCCAAATGCTCTGTATTGCTGCTAGCATCCTAATGCTGATTGGTTATATTTCTGTTCCTGCCCCAAACATATTCTGCATGTTTGTATGTAATCATGTTTTAAGATTGAATGCAATAGGTGGTCTAATCCTGGCTAAAAGCATCTAAAAACAAACAGAGTATTGATAGCAGTCTGGATGCCTACTCCTATTGGCACACAGACCATTTTTTTTATTTCATCCAATGGGGTACATTAGGGCTATGGGTATAATGGAGCTGCAGGAGTCCTAGGCACCAAAGAGGTAACTTGTTTGGGATCCGCAAAGATCTTCCTCCCATATACCCCGCCTGAAGCCAGAGAAGCCATTTTTTCTGTGCCTCATGGAACTTTTCTGTTTTTTTACATTTTACCTCTGGATCTGGGTCGTCTGTGTTATACATGCAACAGATGGCTCCTCCATCACCCTCTGCCGGCGGGCTAACAGTGGAGTCAGTGTCACTGCTTACCTCTTCACGGATGCAAGGAACCAGCCACGGCCGGACAAGGGAGCAAGTAAGCACCAGGGGGCAGATGTATTAACCTGGAGAAGGCATAAGGAAGTGATAAACCAGTGATATGTGCAAGGTGATAAAGGCATCAGCTAATCAGATCCTAACTGTTAATTTACATATTGGAGCTGATTGGCTAGTGTCTTTATCACCTTGCACATATCACTGGTTTATCACTTCCTTATGCCTTCTCCAGGTTAATACATCTGCCCCCAGGATTGGGTTCTTCTAGCCACCAATGTCAGTCTTCGTGAGTTGGGAGCCATCAAACCTTTCAGGCAGGTGGATGGTTCAGTAGGTGAGCCTATGATCAGTATCCTGGAACTTTAAACATGCTACCATTTTTTGTTAGGCATGGCCCTTCCTTCAGCATGAGGGAATCCAAAATTGGGAGGCGGGCTTTCTCAGCAGGCAAGTCACCTATCAGGTGAATGTTCCAGATGCTGGTCCGTCGCTGGGGCTTCCTCGCTTCGGCTCCTGCACCAGAGACTGGGGAGCTTTTTGGTGGATGCACTTGCAGTACTGTGGACCTACCCGCTTGTGTACTTCTTTCCTCCATGTCCTCTCCTTCCGCAGGTCTTTCATAAGTTGAAGCAGGAGGGCGTTACAGCTGTTCTCATTGTACCGGATTGGCTACAGAGGGACGGGTACGCAGACCTACACAGTCTATCGCAACCCCGTGGTGCCTTCCTCTTTGGCCAGATCTTCTATCACACGGGCCGTGTCTTCACTCCAACCTCGCCCGTCTAGCGTTAACGGGGGGCCTATTGAAACCACAATCCTAAAGGCCAGAAGTTTCTCGGATTCTGTTATCCAGACCATGCTCAGGAGACCTTTCTCTGCAAGGATTTATTATCGTGTATGGTGGGCCTATATTTATTGGTGTTCGGCCTGCGGTTGGGATTCTCTGTTGTTTCTCCTTTCCAGGGTCTTGTCCTGCTTGCAGGCGAGCTTGGATGTGGGCCTTTGCCTTGTGTTTCTTATGGTCCAGGTGTCAGCCTTTTCGGTCTTATTCCAAAGCAGGGTAGCTTGTTTACCCACTATTCAGTCCTTCCTGCAGGTGGTCTTTTACGTTCAGCCCCCATTTTTCCCCCTGGTGACTCCGTGGGACCTGACTTTGGGGTTAAGGGCTCTGCAGGCATTTCCCTTGCACCGTTAGACTCCGTTGATCTACATTGGCTCATGTGGAAAACATTATTTTTGCTAGCTGTCATTTCGGCCCACAGTGTTTCAGACTTGGGTACGTCGTCCAACCATTCACCCTTGCTTGTTTTCCACCTTGACTGCACTGTCCTCCGTACCTGTCTGGGCTATATCCTTAGGTAGTCTCACGTTTCCATATCAATCAGGAGATCATGGGCCCTCATTCCGAGTTGTTCGCTCGCAAGCTGCTTTTAGCAGCATTGCACACGCTAAGCCGCCGCCTACTGGGAGTGAATCTTAGCTTAGTAAAATTGCGAACGAAAGATTCGCAATATTGCGAAAAGATTTATCTGTGCAGTTTCCGAGTAGCTCGAGACTTACTCTTCCAGTGCGATCAGTTTAGTGCTTGTCGTTTCTGGTTTGACGTCACAAACACACCCAGCGTTCGCCCAGACACTCCCCCGTTTCTCCAGCCACTCCCGCGTTTTTCCCAGAAACGTTAGCGTTTTTTCACACACTCCCATAAAACAGCCAGTTTTTGCCCAGAAACACCCACTTCCTGTCAATCACACTCCGATCACCAGAACGAAGAAAAAACCTCGTAATGCCGTGAGTAAAATACCAAACTTCTTAGCAAATTTACTTGGTGCAGTCGCAGTGCGAACATTGCGCATGCGCAATTAGCAGAAAATCGCTGCGATGCGAAGAAAATTACCGAGCGAACAACTCGGAATGAGGGCCATGGTTCCTTCCCTTTCAGCTATGGATACTACTGACTCGATTGGCACTTATGTTGAACGGACCAAAGATATTAGCAAGTCGGACTGTTTGTCCTTTTATGTTTTCCACAGGCGTGGCTGACCAGCTAGTTGTGCCTTACGATTCACCGGGCCCTACTTTTGGCAAAGAAACTGGTCTGGGCCTTGGTGAGGGCTTTTTCCACTAGGTCTGTAGGGGCCTTTTGGGCAGTTCTAGTGAGAGTTTAGAAACACTTATACCCCTTTCAGACAGAAGAAGAAATTGCCGGGTCAAGCATGTGGACCCGGTAATATGCTAAGTCAACCCGGGTCCTCCTTCTGTGTGAAAAAAAAAAGGTCAACCCAGGTCGAAAATCCTGGGACTTAGACCCGGTGCTTGACAAGGGCAAAGTCCCGGGATGTTTGACCTGGGTTGACCTTTTCCCACAGAAGAAGGACTCGGGTTGTCCTTGCAAATTACTGGATCCAAATGCTTGACCCAGCAATTTACTCTTCTGTCTGAAAGGGGATACAGGGCTGGGACCGGAAACCAAGCCGTGCTTCAAATGCTGAGTAAAAGGCTGGTCTTCTACCTCTTTCTGTCTGCAAGAGGTATAAGAAATTGGAATAACAAAGAAGGGGATTTTTGTCTTATCTGTAATCCTTATGTCTGAATCCATGGGGGGGGAACTGGGCGCCCTGGCTAGCTGAGGGGTGCACAGTTCTGGCATATGCTTTCAACAAAGTTTAGTCTGCCTGGTTTTCCCTCTCCTGTTCCCTGGGCTTGTTAAGTTTAACTGGTTTCGCAGGATTCAGGTCGGGTAAAGGGGAGGAGAAGCCTGTGCTGCTCCCAAAGAAGTTAACTATTTTGTGCCCAGGACTCCTGCTGCTACACTGTACCCATAGTCCCAGTTAAACAAAGGATTTTACATGTAAGACAAAAATCCCCTTATTTGTTATCCAATTTCTTAGTGTGTATAACCAGTACACTGTAGATATGCAATAAACTGTAACATATGAAAAATAAGTAAAATTCACATAGTTTACACACAGTTCCCAGCATATCTCTTGTTGTATCGACCCACTGGCGTCAGAAGGGGGGTGCAGCCCGCACCTGGGTGTCACCAGCCGAGGGGTGACACCTAAGTGACGGCTCCTGCTCAGTGACAGGAGCTATGTGCTGCACTGTAACATTACAGTGCAGCAACCCGTCTCCTGTCACTGAGCAGGAGCCGGCACTGCTGAAAGAGCACTCCCCGGGGCAGCCCGCTCCTCCTGGACCCCCAGCGTGATGAAAACGGGGGTCGGGATGGCTAGCCACGCCCCCGTCCCGTGAAGCCACGCCCCACCCCGCAAAGCCACGTCCCTTTTTAAACCCGCCGCACCGGGTGTAAAGAGGCAGAGCGAGGCCTCTGTATCAACCATTAATAAAGGGCAATATTCGTTTTCATACTTATTGTTATTTATTATTTTGTTTGTTTTATATATTTTTTACTTCAGCTAGGACATCCATATAGTCTCCCATTTTTTTATACATTAAGTTTCGCATTGCCGATGATAATCTGTCACATACAGTAGGTATGTCACTCCTTTTATCTACTCTCCAGGTGCAGTGGCTGTAGCGGAATTTGTGGCTGAATCCCCTCGGTTACTTCGCCTTGACTTAAGGGAGAATGAAATTAAGACTGGGGGGTTGATGGCCCTCTCATTGGCTCTTCGTGTCAACCAATCCCTACTCAGGCTGGATTTGGACAGAGAACCAAAGAAAGAGGCGGTGAGGGCTAATGGCATGCCCCTTATTTATCAATGGCATTGGTTTCTCTCTAATCAGATATGATCTGTTTTTCTTTTATTTACGTTGGGAGTAATAAAAAAAAACATTAAAAAACCCACAAAAATAAACACAATAGGGGTTTCAATATTGAGCATAGATATGCAAATTGCTCCTCATAATTACTATTTGTCTTACTGAACATTCAGAGCTACTGCTTAAAAGCCTAGATAAAACAACTGTAGCTAGTAAACTAGTGGATTTGAAAGAATAATTAGGTAAATGAGGCTTAGAAGGAGAACAATATAACTCGCTGCCAACAACTCCTTAATTGAGGATTAGATCCCTTTTTGTTTACAAGGCAGTGTTACTGTTATAGCAATACATTAAAGGGTGTGTTTCTAATTTTAGTCAGTCTCCCTCATAACAAAATATCAAGTATACATTGAGATTAATTAAAAAAAAAAAACTTCCTTACTTGACATTCTCCTATTAGCTGTCCAACTGTTACTCAATGTTTTCCTCAGGTTAAGAGCTTTATTGAAACGCAAAAGGCATTGTTAACAGAGATTCAGAATGGTTGCCGGAGAAACTTTGTTTTAGCCAAAGAGAAGGAAGAACGTCTCCAGCAGTCAACTTCAATGGCAGAGATTGCCAGTACTGCCGAAGAAGAGGAAACGAATACGGCACCTGAGGAGATTATCCCCCCCTGTGAAGATTCCAGCACTGCCACTGAGGATAGCATACCTCCTTCATCTGAAAAAGATGAAGAAGAGACTACTCCTGCTCCAGAACCACAGGGGCAGGAGTCGGACTCTGATACAGAGGATGAAGTGGAGGAGGAGCAGCAAACCGTAGCAAAGCCAGTAGAAAGCCCTGTTCAGAGTGCTCCAGCTCCGGTGGCAGCTCCGGTGGCGGTGTCAAGCCCTGGTAGAGGCCACAAGGTCTTCTTAGTCACTCGCGTGGAGAATCCAAGTACAGTGGAAGGAGGAAAAGGAGCCCAGGAGGTTAAAGCATCCTCATTGGCAGCAGAGGCTTTGCCAGGGGGTCCTGCCTTAGTCAATGGACTTGAGGAGGAGTTTGAAAGGGCCGCAACATTCTGTGATAACAAGGGTAGGTTTAATTCAAGTTATCTGTCATTGTAGAAATTTATAACAATGAGATAACAAAATATTGTCTTCTATAGTCATCAAGAATGGTTACTGTTTTATATATAGTTACTGTTTTATTTCCTTTACCGTTTCTCTGTAGACATTTTTTTTTCGTGCCAATCATTTTCAGACCACCAGTACATAACACCGTTTGTTTCCAACTCAATCGTTTAACAAGAAGTGTAATTTCAACTTGTTATCAGTATCTATTGGCTATCTGCCCAAAGTATTAATTGTATAAGAGGGGGCCGTCTGCCTACCTGGCTGTGCACACAGAACGGCCATCTACCACTCTCAAACTTGAGTCTTGATTCAGAAAGACGTTGCATTGTTCAAGATTTACCTTATTTCTCATTTTATGCAGATTCTCATGGCACATATAGTGATACAGAGTTGGAGGATTTACTAAGAGATGCCTCCACAGAACCAGACCCAACTCTGAACATGATAACACTATAAGGTATTTATATCTATCTATATTGTGGTTTAATGTAATTTAAAGGATAATAATAACACTCACACAATGTAGACAAAAGTGATTGGACACTGACCGCAAAGTGAACTGCAGACACCATTCTTGACAAACGGTTCAAATATTCCTGGACAACAGCAGGCAGTAGGTTTTGCCATTCCATCTTAAGTACAGTGACCAACTGCAACACTGAAGAAAGTTAAGTTGGTCTAGAACACACCAGTCACTCCAATTTGTCCTAGAGTCTTCAGTGGGACTCTGAGCCTGCCAGTCCATGCAGGTTACCGAATTTTCTGCATGGATAATCCAGCGTCACCATGGAAACATGGCATTCTATGATGATCCCCTTTTCAAACTCTAGAGGGGCAGATGTATTACCCTGGAGAAGGCATAAGGAAGTGATAAACCAGTGATAAATGCAAGGTGATAAACGCACCAGCCAATCACCTCCTAACTGTTAATTTACATATTGGAGCTGATTGGCTGGTGCGTCTATCACCTTGCATTTATCACTGGTTTATCACTTCCTTATGCCATCTCCAGGTTAATACATCTGCCCCTCTGTTAGCTCCTTCCGGCAAGCCATTTTGTTAGCAAATGAGCCAATCAGTACCCCTCTACCCATTTTATACCTTCATGAACAACTGTCTGCTGCACCATTCCACTTGCGTTGCAAGGCGGGGATGGGGGGAATTCATTCACTTTAATCTACATAGTGTGTGTGTGTGTGTGTGTGTGTGTGTGTGTGTGTGTGTGTGTGTGTGTGTGTGTGTGTGTGTAAGCGAGTGTAAGGAATCAGAAGCTGGTACCTCTGATGCTGATCATGTAGGACTTTGAAAGATTGAAAACTAGAACATATTTGCCATCTTACAGGCAGCAAGTGAAACAAGTAGAGAATGGGTGTTATGTGGCAGGAATGGGGCTGGCTAGGTAACAGCCCGGCAGCTGCATTTTGTTGCAGCAGCAAACGGTGCAGTTATGTGAGTTTCTGTGGTATAAATAATTGTAATAAACATGAGACCTAAATCCAAGTGAGAACAGCTTCAGCCTTCACATTCACTTACATGTAATTCCGCAGGAGCAGATAAATATTCTTGTTTCGATAGCTTAAGCCATGTAATTTTTACTTTTTGTAGGATTGATACTTCCAGGCCTTTGGGTTCTGACTTCTGCATACCCTGAATCCGCTTTACACCCCCATTGATCTCGCCTTAAGAAATGGGGTCCGGTAGGATCACATTACACGGGTTCACCTTTTGAGGACGTTCAACTGATCTTAAATTTGCTTCCCCATATGATGGCAATAAGGGCAGCCACCGTTCCTGCAGGTAATGGAATTTGCACAGTGTAAACCTAAAGCTCACTAAGTTCATGCTGGGACTCCCCAGATGAAGGTTTTTCAGAAAGAAGATGCAACTTTACAGTTTCCTGGAGAATTGATGTTCTTCACTTACACTGGACTGTTACTGTTTTGGTGGGGTTTTTCCCCGACGAGGGCTGTTATGGACATATAAACTGACCCACATGATTCTTCACACTCTGTGGAACCTCCAGTAACCTACAGTGTAAAACACAAATGGGTCACCTTATTTAGATCCAGCTGATTGTGTTACACCTCTGGATACAGAATTCACTACACTACTCACCTGAAGATTGTGCCGTGTGGCATTGAAACGATCTGACTCTATTTCTCCTCAAAACTCTCTTCATTCTGTAAGGCCCGGACATTATAGGGTTATATATGGGTTTATGCATATGGAGGTAGCAAATTCTCATCTTCACAGCATTATTTTGAACGACTGGCCCTCCTACTTCAAGCCATGCAATGGTATTGGCCTCTGTAGGTGTCTACCTGTTCCAATATCTGTTTAACCCATTTGAGGCTTCTAGATTTTCTAGACTGGTCAGTTGGTTTATTTACTTACCAGAGCATGTTCCTCTTGACACTCTCCTCTGATAAGGACCATATTTCCTGAGTCCTAATGACCTCAACCCCACCTAGAATGTTTCTGTCACTTCTTGTTTATCACATTTACTGTTATCATTTGAGATGTAATAAATAGCAATCCTGTTCACCGGAAAGATCTAGTAGTTAGAAAATTTCATAGAGCTACAAGTACTATAAGGGGCTTTTGGTGGTACTTGGCATTTTATGGTGACCCTGTGATTTTTGCCCACACACTTCCCTACATCAGGTATTTTCAGGACCATGGACAGGCTTATAAAGGAATTATGACCCGTCGCCTACACACCTGGGTTCTTGTGATTTTCAAACAGAACATCAAGTGAGTATGGTGTAGGCCTAGTCAACCTGGTGCTGGTCAGCAGCTGCTGAGCAAGTTACACAGCAACCAGAGGTCTTAAAGTTTCCCAAGTCTGTTATAGAGGAAGTCATGAGTGGGAGGACGGACATGTTGAATTTGTAGATTTATAGTTCTACATATCAAATTTCCTTTCTTGTTGACTCTCATAGATGTCTTCAATGATAATTTGCGATATGCATTTTCTAGCCATTCTTAGGACTATATTAAGTATGCCTAATTAATTAGTTATAGTTCTTGATAGCCACAAACAGATCATATTTTAAAGCTTGGATTCCAAATGACCCAATTATCATTTTTGTTACCACCGCAGTTAAGTAAGGAGATTTAATGGTAAACATTTATCAAAACTAGTGCACAGACATCTGTCAAAAAAATAAAAATAAAGGAAAGCTATATAGCATAGCAACCAGTCAGTCTGAAATGTGTATAGTGTAATTTACGAAATGAGAGCAATAGTCTTATTGGTTGCTATGTGTTATACCTATTTCCAGTTACATTAGTTCCAGATGTTATAAAGTTCCCACGTATTGTCCCCTTGGCAGTCATAATAAACTGGTGTTGGAATGGGATCATTTTGCACTTTATTTGTGCTACCAGTACATCATGTGAGCTTAGGGACACAATTACTCTTATCTCTGTAGTGCAGGACACAACAAGATAACTCCTTCTGTGCAGTGGGAAGAGCCATGTTGTTTTTGGCCGTAGTATGGAACTGCACTTTGGTTCCAGATAGCCTGTGCTGTACATGTTAGAGGTGTGATGTCAGAGGCACTACACATATATGTTGGGTTTTCTTTCTTACATATAATGTTGTGTGGGAACGAAGAGGCTGAGATTCTGGTTCCATTTTTACCCCTCGTGCTACTTTTTTTTTTTTTTTTTGCTATCCACAGACGCAGGTCTTTTGAGAAGGTGACAGTCCGTCACCGCAAGACCCTAACTGCAGTATGAGAAAAGATTCACAATGAAATGCATCTCTCTTCTAAATAAACTGCAAGGGAGTGAGAAACAAACATTTAAAGTGTATTTGTTACTTATACCAAATGGAGACAGCCATTTTGCTGGCTGAGCCAGCACTCTTGGGCAAACAGCTTGTCATTTCACATTGTATGGTCAGGAATGTTGGCCAGAGAATGCCTCCATGGGTGGGAGTGACGTATGTACTTTAAGATGCCGACATGTTTACAGAAATCATTTTTATTTGTAATTTATTGTACAAATCCATATTTATATAAGTCTGTGTGTATGGATATATTAGAAAAGAGCACACAGATTCATCTATTTTAACCCTTCCCTTTTATTGACTAAGAAATGGCTGCCCTCCATTCATTTGTCTACATATTATAAACTGCAGTTAAAATCGGCCTCAACGGTATTATATGGGGAAAAGCAAACCTGACAAATGTGCAATACAATTCCCTGTAACTGTGCCCCACACTACAATGCTTTGCCTACACTTCTCCTCAACTGTATGGTCACCCCTTATATACATCCTACAAATATGTGCTGTGTTTTAAAAGGGTTTTCTTCCTATTGTCAAATAAAATGATTTCTTATGTCTTACTGTGTCTTCCTATATTATATCAAAGGGATTGCTATAGTTTGGTAATGTCTAAAGATTTGTGCAAGGGCCCTACACTGTATATATGTAGATACCACTCCCATTTCAAACTCTTAGGGCACATACTATTTTTACACGTAAGAGGAGTGAAGCAGTTATTTCCCTTGTGGTGGATAACACGGAGAAGTACCTGAAATGGAAGTAATCTCCCTGTGGGCTGTACAGTACAAGGAAGTACCCAAAATGGAAGCAATCTCCTTGTGGGCTGTACAGTACAAGGAAGTACCTGAAATGGATTTCAAACCTCTTCCTGTGTGTGATGTGTACAATATGAGGTAGGACCTGAAATGGGAGGCAGCCTCTCCCTGTGAGGTGTACAATATGCAGAAATACCTGAAATTGGAGGCAGCCACTCCCTGTGAGGTGCACAATATGAGGAAGTACTTGCAATGGGTGGCAGCCTCTTCCTGTGGGGTGTACAATGCAAGGAAGTGTCCGAAATGGGTGGCAGACTCTCCCTGTGGGGTGTACAGTGCAAGTAAGTGTCCAAAATACTGTAGGTGGCAGACTCTCCCTGTGGGGTGTACAATGCGTGGAGGTACCTGAAATGGGTGGAAGCCTTTCCCTGTGGGGTGTATAATACAAGAAAGTACCTGAAATGGGCGGTTGCAGCATCTCGCAGTGGGGTGTACATAGTATTGGGGGGGGGCTTCAGTCCTTCAGCACATGTCTTTCTCTGACGTCCTAGTGGATGCTGGGAACTCCGTAAGGACCATGGGGAATAGACGGGCTCTGCAGGAGACTGAGCACTCTAAAAGAAAGATTAGGTACTATCTGGTGTGCACTGGCTCCTCCCTCTATGCCCCTCCTCCAGACCTCAGTTAGAATCTGTGCCCGGCCAGAGCTGGATGCACCTAGTGGGCTCTCCTGAGCTTGCTAGAAGGAAAGTATTTGTTAGGTTTTTTATTTTCAGTGAGATCTGCTGGCAACAGACTCACTGCTACGTGGGACTGAGGAGAGAGAAGCAAACCTACCTGCGTGCAGCTAGCTTGTGCTTCTTAGGCTACTGGACACCATTAGCTCCAGAGGGTTCGAACACAGGGCCTGACCTCGATCGTCCGTTCCCGGAGCCGCGCCGCCGTCCCCCTTGCAGAGCCAGAAGACAGAAGAAGGAGATAAAATCGGCGGCAGAAGACTCCGGTCTTCATTAAGGTAGCGCACAGCACTGCAGCTGTGCGCCATTGCTCCCACTGCACACCACACACTCCGGTCACTGCAGGGTGCTGGGGGGGGCGCCCTGGGCAGCAATAAGTATACCTTTTGGCAATATATACACATAATACAGTCTGGAAAACTGTATATGTGTAAAACCCCCGCCATTTTTAGTCAGAAACAGGACAGAAGCCCGCCGCTGAGGGGGCCGGGCCTTCTTCCTCAGCACACCAGCGCCATTTTCTCTTCACAGCTCCGCTGGAAGGAAGCCCCCTAGGCTCTCCCCGGCAGTATCCTGGTACACAAAGGGTTAAAAGAGAGGGGGGGCACTTAAATTTAGGCGCAAAATTTGTATATACAGCAGCTACTGGGTAAACACTGAGTTGTAGTGTAATCCCTGGGTTATATAGCGCTGGGGTGTGTGCTGGCATACTCTCTCTGTCTCTTCAAAGGGCCTTGTGGGGGAACTGTCCTCAAATAGAGCATCCCCTGTGTGTGTGGTGTGTTGGTACGCGTGTGTCGACATGTCTGAGGTAAAAGGCTCCTCTAAGGAGGTGATAGAGCGGATATGTGTGTGAGAGGGTGTCTCCGTCGACAACGCCGACACCTGTTTGGAGATGTGTAAGTGCTAAGGTGAATTTATTGCACAAAAGGTTAGGGAACAGACAGGAAATGTACCCATGTCTGTCCCTATGTCACAGAGACCTTCAGAGTCTCTCAATGCTCACTATCCATAATAACAAACACTGGTATCGACATGGAGTTTAACTCCACTGTCGACTATGATAATGCAAAGTTACAGTCAAGATGGCTATAAGGTATTCAATATATGATTATTGAAATAATAGATGATTTGCATATCACTGATGACTCATCTGTCCCTGACACGAGAGTACACATCTTTAAGGGGAAGAATGCTGAGGTAAATTTCCCTCCTCTCATGAGGAAAAAGAGCGGGAATCTCCAGGCAAGAGACGGCAGCTTCCCACAAGAGAATTCTCAGGCTGTATCCTTTCCCCACTAGGGCCAGGATATGTTGAGAATCTTCCCCTGGGGTGTCCTGTTTGCACAGACGGTAGCACTTGCTATTCTCAGGGATCCTGCAGATAGCGTGCACATTCTAGTATACTACCCAGACCGGCGATTGTGTCGGCATGGGTTTATAGCGCTGTGGCAGCGTGGACAGGTACCTTATCAGCAGAGATGAGACCCTAGTATGCAATATAAATATATTAAACATGCTGTCTTAAGTGATAGATATATAGTTATAAAGCATGCCCAAAGAGACATGAGTATACTGGGTCCTAGAGTCAAAGCTATGTCGATCTCTGCTTGACGTGTCCTGTAGAATATGCATTGGACAGATGATGCCGACTTAAGAGGCATATGGAAGGCTGAGGATTGTGTGGAGAAGGGTTCTCGGGCCTGGTCTCCACAGCTATAGCTGGTAATTCTGCTAGTTTGCCTTATATTCCTGCACAGCCTAAGAAAGCACGACATTATTAAATGCAGCTTTTCGTATAAAGAAACAAGAAAGTCTGAGGGGCGTCCTTTCTTGTCAGAGCTGGGCAGCTAGTTCCCAGGAACAGAAGTCCTCCCCGGCCCCTACAAAAATCCACCAATGTCGCTGGGGCTCCACAGGCGGAGCTAGGCCCGGTGGGGACACGCCTTCGTAAATTCAGCCACAAGTGGGTTCACTCGCTGTTCGATCCCTGGGCAATAGATATTGTGTCTCAGGGATACAAGCTGGACTGTGAGAAGATGCCCCCTCACCGACTGCCCTGCGGGCTTCCCCCCAAGAGAGGGAGCCAGTGTTATCTGCAATTCACAAATTGTATCTTTAACAGGTGGTGGTCAAGGGTCCCCTATTTCAACAAGAGGGTGTTATTATTAAACCATGTTGTAATCCCGAAACCAGACGGTTCGGTCAGACCCATATTGAATTAAAAATCCCTGAACATATACCTGAGAAGGTTCAAGTTCAAGATGGAATCGCTAAGAGCGGTCAGTGCAAGCCTAAAAAGGGGGAGACTTTATTGTGAATCGGGACATAAGGGATGCATACCTTCAGGTCCCCATTTATCCACCTCATTAGGCGTACCTCAGAATTGCGGTACGGGATTGTCATTACCAATTTCAGATGTTGCCGTTTGGTCTCTCCACGGCCCGAGAATATTCACCATGGTAATGGCGGATATGATTGTGCCCCTGCGGAAGCAAGGTGTCACTATTATCACGTACTTGGACGATCTCATAAAAGCGAGATCAAGAGAGCAGTTGCTGAACAGCGTATCACTTTCTCTGGAAGTGTAACGGCAACACGGCTGGATTCTATATATTCCAAAGTCGCAGTTGGTTCCTACAGCTCATCTGCCTCTCCTAGGCACGATCCTAGACACAGACCAGAAAAGGGTTATCTCCCGATAGAGAGAGCTCAGGAGCTCATGACACTGGTCATGAATCTATTAAAACCAAAACAGGTGTCAGTGCATCACTGCACTCGAGTCCTGAGAAGGATGGTGGCATCATACGAGGCCATCCCTTTAGGCAGGTTCCATGCGAGGACCTTCCAATGAGACATACTGGACAAGTGGTCCGGATCACCTCTTAAGATGCATCGGTTAATCACCCTATCCCCCAGGGCCAGGGTGTCTCTCCTGTGGTGGCTGCAGAGTGCTCACCTTCTCGAGGGCCGCAGATTCGGCATTCAGGACTGGATCCTGGTGACCACGGATGCAAGCCTCCGAGGGTGGGGGGCAGTTACACAGGGAAGAAATTTCCAAGGTCTGTGGTCAAGTCAACTGACTTGCCTTCACATCAATATCCTGGAACTAAGGGCCATATACAACGCCCTAAGTCAAGCGGAGATCCTGCTTCGCGACCAACCGGTTCTGATCCAGTCAGACCGCAGGGGTTCATGTAAACCGCCAAGGCGGCACAAGGAGCAGGGTGGCGAGGGTAGAAGCCACCAGAATTCTTCACTGGGCGGAGAATCAAGTAAGCGCACTGTCAGCAGTGTTCGTTCCGGGAGTGGACATCTGGGAAGCAGACTTCCTCAGCAGGCACGACCTCCACCCGGGAAAGTGGGGACTTCATCAGGAAGTCTTCACGCAGTTTGCAAATTGATGGGAACTGCCTAAGGTGGACTAGATGGCGTCCCACCTCAATAAAAAGCTAAAAAAGGTTTTACGCCGGGTCAAGGGACCCTCAGGTGATAGCTGTGGTCGCACTAGTAACACCGTGGGTGTTCCAGTCGGTCTCTGTATTCCCTCCTCTTCCTCTCATACCCAAGGGCTGAGAATTGTAATAAAAGGAGGAGTGAAAACAATATTCTTTGCTCCGAATTGGCCAAGAAGGACTTGGTACCCGGAGCTGCAGGAAATGCTCTCAGAGGACTCAGGGCTTCTGCCTCTCAGACAGGACATGTTGCAACAGGGGCCCTGTCTGTTCCAAAATTTACCGCGGCTGCATTTGACGGCATGGCGGTTGAACGCCGGATCCTAGCGGAAAATGGCATTCTGGATGCAGTTGTTCCTACGCTGATAAAGGCTAGGAAAGACGTGACAGCAAGACTTTTTCACTGTATATGGCGAAAATAGGTTCCTTGGTGTGAGGCCGGGAAGGCCCTACAGAGGAATTCCAGCGGGGTCGATTCCTGCACTTCCTACAGTCAGGAGTGACTATGGGCCTAAAATTAGGATCCATAAAGGTCAAGATTTCGGCCCTATACATTTTCTCTAAAAATTAACTGGCTTCACTGCCTGAAGTTCAGACGTTGTTCCGGGGGTGCTGCATATTCAGCCTCCTTTTGTGCTACCGGTGGCACCTTGGGATCTTAACGTTGTGTTGGATTTCCTGAAATCCCACTGGTTTGAGCCACTTAAGACCATGGAGCTAAAATATCTCACGTGGAAAGTGGTCATGCTATTGGCCTTGGCTAGGCGTGTGTCAGTATTGGCGGTTT
This sequence comes from Pseudophryne corroboree, assembly GCF_028390025.1. NCBI lineage: Eukaryota > Metazoa > Chordata > Amphibia > Anura > Myobatrachidae > Pseudophryne > Pseudophryne corroboree. The sequence continues at coordinate 378,312,345 of NC_086451.1, forward strand.
TGTCATGTAAAAACCCTTATCTGATCTTCCATATGGACAGGGTAGAATTGAGGACTCGTCCCCAATTTCTTCCTAGGGTGGTATCATCGTTTCATTTGAACCAGCCTATTGTGGTGCCTGCGGCTACTAGGGACTTGGAGGATTCCAAGTTGCTGGACGTAGTCCGGGCTTTGAAAATTTATGTTTCCAGAAAGGCGGGAGTCAGAAAGTCTGACTCGCTGTTTATTCTGTATGCAGCCAACAAGGTTGGCGCTCCTGCTTCGAAGCAGACTATTGTTCGCTGGATCTATAGCACGATTCAGATGGTTCACTCTGCGGCTGGATTGCCGCATCCAAAATGGTGAAAGCCCATTCCACAAGGAAGGTGGGCTCTTCTTGGGCGGCTGCCCGAGGGGTCTCGGCTTTACAGCTTTGCCGAGCTGCTACTTGGTCGGGGTCAAACAAGTTTGCTAAGTTCTACAAGTTTGATACCCTGGCTGAGGAGGACCTTGAGTTTGCTCATGCGGTGCTGCAGAGTCATCCGCACTCTCCCGCCCGTTTGGGAGCTTTGGTATAATCCCCATGGTCCTTACGGAGTTCCCAGCATCCACTAGGACGTCAGAGAAAATAAGAATTTACTCACCGGTAATTCTATTTCTAGTAGTCCGTAGTGGATGCTGGGTGCCCGTCCCAAGTGCGGACTCTCTGCAATACATGTATATAGTTATTGCTTAACTAAAGGGTTATTGTTATGAGCCATCTGTTACTGAGGCTCAGTTGTTGTTCATACTGTTAACTGGGTATGGTTATCACAAGTTGTACGGTGTGATTGGTGTGGCTGGTATGAGTCTTACCCTGGATTCCAAATCCTTTCCTTGTTGTGTCAGCTCTTCCGGGCACAGTTTCCTTAACTGAGGTCTGGAGGAGGGGCATAGAGGTAGGAGCCAGTGCACACCAGATAGTACCTAATCTTTCTTTTAGAGTGCCCAGTCTCCTGCAGAGCCCGTCTATTCCCCATGGTCCTTACGGAGTTCCCAGCATCCACTACGGACTACGAGAAATAGAATTACCGGTGAGTAAATTCTTATTATTCTACTATTTAATGATTAGTGTGTGTGCTGCAGCCGGTAATGGCTGCAGTGTTTTCTTTATCATCCACTAGGGGTCACTGGAGTACTCTTGGGATATGGACGGGCTTCCGTAGGAACAGCACTGAATATTTAAATTTAGAACACTCCACCCCTCCATATCCCCGAGTACCTCTCAGTGTTTTTTCTGTGCTCGAAGTAGTAACAGCTCTGTGGCTCAGGTCACAATTACTTGAATATTTTTATTTTTATATTTCTCTATTTTTATACATCCCTTTCCCCCTTCCAAAAGGCAGGGTCAGGGATAGTGCAGCTGCTGATAGCAGCAGGGGCGTGTCGGGCCTCTCTGAAAGAGCTCCCTCACTGCCACACACACACATCCTGCAGGCTGGCCGGCGCTTAACTAAGAAGCCCCGTCGGAGCCTCATCACAGACAACAATTGCAGGTATGTGAGGGGGGAGAACGGGGGGTCAGCTTCCGCTGCCGCCCCGACGTGTGGGGAAGGCGCGCAGCGGCTCCGGCCGCCGGATAATATAGCCGCTCAACTGCTCTGGCCGCCGGGTCTCATAACGCGCTGCTCCGGCGCTTCTCACAGCCCATCCGCTCCCCGCGTCTCTGAAGTCGCCGCTGGTCCGGCCGCCGCTTCTCCCGATGCTCCACCCGCCGCTTGTATCAGCTGCGGCCCGGTACATAGCGCTAACACGCGCTCCCAGTCTTCCAGGTCCCGGCGCAGGGGTGCCCGATGCCCGCACTGCACGCTATGAGCAGATGCGAGGGGGGGGAGAAGGGACAGCAGCAACATCAGGCTGTTGGTAGTATAGCACACATTTATATAGATATATAATGATGTTTATGCTGGCAGGGAGACTGTTTATAAGATCAGTATGAAATGCACTGTGATTATATGTATAAGCATGGCAGACATTTTAACCATGCTTCCTGTGTCTTCCTGCTGTGATTCCAGAACGTTCCAGTACTACATCTCTACTCCACCGGAGGCGCAGGGGTGTTAGTGGGAATTTGGGATCACATTTCATAGTACTGGCCACGTGTACTGCACTTGGCCAGATATATATACAGAGACACCTTACTGCTATTTTACTGAGTCGTGCAAGTGTCTGTTTTTGTGTATTGTATTGTCTGTCGCCATAATGAGTAAGGCACCAGCAAAAACTAAAAAGCATAATTGCAAAGTCTGTAGCAGTGTGTTACCGGATGGATCTACCACATGTACATTGTTTTGTGGATTCGGTTCAGAATACCATTTCTGCTCCAGTTTTACAACCAATGTCCTCACCGGACCCTCCGTGGGGTATGTTAGTAAATGTACTGGATAGGTTACAATCGGAATTGACCGCCACTCGTCAGGAGCGGGAAACGGCAAGATCTGAGTCTAGGGTGAGACCGCCAGAACTACCGGAGGCGTCTCAGCCTTGCGTAAGGTCCAAATCCATTTTGGGTAAACGGGATAAATTTCATATGTCTTATGATTTTCCAGTTTCTGCTATGTTGCATTCTGACGATTCCATGCCAGACCTCACGGAACAAGATGAGGGTGAGGAGGGCGAAGTGGAGTCAGATGGCGAGGATTTTAACAGTTCCGGCATTGATGATCTCATCAGAGCGGTACGTCAGTCTCTGAAGTTTACTGAAACTGAAGAGCCTCTCACAAATGATCAGGTCGTATTTACGAAACGACGAAAAACGCCAATAAGTTTTCCTGTGTCGGAATCTCTTAATCAGATGTTAGTAGAAACACGACAGAATCCAGATAAACGGTTTTCTATACCTCGCAGATTTAAGTCTAGTTATCCGTTTCCAGACTCGGTAACGTGTACATGGGAGAATCCACCAATAGTTGATTCTTCAGTGTCCAAGCTTACCAAGAAATTAACCATACCAGTGCCAGCAGCTACTACGCTTAAAGACCCTTCAGATCGCAAGATAGAAACTATGCTAAAATCCATGTATGTAGCAGCAGGTGTGATGCTGAGACCTGGATTGGTTGGCATTTGGGTCACTAAGGCGCTCATAATATGGCTTACAGAACTCAAATCTGCTTTACATGACGAAAACCTGATACTTCTTGTAAATCAAATGAGTGAGGCTGTAGAGTATCTCTGCACAGCGTCTACTGACGTCTGTCAGCTCACTTCTCGTATTTCATCGTCGCTAGTAACGGCACGAAGAGCACTCTGGCTGCGTGCTTATCATGCGGAGGCAGAGGTCAAACGAGGGATAGAGGCGTTGCCTTACGATGGCAAGAAGTTGTTTGGTCCTGAATTGGACGCATGGATTGCTGAGGCTACGGGAGGTAAGTCTGTTTTCTTACCATTGCCTCCACCGGTAGCAAGAAGAAGGTACGCTGGACCTTCGTTCAAATCTTTTAGACCTCAGCCCTTTCGAGGACGTGGCAGAGGAACAGCCACGCCTGCTAGACGTGGTCGAGGACGTGGTTTTCAACAAACCAACACAACTCGCCAGGACGCTAAGGTTACCGACAAGCCAGTGGCATGACGGGCTACCAGCCCATCTCGGTTCTCCGATTGTGGGAGCACGCCTTCAGACGTTCCATTTGGCGTGGTTCCACACATCCGCGGATGGGTGGATCCGCAATTTAGTGTTAAAAGGTTACAAAATAGAGTTCGACTGTCTTCCGCCTCTGCGGTTTTTCAAGACAGGATTGCCTCTGTCGGACGACAAGAGGACGGTTCTGCAAATTGCCATTCAGTCCCTACTGGATTCGGCAGTTTTGATTCCGGTCCCTGTACACCAACAGGGTCAGGGTTATTATTCAAGTCTGTTTGTGGTACCGAAGCCGGATGGCTCAGTCAGACCAATATTGAACTTAAAAGGTCTCAATCAGTACGTAACTTACTACAGATTCAAAATGGAGTCTCTGCGTTCGGTGATTGCGGGTTTAGAGCCAAAGGAATTTATGATTGCGCTAGATCTCAAAGATGCGTACTTACACATTCCAATTTGGCAGCCTCATCAGAAATTCTTACGGTTTGCAATACGCCAGAAACATTACCAGTTTCAGGCTATACCGTTTGGCCTGTCATCAGCGCCTCGGGTATTCACCAAAGTGATGTCTGTGATGATAGCTCATCTCAGATCCCTGGGAGTGACAATAGTTCCGTATTTAGACGATCTGCTCATCAAAGCTCCGTCTCAACAGATACTTCTCCAACATGCGCTGCTAACATACGATGTACTGGTTCACCACGGTTGGATTGTCAACTTCAAGAAATCACATCTAATTCCGTCTCAACGCCTTCAATTCCTAGGTATGATTCTCGATACGGTCAATCAAAGAATTTACCTACCACAGCAGAAAGTACAAATTCTACGCCATCTAGTACAATTAGTGCTCAAGCCACGCACAGTGTCGGTACACTTGTGCATTCGCCTCTTAGGCACAATGGTGGCAGCTTTCGAAGCGCTTCAGTTCGGAAGATTTCACTCGCGTCCATTTCAACTGAATGTGCTCGCCCAGTGGTCGGGCTCGCATCTGCAGATTCACCACAGGGTGAGGTTGTCGCCAAGGGCAAGAGTATCTCTGCTCTGGTGGCTCAAGGAACACAATTTAACCGCAGGAAGACGGTTCGGAGGCTGGAATTTGATAATTCTAACTACGGACGCCAGTCTCAGAGGTTGGGGAGCGGTAATTCAAAATTGTCAGCTCCAGGGTCTCTGGGCGGATCACGAGAAATTGCTGTCTATAAATGTCCTAGAACTCCGCGCAATTTACAATGCGCTACGACAAGCAGTGCACATGCTTCGCTCTCAGCCTGTCCAAGTGCAGTCGGACAATGCGACGGCGGTCGCATACATCAACAAACAAGGAGGAACAAGAAGCCGCATGGCAATGCGGGAAGTAGCTCGTATCCTCAATTGGGCGGAATGCCACCAGGTGATATTGTCGGCAGTGTTCATTCCGGGAGTGGACAACTGGGAAGCGGATTATCTCAGTCGTCGGGATTTTCATCCAGGCGAATCGGCATTAAATCCAGAAGTGTTTCACATGTTGGTTCAGAGATGGGGTTATCCTCAGGTGGACCTGATGGCGTCTCGACACAATCACCAAACGTTCCAGTATGTGTCCAGAACAAGAGATCCAAAGGCAGTGGCGGTGGATGCTCTCACTGTCGCGTGGCCGTACAGTCTTGTGTATCTGTTTCCACCGTTTCCGTTGCTCCCTCTGGTGCTAAAACGGATCAAAAGAGAGTCTGTCACAGTCATACTAGTGGCGCCTCATTGGCCTCGGAGAGCTTGGTTCTCGGATCTCCGAGGACTACTCGCAGACGATCCTTGGCCGCTCCCACTGCGTCCAGACCGGTTACAACAGGGTCCGTTCCTTTACCCCGATTTAGCGCGGCTGCGTTTGACGGGGTGGCTGTTGAGACCGCCCTCTTAAGAAGAGAGGGCATTCCAGATTCGGTTATACCAACCATGTTACGAGCTAGGAAGCCGGTTACGGCAGCTCATTATTACAGAATATGGCGTGCCTATATAGGTTGGTGTGAAGCTCGGAAGTTTCCGACATCATCTTTCAAGTTATCCCGCCTTTTGTTGTTTCTACAAACAGGGTTAGATGGAGGACTGCGTTTATCTACACTAAAGGTGCAGGTATCTGCTTTGTCAATTTACTTTCAAAGACGATTGGCTCTATTGCCGTCTATACGCACTTTTCTCCAAGGTGTCCTCAGAGTACAGCCTCCATTCATTCCACCTACAGCGCCATGGGACTTGAATCTGGTTTTAGAGTTCTTACAGTCTTCATATTTTGAACACTTACAGCAAGTGGATATAAAGTTTCTCACTTGGAAAACAATTTTTCTTCTAGCCTTAGCTTCGGCAAGGCGTGTTTCGGATTTGGGTGCCTTGTCATGCAAGTCACCGTATTTGGTGTTTCATGATGACAGAGCGGAACTTCGGACGAATCCCGCTTTCTTACCAAAGGTAGTGTCATCTTTTCACATCAATCAACCAATAGTAGTTCCTGTGTTGACAGCACATTCTGGAACTCTGGATGTGGTACGCGCATTACGCGTTTATGTATCCCGAACGTCTTCAGTTCGTAAGACGGATACGTTGTTTGTTCTCTATGATGCTGCCAAGATGGGTTGGCCAGCGTCTAAACAAACCTTATCCAGGTGGATAAAACTGACCATACGTCAGGCTTACCTTCATGCTAGGTTACAACCGCCTACGTCAGTAACCGCTCATTCCACACGTTCTGTGGGAACTTCATGGGCAGCTGGTCGGGGAGCTTCTACGACGCAGCTTTGCCGTGCGGCTACATGGTCTTCAGTGCACACGTTTGTGCGCTTTTACAAGTTTGATACGTTTGCGGCATCAGCATCTAGCTTTGGCCGCCTAGTGTTACAAGTGCCAAACAGCTCTCCCGCCCACGGGGGAAGCTTTGGTACATCCCAAGAGTACTCCAGTGATCCCAAGTGGATGATAAAGAAAATAGGATTTTGGTACTTACCAGGTAAATCCTTTTCTTTGAATCCATAGGGGGCACTGGACGCCCACCCAGAGCAGTTTTACCTAGTTGTGGTGAGTTCTGAGGATCTTATGGTAACACATTTTCACCGACTGGTTCAAATTACAAGTGCTGGTTAGGGTGTCAACTGTTTAGTTGTCAGTAACGTTATGTGTCAACTTCGTTATTGTCCGTTATGTTATATGTAATACTCCAAACCTCTCTATAGTACCTGTTCGGCTCAGTAAAAAACACTGAGAGGTACTCGGGGATATGGAGGGGTGGAGTGTTCTAAATGTAAATATTCAGTGCTGTTCCTACGGAAGCCCGTCCATATCCCAAGAGTACTCCAGTGCCCCCTATGGATTCAAAGAAAAGGATTTACCTGGTAAGTACCAAAATCCTATTTTTTCTTATTCAAAGGGGTATATTCAATTAGGGTCGAAAACTGCCGTCTGTCGAAAAGACGTCCGTTTTCGACTTTTTAAGGTCGAATCGTGATTCGACCTATTCAATCCCTGCATTTTTTATTCAACAAGTCATGGAATTCGACTTGTCGAATAGCACGTGAATCGGCGGTATAGCTGCCGATTCACGTACTTTTGAGTGAAACAGGGCCAAATTCGACAGGATTTGGCCCCGTTCCCGACTATCTCAGTCCGACGTAAAAAAATGTCGGACTGAGATTAGGGACCTTACAGGAGGAGAGGGGGGAGAGCCACGGGGAGACGGGGGACAGCCGCGGGCGGAAAGGGGAGAGCAGTGCTACAGCACAGCGCTGCAGCAGGATGTCTCACAGCCGCGCTACTCACGGCAGTGTCTACCCGGCTCCAGAAAGTGAGGTCACGCTTTCTGGAGCCGGGTGGACACTGCCGTGAGGTCTGGCGGCTGTAAGACATCCTTCTGCAGCGCTGCTCTCCTCTGTCTGCCCGCAGCTGTCCCCGCTGGTCTCCCCCCCTCTCCGGTCCCTCATCTCAATTCGACCTTTTTAAAGTCAAATTGAGATGAGATTGAATAGGGGTTGACTGATCCATTCCGACAAATGCATGTCGGAATGGATCCGACCCTAATTGAATATACCCCAATGGGTTTTTTATTTTCTAAATGTTATTACATTTAAAGCATTATGAAGAGTTATACAGGAGGAAACTCTGGAATAATAGTCCTCCTGAAGTATCTACTAATGTGAAACTACTTTAAATTGGAGGAAGGACAAAAAGCAGTTTCCCGAAACACCTAGACTTGGAACCGGCAACTGGCGGACCGCGGTCCATCTCCGGACCGCAAAGGACAGAACAGCGGACCAGTTTACTCTAATTATAAATACTTTAATACTGGCAGGATACTGGCAGGGGAAGGAAGCTCACACTGTAATGACGCAGAGAGGCAAGAGCGTCCATCTTCCTTCCCCTGCAGAGCGTGCTGACGCGGCGTCCCACGTGAGCGGGCTGACGCGACGTCTCTTGTTAGCGGGCTGACGCGGCGTCACGGGAATGATAGAGGCTGAGGCACTGAGTGGATCCCATGCACCGCACCACAGCGTGGAGGAGCCCCGACTGGACCCAGCCCCCGCACCCAGGGGACTCACCCTCTCAAGAGGAAACCGGAGCCGGGAGGCACTTTTTAGTGCGTCTGCGGGTTGCGGCCTGCCCGTCCCTACGTACGCGGGCTTTGTACATAAGGGTAAGCAGTCATATTTTGAAACATATTTCATGTCTGTACTGCACAAGGATAGAAAGATACTGCGCTCCTCTGTAGGGGTTTGGGACGCAATTAATTCTTACACCCTGGGAGTAAAGAAGTCATTGTATACATAAGATTACAATTAGGTATTACAAATGTATACAAATGAAAAAAGTGAAAGATTTTGTGGTTTTTTGGACCTCGATCAAAATAATTAGATAACATCCGGACTCCATTAAAAATTACTTGCCTACCCCTGACCTAGACACTACTTGCTGGGTAACCTGCATGGATATCGCAAGGAGAAAACACTTGATAAACTTCTGATTGTTTTTAGTCTCTCCCCTATGGCTCCTGTACTCCATCCTGGACACTCTCCTCAGCTGGACAATAATGACCTGGCTGTGCGTTTCTACCTGACAAGCCTCCTAATGCTGTTGTAGGCCTTGGCTCTGTTTCCTGCACCCCACTGACCACCAGGCAACTAGACCACCCTCTCTGCACCAGTATTCCTGGGAGCTGTGGCACATACCCTGATTCCAGATGTAGAGTATCCCTACTCTAATCCTCATCCGAGTACAGTAACCTAAAAATTAATCCTAATAACCGAACAACCTTAACCCCAAACCTCTCCCTAACCATAACCCCTACAACTAATACCTTGAACCCAAACTGCTAAACCAACCCTAGTATCCTACCCCTAAGAACCTTATCCAATCCCCTAAACTAACCCTAATACTCGAACACTAAAGGGCAGACTGGATGGACCATATGTTTTTATTTTATTTTTTTTAGTTTTTTATTGACAGGTGAACATCAAAAACATACAAATAAGAAACAACAAGTTATACATGAGAACATTGAAAGATATGTAATACCGTAATAGTAAAAGTAATTGCGATTGTAATAGTGCTCCACGTAGACCCCGAGCGATATCAAAACTATACACTAGAGGAGGCAAACAAGTATCGTATCAACAAAAGAGAACAGCAACAATTGGGCCAGTTGAACATTTAGGAGCAGTATGATCAGAAGGGGGCTGCGGAATCAAGAGTCTCCAAAAGATACCATTTAGTATCCTTAAAACATTTTCGTAGAGCCTCTTTTATGATTGGGGGAAGAGTCAGAACATAGGGTAACCAAATATGAAAATATTGTGCCGTCAGTTTTTCCTTCTGTAAAGTGGTGTTAGTCCAGTCAAGGTGGAAAAGATGAGAGATCCTAGGGTGAACTAGTGAGATGGGTATAGGATCAGCAGAGATCCACTGGGAGAGGATTGTCTTCTTAGTGGCAGCTGCTAGTTTAATTAATAAAATACGTAGTCCTTTAGACAGCCTGATAGGAGAGGATTTCGGATATATGCCCCAAAATGCCCATGTTTTAGTAATATCAAACTGTATCTGTAGGTCTATTGTGATATATGACTGGAGTGCTTGCCATAGTGCCTGCACCTTAGGGCAGGACCATAGACAATGAACCAGATCTGCGTCTGGAGCAGCGCATTTGAAACAATGGGATGAGGAGGCAGCTCCAATAAGGTGTCGCAACTTTGGGGTGACATATGCTCTATGTAAGATTTTCTGATGCATTTCTGAATATGAAATGGAACCCAATGTTTTATCCAAGTAAGTGTTGGCCTCTAGGATCAACTTTACAGAAAGATCCGGGAACTCCAGTCGCCATTTCATGAGTCCCACTGAGCCGGATTCTATGTTTAGTAAGGTGCGAGAGTGTGAGTGTATGAGGGCTGTGGAAAAGCTACTATTCACGGTCAGGCGTAGGGTTTTATCCAAATTGTGGGATTTGTCCTGTAGCGATATCAAGGACAGAACCTTCTGCACATAGCTACAGGCTTGGAGAAAGGGAAATAATGGTATCTGTAAATGTGGAAAACGTGCTATAACCTGTGAATGTGTTAGCAAGGTCAAAGTTTCAGCATCCAAAAAATGATGAATGTATTTCAGGTCTCTGTCATACCAAGTATGAAATATGTGGGAAATTGTGTGGGGTTGAAAGTCTCTGTTACCCCAGAGAGGTAAGAACAGTGACGTATATCGCGATAGTTTAAGCTGTGAGCGGACCAACCGCCATGCTGCACAGGTAGAGGATATAAGTAAATTGCCCTTTACACTATTTGGCATGAAATTTTGGGAGTTGCGTGTAATAGGGCTACCAGATTCCAAGAATGTGCAAAGGATTGTTCTAAATATGTGTTAGCATATATGCTCTGTCCGCCGATCCAGTCCAAAGCAATCCTGTAATTGGCTGCTAAAGCGTAAGTGTACAGGCACGGCAAATTCAAGCCACCAAGGGACCGAGGTTGACGTAGTTTAAACAATGAGAATCTAGGGCGTTTACGCGCCCAAATAAATTTGGATAGTGCCTTATCCAATTGAGTGAATATGTCCCTGGGCGGAATTAGCGGAAGCATCTGAAGCACATATAAGAAACGTGGGAAACTGATCATTTTGTACAAATGACTCCTGCCCGTGTATGTAAGGGGGAGGTAGGCACACCTAGCGAAGTCAGCATATGGCCTAGTGAACAACGGGGGAAAGTTAAAGGGAGTACAGTTCGGAAGGATGATTAGGGAACACAATACCTAGATAGGTAATACAGTTATTTGAGGCCCAGTGAAATGGGAAGGTATCGCCCCAACCCATTTTGGCCGAGGGAAAGAAGGCCAAAGCCTCCGTTTTAGAATAATTGATTTTGAACCCAGAAACTTGTTCAAAGAAATCTAAAATGTCGAGTAGATGTGGTACGGTCAACCGGGGGTTGCCGAAGTAAAGTAAAATATCATCCGCGAATGCCGAGAATTTAAGTTCTCGATCTGTTAGTTTTATACCCTGCCATCTGGTTTCCTTTATAAAGTGGCGGAGAAGAGGATCTAAAGCTAAGTTAAAGAGTAGGGGAGATAGGGGGCAGCCCTGTCTGGTGCCACGGTGTAGGGAAAAGAGTCTGGAGTTGTGACCAATAATCGTTAAGAAGGCTTGTGGAGTTTGGTAGAGGGTGCGAAACACCTGGAGAAAATCAAGGCCAAAATTCTGAAATCTAAGTATTCTATCAATATGGGCCCAAGAGACTCGGTCAAAGGCCTTGTCTGCATCGCAACTTAGGACTATGTTTCCCGTCTCCAGTGAGCTATGAGTTTTAATCATGGCCGCTAGTAAAGAGCGAATATTATGTACAGAGTGCCTATTGCGTAGAAATCCTGTCTGAGCAGGATGAAGCAGTTTAGGCAGAACCAATTGGAGGCGGAAAGCAAGCATCTTCGTGAATAATTTAAAATCTTGATTTAATAATGAAATTGGCCGGTAAGACGAGACCAAAGTGTGATCTTTATTGGGTTTAGAGAGGACTATAACCCGTGCCGTGTTAAAGTCAGGAGGGGCTGGATGGCCTGCCAAGATTGAATTATACAATGTTAAAAGGTGGTTGCTTATATGTGGGAGGAGTAGTTTGTAATAGGCTGCCGATAATCCGTCAGGACCCGGGGACTTCCCATTGGTTAAGGATTTAATGGCCTCTTCCAATTCCGCTGTAGTGATGGGAGTAGTGAGGAATTCTTTGTCCTCTTCCGATAAAGCGGGAAGGCCAGCTTGTGTTAAAAAGTCTGTGCCAATTTCTGGTTGGTCGGGAGGGGCGGTATATAAAGTCTCAAAGAAAGTCAAAAAGGTGTCACTGATTGTTTCCTGTGTCAGTGCAGGTGACGTGTGAGTGTCTCGAATAGAGGAGATATGCCTAGGGTTCGTATGAGCCTTCACCATATTTGCCAATAATTTCCCGGGGCGGTTACCCCAACGAAAATATTTGTTGGATTGGAAGGAAAGAAACAGTTTGGCTTGTTCAGTACAGAGGGTATCATGGACTAATTTAGCATCTTTATATCGTATTCTATTAGATTCAGACGGGTCAGCCAGTAGTTGGGAATAAACCGAGGCAACCTGGAGGGAAGCCTTAGCCATCCTCTCCCGAAGTTGTTTCTTCCTGGCGGCAACATATGAGATTATTTGACCTCTAATAACAGGCTTAGAAGCCTGCCAGAAAAGGTTCATATCATCAATATGTGTTGCATTGTCACCTGTGTAATTGAGATATGATTGGGTCAAATAGAGTTTGAAGTCTTCTGAGTGGGTTAGATGTTCTGGGAACCACCGGATATGAGAATATGAGCGGGGTGTGGTCAAAGCAATTAATAGAGTGATTGGAGCGTGGTCTGATAGAAGAATATTAACTATGGTGGTGTCTTCTACTCTATGGATCAAAGAGGCGGATACTAGCCAGTAATCTAATCTAGAGAATATTTTGTGTGGGTGTGAAAAAAAAGAGTATTCCCTAGAGTCAGGATAAAGAAATCGCCAGGGGTCCAAGAGCTGTAGGGAGTCCAGCATTAGGGACAATGGTGGGGGAGTGGATCTATTCAAACCCGATTGTCTGGGACCACCTGACACGTCTAGCAGCGGGTCTAAAACAACATTAAGATCTCCCCCTAAAATCAAGGAACCTTCTACCCAGTCCTGCAAATTAACAAAGATGTCTGAAAAAAAGAAGCGTTTGGCCCTGTGGGGGCGTAGATACACGCCAGAGTAAACCGTTCCCCCTCAATATCAACCTTTAAAAACAAAAATCGTCCCTCTGGGTCTATCCATTCCTCCCTAATCTCGTAGTGCAATGATTTACGAAAAAGGAGCAATACTCCCTGTTGCCATATAGGTAATTGTCCGCACTCAATATAATATTAGGGCAATGGATATTGTCTGAATTAAAATAATTCATTATAAATAAGTGATGTAACCATAGTGTATAGTGGATATATATAGTAAGGAATAGATATGAAATAAGTTTGAATGTATGAGGTAATGTTTAGCTGATTTAAGAGATTAGGTTTGTGTATGTGTTTATATAGATATACTGTATATTTGTGTTTTACTGCAAGATGGTAAAACATAGTGTAGGGAACAGGTTTATTCTGCTCTAGCCATAAAATAAGGCTAGAGAGGTCACAGTAAGATCAAGAGTCATTGTAGAGAAAAGGTATTAGGCCATAAATGATAATAGGTGTGTGACAGAGCTCTGTTGGTTATTGGAATTCACAGGTGTGCTTACAGTAGATCAGAATCAAGGTTTGCAATACCTATCGCAATTATAAAACTGGTTTGTCTATTGTCCAGTAAAGGTTAAAGCTAGGGAGCATAAATTAACTACTATGAAAAGAGATCACGTCCATTGATAAAACATGGTGTAACCCACCCCAGGAAAACTTGTCAATACAACAGAACTTTGGATGAAAAGACATTCCAGATTTTACAATACTTAACTTGCTTAAGGCAGTGTGGACACCACACTTTTATGACACCATGCCTCTGTGAACAGGACACGACAACCCAGTTCAATGTTTGTTTTATTACACCTTGGAATCTGACAAACCTATAATTATCTATTCCATTGGAAACTATGAGAATATGATAGTTTGAATTGGTAAAATATGGGATAAAAGGAGCAGGCTTTTTAGTTAGGATTAGAAGAAGGAGGAGGAGAAGGAAGGAAGTCAGTCAGGAGGAGAAGAAGTCATGGAGAGAACATGCAGGAGGAAAGGATATTTAACTTGCAAGTATACACTTTATGTTAGCAATTGAAACTGTTTGTGAAACTTATGTCATGTTGTTTTATGTTATATAACGAAGGAAGCATTAGATAAATAATTAGTATATATATCACTACTGTGTTTATCTTATTCTGTACGATTTGATCTGCCTGTAAATAAATAATCATAAAAAGAGCGGTAATATTCAAGCTTGAACTCTCTTTAAGGAATCTTAACTTCATAATTTCATAAGTCATATATATATAAGGACTGCATATATTTTTCAGCCACTTAGTAAGCCTGACATAATATATTTGCGGATATATATGATAAACGCATATTAATTAAAATATATCCATATATTAAATACCATATATGATATATTAAATATTAATATTCATAAATATGATTCCATAAATCAATATCCCCTTGTTTTGGTAGTATATGAGGCACTTCTAAAGTCTCCAACCCAGGTGTCCCTAAGTATATTAGTGTCGAAGTCAGAAAAATGTCTCAATGCACACTGCCATATTTGCACCGCACACTGGTCCGTGCTGCGCATGCGTACGCTCTCCCGTGGAAGCGCATACCCGCAATAGCGTGCACTCGCACGCGCAGTATGCGCATTTACGGTAGAGTTTATGTGATCGTAGCGTGCGACTCATTCGTTACAAAAGTTCACAATTAATGTCGTTTATAGATCATGTTCCCCTCAATAGTTTCTGTAAGTTTGGTTTAGATAGAATGTCCCTGAGCGGAGGAATCCCTCTTTGTATTGTACGAAGGGTCTAACAGGAGTCATACAGCAGTATTTGGTACCCATCGGAAGAGTATTTAATTAGCAATATTCCGGTGTTGGTTTGGAGCGTATTAATCGCTCGTGCGAATAGTTATGAACATAAGAAGTTTATGTCCATTTCTATTATTTATCCATACTCAGGTATGCGGCGGGAAACCCAGTTTCCCACCCACCTGAGCCGTTTAAACTCAGCACAGCCCACCTGTATGAATCAACCTATGACCTTTGGTTACAGTACAGGGCCGAATTCCTGTGTCCAATAAACTGAAGGATTGTAGGACCAGGAGATTGCATTGTGTGTGGGGCATAAATAGGCAGGCCGACCACATCCAGCTCTCACTCTCTCATCAACGGTTATCTGCTGATAATCGGGAGCTGGATATCGAGGCGCAGGCGATCATACCCTTTGTGCGTAAGTTCTCTCCGTAATCATTGTCTTTCTGTGAGCCAATTCCTCTCTCTCCCTCTGTGTCTATTTCTCTCTCTCTATTTTCTCTTCTCTCTCGTAACTCCCCTAGACTAAACTTTATAGTATTGTATTGTATTGTGTTAGGCCAGGATAGTACTGTAGTTTATCCCTTAGTTAGGTGTTTGGTTAGGAAGTCTTTGTTATATTGTAGTGTATCATTTGTACTGTGTTACTCTTTTACAAGTATACTAGATATAATACAGATAATAGGCTTTGGAACCCTAAAACAGTATCTGTGTATTTACTATAGTGTTAAGTGTTCACTTGAGCGTCGGTGACGCTCAAACAGCTTTGTAGGTAGTCAGGCTACACAAAGTTGCATTTACACCCTGTACTCACATTAAAGGTATTCTGTGTGTTTCGTCGGTATAAGGTTTAATATCAAGGTATAGTGTTGTGAGCGTCTGCATCGCTGGTGACCTCCTCGTGGTCTCGAGTGTATGCTACGCCATAGCGAATCATTCCCCTAGACATAACCAATAACGTGTCCTGTGATCGCTGGGCCGTGAGCGAACGTGACGCTTGAGCGTCTCGCCTACGGCTGAGCGATCGTTACGCAAATAGCGTACCATTACGGTATTTCTTAAGTAAACAGCGTACAGTGTTCTTAGCTTCATAAGGGTTGTTTATACGACATAGGAATTTAGCATTGTCAATTGGGGACTCGTCCGATCCTTTTCACATCTGCACTAGGTAGATCAGCAGACATTATCCCCCAGCAAAAGGGTGGGAGGTTGTCTCGCAGTTGCTGACGGGATAAGCGTCTGCTTCACTTAGGTAAAGAGTGCTGAAGGAATCCGGTAACCGGAAGTAAGAACAAAACGCTTGTCTTTTAAAAACTGTTTATTTGTCTTTTGTCTTGCGTACGCACGCATATATCTGCATTTCTGTTCCATTTTTCGTATATCACTATTCCTGTTTGCCAAATTTTATAGTTGATAGAAAGTGCTAAAAGGAGATTTGCTGTTATTTAATAAATAGAGGTAATAGTTAAAGAATAGAACAACACACGGCTTGTCCGAGAGACGAGGCAGCCAGTGTGCAGTGTGGATTGCGGTAGATGATCAGGGATCATCTACATTGATAAAATATATATTGTGTTACGGTGGATCCTTTGCATTGCGTACACGTGTCGCTAACAAAGACTAGTGTACGCAATCCGAAAGGCAGGACGCACGCAGCGTACATTACGCAACGTAGCGTCTGGTTACGCCCACGTAGCTCAAGTTGTGATAAAGTTGAATTAGCGCAAAAGCGATAAGTAGCGCAAAAGCGATAAGTGGCGCAAAGGCGATAAGTAACGCACAGCGGTAGATAACGCGACGCGGTAAATAACGCAAATCTATTTTTGGAAAATCTGAAATTTAGTTTAACAGATCCTGCTCCTAATTGGTAACACTCTTGGCCTGAAGACAATTTCTGCGCAGAAATAGATATAGAAACAAAAGTGTACATGTGTTGAGTGAGTGTGTTTTGTATACAAAAGTTTATATAACTTTAAGGTGGAACCAAAAGGAAAGTCGGGTACTCGTTAAGGAACATACGTGTAAGTGACATATACGGTGGCCAGGGAGGCATCTCTGGTTAAATAATATTTGAGCATTAGAGTATAGCGGACCATAAGGTAACAAGACCAGGAGGTCATAAGGAACAAGACCAGGAGGTCATAAGGTAAAAAGGTCCGCTATAAAAGTCCAGTGGCACAACGCCTGGGGTGTTGGTGCAGAACCCATATAGGCCATTAAGCTCTGGTTGAAGGAATCGCAGCCGGAAACATCGATTCCATTGATCTTTCAGTACATGACAAATAGTGCTCGTGTACTGAACGATTGGACCGCACGTAATTGTGTGCAGTAGTTAGTAATCTGACCTAAATAAAGTGGTCACAAACGCTATTTGTACATTCTGACGTGATTTGTGTAATTTTTTTATTTTTTGGGAAGGGAAGTTCGCTGGTCACTCAGGAACTATCCAACAACCGATACTTGCTGGGGACTGGTAGGTCCAGCACGCCCCAGTAAGTAAAGGTTCACAGGGGCCCTGGGTTGGGTACCACAGCTCTGGTTTACAGTGATTGCGGCATAGGCCAACGTGGGCGAGAAGTAAGTGGGGTACTTGATAAACCACCACCGCCGGCCTGCCCAAGGACATCTTGGTTTGTTTGTAAGGGTGCGCTGAAAGCCTTGATATTCAAGGAGGAATAAGCAACGCCTGCAGATTATGGGGGCCATTTGTTCCGGTAGGGGGCGATCAACCCAGGTTCAGGTTGATTCAGAGAACCGATCCATCGGGTCGGCACGATATGTGATGTGTAAGAAATATGGAAATCACGCTGAAGTTTTTTGTGATGAATGGGAGAGAATGACTGTACAAGACAGGGACAAGTTCCCAAGAATAGGTAGCTTCAGTCCAGAGGTGTTACAAAATTTAAGGAGGAGGATAAGTCTCATTGAACCAACGAAGAGACAAGATAAACATTATGAATATTTACAGTTATGGCAACAGGAAAGTGAATTACAAAGAGAGTCTATTGACTTTTCTGACTCTTATCTTGAGAGGAGAGACATGGCATCGGGAGAGGAGTTGATTGCGGAGAGAAAAGCACAAGGGTGGAACAATAAAAACGCTCTTAGCAACTGTAATATAGATTATAAGAATAAGTGTAATAAATGTAACAATGATTATTGTAATACTGTTGAATGTACAACTATTAACCTGTGCCAGTTGCACCCCATGTCAAACCTCCCTCAGGAATACAAACAAGACAGTGAGCCCAGAACGATGTCAGCACCTCTTCCAACAACCATCACAGAAGCCATCCAGGTGGACACGACCAAATGGGTAAAGGCAATAATCGAACCCCCTAACGGAGGGTCAGGTGAGGTCGTGTCCACAGGTACGTACAATGTTTCATATCACGCACAAACAGATGTACCCCATATTGTAAGGCCAACACAAGATGATGGAACTGAGCTCAATCTGGCCAGGGTGATCTCAGTCCCCAATGGGAAGACTGACGATCAGGGAATCATTCCCGTCAAGGACAGTGCAATGCGCTGTCTCTTGTCCCGGACCGAATTGAGATCAATTGTGTCTGAATTTCCTGATCCTAGGAAAAATCTAGCCAAATGTCAAAGGTTTATAAAAGAACTAGGAAACGCCACAGAACCCACCAACAAAGAGTGGCGGACAGTGCTGAGGGCATGTTTGCCCTCCAGGGTTGACCCTGAAAAGTTCATTGCTGATTGTAAATTAAACACAGAGGTACCTTGTACGGAGGAACACAATCAGGAATGTATTAGGCAGATTAACCGACAGTTAGGAATATATTTCCCAGCTGCTGTCAAGTGGAATGAAATTTTCTCCATAAGACAAAACGAAAGGGAAAATGTTTCTAATTATTTCAATCGAGCACTGCAAATAATGGCTGGAAACACTGGGATCACAGACATCAAGACAAATGCACAACATAGAGGAATAGCGGTTAAGGTATTAATGAATGGTTTAAAAGATGAATTAAAAACAAGGGTACAGACCACCAACCCAAACTGGAGAGATATCTCGGTGACTGCACTAAGAGAGGCCGTCATCAATCAGGATCAGAATATCACCAGATACAGAGAGTCACAAAGAGATAAGTTAATGGCAGCGAAAATACAGGCCCAAACCACAAGACCACCCCAACAAAAGCCCCACACCCCTGCGAGAAATCCAGATATGGTAGTCTGTTACCATTGTCATAGAAAGGGACACATTGCAAGAGATTGTAGATCACGAGAAAGACAACACCATAATCATAAAATCCAAGGAACCAGGGAAGTACAGGGGAAACGATTGATGATGATGAGCATCCGAGCGTTTGAGGAGGCATCAAATCAGCCAAGACCCCATTTCACTGACACCTGGAGGAAGCCCAGGATTTGTTACCATTGTAGGAGAGAAGGGCATTATGCCAGTAACTGCAACAGCCCACATAATATCAGACCCCCTAGACATGAAAATGAGCAAAAGTTATGACACACCAAATTATAATCGGGGATCATATAGGAAGAATTTTGGGCCACACCCATAATATATAGTCAGGAAAGGTGATCATTAGGACTGATGGTAAGCCTGAGGTAACGGTTAATAAATTGGGAGGTCATTCCCTGAAGACACAGGAATGACCAGGTGAAACGTTGTAAATGTATTTGTGAAAAATGTTTTTTCTTTCTCTCTCTATCCCCATCTCTGACGATTATTGGTAAGAATTCAAACATTGCATATTCGCTTGGTCCTTGCAGAAGTCTACCAAACCCCAGCATGACCTATCCACCACAATGTATTCTGGCCAGATACAGACAGTGGAATAATGCAAGTGCTGGTGGGGAGGGACTGCTCAAGGAAACCATTAGACACGTAGATACGACAGCCTAATAAGTCTGACAATGTTTTTTTTTAATGTTGACAATGTTTAAAAATGTTTTGTTTCTCTTTTCTCATTGGTGGTTATTGTCGAGTTATGTAATGTATATATGCACATGAATTGTTCTCTATCTCTTTTGTTTTTTTTGTTGTCTCTCTCTTCCCACTCATGTTTCCATGGTTTAAAGATGGTATGTCATCCCTCAGTTGGACCAATGGTAATGCCAGATTTTTTCTCCTTACAGAAAGATCGCCGGTTAGGAAGGAATATTGCATCACCAGAATGTTCGTTTGGAAGACTGAGAGACAGCACCTTTGAGAGGACAGCAGAACAAGAAGAACAACAAAACGAGAGAACTTATTATCGTAACGAGTTCTCTCCCCCTCAAACTGATTTTCTTATACCCCCTTTACAAATTTCTTCTTTTCTCCTCCTGTAAGATGGACTTGCCCCAAGAGACTGTGATATGGATTTTCCTGTTGACCATGATGTTGACCAGAGCAGTCTGTTTCGGTGAGAGTACCAGTGAGGTCGAGAAAGGATCCAGAAAGGTCCTGATGACTGAGACGGAGGTGTAAATTTCCAATAGCAACCCAATCACCAAGCAAAGGCGAGTACCGGGCACGATCTAACAACCATGTTATTTGTAAACAACTGTGAAGGAATGTTAGTTCAAAAAGAAAGTTGTATCTGTAGGCTCTGTAACAAAGAAATGCCAATCTAGTTTTAATATCCATATGGACCGGCATCCATTGAGTGACTATCACTCCTTAGTGGGTAATGTGTTAAATAAGACCGATTGTTGGGTATGCTCTCAAGTACCTCAGGGACACAGCAAATCAGGGCTAGTACCATTTCCTTTAACGTTAGGGGAGGTACTTGAGCTAAGTGGTGGGAGACCGGTGGACCGGAGGTTTAACATCTCCAGCCCTCCTAGTTTGAAGCTCCACCAATACCATGTGGATAGGTCCCTCTTATGTTTTAACATCTCCAATCCCAGAAAACCGGGAAATTGGGAAGTGTCATGGAGCAACCTTACCATGACCTTTTCACACAGAGCAGATAGAATGCCTACAGATACAGAGCTCGTACGCCACATAGCCAGTAGAGGAAAATCTTTCCGGTATCGATATACCTTAGGGAATAGGATTACTAGAGTTGGAGAGGTATCACCAGGATACTGTGCACATATCGTACAAACCGATACGTGCATTAAGCAGTTGGAAGAATTAGGGTCAGGAGATTTCACCTGGAAGGTTTGTAACATGGTCATGTCCTTCTCCGTCCCTTATGTTCTCCCCGATGATGCATATTTCATATGCGGGAGAAAGGCGTACAAGTGGCTTGCCCCAAACTCTGAAGGATTGTGTTATATTGGAAAAGTATTGCCTGAAGTGATGACTTTTACACATGACAAAATGAAGGACATACACCGTGGTGCCCAAGCTCCTTATACTCACACTCACTACGAGCACCGGGTTAAAAGACAACTGTCAGAAAGGTTAGAGCATCCGGCCTCTGATCTTATCCATGAATCCACCGGGATTCAGGTTCTGGTAGCGTTAGATTTCACTCGCACCGCTCGAGGTGTGATGAATTATAAATACATTTCCGCACTCGCCAATTTGTTAGATAATATCACTGAAATGTATGATGACACGTTTAGATACACTGGAAGAGAACTTCAAGCTTACAAAACAGAACTAGTTCAGCATAGGATGGTTCTTAATTACCTTACAGCAGTAACAGGCGGATATTGTGTTACATTGGCAACACAGTACGGTATAAAGTGTTGCACGTATATCACAAATAACACCGAGGATCCGGTAGAGGTCATAGACCAAAAGATGGACGATATTCTGCAATTAAAGTGGGAATTTCGTCGGAAACACAATCTCACCCTTGCTGCTGTAGGTAATGAGCTGACTGGTTGGGTGTCATGGTTGAACCCGCGAAATTGGTTCTCCGGTTTGGGAGAGTGGGCTCAAGGAGTCATAATGGATGTTGGAAAGTTTCTCCTGTGTATCTTAGGTGTTGTTATATCTATTGGATTGATATTTAGATGCGGGCAGGCTTTGATGAGGTGTAAACAAAGTACGAAAGTGATGAGCTTGAGGAGTGAGGAAACTGTAATTAACCTGGATTTGATTTATGACCCAATGCTAGAAACCATGACGTAATGATGTAATGAGTATACGGTCCGTCTTTCACCCATTTCTATGTTTTCCTCCGAGGTACAAAGACCCACGTAGACGAAGGACCTGATGAGCCAAGGGGCCGACAACGGAAAGATGGAAAGAAGAAGAGCAGACGACCTGATATACAAGATTTTATGGACAATGCCATGGGTACCCCAGTTTCCCTAGGAACTTTAAAATCACGCTAGCCCAACATTTTTTGTAAATCCATGGACGTTGTTTGCTTTACTCACGATTTATGAGCAAAAGCACAAAGAAGAAGACTGCAATCAAACGACACCAATCAAGACCTCAATCGACGAACGTACATTAACCTGACATAGAATATCATTGCATTTTTCGTAAGTGTTCTTTATCTTCATCTCTGCAACCCTCAGGTAATAACACACATAGTCGATAGGGAATACAGGCACAGATAGCAGCAACCACATACCCCCCCCAATTCATGTATCATCAACTAAAATGTGCATCCCCATTGTGTTACAACCACAGCCGAAATGAGCTCGGTAGAGTTTGACAGCCCATCCACAGACCTGTACCACAGGATAAGAAGGAATTCAAATGTATACTTCGCAATACCTCGAAGCTTGATTTACCACACGTACGGCACGATGATACATGACCCCCCCAAACATGGACTCATACACACATGCTCCTGCTTTCTCACTAGGTCATACTCTCTTCACACCTACTCCATTCTTCCTCCTTTCCCCACCATGGAAATCAATTAACCCCTGACTTACATTTTTCTCCTTAAATATTTTGTGGCAGTTATTATTGACTGCCAAAGGGTGGACTGTCGAAGTCAGAAAAATGTCTCAATGCACACTGCCATATTTGCACCGCACACTGGTCCGTGCTGCGCATGCGTACGCTCTCCCGTGGAAGCGCATACCCGCAATAGCGTGCACTCGCACGCGCAGTATGCGCATTTACGGTAGAGTTTATGTGATCGTAGCGTGCGACTCATTCGTTACAAAAGTTCACAATTAATGTCGTTTATAGATCATGTTCCCCTCAATAGTTTCTGTAAGTTTGGTTTAGATAGAATGTCCCTGAGCGGAGGAATCCCTCTTTGTATTGTACGAAGGGTCTAACAGGAGTCATACAGCAGTATTTGGTACCCATCGGAAGAGTATTTAATTAGCAATATTCCGGTGTTGGTTTGGAGCGTATTAATCGCTCGTGCGAATAGTTATGAACATAAGAAGTTTATGTCCATTTCTATTATTTATCCATACTCAGGTATGCGGCGGGAAACCCAGTTTCCCACCCACCTGAGCCGTTTAAACTCAGCACAGCCCACCTGTATGAATCAACCTATGACCTTTGGTTACAGTACAGGGCCGAATTCCTGTGTCCAATAAACTGAAGGATTGTAGGACCAGGAGATTGCATTGTGTGTGGGGCATAAATAGGCAGGCCGACCACATCCAGCTCTCACTCTCTCATCAACGGTTATCTGCTGATAATCGGGAGCTGGATATCGAGGCGCAGGCGATCATACCCTTTGTGCGTAAGTTCTCTCCGTAATCATTGTCTTTCTGTGAGCCAATTCCTCTCTCTCCCTCTGTGTCTATTTCTCTCTCTCTATTTTCTCTTCTCTCTCGTAACTCCCCTAGACTAAACTTTATAGTATTGTATTGTATTGTGTTAGGCCAGGATAGTACTGTAGTTTATCCCTTAGTTAGGTGTTTGGTTAGGAAGTCTTTGTTATATTGTAGTGTATCATTTGTACTGTGTTACTCTTTTACAAGTATACTAGATATAATACAGATAATAGGCTTTGGAACCCTAAAACAGTATCTGTGTATTTACTATAGTGTTAAGTGTTCACTTGAGCGTCGGTGACGCTCAAACAGCTTTGTAGGTAGTCAGGCTACACAAAGTTGCATTTACACCCTGTACTCACATTAAAGGTATTCTGTGTGTTTCGTCGGTATAAGGTTTAATATCAAGGTATAGTGTTGTGAGCGTCTGCATCGCTGGTGACCTCCTCGTGGTCTCGAGTGTATGCTACGCCATAGCGAATCATTCCCCTAGACATAACCAATAACGTGTCCTGTGATCGCTGGGCCGTGAGCGAACGTGACGCTTGAGCGTCTCGCCTACGGCTGAGCGATCGTTACGCAAATAGCGTACCATTACGGTATTTCTTAAGTAAACAGCGTACAGTGTTCTTAGCTTCATAAGGGTTGTTTATACGACATAGGAATTTAGCATTGTCATTAGGATCAGTAATTCACCAGTGTGTCTCTTGTAGAAACACCACATCGGGATGGAATTTTTTAAGGTGGTTCAGTACTTTTTTCCTCTTGATTGGTGTGTTCAAACCCTCTACGTTCCACGAGACAAACTTGAGAGACCTCCTTGAGCTATCAAGGGGGGCTCAACATCTTTAGGGTCCGGCATTATCCAATGCCCAGTCCGATGGAACGCAGAAGGAGAAGCCACAATCGAAAGCCCAATCCCCCGTCCCAGCGAGCAGGGGAAGGGCTAAAGGAGCACGTCAGGAAGTCACGTGGAGTCACAATAAACATATAACGAAACAATATGATATATGTATAAAGTACTAACCGATATAACTTTGGCCACCCGTCAAAAACATTTTTGAATTTTTGAACCCAATATGATAGTAGTAATAACCATTCATATGTAACAGAAACCTTAGCATGAATAGAGAAAGAGAAAGAAAAAGGGGCTGACAGAGAAAATGGAAGAAGGGCCTCCCGCCATCCCCGCAACCTTAATGAGTAAGAAAAGCACTTACACAGCAATGGCTGTAAGAGCCAAATGTAAATAATCAACAGTGTACTATCCATTGGAGCAGAAAGAAGAGATAAAAGAAGAGAAAGGAGAAAAAATACTTGGTTTTAGAAAAGTCAATCAGCATCGTCCATCCGAGAATCAGGTTGTGATGCGGGTAAAGACTTGAGAAAGTTGCGAGCAGAGTCCGGGGTATCGAAATAATGTGGTTTGCCGGCATGAAAGAGTCTTAGTTTTGCAGGGTAAAGAAGAGCGAATCTGATGCTTTTGGAAAATAGTTCTTTGCAGACAGGGGAGAATTCTCTTCGTTGTGTTGAAACTTGAAAAGAAAAGTCCTGAAAGAGCAGAAGTTTAGATCCTTCATAACGGAGGTCAGAGCATCTGCGATAGGCCTCCAAGATCTTCACCTTGTCAAGATAATTCAGTAGCTTGAAAATTACAGGTCTAGGACGTGACTGTGAAGATTGTCTATCGGGGCCGATGCGGTGCGCTCGTTCAACCAGATAAAAAGTGGGTGAGGGGGGCAAATCAAGAGTTGTGAGGAGCCAGCGGGTAACCAAGTCTAGCAGGTCTTTCTGTCTAACCGATTCTGGGAGGCCAATCAGGCGCAAGTTGTACCGGCGGTTGCGATTTTCCAAATCCTCGAGTTTATCGCTCATGGCCGCCAATGTGCTGTCATGTGATTGCTGTTGGGATTGGATCGCATGATTATCATCCTCCAATGTGGAGATCCGGTCCTCAGCCTCTGCCAAACGTTGTGTGTGTTGGGTCAATTGAGCTGCCGCTGACGTAATGGCCTCCATCAATGGCGCCAGCTTTGCGTCTAAGAGTGGTGAGATGATTTCTGAAATTTCTATGGCCTTTTGTATTGAGGACGGGCTAGCTCGGACATCGGCAAGCGACAGAATTCTTATTCGCGCGGAGTGTTTTGGCCACATACTTTTCCATAGTGGAGAATGTGATTCAAGCAACTACGTTTAGGAGGGTCGAGGCTGAATACGCTTCATCCAGGCACAAGTTGTGGTAGGGGGAGGTGAGGCAGGGAAGCAAGACAGCCCACGTGTAACCGCAGCAAGGGCAGAGCTCAGGCAGCGACCAGCGTGGTACCTGAGAAGCCCTAGATGTGTAGTGTGGACTCTTCTCTGACAGGCACAAGCAGGGGCCAGCAGGATGCACACGTTGCCACTAGTGCCAGCCAGCCGATGGTGTAGGCCGGCGGTGCGGTGCAGAGATGGCAGGGGTCCGCGTCTCCTCAATGAGGGCAGGGGGGCACAGGGCGCACCAGGTTCCCAGACAGAGGGTCAGGGAGAGACACAGCCGCTGCGGTGGCAGGACGAGTCACGTCCGCACGCACCTGAGAGAGCGGAGTTGCCAGTCAGCAGTGTGGGGTCCGGCGGGCAGCCGGGGGGCACAGCGGAGTGCTGCAAGCGGTCCGGGATCCCTCAGGCAGCCTAGTCTCGGCCCTGCACGAGGTCCAGGATGGCCGCCGTCATTCACTGCACACAGCGTGTGCGGACTCCGGCGGGCGAAACGGGGGGGGGGAGCGAGCCGGGACACACACCACTTCGCTCCCTATTATCTCCTGGACCCGCGGGTGTAATTGCGGGGTCTCCGGCCCAGGTTGAGCCGCTGGAATAGGCTAGTTAGTGACCATATGTTTTTTATCTGCAACCAAATTCTCTGTTTCTATGTTAAGTGCCTGAAATGGGTGGTAACTTCTCCCTCTGAGGTTTACAATACTAGGAAGTGCCAGATATGGGTGGTAACTTCTCCCTCTGAGGTGTACAATACTAGGAAGTACCTGAAATTGGAGACAGTCTCTCATTGTGGCGGTACAATACAAGGAAGTATCTTAAATGGGTAGAAGCCTCTCCCTGTGGGATGTACTGTACAATATGGAGAAGTAACCAAAGTGGGTGGCAACTTCTCCCTCTGAGGTGTATACTATAGAGAGTTAGATTAGATGAATTATGATGCACTCTAAACCTGTGGAGATGGAAGATGAAATAGAAGTCAGTCTCTCCATGTGTGGTGTACAGTACATAGAGGTAGATACAATGGCAGGAAGCTGCTTCTTTTGTGACATACAATGTGAGGGGGTAGGTGGAATGGGAGGCAGGGTTAATGTCAGTAGTGTGCACTGTGAGAGGCATGATCACTGTGCAGTAATGTACAATGTAATTGGGTTGCTGCAATGGAAAGAATGGCCACTGCAGTAGTGTGGAATGTGATAGGGCAGTGGTGGCTCTTGAGCCACATGCAGCTTTCTTTATTCAAATGTGGCTCCCTACACTCAAAGTCACGTGACCACAAGAGATCTGTAAACCACTGCACTCCAGCCAGACATGAAGCAGCACTACGTAGACTGAGAACTGAGGGAGCCAAATACACATGGGGTGCTGGCTGGAGTAACACATGGGGGAACTGAAGTGTATTATGTGAATCTGGCTTTTCAATATATTTTATGCGGATCTGGCTTTTTCATTGTATTTTATGTTGGATCTGGCTTTTTCAATGTATTTTATACCAGGGGCGTGGCCTAGCAGGCACAAGGTCACACCCCATTTTTGCAAATGCACCTTCGGCTCAAAGTCGGCTCTTTGATGTACCTAACAAGATTTCTTGGCTCTTTGTTTCTGACTGGTTGGCCACCCCTGTGATAGCGTTAATTGGAATGGAATGTATGATTACTGCAGTAGTGTGCAACATTAGGGGTTGGTGGAATGGGAGACAGGATCAGTACAGTATGTACAGTGTGAGTGGGTCAGTGGAATGCTAGTGTAATGTGAGGGGTATATGAAATGGGAGGCAGGATCAAGGTGCAGTAGTGTGGAATGGCAGGTAGGATCACTGTACAGCAGCGGCTCTTTCTTTATTCAAATGTGGCTCCCGACACTCAAAGTCATGTGACCACAACAGATCCGGAAACTGCTGTTACACCCACTGTCAAACAGAGGACACATAAGGACATACTTGCCTACCTGACCCTCTCCATGAGGGAGAAAATGCTCTGTTCCTGGACTTACCTGGTAATGTATGATTGCCATCACCTGTGGTGAGCTAGTTAATTGATAAGAAAGGTGTTTCACCACAGGTGATGGCAATCATACATTACCAGGAATGTCCAGGAACAGAGCATTTTCTCCCTCATGGAGAGGGTCAGGTAGGCAAGTATGCATAAGGGGCTGCTGCAATGGCACGAGGTGTGGGGGTTTTTTTGTGTGTGGGGGGGGGGGGATGTAGTGACACAGCAGAGTGCTGGCAGGAGTGACTCATGGGGAAGCTGGCTGGAGTGACATACTGTATGAGTGTGCTAGCAGGAGTGACACATGAGGTAGCTGGCTGAAGTGACAGCAGGGTACTGGCTGGAGTGACACATGGGGGAGCTGAAGTGTATTATGTGAATCTGGCTTTTTCAATATATTTTCTCTAACGTCCTTGAGGATGCTGGGACTCTGTAAGGACCATGGGGAATAGACGGGCTCTGTAGGAGATAGGGCACTTTAAGAAAGCTTTGGATTCTGGGTGTGCACTGGCTCCTCCCTCTATGCCCCTCCTGCAGACCTCAGTTTTACACTGTGCCCAGAGCAAGATGGGTGCACTGCAGAGAGCTCTCCAGAGTTCTCTGCCTGAAAGCATTTTTGTTTGGATTTTTCTTTCTACTTTTTACTACTTTTTCACAGGGAGCACTGCTGGCAACAGGCTCCCTGCATCGAGGGACTGAGGAGAGAGGAGCAGACCTTCTTGTCAAAGATAGGCTCTGCTTTCTCGGCTACTGGACACCATTAGCTCCAGAGGGGGTGAACGCAGATTCTTACTGGGCGTCCACCCCCGGAGCCGCGCCGCCGTTCTCCTCACAGAGCCAGAAGTCAGAAGACGTCTCAGGCGGCAGAAGCCTTCAGCTTCACTGAGGTAACGCACAGCACTGCAGCTGTGCGTCATTGATCCCATACACCTCACACACTCCGGTCACTGTAAGGGTGCAGGGCGCAGGGGGGGGCGCCCTGGGCAGCAATATAAACCTCTGCATGGCAAAAAGACTATATACATGTACAGGTGGGCTCTGTACATGTATATAAAAGAGCCCCCGCCATATTTTACTAAGTTTGAGCGGGACAGAAGCCCGCCGCCGAGGGGGCGGGGCTTCTCCCTCAGCACTCACCAGCGCCATTTTCTCTACACAGCACTGCTGAGAGGAAGCTCCCCGGACTCTCCCCTGCTTACACACGGTGAAAGGGTGCTTAAAAGAGAGGGGGGGGCACATAATTGGCGGTTTACATATTACACAGCGCTGCTGGGGAAAAACATTTTGTGTGGGTCTCCAGGGTTATTGCGCTGGGGTGTGTGCTGGCATACTCTCTCTCTGTCTCTCCAAAGGGCCTTGACAGGGATACTGTCTTCAGAAAAGGGGTTCCCTGTGTGTGTGAAGTGTGTCGGTACGCGTGTGTCAACATGTTTGACGAGGAAGGCTCGCTTACTGTGGAGGGGGAGTGTTTAAATGTCAGGTCGCCGTCGGCAACGCCGACACCGGAATGGGTGGATATGCTGAATGTCTTGAATGCAAATGTTAATCTATTGCATAAAAGGTTAGACAAGGCAGAAGCTAGGGATCAGTCAGGTACCCAGTCCATGCCTGTCCTTGTGGCGCCAGGCCCGTCGGGGTCTCAGAAGCGCACCATATCCCAGATCGATGACACAGATTCTGACTCTAGTGTCGACTATGAAGATGCAAAATTACAGCCGAAGGTGGCAAAAGGTATTTGGTACATGATTATGGCCATTAAAGAGGTTTTGCATATTACTGAGGAACCCCCTGTCCCTGACACGAGGGTACACATGTATAAAGAGAAAAAGCCTGAAGTCACTTTTCCATCATCATTTGAATTAAGTGAATTGTGCGAAAAGGCTTGGGACTCTCCAGATAGGAGACCACAAGTTCCCAGAAGGATACGCTGGGAATCTTCACCAAAAGTGGACAAGGCGCTGACACGCTTGTCCAAAAAGGTGGCACTGCCTTCTCAGGATACGGCTTCCCTCAAGGAACCGGCTGATCGCAGGCAGGAAATTACCTTGAAGCACATTTACACTCACTCCGGTACTATTGCTAGACCGGCTATGGCGTCGGCCTGGGTTTGTAGTGCGGTTGTGGCATGGGCAGATTCCTTATCTGCGGAGATTGACACCTTAGATAGGGATGCCATTCAAATGACCATAGAGCAGTGATTTTCAACCTTTTTTTACTCGCGGCACATTGTACAGTATTTTAAAATTGCCAAGGCACACCATCAGTTCCCCACAGGAAAAAAACAACACACACACATATTGGCCCTCACAGTGAAAAAATAAATAAAAAATCCACACATACATTGGCCTACACAGAAAATACAATTACCGGTCAGCTGTCCTCCTCCCTGTCCCTCAGTGGCGAGGGTTATTCATAATGGAGTGCTGCAAATACTGAGCAGCGGGCGGGCAGGCAGGTGTGGATGTGGGTGGGCAAGGAAAGCTGTGGATGCAGGCGGGAACTGGGAGTTGTGTATGCAGGTGGGTGGGCTGGCTGAGTGATGAGACGCGGTGGCCGTGACCTATGATATCACACCGCTGCGTCACCAAGGCATAGGTCATGGCCGGAGCATGACTGATCCTCTAAGAAGATCCCGGGCCAACAGTTCATTCTGAAGGTGCAGGAAGCTGCTCTGGCTCCGCGGCACACCTTGCAACTGGTCGCGGCACACTAGTGTGCCACGGCACACTGGTTGAAAAAGACTGCCATAGAGCATATCAGAGATGCTGCCTTGTGTATGAGAGATGCTCAGAGAGACATTTGTTTATTAAGCTCCAGAATAAATGCTATGTCTATTTCTGCTAGGCGACTCCTGTGGACTCGGCAGTGGACGGGAGATGCCGATTCTAAGCGGCACATGGAGTCCTTGCCGTACAAGGGGGAGGAGTTGTTTGGAGACGGCCTCTCGGACCTTGTCGCTACGGCTGGTAAGTCGAATTTCTTACCTTATGTCCCCCTGCAGCATACTAAGAAGGCACCTCATTATCAAATGCAGTCCTTTCGTTCCAATAAAAACAAGAAGGTGCGGGGATCGTCCTTTGTTACCAGAGGAAAAGGCAGGGGAAAGAAGCTGCACACAGCTAGTTCCCAAGAGCAGAAGTCCTCCCCTGCGTCTGCAAAGTCCACCGCATGACGCTGGGGCTTCCCGGGGGGAGGCAGATCTGGTGGGGGCTTGTCTTCGGTTTTTCAGCCACGTCTGGGTTCAATCGCAGGTGGATCCCTGGCCAGTAGAGATTGTTGCTCAGGGATACAGGCTAGAATTCGAAGACTTGCCTCCTCGCCGGTTTTTCAAATCGGCTCTGCCGACTTCCCCGTCAGAGAGGGAGTCAGTGTTGACAGCAATCCAAAAATTGTATGTTCAACAGGTGATTGTCACAGTTCCTCATCTCCAGCAGGGAGAGGGATATTATTCAACCCTGTTTGTGGTCCCGAAACCGGACGGTTCGGTCAGGCCCATTTTAAACCTAAAATCTCTGAACTTGTACTTGAAAAGGTTCAAGTTCAAAATGGAATCCCTCCGGGCGGTCATCGCCAGCCTGGAGGGGGGGGATTGGATGGTGTCCCTGGACATCAAGGATGCATACCTTCATGTTCCAATATTCCCCCCCCAATCAGGCGTTCCTGAGATTGGCAGTGCAGGACTGTCACTACCAATTTCAGACGTTGCCGTTGGGCTTTCCACAGCCCCGAGGGTTTTCACCAAGGTAATGGCGGAAATTATGGTGCTCCTGCGCAGGTAGGGGGTCACAATTATCCCATACTTGGACGATCTCCTAATAAAGGCGAGATCTCGGGAGAAGTTGCTGGACAGCGTGTCTCTGTCCATGAAGACGTTGCAGCTACACGGCTGGATTCTCAATATACCGAAGTCCCAGCTAGTTCCTACAACGCGTCTGACCTTTCTGGGCCTGATCCTAGACACAGACCAGAAAAAGGTTTTTCTTCCGATCGAAAAAGTTCAGGAACTCATGACCATGGTCAGGAACCTATTGAAACCAAAGAAGGTTTCAGTGCATCAGTGCACGCGGGTCCTGGGGAAGATGGTGGCTTCATACGAGGCCATCCCTTTCGGCAGATTCCATGCGAGGACTTTTCAATGGGACCTCTTGGACAAGTGGTCCGGGTCCCATTAACAAATGCATCAAAGGATCACCCTGTCTCCCAGGACCAGGGTATCTCTCCTGTGGTGGCTGAACAGTGCTCACCTTCTAGAGGGTCGCAGGTTCGGCATTCAGGACTGGGTCCTGGTGACCACGGACGCAAGCCTCCGAGGCTGGGGAGCAGTGGCACTGGGAAGAAATTTCCAAGGTCTCTGGTCAAGCCTGGAGACTTGTCTCCACATCAACGTCCTGGAGTTGAGGGCCATATACAACGCCCTGCGTCAAGCGGAGAACTTACTTCGGAGAAGGCCGGTTCTGATTCAGTCAGACAATGTCACGGCAGTGGCTCATATAAACCGCCAAGGCGGAACAAGGAGCAGAGTGGCCATGGCAGAAGTGACCAGGATTCTACGCTGGGCGGAAGGCCATGTAAGCGCGCTGTCAGCGGTGTTCATCCCGGGGGTGGACAACTGGGAGGCGGACTTCCTCAGCAGGCACGACCTGCATCCAGGGGAGTGGGGAATTCATCAAGAAGTCTTTGCACAGATCGCGGATCGGTGGGGCCTGCCTCAAATAGACATGATGGCGTCCCGTCTCAATAAAAAGCTAAAGCGGTATTGCGCCAGGTCAAGGGACCCTCAGGCGGTAGCGGTAGACGCTCTGGTGACACCTTGGGTGTTCAGATCGGTCTATGTGTTTCCTCCTCTTCCTCTCATACCCAAGGTGTTGAGAATTGTAAGAATAAGCAGGGTCAGAACAATACTCATTGTTCCAGATTGGCCACGAAGGACTTGGTATGAGAGGGGGAGTAGGTGGATTGGGAGGCAAGGTCATTGCAGTAGTGTGAAATGTGAGGGGGTAGGTGGAGTGGGATGCAGGAACACTGCAGTAGTGTGAAACGTGAGAAGGTAGGTGGAGTGGGATGCAGGATCAATGCAGTAGTGTGAAATGTGAGGGGGTAGGTGGAGTGGGATGCAGGATCACTGCAGTAGTGTGAAATGTGAGAGGTTTGCAGGATCACTGTACAGTATGATGGGACATATGGAATGGAAGGCAGGATCATTGTGCACTAGTGTGATGTGTGTGTGTGGGGGGGGGGGGGGTAGATGGAATGGGAGACAGTATCAGTGTGCCAGGTGTGGGGGTAGGTGAGATGGGAGGCAGGATCACTGCATGTACATACCCTCAAAAACTTTTACAATAACTCTGTGTTTCAATATTTTTGACTTAAAGGCAAAGGGGGTATGCAATTAGCTCAGTTTTTTTCGCCTAGGCCAAAAAAATTGAGCTTTTCGCTATATTTAGGGCGAATGGGGATTTGCCCTATGCAATAGCAGGGCTGGATTTTCGTCTGGGTGAAAAATGCAGCAGGGGCGGAAAATTAGGATTTTAATTACCTACCGGTAAATCCTTTTCTCGTAGTCCGTAGGGGATACTGGGGATCCATTTAGTACCATAGGGGGTCCACTAGGAGCCATAGGCACTATTGAAGTTTGATTGTGTGGGCTGGCTCCTCCCTCTATGCCTCTCCTACCAGACTGTCTAGGAAACTGTGCATGAGGAGACGGACATACTTTGAGAGAAGGATATAGAAAAGGAAAGTGTGGAGAATTTGAACCAGCACAACCACAATAAGAGGAAAGCCATGCTAACCAAACTTGCAAACAGGGACAGCAACAGGGGGGGTGGCCCAACCTCTTGGAGGGTTAATGGTCCCGTTCCCCGCTTACAGGACACTAAGCTCCTGAGGGAACTATTTGCACCACGGCGAGCGTACATTCCCGCAGCATGCCGCCACCCCTAACAGAGTAAGAAGATAGAAGAGTGGTGAGTACTAAACCGGCGTCCCGGTTAGCGGGTCAGCAGACATTATGGCAGCACGAGGGTACGGAGACGCACGGCTTCTAACCGGGGCGGAATTGCGTCTCGAGACACAGTACACAATTGCGTCTCAGCACACTGTACACAGTACCCAAACTGGCAAACACAGCCTTAAAACGGTTCTGCTCCATTTTAAGCACAAAAATTTCCTCAGCCGGTATAAAAAATGTGGGAAGACTGTGCGCCATTGAAGGGGTGGGGCTTCACTATGAGAGAATCCAGCAGCTCACCAGCGCCATTTTCCCCTCTGCAGTGGACACAGACGCTGCCTGACAGGGACGCGCAGCTCCTCCGGTGTGACTCCAGATTACCTCAGCAGTACCAGCGGGTCATAGAAGGGGGAGCGATATTAGTGTACTAAGTCCCCAATTTGGGTACTTAGTCTGCGTCCCTGCTAAGCTTGGCATTAGCGATAAGGGTGCTGTGGGCTGGCTCCAATATACTCTGTGTCTCCTTGGAAGGGCTTTGTGGGTTAATTGTGCTTTTAACCTTTCCTGTGTGTGTGCTGCCACATTTACATTGTCAGGCAGAGAGTGTGTTTCATGACGGAGGAGTGTTCCTCTTCCCCAGGGAGCTCACTACTATGTACTCAGTGTAGTGCACCTTCTCAGGCTAGCGGGGCTGAACCAGTGTGACTGGATTCCCTCAAAGGAATGATTTCAAATATCTCTAATAAATTGTCTCGCAATGAGAAAGAGACGCAATATTTAAGACAGTCTGTGGATAAGATTATGAACAGACTCAGTCCCTAAACAAGCGTCTCAGTCCCTTGCCATTTGTCCACAAAAACGAACTCTGGCCCATATCCTGCAGTCTGACTCTGATGCTGAGGGGTCAGACATGGAGGAGGGGGAGGTGGATTCAGAAGGGGGGGAAGCTGCTCTGTTACAGGGAATACAGGGGGTAATTCTGAGTTGATTGCAGTAGCAAATTTGTTAGCAGTTGAGCAAAACCATGTGCACTGCAGGGGGAACAGATATAACGTGCAGAGAGAGTTAGATTTGGGTGGGGTGTGTTCAAATTGAAATCTAAATTGCAGTGTAAAAATAAAGCAGCTAGTATTTACCCTGCACAAAAACAAAATAACCCACCCAAATCTAACTCTCTACAAATGTTATATCAGCCCCACCTGCAGTGCACATGGGTGGTCATTCCGAGTTGTTCGCTCAGTAATTTTCTTCGCATCGCAGTGATTTTCCGCTTATTGCGCATGCGCAATGTTCGCACTGCGACTGCGCCAAGTAAATTTGCTATGAAGATTGGTATTTTACTCACGGCATTACGAGGTTTATTCTTCGTTCTGGAGATCGGAGTGTGATTGACAGGAAGTGGGTGTTTCTGGGCGGAAACTGGCCGTTTTATGGGAGTGTGTGAAAAAACGCTACCGTTTCTGGGAAAAACGTGGGAGTGGCTGGGGAAACGGAGGAGTGTCTGGGCGAACGCTGGGTGTGTTTGTGACGTCAAACCAGGAACGACAAGCACTGAACTGATCGCACTGGAAGAGTAAGTCTCGAGCTACTCAGAAACTGCACAGAGAAGTCTTTTCGCAATATTGCGAATCTTTCGTTCGCAATTTTGATAAGCTAAGATTCACTCCCAGTAGGCGGCGGCTTAGCGTGTGCAATGCTGCTAAAAGCAGCTTGGGAACGAACAACTCGGAATCACCCCCATGGTTTTGCTCAACTGCTAACAAATTTGCTGCTGCAATCAACTCTGAATTACCCCCACAGGCTCTTATAGAGGCTATCAGAGATGTGCTACAAATTCCTGATGAGGTGGTAGAGGAGTGTGAGGAATCTTATTTTAATGTAAAAAAGAAGTCCTCAGTCACTTTTCCTGTGTCAAAGGAATTGAATACCCTGTTTGAAAAACCGTGGGTAAATCCTGATAAGAAATTCCAAACCCCTTATAGGTTACTCTCATCTTATCCTTTTCCTACTGAGGATAGGAAAAAATGGGAAAGTCCACCGAGAGTGGATGCATCTGTGTCCAGGTTGTCATGGAAGATTGTGTTACCCGTCCCTGGTGCAGCCTCCCTGAAGGACGCTGATCATCGTAAGAGTGAAACTACACTCAAATCCTTCTACACAGCGGCTGTGGTGGATCAGAGACCCACTATAGTATGTGCGTGGATTACTAAAGCTATTGCTAAATGGTCAGGTAATCTTATTGAAGGGTTGGATTCCTTATCTAGGGGGAAGATTGTGTTACTCCTGCAACATATACAGGACTCTGCAAACTTTCTGGTGGAAGCCATAAAGGAAGTAGGTTTGCTTAATGCACGCACCACTGCCTTGACAGTGTCAGCACGTAGGGGCTTGTGGTTACGCCAGTGGACTGTGGACGCGAACTCCAGGAAAGGCGTGGAAGGCCTACCCTTCACAGGAGATGCCTTATTTGTAGATGAACTGGATAAATGGATCTCCAAAGCTACTGCAGGTAAGTCCACATATCTTCCTTCTGCAGCTCCCTCAACCAGGAAGACCTACTCAGGACCTACCCTACAGTCCTTTCGGACTGCCAAGTTTAAGGACAAAGTCAGAGGATCTTCTACTGCCACCAGAGGCGCTAGAGGTTAAGCACACAAACCATTAGCTGCCGGTTCTCAGGAACAGAGCTACAGTTCTGCTTCCTCTAAGCCTTCTGCATGACGGTGGACCACGTGGCCTGGAAGACTGGCAGGTGGGAGCCCGACTAAAGAATTTCAGTCACATCTGGACAACATCATGCCAGGATCCCTGGGTCATAGATATTATTTCCCAGGGATACAGACTGGAGTTTCAGGAACTCCCACCTCACAGATTCTTCAAATCAGGCTTTCCAGCTTCACAAGAGGCAAGTATAACCTTACAGGATGCCATTCAAAAACTGGTACAGACTCAGGTCATTGTTCCAGTTCCACCTCATCTGCGCAACAAGGGGTACTATTCCAACTTGTTTGTAGTACCGAAACCGGACGGTTCAGTGAGACCGATTTTAAATCTAAAATCGTTGAACCCGTACTTATGAGTGTTCAATTTCATGATGGATCTCTGAGAGCGGTGATCTCCGGTCTGGAGGAGGGGGAATTCCTTGTGTCTCTGGATATCAAGGATGCGCACCTTCACATTCCGATCTGGCCGCCTCACCAAGCTTCCTACGCTTTGCACTACAGGACTGTCACTACCAGTTCCAGGCCCTGCCATTTGGTCTCTCCACAGCACAGAGGGTGTTCACCAAGGTGATGGCAGAGATGATGTTTCTCCTTCGCAAGCAGGGAGTGAACATAATTTCATACCTGGACGATCTTCTGATAAAGGCACCGTCCAGGGAAAGGTTGTTGGACAGCATTGGTCTCACAACCAGACTACTCCCGGATCACGGGTGGATTCTAAATCTTACGAAATCTCATTTAGAGCCAACTCTGAGGCTCCCATTTCTGGGAATGATACTGGACACAGAGTCGCAGAAAGTTTTTCTTCCGTTGGAAAAGGCATTGGTAACCCAGTCGATGGTTCGGAATGCCCTAAAGCCAACCCGGATATCGGTGCATCTATGCATTTGCCTTCTGGGGGAAATGGTGGCCTCTTACGAGACGCTTCAGTACAGAAGGTTTCATGCGAGGCCCTACCAGCTGGATCTGTTGGACAAATGGTCCGGATCGCATCTTCACATGTACCAGAGGATCCGTCTGTTGCCAAAGGCCAAGATCTCCCTTCTGTGGTGGCTACAGACTTCTCACCTAATCGAGGGCTGAAGGTTCGGGATTCAAAATTGCATTCTGCTAACCACAGACGCAAGCCTCAGAGGTTGGGGAGCAGTCACCCAGGGGGTGCAGTTTCAAGGAAGATAGTCAAATCAGGAAGTCATCCTTCCAATCAACATTCTGGAACTCAGGGCTGTATACAACACCCTTCTGCAGGCCTCATTTCTTCTTCAGAACCAGGCCATTCAGGTCCAGTCGGACAATGTTACAGCAGTAACGTACATAAACCGACAGGGCGGAACGAAAAGCAGAACCACAATGTCAGAGGTGTCAAGAATTCTCCTCTGGGCGGAAAGACACGCCGTGGCGTTGTCGGCAATCCTCATTCTGGGGGTAGACAACTGGGAAGCAGACTTCCTCAGCAGACACAATCTGCACACGGGGGAATAGGGCCTCCACCTAGAGGTGTTCCGGTGGTTAACACGTCGGTGGGGGTATCCACAAATCGACATGATGGCCTCTCGACTCAACAAGAATCTCAAGCAGTATTGTTCCAGATCGAGGGGTCCACAGGCAGTAGCGGTAGATGCTCTGACAACTCCGTGGGTTTAACAGCTGGTGTACTTGTTTCCTCCTATTTCTCTGATCCTAAGAATTCTAAAAAGAATAAAAAGGGAAAAGGTTCAAGCAATACTCATTGCTCTGGACTGGCCACGATGGGCCTGGTATGCAGATCTTCTGGAGATGCTAAGCGAAGATCCATGATCTGTCAAGAAGAAAAAGTAGTCCATTAATTTCACTCTACAGAGGGATTTCATGATGGAAATAGAGGGGGTCATTTAGACCCGATTGCTGCTGTGCGTTTTCGCACAGCAGCGATCGGGTTTGAGCTGCAGCGCTGCAGTGCGCCGGTGCATGCCAGACAGCAGACGGCTGTCTTTAGCTAGCGATCGCCTCTGCCTGATTGACAGGCAGAGGTGGTCGCTGGGCGGGAGGAGGCGGGGTGGCGGCGGTGTTAAGCAGCCGTTTAAGGGGCACGGTCCGGCCAATGCAGGCATCGCCGGACCTTGCCGGGGTGTGACGCGGCAGCTGCGTGACGTCAAATGCACCCGCTGCGACCTGAGCAGCGACGAGTAGCTACTCCTGAAGTACAAAAGCATCGCCGCTGAGCGATGCTTTTGTACTTCTGCGACGGTGCAGGGACTGACATGCGGGGCGGGCTAGCCCTGTGCTGGGTGTACCCCCGCATGTCAGTGTGCCTGATCGTAGTTGTGCTAAATTTAGCACAGCTACGATGAACTCTGAATCACCCCCTTATTTCCTTTGACACAGGAAAAGTGGCTGAGCATTGTTTTTTTTATATTAAAGTAAGATTCCTCTGATAGCATCTATGGGAGCCTTTACACCATGTGACAGAGTACTCTCCCCTACCTCTGTGTCCACCTCACCTTCCTCCATTTCTGTCCCTTCATCATCAGAGTCAGAGGTACGTTTTTGCGGACAAATGGTAGAGGACTGAGAGGCTGGTCTGGGTACTGAGTCCTTTTTTTTTTTTTTTTTTTAATATATATTTATTGAAAGTTTTTCAATTTTACAGAAAAGAACATAGGGATCATCAAATCCACAAAATGCTGATCTGAATATACACATATATTGAAATACATAGTGAACAGAAACATTCTATTACAAAGATTTCTTAGTAGAGAAAAGGACTATATCAAATAACAAGTCTCAATATATTTAGAAAAATAAGACCTTATTGTGAGATCGTGACACGATAAGGCAAATGTGGATTAAAACAATCTTAAACCTTTCAAATTTTAGAGAAGGGTGTCAGACCCACAGCTATTCATTTATTTCTGTGAAATTGTAATGCCACACTGTAATATACAACGAGAAACAAATTTCAAATGGAGATATCAAGGACAGCAAGATAAAGTAGTAACAGAAATCAAAGAAGGGAAAGACACAAGAGGAAAGGGGGGGGGGGGTGGGGGAGTGCACATTAAAGACCATTTAAGGGACCAGCCCTCATACTCAGCATATATAATTTTATTGCCAGAGAAAACCAGTTATGAACTATATCCATGAGATAATCAGTCATATGCATATATATCATATGAGGCCAAAGAACAATCAAGAGTTCTTAATATATGTTGTTTGGTGTTAGAAGGTAAGGTGTCTAAGACAGGACTCCATTTGAGACGGAACTTTCGAGTGCTAAAAGAGGGTGATAATAACACTGTCTTTCTATCATAGTACATCAATTGCAATAGTTTTTGTTGAATTTCCATAATGTTTGGGGCTGAACGATTTACCCATTTAATCAGTATACATTTTCTGCCGAGCGTGAGAATTACACTAATTAAAGGAAAATATTTCGGAGCAATCTGCCAGTTTGCAAAATTCAAAACGAGGCATGCCAATTGATCCGGAATTATATGTGAGGAAATTAATCTATTAATATAAGCGATAAGTTTACACCAAAAACGCCTAATTTTTCTGCACTCCCACACACAATGCATGAATGTTGCTGATGACCTTCCACATTTCTGGCAATCGCCGGTCTCTGAGGGAACCACGTGGGCTCTTTGAGAGGGGGGGATGTAGGCTCTGTGCAGAAATCTCAGGTGAACTTCCTGAAAATACGCTGAGGACAACAATTTTAGTGATCTCTCACAAGAATGTGTGAGATCAGCAATGCTTAACAAGGCAGGTATATCGGCTTTCCATTTAGAAAATAAGTTATCCCATTGTATAATAGGCAAACAAGTTATTAATATAGAGTACACATATTTCACTTTATATGGCCGTGTCTGAAGAGAACGCAAAAGAGCATCTATAGCCTGAGAGGTTGAGTTTAAACCATTAGGTTCTCCCCCATGAGGCTGTTCACCATAAGAGAGTACAAAGTGACGCACCTGGAAATACATATACATGTGTCGCGGAGATAGTCCATATATTTGGCATAGATCTGAGAAGGAATATAAAGACCCTCCAGGGTCAAAAACTTTATAGAAAGCATTGAGACCTTTCTCTTTCCATTGTAAGTATGTGGCATTAAGCAACGAGGGTGGGAACGTTGGATTTCCCCATAATGGGATATATTGTGAAAAGCGAGGATCTCGATGGCATAATTTATTAATGGCTAACCATGCAGAAAAGGTGTCTCTGAATAATATATGGCTTTTTATTGATGTAGGTATTCGAGACGGATGTAAGTGTAGAAGTGCACTAGGAGCGTATGGGGAAAATATCGTTGTTTCCAAATCATAATCAATATATTGAGATGAACAATGGAGCCAGTCAGCAATGTATCTAAACTGAACTGCTAAGGAGTATGCCTGTATATCCGGAGCTGCTAAGCCGCCCTTTGATTTAGGAGATTTCAATTTCTGTCTTGCGATTCTTGGTCTTTTCCCTTGCCAAAGGAACTTCGAAAAGATTGCCTCAATCTTGAGAGTATCAGAGCGGGTTAATGATATAGGGAGCATTTGTATAAAATAAAATAATTTGGGGAAAATAATGCACTTAATCACTTCCATTCTGCCTAATAGGGACAAGGGTAAGTCCTTCCAGGAATCTAGTTTAAGGGCTAAATTTTCT
Source organism: Pseudophryne corroboree (assembly GCF_028390025.1). Lineage (NCBI taxonomy): Eukaryota > Metazoa > Chordata > Amphibia > Anura > Myobatrachidae > Pseudophryne > Pseudophryne corroboree. The sequence goes on from NC_086451.1 coordinate 378,353,150, forward strand.
ATGACAGGCGAGAAATTAATTTTGTAAAGATTAGATAAATCTGCACAGACGTTAATACCTAAATATTTAAAATGGGATTTTGTCACTTTAAAAGTTGTTACATCTGGATGGGAGAGTAAAGATGATGATGGTTTACTTAAAAGTAATAGTTCTGATTTATTGACATTTATTCTATATCCGGCAACTTTTCCAAAAGAGTATATCAATTTTAATAAGGAGGGTATTGATTGTTCTGGATATGTTAAAAATAAAAGAGTGTCATCAGCAAATAAAGCAATTTTCAATATCTGCGAATCAATTGAAAATCCGTGTATATGGGGTGAACTGTGTATTGCTAGCGCTAGGGGTTCAATCGAGAGATCAAAAAGGAGCGGGGAAAGGGGGCAACCCTGTCTCGTCCCCCTTTGTAATACAAATGGGGAGGAAAGAAGACCATTGCAGGAAATAGAGGAAGAAGGGGATGAGTATAAAGTACGTAAAATTGAAATAAAAGTCTCAGGGAAACCAAAATTATGTAAGGTTTTAAAAAGGAAAGGCCACAGTAAAAGGTCAAAGGCCTTTTCTGCATCTATAGATAATATGAGAGCAGGGGAAGAGGTGTCAGAGGAGTTCAAGTTTGCATGCTGGATGACCGATAGGACACGCCTGAGATTTACAACCGAGTGCCGACCATTTATAAAACCATTCTGGTCCTTGTGAATAAGAATTGGCATAACTGGTTTTAGCCTCTGGGCTAAAATAGATGTAAAAATTTTGAAGTCCACATTTAATAATGATATAGGCCTATATGAGCCTGGCAAGGAAAGATTCCGTCCTGGCTTAGGTAAGACTTTAATCACTGCGTCTGTAAATCTATCTGGCATGATCCCCTCGGTCAAAATTCTATTAAAAACAGCCTGCAAAGTCGAGCCTATTTTAGAGGACATTTGTTTATAAAATTCATTCGTGTATCCATCTGGTCCTGGGGCTTTACCCTGTTTAAGTCTTTTTATAGTCGCTAAGACTTCTGTGAGTGTAATGGGAGTTGTTAATGAGGAGATTAATTCAGCAGGTACTTGAGGCAAGTGTAAAGTATCCCAGAACTGGGGAGGATAATCGTCTTGAGATGTAGGGGTATCAATTGGCACTGGGGAAGAGTATAAGGATGTATAGTACTCACGTAAAATGGCCGCAGTTTGTATGTTAGAACTAGAGAGGGAACCATCCAATTTTTGTAAGGGATGAACCAGCATCGGTTTTCTAGTTCCCTGTAACAGTGAGGTGAGAAGTTTGCCCGTCTTATTACCAAAACGATGGAACTTATAGCTTAACTTAAACTTATATTTATCGCCTGTCAGCTTCAAAAGGTCATTAAAAGTAGATTTAGCTAGTAAGTAAGTTGTTTTATTGTCAGTAGAAGGATGTATTTTAAAAGCTTGATAAGCAGTGGATAAGGCAGTTTGTGATTCCAAGTATGCCTTATTAAGAGATTTCTTGAGGTGGGAATAGTAAGAGATCACTTCACCCCTTAATACCGTCTTAGCAGTTTGCCAGAAAAGGGAAGGGTTATCTGATTCATGTAAGGAGTTATCCATTCGGAAATTCTCCCATATCCTATTACATTTATGTTGAAAACCATCTGATGTTGCTAAATGGGAGGGAAATTTCCACATTGGGGGAGAAGTTCTTTCCATTGAATAAATCATTTCAGTCCAAACCATCCCATGATCCGATATAGAAATCGGTTCAAAGATGGCCTGAGAAATGTTAGGGAAGAGCTGAGAGGAAATTAAAATATAGTCAATTCGTGACCAAGTGTTATGAGCCATAGATAGACATGAGAACTCCTTTTCAGTAGGGTTTAAAGCTCGCCAGGTATCAACTAAGTTCAATCGCTTGGCTAACCACGGAACACCTAGTTTAGGAAGAGGTCTCGCTCTGTTAGAGTATTGGGATTTATCCATGTATAGGGAGGAAACCAGATTAAAGTCACCACATACAATTAAAGATGAACTATCACAGCCATATAATTTAACCATAAGTGAGGTGAAAAATGTTTTTTTGTACGTGTTTGGGGCGTATATATTACCTATATGGTACAGTTTATTACCCAATTTAACCTGTATGATGACATACCTGCCTTCTGGGTCTGCATCGACTTTCAAAACTTCAATGGGTAGAGATCGTCTCGCCAAAATTGCCACTCCACATGATTTAGAATTGAGCGATGCTGCTCCTAATAGGGACCAGTTTAGCATCTGTAGTTTTTTAGTTTCCTGTAGAACCAAGTGCGTCTCCTGTAAACATGCAATGTCAATACTATGTTTGTTCATATAAGATAAAATTTTCCGCCTTTTAGCTGGCGTGTTAATACCTCCTACATTAAAGGTGCATATCTTAACCTTTGACATACCATATGAAATAAAGAGGCTTCAACTGGCACTGGTAAGACAATGTAGAACACTGTATCTCTGTAAATAGGTGCAAGATTAGGGGGGGGATGGGGGGGAGGGATAAGACAGAAGGTAAGAAAAACATGACTAGGGGTACAAACAAAAGAAAAGTAAGAGAGAGAAAAAGAGACAGCAAATATGAGAGTAATGAAACATACATCACTCAAATTGACTAGTAGTAACAAACGGACTTCGGGTGGAACACAAACAGTTGTTGGTGACAACTATGTAAAGTTAACAGATGGGCGGGGCTGCTCCGTTACCGCCAGCTATAAGGAAAAAGCATAATTGGGAGAAAAAAGAGATCATAGCTCATACTCACGAATTGAGTTTTATAACTAGAAGCAAAATGACAAAATGGCAGAATTTTACATGGCCAGACAGACTCAGTATTTTCAAGCACAAGAAACATTGTGATAGATTCTTGTTAAGCATTAATAAAAGAGTAGGGTAAATATGAGGAGAAATATTACTCCGGGGCGTCAGAAATATCCCTGGTGAGGGACTCTTCTTCCTCCTTGAGAAAGGCTTCTGCGTCTCCAGGGGTGTTAAAGTCAGTAAAAGAAGATCCCTGAAAGATTCTTAGCCGAGCTGGGTATAGCATAGCAAATTTTCGTTTGTTTTGTACCAGGAGGGAGCAGACGGGACTAAAGGTCTTGCGAAGACGGGAAAGTTCCGCAGAGTAGTCCTGGAAAATCCGTAGAATGTTACCTTCCCACCGGAGCTCAATCTTCCGAGAAGCCTTCCATATTGCATTCTTATGTAGAAAATTTAAGGTTTTGAATATAACCACTCGTGGTCTATTAGAGCTTGCACGCGTCTGGTCACCCATTCTGTGTACACGTTCAATTACCATGTCAACACATACCTCTTCAATATGGAGCAACTTAGGCAGAGTGTTTCGCACAAAATCTTCCAGACCTGGGCCCTTAACAGATTCGGTTAGACCTATTATACGAAGATTACATCTGCGCGTACGGTTTTCAATATTGTCCATTTTATCAAGGAGATGTCTATTGTCCTTTTCCAGTCGTCCTACAGTGGTTTTCAACTTTTCCATTTCATCCATTGTCACTCCAAGGTTAATTTCAGCATTTGATACCCTGGTAGAGAGTTGCTGCAATTGGAGAGTAATGTCTCCTACTGCCTTCTGTAATAGAGGAGCCATGGTGTCATGAATAGCCGCGACAATATCTCTATAGGTCAGTGGCGTAATGGATGGATCAGAATCAGTACGCACCTGTGATTGAGCATCATCAGCTCCCGCTTTAACCGGCTTTTTTGCAACTGGTTTCACAGGGCTGGAATCGGCGCTTGTTATGGAAGATTGCTCAGCGCGTCGTTTTTCTTGCCTGGGAGGCATTGCTGACGGGATTTTAGATATATTTGAGGGTCCCAGAAATTTTTCCATGTTGTGCAGGACTGGTGTATTATTTATGCCTGGAATATCTCTGGGAAAAGCACTGTCTTTTATAAGCAATGTATATAATGTATATAATGTTGGGGCTTATAACAGACTTAACGGTTTTTACAGGTATGCTAAATTGAGTGAAGTGAAGGTTAAATTGTACTCTTAATGCTCAGACTCTATATCACAGAGTTTGTAACGGGAGACAGGTAGTATGAGACTCACAGTTCCCAGGTCTTACACTGCTGGCCTTCTCCTTTGTGTACCTGCATGCACAGGTCTTACCTTCAGCCACGTTGTTATGCTAGTAACCTTGCTAGCTGACACTAAGATAAATATAGCGTGGATATCACTGGCGTCACTGGCTAGTATCTCGTGGGCGGTCGGGATTTCAATCTGTCCCCAGAAAGCGTCTCCTCTGTGCGAGCAACTCAGACTGTGTGCCCAGACTCTGGCGGCACTGGCTGGTGTCTCGTGGGCGGTCAGGATTTCACTCTGCCTCCAGAAAGCGTCTCCTCTGTGCGGGCAACTCAGACTGTGTGTCCAGACTCGGCGGCTCGCACCACAGGCTGATGTTCAGGCTGGAGCTCCAAGACACTTCCGCGCAGTGTCTCATCAACGCGGGCAGCGTGGGCGTCCGTCAGAGCAGGGTCACGGGTAGCGCCTCAGGCCTTCTCCGGAGTTCGTCACAGCAATATCCACTTCGTTGCGGGACGGGCGTTCTACATGCCGCTGACCATCATCCAAGTACTAGGGGGTCTGGGTTGTAAAATCTGTCCTTGCTTGAGCTGGGTATCTGGCGGCAACGGAGGAGCGCACATGAGCTGCTGCTTACTCCGCCATGCCGGAACCGGAAGTCTTACTGAGTCCTTTTTTTATAAACTCATCCATAGACTGCCTTAAGGATTGCATCTGTCTCATTACGAGATAATGTTGTAGAATTGGTGGAAATCATTGCCCTAATGGAGTCCAGCCACGCTGGTTCTCCCCCACTAACCTGGGAAGGGATACTACACTGAGTACACACTAGTGAACCCCCTGGAGAAGAGGAACACTGTGCCTTACATGAAACACACTCATTGCCTGACATACTGCAGTATTGACAGCACACATACAGGAAATGGTTAAAAGCACAATTAACCCACACAGAGCCCTTCCAGAGAGACACAGAGAGAGTATGGAACCAGCACACGGTGCCCATATCGCTAATGCCAAGCTTAGCCAGGTCTCAGACTAAGTACCTAGATTAGGGACTTAGTACACTAGTAATCGCTCCACCCCCCATGCTATGACCTCCTGGTACCGCTGAGGTAAACTGGAGGCTTTCCGGAGGAGCTGCGCGTCCCTATCAGTCAGCGTCTGTGTCAGCTGCATAGGGAAAATGGCGCTTGTGAGCTGCTGGGTCTGCTCATAGTGAAGCCCCGCCCCTTCAATGGCACGCGGTCTTCCCGCTATTCTTTATACTGGCTTATGTGTCTGGGTGCATAAAATGAAGACAGACTCCTTTATGGCTGTGTTGCCAGTCTGGGTACTGTGTACACAACAGTGTACTTAGTAAGGAGACTCAGTCCGCCCCGTGTAGAAGCCGTGCGTCTCCGTACCCTCATGCCGCCATAATGGACGGCGACCCGCTAACCGTGATGCCGGTTTAGTACTCACCACTCTTCTATCTTCTGGCTCTGTTAGGGGTGGCGGTGTGCTGCGGGAATGTACGCTCGCAGTGGTGGGGCTTGTGAATAGTTCCCTCAGGAGCTAGCGTCCTGTCAGCGGGTAATGGGACCATTAACCCTTAGTGGGGTTTGGCCATTCCCCCCCTAAGTCCCACAAAACAGGCAGGCTGGTGCCATCCAGTCCTGCCTGAAAATAACAAACTTAGAAAATAAATGCAGAAAACTCTTCAGGAGCTTCCAGAGACGTGACCGGCTCCTCCAGGCACATTTTCTAAACTAGTCTGGTAAGAGGGGCATAGAGGAATGAGCCAGCACACACACAATCAAACTTCTATAGTGCCCATGGCTCCTAGTGGACCCATCTATACTCCATGGTACTAAATGGATTCCCAGTATCCCCTAGGACATAAGAAAAACATAGATTGGTGAATCCACATGTTTTCTGTCACAGATTTATAGGCATTTTTCGCCAATGCCTTTTCACTTACAAAAAGGTGAAAAGGCATTGGCGAAAATGCCTTTAAAAGGGACTAAAACAGCCCTTATTGAATACTCTGTGGGGAAAATTAATTAGCTCCAAAATGATCGGAGCTAATTGCATATCCCCCAAAGGGCCTTAAACTCGAGTTGCCACTATCTTCAGTCTGAAAGTTGTGATTTTTCACACTGAGATGGGCGTCTGTGCAATTCATGTTTTTTTTCTGTATCAAGTCTGACTCAGAGGCTGTGACCAGGGCTGAATTGCAGAAAGTGGATGCAATGTAACTTGCAGTCGCAACAAAAAGTATAGTAAGGGTGTGTTTTGGGCAGGCTCGGACTGGGCCACCGGGGAGCCGGTGAAACCACGGGTAGACCCCAGCTATTCTTAGCCACACCCTCTTTTGTGTGAGGGCGGGCCTACTATAGTAGCGTGGTGCCCGGGGAAGCAGTGGTGCGAGGACTCAGGAGCCACCTGGGTATAGTAAGCTGAGGGGCAGGAGAGGCATGCGCTGCGCTCTCCTCCCCATCCTCAACACAGGAGCAGCTGCGGAAGCAGAGCCCGATGGCAGCTGTGATTATATCCCACCTGGACATGCTCCCTCCCCTCAAGCCAACTTACCAGCATCTGGAGAAGTCGTTGGACTCTATGTGGGGTGTCAGGGGGGCTGGCTGCTGCCTGTTTTCCATCCATTGTGCTCGGAGTTCCAGTCTGAGTTGCCCCCAGTGAGACCAGCGGAGGTGTCACTGATCACTTGCACCAGCATCCCTCACCTAGCCACTCTGAGTCCCTGGTGCTCCTCTTCAGCCGTCAGCTGCAAAGTGTATTCGTGCTCGGTGTGCAGAGTCAGATTAAGGGGCAGGAGAGGCGCATGATGCGATCTCCTCCCCGGCCCTCAGACACAGGAGCAGTAATGGGAGCAGCAGCAGAGCCTGGGCAGTGCTGTAAGTAACTGGCACTGTGGAGGCATATGGGTAACTGGCACTGTGGAGGCATATGGCTAACTGGCACTATGGAGGTGTATGGGTATCCTGCACTGCTGGTGGCGTATGTGTATCTGGCATTATACTGAGTCATTATCTGTATCTGGCACTATACTGGGGTCTTTATGTGTATCTACTGTTCTCTCCCAGTGTAACCCAGGCACATATACTACTGTTCTCTCCCAGTGTAACCCAGGCACATATACTACTGTTCTCTCCCAGTGTAACCCAGGCACATATACTACTGTTCTCTCCCAGTGTAACCCAGGCACATATATTACTGATCTCTCCCGGTGTAACCCAGGCACATATATTACTGTTCTCTCCCGGTGTAACCGAGGTGCGTATACTACTGTTCTCTCCCAGTGTAACCCAGGCACATATACTACTGTTCTCTCCCAGTGTAACCCAGGCACATATATTACTGTTCTCTCCCAGTGTAACCCAGGCACATATATTACTGTTCTCTCCCAGTGTAACCCAGGCACATATATTACTGTTCTCTCCCAGTGTAACCCAGGCGCGTATACTACTGCTCTCTCCCGGTGTAACTCAGGCACATACACAACAGCTTGAAGTGAGCAGAGAGGTAGAGCTCTTTTTCTTTATATACTATGCTAGGTGGTGCCTAGGGGTGAAGGTGAAGGGGTGTAGCCACTCCTCTCTGCTCACGTGGCTACACCCCTTCATGCATATGACAATCCCCCTTAGTGGGCCTCTGTGATAGCATTCCCTGGGGGGCCCCTCATGCCCCATTCCGACACTGGTTTTGGGTGCGTATTCTCGAATTAAGACATATATAGCTGCCAGAAGTCCGCAAACGCAGCCTCCTGAAGACTCTGGTGTAAGTGTAAAAGTAGGTCGTAATGAATGCGGGACTCTTACTTTTCAGAAATAAAGACTGATTCATGCAGTTGGGGAAGAAGAAGCCTGCACATATATTTCTAAATGTTGAATTTAAAAAAGTATGTGAATAGGTCGCGTAGATGCAACTTTTTTAAAAAACAAAATCACATATAATGATTACATTTCAGACTGACTATAATGCCCAAATACACTAATACCGCTTTCAGATCGCAAACCCGGGTCGGACCTAGGCTGTGATCCAGGGTCCGAGTAGGCTCAGACCCTTCTCCATTGCAGTTTTGATCCGGTTTGGTGCCTTTTACACTGAACCTGGGTCACCTATGTTAATCATGGGTGTAGTATGGCTGACCGGCGGTCTCCTGACCGCCGGTCAGCTTACCGACGCCGGGATCCCGGCGGGGAGGGGCGAGTGCAGCAAGCCCCTTGCGGGCTCGCTGCGCTCGCCACGCTGCGGGCTCGGTGGCGACCTGCGGTCGCCACGGGTTCTATTCCCACTCTATGGGTGTCGTGGACACCCACGAGTGGAAATAGTCCCTATTGGTCGGCATGCCGACCATCGGGAAAGTGAGCCGTCGGGCTCATGGAGGAGGTTATGTGACTGTCGGTCAGCTGACCGGCGGTCACATGAATACCATCCGTTAATCATACCCCTTTCACACTGCACAAATAACCCGGTATCGACCCGGCATATTGCCTGGTCGACACAGGTCAGCGTGCGGTGTGAAAGTGCCATAGCTGAAATCCCGGGTTGAATACCGGGTCAATGGCAGCATAAACGGGCTTCCCGTTCACTACAACAGGGAGAGGCGGTGCAGAGATGATCTCATCTCCCAGCGCCGCCTCCCCCCCACTGCCGGCCCCGCCCCCTGCTGCTATGGCAACCCGCCCGGCATATTGCCGGGTCGGGGAAGCCAGCAGCAGCATCCAATGCCAGATCCGGAAGGACCCGTTTCCAATTCCCGGGTGGGATCCGGCATTGGCCGACTCTCCCTGTTGTAGTAAACGGGTCCCGGGACACTTTACGCTGCCACTGACCCGGTATTCAACCCGTGTATAACACTGCTTTATTCCCGGGTTGAATTGCCTGGTCAGGCGACCCGCGATTTCGGCTATGCCCCTTTCACACCGCACGCTGACCCGGCATACCGGGTTATTTGTGCGGTGTGAAAGGGGTACAACCTTTCTTTTAACCTGGGTTGAAATGCTAGGTTACTGGTTCCTGGGTTATTCACTTTGGCGCTTTCACATTGCACCTCGACCCAGGTCGGCCCAGGCAATAACCCGAGTTATTTTGGCGATGTGAAAGGAGTGTAAGTTGTTTGGATGAGAAGATCCCATCCGGTTTCTGGGGGGGAATTAGACCTGATCGTAGATGTGCAAAATTTAGCACATCTACAATCAGCTTCCCCGACATGTGGGGGAAGGGACCCAGCACAGGGATCACCCGCCCCGCATTTCAGGCCCTACCCCGTCTTAGAAGTACAAAAGTATCGCACAGCGGCGATGCTTTTGTACTGTAGGAGTAGCTCCCAGCCAGTGCTCCTGTGCGCTGGCAGGGAGCTACCCCTCGCTGCCCAGGTCGCAATGACTGCGTGTGATGTCACACAGCCGCCATGGCCTGCCCCCCCCCCCCAACGGTCTGGGCACGCCTGCGTTGCCTGGACCATGCCCCCTAAATGGTGGCTAAATGCCGCCGGCCCGCCCCCTCCTGCTCAGCGACCACCTCTGCCTGTCAATCAGACAGAGGCGATCGCTAGCTAAAGACAGCCATCGGCTGTCTGTCATGCGCCGGCACACTGCGGCGCTGCAGTTCAGAACCGATCGCTGCTGTGCAAAAACGCACAGCAGCAATCTGGTCTGAATGACCCCTCTGTTTCCATCTATCTCTGCTGACAGGACACTGAGCTCCTGATGGTGCTGATCGCAAGCCCACAAGGCGACCGCTCACTCCCGCAGCACGGCCGCCACCCCCTAACAGAGCCAGAAGAAAGAAGAGTGGTGAGTATAATGCCAGGGGCCCGGAAAGCAGGTCGCCGGCGGGAATGGCGGCACAAGGGTGGGAGCGCAACTCTGACAGGCTGCGCTCCGGAGGGCTCAGAGGCACACTGTGTACGGCGCTGTGAGGGGCGTCCTGAGCCAGCGCAATCACCCTACACTGGTCACAGAAGGCTACCAGGGACTGTTAGCTGCAAAATTACCTCAGGCCAGTATAATACAACAAGTGCGGGAAGACGCGCCATTACAGGGGGCGGGGTTTCTCCTCAGAGCGGATCCAGCACTCACCAGTGCCATTTTCTCCCTGCAGATCACAGCATCAGAACGCTGACAGGGAGTGCTGCCCTCCACATAACTCCAGCTATCCTCTGCGGTATCAGGGTGTTATAGACAGAGGGGGGGGGGGGGGGAGTGTATTAGTGTATTATTGGAACTGTTTATCCTATTAAGGTTGCTCAGTCAGCACCGGCAGTTTAGTGTATTAACTGCCTACTGGGGCACTGTGCCGCTGGCTCCTTATACTCTGTGACTCTCTGAAGGTACTCTGGGGAAAACCGTGTCTGACATTTTCCTGTGTGTGTGTGTGGCTGTATATCTCACACTTAACATGTCTAGGGACTCTGTATCTTGTGCTGCAGAGTGTGTATCTTCTCCTGATGAGTTTATTCCATGCACTCAGGACTGCCGTGTACCTTCTCAGCCTTCTGAGTCGGAACGCCCATGGGTGGATTCTATAAGGGATTTCAGCTCGGATATCACATAATGAGAATGCAACGCAGGCTTTACAACAATCTGTAGCGGTATTGCAGTACTCAGCTCCCACTACCTCATCTAAGGCCCCTATTACATATCCCAAAAAGCATGCTCTTGCCCAGATAATGCAAGCCGACACGGATACTGACCCTGATACAGGGGACAATGATGGGGATATTCAGGAGGGGGGGATGCATCCCTTGCTAAGGGGGTGCAACTCATGATTGAGGCCATTAGGGACATTTTACACATTACTGAAAAAGTACCTGAGCAGGTAGAGGAGGCTTACTTTACAGACAATAAGAAATCCTCCCTTACCTTCCCTGCTTCTAAGGAGTTAAACGCCTTGTTTGAACAATCCTGGGAAAACCCAGAGAAAAAAATCCAAATCCCAAAAAGGGTTCTCATTGCTTTTCCCTTCCCTGAAGAGGACAGGAAAGAGTGGGAAAACCTGCCTATATTAGACGCTTTTGTATCTAGGTTGTCTAAAAAGGTGGTTTTACCTGTCCCTGGTTCAACCGCCTTGAAAGAGTTGGCTGACCGTAAGATTGAGACTATGCTCAAATCACTATACACTGCTACAGACGTGGCTTTAAAGCCCACGATTGCTTGTGCGTGGATTTCTAAAGCCATAGTAAAGTGGTCAGTCAGGCGCATTACTAGAGGATTTAGATACTATGGAAAGGAGTGACATTGGGGTATATTTACTAAGCTCCCGATTTTGACCGATTTGGTGTTTTTTGTTCAAAGTGTCATCTCGGGAATTTACTAAACTCAAATCTCGGCAGTGATGAGGACATTCGTATTTTTTTATGGCTGTGTTGTAAAAAAAATACGAATGAATACACCATCGGTCAAACGCGGCTGTTTAGGTATAGAACTCGGTCATTTACTATGCATTCGTATTTGAAATCTCTACCGTGAAAGAGCATTTGCGGTCGTAAAAAAATACAATTCGTAAAAAAACACGGGAAAAAAGTAGACCTGCTTTTGAGAAGCGTGTTTACATGTGTTCCGACTTCATCATTAATCACACCTGCATTTGTGGCCCTTTAAAAGGTGGGCCAGCACATTTTCCAAATCAATCACTCTGAAATGGCTGCTGCCGTGTGTAGCAGTGAATTTGGGTTTGCTGTGGGATTCCTGAGACTGCTCCATGAGGCTACAAGAAACCAGGGCCAGGAAACTGAACATGGTCAGCAGGATGTACAGGTGCCACGCAGGCCTCGGTTTTTTAGGGGGCATTTGAACTTAAATGCATTGGCCGATGACCAGGTCATACAGATGTTCAGGCTAAATAGGACCAACATTTTCCGTCTGTATGACCTAGTCAAACTGGACCTAGACCCTGAGACAGCACGCTCTCGCTCTGTCTCAGGCCTGCACAAACTCCTGGCTGTGTTGCACTTTATGGCTACTGGCAGCTTTCAGGCTGTGACAGGCGATGTAATAGGAATCTCACAGCCCACCTTTTCAAAATATTTAAATCAGGTGAGGCAAACCATACATACTCCTCTATGCCCCATTTCTGTATTGTGTAATGTGAATTTATAACAGTATATTTGAAGAAAGTGCTTAAGACACTCACCTTATATTTTTGACTGTACACTCAGGTTTTGGATGCATTTGAACCCCACATAGATGCCTCTATCTGCTTCCCTACCCAGGAGTCTCAGTGGCATGCAGTCAAGGTAGCTTTCTATGAGCTTGCTGGCATGCCAAATGTGCTGGGTGCCATAGATTGCACACACGTTGAGCTGAGACCACCTAGGGGCAGGCAATATATTTATATAAATAGACATTTTGGGCAATCAACTAATGTCCAGGTGGTTTGTGATGCAAATCTCAAAATTATGAGTGTTGTTGCGGGTTACCCTGGCGGCTGCCATGACTCCTTCATCCTCAGTCAGTCATCCCTCTTTGATAAATTTGAGGCTGGAGAAATGCCGGATGGCTGGCTGCTGGGTATGTACCAAGTATTTGTGTTTTAATTTTGTGCTTACCTCAACCTGCACATTATGTTAGCACTGTGTTTGTGCATCAATATTTTACAATGCTGCTAATCTCTGTTTTTCAGGTGATGGGGGTTATGGCTGCTACTCTTGGCTTCTGACTCCATTGTCCGCCCCTGATTCCCCTGCTGAACACAATTACAATCATGCACATAAGTCTACGCGGAATTTGATAGAACGATGTTTTGGTGTACTGAAATCAAGGTTTCGGTGTCTGGATAAGTCTGCCGGGCTTTTGTTGTATAGTCCCTTAAAGGTGACTAGGATTGTGTTCTGCTGCTGTTTTCTTCATAACATGTGTTTGCAGCAACATCTGCCACATGATGATGATGATGATGATGAAGAAGAAAACAGTCAGCAAGCAGAGGAGTTAGAAACATCTGGCGACACTGTGAGTACAGATATAGGGAGGCAGGTAAGGCAAGACCTGATTTTGGCACATTTTAGTGGTAAGTAAATTTGCCTGTGTGCTTTGTATATGAACAATTAAGGCACACCAATGTATTTTCTGTAGTAATGTGGCTCTTGCTCCCTCTTGAGCTAGTCAGCTGAGTGTTGTTTATTTGCTTGATATGTGTTTATGTCTAACTGTTGGGTATCAGTTACTTAGCTATTTTTTTGTGTTTTTGTTTAGTAATTATGTGTTTATAATGTTAAAAGTTTCTTTTTCACATTCAAAGGTAATGTTTGCCACAATACTACATAATAATTTAGTATGCACTAACAACCATTATTGTTTAGCCTATTGTTTGTGCTTGTTGTGTGTCGACTTTCTTCTAAAGCTGTGTTTGAAATATGTTACCTCATTAGCACAACATAATGGACATTGGGTAATGTGTGCCAATTAGCCAAACATACATTGACTAACACCAACCTTACAAAATTGTTTACACATAATTATGGCTGTGATGTGGTAAACGTTCATGTTAGTAATGATGCTAGAATATCCCCAACACATCTGAGTGTTAACTCTAAGAATTTTCCTCTTACACTGACAGTTTTTTGCACATAACACATTGCACATCAATCACTTTTCACATTTATTACTGTACAACATGTGTTTTCATTACAAATAACTGCTATTGTGTAGACCTAGTTTTGTCAACAATGTGTCTCCAGCTGTAGGGTGGCCTATTTCTTAGACTGTTCTTTGGTGGCTGACGTGGGTTTGGTTTGAGCAGGGGAGTGGGTTCGGCTTGATCTTCGAACTGGTGATGAAATTGGGGTCTGTGTAGGTGTGTTGGTCCCTGAGGTGGAACCTTGTTGGTGTTGTGACAACAAATTAATATTTTGACTGAGGTTAGCCAGGGTTGCCGTAAGTTGTGTTGTGGCTGTTGTGTTGTTGTTGTCAAAGTCGAAAAATATCATAATGCATATGCCTTGTACTAACCCCATGCACATGCCCGCTGCGCGTGCACTCGCTCTGCCGTGCGTGCGCATATCCGCACTTTGCGTAACGGAGCTTTCACGGCCATGCGCCTTGGCGCGTGGTATGCGCATTTACGGTAGGGTTTGTGAGCGTGTAGCGTGTTATTAGAACATTACATATTTAACCCAAATAGTGCATTTTGAAGATATAGTTCCCCTAGACCATGTCAGCAAGTATTATTAGTTTAAACAGTTCCTGGACAGAGAGATTCACCTTTGCATGATAGGAAGGGTCAGATAAAGGTCTGAAGGTGATGTCTAGTATCCAGCTGTAGGGTATTTTGAGGGTAACATTCCGGTGTTAGTTAGAGAAAGATTGCTTGTTCCTGCGTATAGTTATGTACAAAAGTAGATTATGAACATTAACTGTATTTACTGTAAATTACATATGTGGCGGGAATCCAGAGGATACCACCCACAAGAGCAGTTGGGAAAGACATTGCCCACCTTTTCAAATCCACCTATGACCTTTACTGTAATGTGGAGACATATCTCTGTGTCCAATGAACAATGAGATTACAGTGACCATTGTATTGTGTATGCATGTTGTGTATAAAAGGACCATTGTTGCCTGGCCGGTCTGAAGACTCTGAACGCTATCAACCTGATGAGCGGAGGACCGGATCTGCTTTGCGCTTGCGAATATTCTCACGTACGTACATTCTCTGTAGCCATTATTCTGTTTAGATTTACTTGTTAGCCTGTAGTGTATAAATTGTATTGTTTTTATCTTTTGGAATCAATCCACGGTGGCCTTAGAACCCTGTGGTTTCAACTACAGAAACAGTGTTGTGTTTTCACTTTCCTGCATGGGCTTTAAAGTAGATTTATCTGTATAAGGTGTGTAAACATTGATAAGGTGTACGCACTGCGGGTACTTTGTATTGCCAGCGCTACTTAAGGTTTAAAGGTATAACATCATTGCAGTACTTTACTGTTAAGGGTTTAAAGTGTAAAGCATATCATTACATTGTATCATTTAACAAGATTTAAAGGTTATCTATTGTGTGTGCGCACGCTGAGCGTACTCCGTACACTCAGCGTGGCGTGTGTACGTCGAGTACGTACCACGTGTGGGACTCTGTACGCAAATAGCGTGCAAAGTGCGTAGCACGTGCACGTAGTCTAGCGGCCATAGCGGCTCATCGGTAATTGTGTACTCAGGGGTATAGCTTTGCGGTCTAAGATAATACCGACATTATCAATTGGGAGCTCGTCCGGTTCCTTCTCATACCCGCAGCCTAGCAGAGTTTTCGCAGACTTTATCTATCAGCAAAGGGCGGAGTATCCCCTGTAAACCTTCTCTTGGTCAGGGGATATAATAAGTGCTGATTAGATAAGCGTCTGCGCTGCATGGTTTGAAGGGATGCTGGAGGGATCCGTAAGGTAAGAACGCAAAAGCTATTTTTCTTTTTAAAATCTGTAAATTTCTGTTTGGCGCCAAATGCGCACGTAACACACACATACACCTGTATTTTGTACTTTGCATATCTGCTCACACCATTGCCATAATCACTGATTACTAGATTTATTTTGACCTGTACTGGAAAATTTGTTGCCATTTAGTTAACATATAGAGTTAATATTTAAGGGAGTAAGTGTAAGACGCACACACAGCCTGGCCTAGTTGTAAAGGTTTATACAGTAGAAACTGTGTGTGTGTTAAGTGAGCGATTATAGTTAAATATCGTTTACATTTATAGAAGTGTGGGATTTGTAGTACTGCAGACGTACGGCCTTTGTACACGTGTCTCGGACAGCATTCGGGACTGCGTACGCAACGTAAAGGCCTACACACGTGGCGTGTTTATGCAACGTGCGTACAGGTACGCCCACTTAATACAAATCACACAATAGCATTGTTTCAGTTTAGGCGATACGGTAGCCACGCGATAATAGCACAAATTTGTTCAGTTTCCAATATTTAGTTTAAAAGAACCTTCCCTTAGTGTATCACCTCTGGAATTACTCTGTTTATCTGAATGAAAGTTAATTTTCTGTACAGAAAAACCAAAGTGTATATGAGTGAACGAGCGTGAGTGTGCAAACAATAAAGGTTTTGTGGACACAGGGAATTCGGGATCCCGTAGGAGACCACATCAGGTGAGTGGACACTTGGTGGCGTGGGAGTGGCTTTCTCACGTTAACATTGATTAAGGTATAAAGGAGCAATTAGTATAACAGCAGACCAAGAGGTCAGCGAAGTCAGAAATCCGCTAACAAAGTCAAGCGAAGCTCTGAATACTGTGGCCTAAAAAAGGTCAGCGGTGAGAGCGCAGCCCCGGGGGTTAGCATAGTACCCATATAGGCCTGTTCTGAAAAGCTCCGGCTGAGGTTTCGCAGCCTGAAAAAAACTATTCCATTGGTAGTACAGCGGATAAGTAACAGTTACTTATACGCCATGCGATTGTACCACGCGTTAGTGTGTGCAATAGTTAGTTCAACTTGATACCCATTACGCCATTTGCCTAAAATCGCGGGATCATAGATGCTAATTGTAACACACGCAACGTGATTTGTGTAACAGTTTTTTTTATTTTAAGGGAGTTTTGCTGGTCACTCAGGAAATCTCCAAGGACCGATATTTGCTGGGAAGGGTAAGTCACTCCCACACACTCTCAGTAAATAGAGGTTACGTAGGGCCCTAGGTTGGGTACGACCAGTGCTGCGGACAGTGCTCAGGTGTATTGGCCAACGTGGGCGTGAGTGGGTAAGAGCGCTCTGAGAACTTTCACCGTCGCCTTACCTGAGTATTTTGTTTTTTGTAGGAATTAGCTGAGAAGGCAATACCTGCAAAGAATGGGGGCCAGTTGCTCAAGTAAGGGACGATCAACCAGGGTTCAGGTTGATATTCCGCGGCCCAAAGGGTCGGCGAGGTACATAATGTGTGAGAAATATGGATCACACGCAGAGGTCTTATGCAATGAATGGGAACGTATGACTGCGGAAGATAGGGAACCATTCCCTAAGGTAGGCAGTTTTAATCCAGAGGTGTTGCAAAATTTAAGGAGAAGGATATGTCTAATAAAATCCAGAAAACAAAGGATTAGACATACAGATTGTTTACATTTATGGCAACAGGAGGGTGATATGCAAAGGGGATTAGCTCAAACAGCTGGTTCCAACCCTAGCAGGAAACTGATAGCAACTGCACCACCACCACCGTACATTACAGGAGAGAAAGTGGCTACAGAGAATGGCATACTAATATATGATAAGAGTGAACTTAATAGATGTATTAATACTAACCCGTGCAAGTTGTATCCCATCTTTAACTTCCCTCAAGACTGCGACCAAGAAGATGAGCCCAGCACGATATCGGCACTCTCTCTAGCAGCCACCATACAAGACACACAAGTGGGCACGGCCCAACCAGTAAGAGCAGTAGCAAAGGCCCCTAGCGGAGGGACAGGTGAGGTCGTGTCCACAGGTAAGTACGGTACAGTACATTATGCAGAGACAATTGCATCTCACATTGTAGAAGCAACCCAGAATGATGTAATTGAACTGAATCCTGTCAGGGTGATCGCAGTCCCCAATGGGAAGACTGACGCTCTGGGAATCACTCCCGTCAGGAACATTGCTATGCATTGCCCCTGGTCCCGGACAGAATTGAGGACAATTATGTCTGAATTTCCCAATCCCAGGAAGGATCTAGCCGCATGTCAGAGGTTTATTAGAGAACTAGGTAACGCCACCGAACCCACAAACAAAGATTGGCGGACAGTGCTACGGGCATGTTTGCCCTCTAATATTGACCCTGTGAAATTCATTGCTGACTGTAAATTAGACGCAGAGGTACCTCTCACTGATGAATACAATTAGGAGAACGTAAAACAGATCAATCTGCAGTTAGGAGTATATTTCCCAACTGTTGTCAAATGGAATAAAATCTTCTCCATTAGACAAAAAGAAGGTGAAACTGCTTCTGAATATTTCCATCGAGCACTGCAGGAAATGGCTAGATACACTGGGGTCGCGGATATTAAGGAAAATGTACATCATAGAGAGGTAGCGGTGTCCGTATTAATGGACGGCTTGAAGAAAACGTTGAGAACAAGGGTACAAACCACTCAACCAAATTGGAGAGGTATCTCGGTGGCTGCATTAAGAGAGTCCGCTATTGAGCATGATCGGAACATCATTAGGCACAGGGAGTCACAGGGGGATAGGCTGATGACAGTAAGTATAAAAGCCCTGACAACGAAGCCACATCAGCCTAAACCCCAGACCCCTGATGGTAAGTCATATGTGGTAAAATGTTTTAAATGTCAGAGGGAAGGACATTACGCACGGAACTGTAATTTTAAAGACCCACATAAGGTATATCGACCCCCTAGACCAGAACATGACTCACAGCATAACACACGTAATTGGGATCAGGGACCGCATAGGAGGAATTACGAGCCACATGCAGGGGAAACAAGGAGGTACCCACCTAGGAAGGATTGGCAGACCTATGGAAATTCTCAGCTACCCCCCTCACATATTGTAGCTGCCAGCGCGCTGCGGGAGGGTCACAACATACAATAGGGATTAGGCCACACCTGTAGTTTGCAGCCAGTGAAGTTGATTGCTAGCCTTGGAAATGAACCCGAGGTTACAGTTGATGTAGCTGGTAGATCACTACCTTTCCTTGTAGATACAGGGGCGGCCAGGTCAGTGTTAAATTCAACGGTAGGTATGAAAACAACGGGTAAAACAATTTCAGCAATGGGGGTAACAGGAGTAGTGCAGCACTATCCTTTAAGTAAACCAGCAGAGATTACGATAGGGCCTTTGCAGACCAAGCACTCCTTTTTGCTAGCTGCATCGGCTCCGACTAATCTACTTGGGAGAGATTTATTGTGCAACATGAGGTGTGTCATATATTGTACTCCTGAGGGTGTCTTCTTAGATATACCCGAGAATCACGTTCAGGAAGTGCAGGGTATGTTAGACACCCCACAAAGGTAAATGTCACACTCTGCTGTTATAGACAGGTGTCCATCCAAGGTAGAGGAAATGATCTCCCAGATACCGGAGTCCCTCTGGACCAAAGATGGACAAGACACTGGATTGATGGCAAATGTAGCTCCTGTAGTGGTGCAAGTAAAAGATGGTAGGATAGCTCCAAAAATCCCACAGTATCCTCTGAAGCCAGAGGTGGAATTAGGAGTGTACCCAGTCATAGAGCGCTTGCTACAACAGGGCATCCTAGTTAGGACGTCCAGCACTGCCAATAGTCCCATCTTCCCTGTGAAAAAGAGTGGGGGGAGGGGTTACAGGCTAGTGCAGGATCTAAGGGGGATAAACAAGATAGTTGAGAGCCAATTCCCCGTAGTGCCAAATCCAGCTGTCATCCTCATGCAAATTCCTCCTACTGCAAAATTTTTCACTGTCATTGACCTCTGTTCTGCTTTCTTTTCGGTCCCTCTGCACCCTGACAGCCAATACTTGTTTGCATTTACATACAGAGGAGTACAGTACACCTGGATTCGCTTACCCCAAGGTTTCATTGACAGCCCAAGTATTTTCTCCCAGGCTTTGCATGACTGTTTACAATCCTTTTAACCTGAGAGCGGATCAGTATTATTACAGTATGTAGATGACTTACTGCTGTGTTCTGATTCACTCGAATCGTCCTTGAAAGACACGAAACAGCTTCTGTTTCACCTTTCTAATACGGGACACAAGGTTTCAAAGGATAAGTTACAGTTGTGCCAGACCAAAGTGAAATATTTGGGACATTGCTTAACACAAGGACTGAGACACCTCACCGCTGATAGAATACAGGCGATTCGCGACATGACTCTGCCACAAACCCAGCAACAGATCCGCACTTTCCTAGGAATGTGTGGGTACTGCCAAAACTGGATCCCAGGGTTCTCCATACTAGCTTTACCTTTGCAAGCAGGGAGTGAACATTATTCCATATCTGGAAGGTCTGCTGATAAAGGCATCTTGCAGGGAGAAGCTGTTACAGAGCATTGCTCTCTCAACTCGACTACTCCAGTATCACGGGTGGATCCTGAACCTTCCAAAGCCACATTTAGAACCGACAAGGTGACTGTACTTCCTGGGGATGATCCCCGACACGGAAGTACAGAGGGTATTTCTCCCGGTGGAGAAAGCATTGGTGATCCAGTCGATGGTCCGGGATGTCCTGAAGCCTGCCCGGGTATCGGTTGATCAATGCATTCGCCTTCTGGGGAAGATGGTTTCCTCCCTCAAGGCTCTACAGTACGAAAGACACGGTCCTTCCAACTGGATCTCCTGGGCAAATGGTCTGGATCTCATCTTTACATGCACCAGCGGATACGCCTGTCGCCGAAAGCCAGAATTTTACTCCTCTGGTGGCTGTAAACTTCTCACCTTCTCGAGGGCCGAAGGTTCGGGATTCAGAATTGGATCCTTCTAACCACGGATGCAAGTCTCACAGGTTGGAGAGCAGTCACCCAAGGGGAAAACTTCCAAGGAAAGTGGTCAAGTCTGGAATCCATCCTTCCGATAAACATTCTGGAACTAAGGGCCGTATACAACGGCCTTCTACAAGCAGCGCATCTTCTACAAGATCAGGCCATTCAGATTCGATTGGACAATGTAACGATGGTGTCCTACATACACCGTCAAGGTGGAACGAAGAGCAGAGCCGCAATGTCAGAGGTAACAAGAATCCTCCTCTGGGCAGAAAAGCACGCAGTGGCGCTGTCAGTGATCTTTATTCTGGGAGTGGACAACTGGGATGCGGACTTCCTCAGCAGACACAATCTCCATCCAGGAGAATGGGGCCTCCACCCGGAGGTGTTCGAGGAGGTAACAAGTCATTGGGGTGTACCTCAAATAGACATGATGGCCTCCCGCCTCAACAAGAGGCTTCGGAGGTACTGTTCCAGGTCGAGAGACCCACCGGCAGTGGCGGTGGATGCCCTGGTAACTCCGTTGGTGTTCAAGTTGGTGTATATGTTCCCTCCACTTCCGCTCATCCCAAGGATTATCAAATTAATAAAAAGAACAAGAGTTCAGGCGATCCTCATTGCTCCGGACTGGCTAAGAAGGGCTTGGTACGCGGATCTTCTGGAATTACTGCTGGAGGATCTGAGGCCTCTTCCTCTTCGCGAGGACCTTCTGCAACAGGGGCCGTTCGCTTATCAAGACTTACCGCAGCTACGTTTGACGGCATGGAGGTTGAACGCCTGATTTTATCTCGGAAGGGCATTCCGAGAAAAGTCATTCCTACCCGGATACAGGCTAGGAAGGGAGTAACGTCTAAACATTACCATCGGAGTAGGAAAAAGTATGGTCTTGGTGTGAATCCAAGAAGTATCCAACGGTGGCGTTTCAACTAGGACGGTTTCTCCTCTTTCTACAGGCTGGTGTGGATGTGGGCCTACGCTTGGGCTCCATTAAAGTCCAGATTTCAGCCTTGTCCATTTCCTTCCAGAAACAATTGGCTGCCCTCCCTGAGGTTCAGACTTTCTTGAAAGGGGTTCTGCACATCCAACCTCCCTTTGTGCCTCCTACGGCACCTTGGGATCTTAATGTGGTGCTGCAGTTCCTCCAATCGGATTGGTTCGAACTAGAGATGAGCGGGTTCGGTTTTACTTGGATTTACCCGAATCTTCTTATTGGCTATCGGATGTCACGTGTTTTGGTTAGCCAATAAGAAAAATCCAGAAATTAAGAAATGGCGATAATTTTGGCGTAAAGAACCGAGTAAATCCGAACGCGCTCATCTCTAGTTTGAACCTTTGCAGGAGGTGCACATCAAGTTTCTTACTTGAAAGGTAGTTACACTGTTGGCATTGGCATCTGCTAGATGTGTGTCTGAATTGGGGGCTTTGTCTTGCAAGAGCCCCTATTTGATTTTCCATGAAGATAGGGCTGAGCTCAGAACGTGTCAGCAAATTCTTCCAAAGGTTGCATCAGCTTTTCATATCAACCAACCTATTGTGGTGCCAGTATCTACTGACTCCTCAATCACATCAAAGTCCTTGGATGTTGTGAGAGCTTTGAAGATTTATGTGAAGAGAACCTCTCGTCACAGAGAGTCGGACGCTTTATTCATCCTTTATGATCCCAACAAGGTTGGGTGTCCTGCTTCTAAGCAGACTATTTCTCGTTGGATCAGGTTTACTATCCAGCATGCTTTTTCTACGGCAGGCTTGCCATGTCCAAAATCTGTAAAGGCCCACTCTACTCGTAAAGTGGGTTCTTCCTGGGCGGCTGCCCGGGGTGTCTCTGCTTTACAGCTTTGCCGAGCAGCTACAGGGTCAGGGTCACACACGTTTGCTAAGTTCTACAAGTTCGATACTTTGGCCTCTGAGGACCTTCAATTTGGTCAATCTGTTCTGCAGGAGCCTCCGCGCTCTCCCTCCCGTACTGGGAGCTTTGGTACATCCCCATGGTACTAAATGGAACCCCAGCATCCTCTAGGACATAAGAGAAAATAGGATTTTAATTACCTACTGGTAAATCCTTTTCTCGTAGTCCGTAGAGGATGCTGGGCGCCCGCCCAGCGCTTCATTTTCCTGCATTGTTACTTAGTTAAGTACTGCATTGTTACTCGTTAAGTACTGCATTGATACTTGGTTAAGTACTGTTGTTCAGCCGTTGATGAATTGCTTCAAGTTGGTTAGCTTGGTTTTCCTTTTGTTATGTGTGAGCTGGTGTGAATCTCACCACTATCTGTGTATTTCCTTCTCTCGAAATATGTCCGTCTCCTCTGGCACAGTTTCTAGACTGAGTCTGGGAGGAGGGGCATAGAGGGAGGAGCCAGCCCACACTATTAAACTCTTAAAGTGCCCATGGCTCCCAAGGGACCCGTCTATATCCCATGGTACTAAATGGAACCCCAGCATCCTCTACGGACTACGAGAAAAGGATTTACCGGTAGGTAATTCAAATCCTATTTTTTTTTCCTTAGGTTATTAAATATGTGCATGGCTTGTTCACAATGGTAGATACTGTAGACGATGGAGCAGGTCCAGATCTAGTGTTGCTTTCCATGAACAGGGCATGTGTTACACATGTTTGGGGACGAGTTGTATAGGGTAGTGGTGCTATTTTCTTCCCAGTAACACAAGTGGTGAAACGAAAGAATATTCTTTAGTAAAAGTATAAAACCTACAGTAGTGGACAGTGTTTACTGCCCCAACGCTTGGCTGTCTAGAAGTGCCAATTATAGAAGTCCAATGTGGATAGTATAATAGCACAGGCTCACACCCAGCTAATGGGACGTTTCTTCTACTGGACTAACAACATATACTGAACATGGATCCCCACAAGACTCCTTTCCCATGAGCCAGCTGTCTCTCCCCCAACGACAGAGTGTGTTTATCACTGGATGCCTGACATACTCCTCCTGTATAACTTTCATCTATACTTCAGCGTGTGAATCTACCATCTGTATCTTGGATAGGGAACTGGGTCTTATCATTGCAGCTGAGGAAAGATAAATAACCCATGTAATCTGTTTCTTATAGTTGTATAGGAATACATATACAGATTAAACAAAATTACCATTGATATGTTTACTTTATGTGGCTCTAGGGTTGACGCATTCAGAAATTAATTGCCGTTTCCAATAAAGTAGGAATCAATAAACACTTTCAATTTTTTCCATTTAGGACATGAATACATGGATTCATAATAATGTTCATTTTGTGATAGTCTTCCTATCTCCTACAATTATAAAAATAAAACTGAGGGCAGCCTGTGGTAATCATTAACTCCCACTTTTTAGATAGGGTTTAGCCTAACCACCTTTCTTTCTCAATGTAGTGTCCTAAAAATACAGTATGTACATTTAATTACTATCCATTCTTTGGGTTCAGTATATCAGGATATTAATAGGTAAAATGTTTATTGACGTAATAGTGAGTAGTTTTCTACCATTGGTGAGCAGAGTTGTTATATGCTAATATGAGGTGGCGCACAGGGTACAAACAAGTCTTCTTCTGCTTCTATCCTGCTAGCCAATCAGGACAAAGTTTACAGCTTGGAGAGTTTAAGCTTATATAGAGCTGGAAATGAGAGAGAACCTGGGGTCCCCACTGCACATTCAAAAGCGCTAACTGAGCAAAGATAAGATATGGACTAAGGAGAGAATTCATTTGGGAGCGAGGTTTAGTGATGTAAAAAAAACCTTGTGCACCTCACGCCCAATTTTGGATTACCACGGGTATCTGGTTTTTCAAATGTCCCGCTGTCATTTGAATTTCCAGCTAAAAGTCAGAGTGAAAAGTGTGGAAAATTGCATGGAAATCTGCAGCAGATGAAAGAGAAGGATTAGGAACAGGCTGAAAAGACTGGGGAACTCTTGCTTATAAGGGGAAAGAGAGAGAAGGCGTAAGTGATATAATCAGAGAATAAGAGCAGTTGAGTAGATATTCTCGTAATTGAAGGGGACTACAAGAGGGGAAGTAGTAATTGGGAGGAACTGAAAGTAATGGAGAATATTATCAAAGTTTATTTATGAGGCTCCACAAATTTCACAGTGCTGAATGGACACGGAGACTAACCGAATATAATAAGATACATGTATGTATCAGTCATGTGAGAGCAGTTGTGCATCAGGACAGGATGTATGTAAATTCTCAGAGCAGTTATAATCATAAAACACATTGGGGTGAATTAAATTGCTCTCTCCCCTCATTCCCAGCTATGGAGCAATTCAATTGTTGCTACATTCTGGCGCGCATGCAGCTGGAGGGGGGCACTCTTGAGCTTGCAGCCTCCTGAGGTGAGGTGCAAGCTGAAATGTGCGAAAAACTCTGGACCAGGTCTCTAGACTGGTCTAGCCACTTTGCACGCGGCTAAACCTGGTACTAATGGATGCACACACAGTATGCATGCCCACCGTGGGGGAGCAATTAAATAGCTCCAGTGGGTGCCCATTAGGTTTTGGGCACCCACATAACAATTGAATGCCCCACATCATGTGCAAATCATGAAACAATGATACAGTTAGAGATAGCACAAAGAATGAACAGTGTGCAAATAGGGAGATGCCAAGCATAAAGACAAGGTTCAGAGGGTCCTGCCTGTGAGAGGTTAAAGTTAACCAAGTGGTACCTGTGAGATATGGTAGATGGGATGAGTAGTATCGCGTGGAGGTAGGTACTGCAGAAGTGGTGGGATTAGGGGAGAGCTTGGTCAAGCAGGGTAGGGAGTTCCACAATAGGGGAGCAGCTCGGGAGAAGTGTTTGATGTGGGAGTATTAGAAGCTTAATGTGGTAGGACACGTGTAGATCTGAGGAAGATTGGAAAGGGTGATACAAGGTCAGATATATACGGGGGAAGGGTGACATTTTGGGAATGACTTACTGTAATATTGCATATGAGGATATAGAGTAGAGAGGAAGAGTCTAAAATAATATAGTGGTATATATTGAGGTGATTTATGAGAACAGAAAATCCACTAGGCAAAGTCTAGTCATATAAATGGTCATGCAAAGTGAGCAGCTTAAGGTTAATGTCACAAAGGGCTACAATATGTGGACCTACGCATAGCTATAATCTTGCTTTTTGCCTGTTGAGTTACTGCTAGATTTTTGTAGTAAAGAAACCTAAGTTTTAATTAATAATAATAGTAATTATTAAAAAGCACCAAAATACTCCACATAAATTCACAAATGCAAGAAGTGTATATAGAGGTAATGACCACCTACTGCAGTGGTACACATATGTAGCATCCACCTACTGCAAAGGTGTATATATATAGGTAGTGGGCACCTACTGCAG
Organism: Pseudophryne corroboree; assembly: GCF_028390025.1. NCBI lineage: Eukaryota > Metazoa > Chordata > Amphibia > Anura > Myobatrachidae > Pseudophryne > Pseudophryne corroboree. The sequence goes on from NC_086451.1 coordinate 378,378,900, forward strand.
ATGTACATATAGGTAGCAATCACCTACTGCAGAGATATATAGGTAATGGAAACCTACTGCAGATGTACATATAGGTCGTGACAACCTACTGCAGAGGCACATATAGGTAGCAACCACCTACTGCAGAGGTATAAAAATATTTTTGGTAATTACTGTTAAATATCTTCAAGTCCCACTTCTAGACCATGGGATTTAGTGAGGGTTGAAGAGCCAGCACTTAATAGGTTAACTGTTTAGGGTAAATCAGTTCCTCCTCTCCAATCCCTTTCTCAGTTTGAATTTAATAAGCTCTATGGAGAGGTTGAATAATAAGGACAGGATTACATTCTTCTCACATGCTCAACCAAAGCCATATGGAGGAATAAATACTAGAACCCTAAAACCAACATGATCTCCATAACATGAAGAAGCAAAGAAAGAATATATAATAGCAACCAGCAGGGAGAAAAGTGTCCCCCAACTGGATTATGAGGAAGAGTTTTTACGATGAGTACCAACATCTAATTTCCTCTTGCATCCATGCTGGGGGATACTGGCAATGGAGTTGGGACTTCACAAAGCAAGTCTAATAAGGGGGGATACAAAGAAATTCCACGAAGTGGAGAAAAAAGCGCTGGTATTTAAACAATTTATTTAATATTATTCATGTAAAATAACACATTTAAAACAATGATACAATTTGTATTATGTCTAGAGCATACTTAAAACTTTATATAACTGCCAGCCGGTATAAAAATGTCCCTAAAAAATATATATAAAAAGTTATTGGATTTTAGACCGTCAGAGGCTTGTTCATTATAGATAGGGAGTGCTGTTAAATATTTGTCACCAGGATAAAAAGTCATTTTATAAGAAAGGTGCAAAAGCACTTTACCCATCCACGGAGTTCAAAGGTCCTATCCGGAGGGACAAACGTAGATTCTGAGGAAGCCGCCGAGACAGGTCAAAGGTGGGGAAACGCGTAAATCTGACAGGGAGCATACAAGCCGGGCACTAAACAGTCCCCCAAACCGAGCCCCTAACATGGTTTCTGCACTGCAGAATATATCGGTGCGCTGATGGGATCGGTAAACGCATCACTGCAATTGTGACACGTATTACAGAGAAGTATCCTATGACTAGGGAAACAGCTGTTTACCGCGGTGGTCTCTACGTTTGTCCCTCCGGATAGGCCCGCAATTAAAAGGATTGTGCACTAGCGGTCGGGAGGACCTTATTAAACCTTTGGACTCATTGGATTGGTAAAGTGCTTTTGCACCTTTCTTATAAAGTGACTTTTTACCCTGCTGACAAATATTTAACAGCACTCCCTATCTATAATGAACAAGCCTCTGATGATCTAAAATCCAATAATTGTTTTATTTTTATTTTTTTGGGGACATTTTATACCAGCCGGCAATTATATAAAGTTTTAAGTATGCTCTACACATATTACAAAATGTATCATTGATTTAAATGTTATTTTACATGAATCATATTAAATAAATTGTTTAAATACCAGCGCTTTTTTCTCTACTTAGTGGAATTTCTTTGTATACTTTAGTCCAGGTGGGGCGAGTATACCCACCCTAAAAGCAGACGGAATTTAGACAACTGACTGGCGCTGGGTTAAATATATTTAATAAGGGGGACACCGTCTGGCAAAGCAGCACGCAAGACTTTGAGCCCAAAGCTGGTATCACCAGAAAAAAAATGTATGGCAAAGGTAAAACTTGTAAAAGTATGGACCAGGTTGCAGCTCTGCACAGCTGGTCAATGTAGACTCCATGGCAAACTGCCCAAGAGGCCACGACTGTAGGGGTAGAAAGTCTGAAGAGGAGGTGAAACAGACTTAGGGGTGTATTCAATAACTGTCGGAAGCTGCCGTCTTGTCGGAAAGACAGCAGCTTCCAACAGTTTTAGGTCAGGAAACCCGACTTTTCATAATGCACGCTGATCGGCGGCTTCAGCCGCCGATCAGCGTGCATTGTCGGAAGTGGGGCCAAACCCGACAGGTTTTAGCCCCGTTTCCGACAATCTCAATCTGACTTTAAAAACAGTCCGATTGAGATGAGGGAGCTGAGAGCAGGAGACGGAGGTAGCAGCAAGGAGAGCAGGAATCCAGCGGCAGCGGCCGCCTGGCTCCAGCAAGGGAGGTCCTACTTGCTGGAGCCAGGTGGACGCTGCCGTGAGCCTCCAGTTACGCTGCTGCAGCCGCTGCTCCCCCGTCCGCTCTGTCTCCTCCGCTGTTCTCCCCGCTGCTCCCCCCACCGCCGCAGACATCTCCCCCACCCACCACAGCTAACAGCTCCCCCCGATGCCGCTGTCAGCAGCAGCAGGTCAGGAAACTGGGAACGCCCAAATCCGACAGTCGGATTTGGCCGCTCTTTGAATAGGGGTTGTCGGGTCCATTCCGACAACTGCATGTCGGAATGGACCTGACTCTTATTGAATATACCCCTTAGTCGCAGAAAGTTTTTATTGAAACAGTTCTGCACTAATAATTACTGTAAGACGTTTGGTATGGCAATTATTCACCTGGGTTGGAATCCCCACAGTGGCACCAAAAGAGTACCAATCTACCAAGCCTCACAATGTAAGCCATCTGTCTTCATGGGACAGTTTTGCCCAAATGGAAATGAAAGACATTGTTGAAATTACCCGAATGTTGCGTTCCACCACCTGTGATCTGGACCCAGCCTCAACCAAGCTTCTAATATGTATGGAAATAATTGGCCCTGTATTTACATAAATAGTTCAATGCTTTATGCCGACAGCCATTTTTCCTGAACCACTAAAGGAAGCAATTGTCCACTTAAAAAATCTAATTTAGACCCCGACTGCATGAACAACTACAGACCAGTATCAAAGGAAAGGATATTGAGAAAGTGGTTGCAGCTCAACTAGAAATCCGCCTGTCAACCCATGATATTTATGGTACATTCCAGTCAGGATTCAAGAGAAGACATAGCACTGAAACAGCCTTGGCATGTGTGCTTAATGATCTTAAACAAGAGAGAGGTGACAGTTCAATCTTAATCCTTCTGAATCTCTCTGCAGCATTTGACACCGTGGTCCATGTGATTATAATTGAGCGACTAAAGAGTTTCTTTAGACTGGATGGTACAGTCCTTAGTTCAAATAATTTCTCGCTGGCAGATCACAATGAGTTTAATCTGGAGTATACTCATTGTCACCACTGACACTGCCAAGTGGTGTCACACAGCGTTCTATACTATCTCCCATGCATTTTGCAGTATACATACTACCACTGGGTGAAATAGTCAGATGTCATGGCCTGGTCTACCACTGCTATGCAGATGATACACAACTGTACTTGTCCTTTGCTCCAGGTACTGATAACCCAATAACAATCCTAAATGGCTGTCTAGCTGAGCTCCAGGAGTGGATGAGTGCCAGTTGGCTGCAACTGAACCCTGATAAAACAGAGGTCCTTATGATAGGTCACAAGACAAGACTGCAGCATAGCCAACTGACCAACAGCACTTACACTTGGGGGTTCAGAATATTAAGTTTGATTAACTTTCAGGAAAGAAAAGCAATACATTAAATGCACAAATGTTCAGGCCGCTGCGACTGCTAAGTGTGTGTGTAAAACCCCTATGAAATGCGTACACGTTGCGTAAGCACGCCGTCACGCTGTAAGTACAAAGTAGCTACACGTGCGGCGGAATACACTTTATAACCCCTAACAGGAAAGGAAATTCGACACCTATTGTATATGTTATGTTGTGGTCCAACCCAGCAACAAATATTTACTTAAAAGGGGGTTACAACAGAAATACAATAATACAAGAGAAGCTACAACCAATGGATACATACATTTGTTTGCCTGCGCACCCGGTTCCGGCCCTGAGTCAATCTGAATAGATAACCTTCAGAGAATAGACTGAGCCCGTCCGTCCAGGAGGCTTAGTTTTTATACAATGGTCCAAAGCATGAAACAAAGGAAACTGTAATCTCTTCATCCATAGGTTAAAGGGCTGGTCATTTACAGTACATGAAGGGTCATAGGTCGGTTTGAATAGTTGGGCGATGCCTGTTCCAGGTGCACTTGCAGATGTCCTCCACTGGTTTCCCTCCAAATATCAAGAGTACAGTAAATACAGTGTAATATTTATATTGTACTCCTGCGCATATCTATGCGCAGGAGCGTGCTACTTTCTGCAAACTACCATCGAAATATTGCCCTTGAAATACTGTACAGCTGGATACCAAATACCACCTCCTAACCTTATTCTGTCCCCTCATATCCTGTAAAGCTGAATATCTCTATTGTTCCTTTTGCAAAGTAAATGTAACTTGCTGGTGTGGTGTGTGTGGGCTATGTGTAAATTATGTAAAAGCAAAAAAGGTAGGATCAGTTTGCTCCTTTGGCGCAAAGGGGAAAAATGATGAATTGTGTCTGTGTCTAACAATATTGTTAGACACATAGACACAATTCATCATTTTTTCCCTTTGCGCCAAAGGAGCAAACTGATCCTACCTTTTTTGCTTTTACATACGTTTTATTGGATTTAAGGTGAAATCCAACTGGTTCAGTTTGCCCCACAGGCAGCATTTCCCCATTGCGCCACTGTGTATATTTTACAAAAAAAAAATTTGTTTAGACATATGTGTAAATTATGCACTACGTGGATGAAATGTCAGTAATGTCTTTGTGGCTATTCCATGCGAATGCGTATGCTACCGTATTTACTCATACCACGCACTAATATGCAGGACTTCGTGAGCCAATGTACGCAGCGTGCGGGCATGTGCACGCACGGCAGAACAAGCACACGCACGGAGGCCACTCTGTGTGGTGTTTGTACTTGATGCATGTGGGTATAATACTTTTGCCTTCGACAGTCCACCCTTTGGCAGTAAAACAATAACTGCCACACATAATTAATAAAACTGAAAATATTACATATACATTATATACAAAGTTCAAATATCCGGGGAAGATTTGTAGGTGGGAAATGTATAGCCTAGTGGGATAGGAATAAGCATGTATGTATGAATTAATGTTGGAGGGGCATGTATCATCGTGCCATATATGTTCTAAATAAGCTTTGAGGTATTGCGAAGTATACATTAAATCCTTCTCATCCCATATAAAGGGTCTGTACATGGGCAAACACTACCGAGCTCTTTCTAGGCAAAGACCATTAGCCATCACCTTTCTGGCTTCTTATACCAACAAATGGGGAGAACATTTATCTGATGATACATGTGGGGGAGGCTTTTATGTGTGGATAGCATTTATTGACTATGTGTGCCATTAACTGAAGATTACAGAGATGAGGGAAAGACACATAAAAATACAGTCACATAAATTTGGGTATGTTGAAGTCTTTTCCGGTTGGATGTCTCTGGGTAGAGGGGAAAACAGAAAAATGGTGAAAGAAACAGGCCATGAAATTCATTTGCAATCCTTATCATAACACTGTTTCTACAGATGGGTCATAAATCAAATCTGCTGCTGTTACAACGCCCTCGCTCCTTAAACTTATCAAATTTGTCCTGTGTTTGCGCCGCGTCAAAATTCGAACACATCTGAATATCAAACCAATAATTATGACGACACCCAGGATACAAAGGAGAAACTTTCCCACACTCGCAATTACATTTTGCGTCCACACTCCTAATCCAGAAAACCATTTGAGTGGGTTCAACCATGAGGCCCAGCCGGTCAATTCATTACCCACAGCCGTCAAGGTAAGGTTTTGCTTCTGTCGGAACTCCCACTTCAACTGCAAGATCTCGTCCATCTTTTAATCGATGATCTCCGTTGGGTCTTCAGTACTAAAAGAAACAATAAGACAGCGCTTTTCACGTTGTATGAAAAAATAGCCTTTACTTTATATTTCATATATAGAATACAGATATAAAAGGATTTTCACCTATACATATATATAGATATCACACTAAGGTACCGGCCAGTACCAATTTTAATCTAAAAAATATATATTAAAATTATCTCTGCAACAAAAACAATACATTCAAAATATCCAACTAGAGTAACAATTGCCCTGTATCTCTATAATTCTCCTATTAGGGCTATTAAGATGTAAATTCCTTAAATTTTCTATATAGCACAATAAGCCTTTCTTAGTAAGCAGAGAAATCCACATACATCTGTTAATTTAGGCAAGGAAGAATTTAAAGTAGAGGATTTTATCCAACAGTTCAAGCAGGTTGTTTGTTAGTGCACTATAGATGTAATTGGCGGTGCAGCTGTTAATTTGAGATCAGCTGTTAGCGTTTTAATCAGATAGATATTGAGCCTGTGTTATAATCAATACCGTCCATACCTTACAACAGACTTGATGTTGTTATATTAAGCATTTATCGCTATTATTATATAATCAACTGTGTATACAAATAGGCAGTATGTATACAACTCCGTCTGAATATCTGAGAATCCACAATACACCACGAGTGTGGTACACTCTGTTCTCTAATGGATACCTCTCCTCACAATGCTTGTGGGCATATCAGCCTTCCAGCCAGTGGCAATGATGCTGTGATCCTTATCTCACTCTCTGGTGTAAGGGCTTTTTCTCCTTAATGCTTTTGGATGCCTGGTGGCTACTTCAAACAGCCGCGGCCGCGGCAACACAGCGTGATGAAAGCTGCAGTGAATCCCGGCTCTCCTCAGCACAGCCAGCGCCGGTACGAGCACTCAGTCACGGCAGCAGCAGCAAAATGATGATGTGGTGCTAGCACAATGAGTCCACAAACGCGTTTCTCCGCCTACCCTCCGGCTTCGGCGGCTTCCTCAGTGAATAATTATTTCTCCTTCTTCCTTCTAACTTTAAATACCGGCATTGCGGATTCGCGCATGCGCAATTACGCATGCGATCCAGGCCTCATTTTCATTATTAGTTGATACTTTAATGCTGTATCTTCCAAGCCTCGTTCTCAGATTACATACATACAAATAATCATTATTCCTACTACCTATAGGTGTCTCATAGTTATGATAAATAATGCATAGCTTTTACAAGTTATTTTTCTCACTAAAACCACATATACATATATAATCAATTATAACCAATAAACCAAATTTAAACTTAATCCCGCTGACATCTAGTGGTCATATATCATTATGGCACTTCTAACATGCATACAGACAGATGTTTATATTTATTCAAACAATGTAACTCCTCAGAATCTATTAGATAGAGTACATTTCGGAGTATAATTAATTATCACCAAAAGATTTTTTTATAATATATATATCCTTATATGATTTTTTTACCAATAGTGATTATATTGTCTTTTTACCCTTCTATCATCTTTTTCTTTATTTTATTTAATTTATATGACTTACCGTTTTAACCATAAACTTAGTCCGTGATCATTACCTACTAAATATCATATAGTGAAATACTCTATACAGGGAATTCCCATTATTTGGCAATGTATCTTCATATATAGCCATCAATATCACATATTTCTATATTTCTCTAAAGATAGTAATCACTCTTATTATTATCATATATTACCATCAATTTTCACAATTAAATATAAAGATTTCAACAATTATCCTATACCCTCCCTTTATTAGAATCCATTCAGTTCAACCGTATCGTTCAGTCCATTGGGCACGAGAGTGTCCATCCTGTGTATCCAGTATGCCTCTCTCCTGCACAACCGACTGAACCGATCCCCTCCCCTCACCGTTTTCTAAATATGTTCCACTGCTATCATCAAGCAATTATCGAAACTACAATTCTGAAAGAGTGAGACATGATTAGATAATGGATGCTTCGCCCCTTTTAACACATTTCTTCTGTGCTCCATATATCTAATGTGCATAGTCCGTGTAGTCCTCCCAATATATTGTATACCACATTTACATGTAATCAAATATATAATATAGACTGAATTACAATTAAGGAAGTCTTTAATCTGAAATAACTCCCCAGTATTAGTAGAAGTAAATGTAACACTTTTTCTCTGTGTATTCCTACATAATAGACAATTTGTTTTTCCACATTTATGAAACCCCCAGGGTTTCTCAGGTAACCACATAGCATCAATATCAGATTTCACGTTTCCCCTTTCAAAGTGACTCGGTACCAAGATAGAGCGTAAATTATCAGCCTTACGGAAAATCATCCCTCCTCTCTGATCTAATTGTGGTTTTAAGATCTCATCCAGCATTAAAAGTGACATATTTCTTTTTATAGTTTGTTGAATCTGATATGCACCACTATTGTATTGTGTAACAAACATCAAATTTCTTTTTTGATCCCTCCCCATAGTTTTCTTATTTATTTCCATTCCTTTAGGTTTAAGCAATGTATCCCTATCAAGTTTTTCTACTTCTAGCATGGCTCCTTCTACCAATGTAGTAGGATAGCCTTGTTCCAAAAATGATGTAATGAGGAGCTTTGCTTGTGTTCTATATGTATCCACAGATGAACAGTTTCTTCGAATTCGAACAAACTGACCCCTGGGAATATTTTCTTTCCACTGTTTTTTATGTGAACTACTATATTGTAGATAATTATTCTGATCAACCTGTTTAATATATGTCTTAGTGGTTAGATTACCATCCTCCACAGATAATGCCACATCCAGAAAACTCAATTCAGTGTTACTGTATGTATATGTAAATTTTAAACCATATTTATTATTATTTAAACCTTCAGTTAAATATATATATATAGGTACATGATTACAATTTATACAGTAAGCAGTTAATACAAACTAAATCAAATACATACAGTTACAGGCCAGCAAATACATCACCATATCTTTCAATGCATCCTCCACCATCGTCTGGGACAAAACAGCAACTAACTCTCTAAGTCTTAGAAACTGCCTAAATCACTCAGTGGGAGTTTTCAGTCTTTGGTTTCAGTCTCCTTCTATTGGTCCAGAGGCCAGACCTCTCAAGAACTCAACGGCTCATTGGTCAGAGTGAGGGCTTTTGTCCTGTGTTGCTGGCACATGTGTCTGTCCCCAGGGCCATGCTGTGGAGCTAGTTTCAAGTCTTCAAAAGATCTTTTGTTCACTTTAGAATTTTGGCTTCATATTCTTTCATTTAATCATATCTACTTGTTTCAATGAGCTACAACTTAATAACAGGCATCAAATTGATATATACATTAATCTGGTTGCTTTAATACCAAATACGATATGTCCATCTTGCTTCGTTCCAATAATACACATACATGACGTTACTCCATTATGTAATTTTAAATCATTATGCTGTCTGGCGCTTGATATGTTATAATTATGTGCTGTATAAAATGTGTCGAATCTATCTCGGTGGCATGTCTGTGTAAATGCGTATGTTACCATATATTGCTGTGCTCGCTGCATATTTGCAAGCTTAGTGACTCATAATGTGTGGAGTCTGTATGTTCTCTCTATGTAATATTTTTGACTTCGACAGTCCACCCTTTGGCAGTAAACAATAACTGCCATAAATTATTAACATAAGAAAAATATTTCAGACAATAATCGGTGACCTAGACACAAGTATATATTCATTTCGCAAATCAGATGTTTGACCATATTTGGGGAAGACAGGGAGGAGGACGAGACATCCTCTATATCAGGGGTGGGGAACCTCCGGCCCGCGGGCCGGAAGCCGTTTGGTCCAGCCCACCAGCTTGTGTCAGTGAGGCACGCTGCCGCTCAGTCCGGCGGTAGCGTGTCTCAGCTGTCAGAACAGGGAGGAGAGCGCAGCTGTCGGGTGGGAGCGGCGGCGTGTAGTACTTCAAACCAGCCGCCGGTCCGTGAGCCAATCAGAGCTCGCGGACCGGCAGCCAATCAGGAGCCGCGGCTGCCGGTCCGCGAGCTCTGATTGGCTCTCGAACCGGCGGCTGGTTTGAAGCACTACACGCCGCCGCTCCCACCCGACAGCCGCGCTCTCCTCCGTGTCCCACCGAAAGGAGCACGGTAAGCAGCACGGAGGGGGGAGGGCATCTGTATACCTGGCACTGTGGGGGCATTTGTATACCTGGCACTGTGGGGGCATCTGTATAACTGGCACTGTGAGGGGCATTTGTATACCTGGCACTGTGGGGGCATCTGTATACCTGGCACTGTGGGGACATCTGTATACCTGGCACTGTGAGGGGCATTTGTATACCTGGCACTGTGGGGGCATTTGTATACCTGGCACTGTGGGGGCATCTGTATAACTGGCACTGTGGGGGCATCTGTATACCTGGCACTGTGAGGGGCATCTGTATACCTGGCACTGTGGGGGCATCTGTATACCTGGCACTGTGAGGGGCATTTGTATACCTGGCACTGTGGGGGCATCTGTATACCTGGCACTGTGGGGGCATCTGTATACCTGGCACTGTGGGGACATCTGTATACCTGGCACTGTAAGGGGCATTTGTATACCTGGCACTGTAAGGGGCATTTGTATACCTGGCACTGTAAGGGGCATTTGTATACCTGGCACTGTGGGGGCATCTGTATACCTGGCACTGTGAGGGGCATTTGTATACCTGGCACTGTGGGGGCATCTGTATAACTGGCACTGTGAGGGGCATTTGTATACCTGGCACTGTGGGGGCATCTGTATACCTGGCACTGTGGGGGCATCTGTATACCTGGCACTGTGGGGACATCTGTATACCTGGCACTGTGAGGGACATCTGTATACCTGGCACTGTGAGGGACATCTGTATACCTGGCACTGAGGGGCATTTGTATACCTGGCACTGTGGAGGCATCTGTATAACTGGCACTGTGAGGGGCATCTGTATAACTGGCACTGTGAGGGGCATCTGTATACCTGGCACTGTGGGGGCATCTGTATACCTGGCACTGTGAGGGGCATTTGTATACCTGGCACTGTGGGGGCATCTGTATACCTGGCACTGTGGCATCTGTATACCTGGCACTGTGGGGGCATCTGTATACCTGGCACTGTGGGGACATCTGTATACCTGGCACTGTGGGGGCATCTGTATACCTGGCACTGTGGGGGCATCTGTATACCTGGCACTGTGGGGACATCTGTATACCTGGCACTGTGAGGGGCATTTGTATACCTGGCACTGTGGGGGCATCTGTATACCTGGCACTGTGGGGGCATTTGTATACCTGGCACTGTGGGGGCATCTGTATAACTGGCACTGTGAGGGGCATTTGTATACCTGGCACTGTGGGGGCATCTGTATACCTGGCACTGTGGGGACATCTGTATACCTGGCACTGTGAGGGGCATTTGTATACCTGGCACTGTGGGGGCATTTGTATACCTGGCACTGTGGGGGCATCTGTATAACTGGCACTGTGGGGGCATCTGTATACCTAGCACTGTGAGGGGCATCTGTATACCTGGCACTGTGGGGGCATCTGTATACCTGGCACTGTGAGGGGCATTTGTATACCTGGCACTGTGGGGGCATCTGTATACCTGGCACTGTGGGGGCATCTGTATACCTGGCACTGTGGGGACATCTGTATACCTGGCACTGTAAGGGGCATTTGTATACCTGGCACTGTAAGGGGCATTTGTATACCTGGCACTGTGGGGGCATCTGTATACCTGGCACTGTGAGGGGCATTTGTATACCTGGCACTGTGGGGGCATCTGTATAACTGGCACTGTGAGGGGCATTTGTATACCTGGCACTGTGGGGGCATCTGTATACCTGGCACTGTGGTGGCATCTGTATACCTGGCACTGTGGGGACATCTGTATACCTGGCACTGTGAGGGACATCTGTATACCTGGCACTGTGAGGGACATCTGTATACCTGGCACTGAGGGGCATTTGTATACCTGGCACTGTGGAGGCATCTGTATAACTGGCACTGTGAGGGGCATCTGTATAACTGGCACTGTGAGGGGCATCTGTATACCTGGCACTGTGGGGGCATCTGTATACCTGGCACTGTGAGGGGCATTTGTATACCTGGCACTGTGGGGGCATCTGTATACCTGGCACTGTGGGGGCATCTGTATACCTGGCACTGTGGGGACATCTGTATACCTGGCACTGTGGGGGCATCTGTATACCTGGCACTGTGGGGGCATCTGTATACCTGGCACTGTGGGGACATCTGTATACCTGGCACTGTGAGGGGCATTTGTATACCTGGCACTGTGGGGGCATCTGTATACCTGGCACTGTGGGGGGCATTTGTATACCTGGCACTGTGAGGGGCATTTGTATACCTGGCACTGTGAGGGGCATTTGTATACCTGGCACTGTGAGGGGCATTTGTATACCTGGCACTGTGAGGGGCATTTGTATACCTGGCACTGTGGGGGCATCTGCATACCTGGCACTGTGGGGGCATCTGTATACCTGGCACTGTGGGGGGCATCTGTATACCTGGCACTGTGAGGGGCATTTGTATACCTGGCACTGTGAGGGGCATTTGTATACCTGGCACTGTGAGGGGCATCTGTATACCTGGCACTGTGAGGGGCATTTGTATACCTGGCACTGTGGGGGCATCTGTATAACTGGCACTGTGGGGACATCTGTATACCTGGCACTGTGGGGGCATCTGTATACCTGGCACTGTGGGGACATCTGTATACCTGGCACTGTGAGGGGCATTTGTATACCTGGCACTGTGGGGGCATCTGTATACCTGGCACTGTGGGGGGAATTTGTATACCTGGCACTGTGAGGGGCATTTGTATACCTGGCACTGTGGGGGCATTTGTATACCTGGCACTGTGGGGGCAATTGTGGATCTGGCACCGCACTATTGGGGGCATATGTGTATCACGTCCCATTTTAACTGGCCACACCCATTTTTTTGGCGCGTGCGTGCCTCCGGCGGGCGCACACAGTACCTCTAAGGGGCAGACCTACTGGGGGGCAGGGTAATTTTTTAAGTTGAAAATTTTTGTATGGCCCCCGAAGGATTTTATAAATATCCAAATGGCCCTCGGTAGAAAAAAGGTTCCCCACCCCTGGTCTATATGCACTCAGCGGTCACGGGACCACTGGTTGGGTGTAGGACAACATTCAACCTATAGAGTATGCTGGGACAGTGCTTTGGCCTATAATGTCTGATTTGGACAAACATTTCACACATACATGTACCTACGTCTTTGTACACTGATGTTCGGATTCGATTGAGGTTCTGCTGGGTAGATGAAGAAGACACAAACATCGTGACAGTGACATAAAATTTTCATGATTTACATATTCCTATCATTTTCTGAACATTGTTTCCATTTCTGGAACGTATGCTAGGTCTGTTTAATCATTGAACAAGGGTTATAAGTAGTGTCCTTCCTAAATAACATAAACCTTCGGAGTTCGGGGAGAGCCACTCATAAACCTTTCTTCCACATAATGAGCTCTTTATCTGCAATATTTGAATAGCCATTGTCTGATTGTTCCTGATTACCTCCCAATTTCCTGAAATTGGTGAGATTTAAACATACCAAGGATTTATCTATGGTACTGGTTGATCTTAAGGCTAGGGGGTCTAGTTATATTATATTCTTTGTCCACCGGTCCCCCCACCCCCTTCCGTGTAATTCAAGTACCTCAACTAACTCTAAAAAAAATATGGCACTAATCATGCATCTTTTTGTCTTAGAGGTACCTGTGAGCACATTCAACATTCCGTTTGGTTTAAGACCTTTACCCACTAGTGAGTGGTAATCACTCAAGGGATGTCTGTCACCTTATTGCTAGGCTGACATCTCTGGATGCTCTCATCTTCAAATATGGGATCACAATAACTACAAAATACAGTATTCCTCAGACAATAGCCTATCACGTTACCTCCGAACTCCGTAACTACTAGACCTTTGATTTTTTTTCTCTGGCTTCAACAAACTGATCGGCTAATCCTGGGATCCTATAAGGAAATCACTCCTTCCTCCAGAACCAGTTCCAGTCCCACACTCGACTCCTCATGAAAAAACCTAGCAAAAATAGAGTGTCCTGAAAAAAAAGTTTGTCGGCGGGAAAGAGAGAAAAGAAAAATAGAACAAAACAACTCTTGTTCATAGCAAATCAATTACAATGACTGGTCTTTCTGTAATACTTTAGTACGCTCAGGTAGTGTTCAACAGTGATGCCTCTCAGTCTTCACGGAACAGACTCTCTGGTGATACTTTTGCGATATCACTCCATTTACAAGTTCTTTCCGGACTACCACCTTTCCTGCAATGGGAATCGTGGACCCAAGTCTCTCTCTCTCGGCTACTTTCACTGGGATAGTGCTGTCAACAAAACTTGGTATGGTCCTTCCCACCTGTCTATTAGGCAACCTGAGCGTAAGAACAATCACACAGTCTCTTGGTTCACAATCAAGACAGTTAGTATTTGGCATAACAGCAATCAATAGTTTCAAGTTCTTTTGTGAAGTTCTCAAATGCTGGCTCATCTCAATAAGGTACTGTACTGTCACCTCATTGGTGTATTTCTGATCATTGTGCGGATCAATCATGACATGAGGTTGTCTTCCAAAAAAAACAAAAAAGACACAAATACCAAAACAAAAACAAAGACAAATTTTCGAAGAGGGTGATTCGTTAACTGAAGATCTGGGAGTGGTTCCGATGCTACATAATACTAGTGGCAGTATCTATGATCACAATAGTCCAATTTCAAGCTTTGCTCCTACTTATAGGGGTACCATTATCTACACACAAATTTCTGCGCAATTTTTTTTGCTGTAAACACAGCAGCATCCGTGGCGGCAGAAAATGCCTCTACCCAGTTTGAGAAAACATCAGTGCACACCAATACATAACAATAATTCCTAAAGGGTGTTAACTGTACGAAACTGTTGTGTGTTTGCAATGTAGAGTATCATGAGCAAAACTCAAAAAAAAAAACATCTCTAGAGGAGAGAAAGAAGGAGAAAATGAAAAAGAAAAATGTCAGGTTTGCCATTCACCAACAGGCATATCAGTGTCTATACAAAATTTACCTTCACCAGTATTCTCATCCTTCCTCCACCCTTTGTGCATGACAAGGCACACTGCAGTAATACCGGTGTTTTCGTGCTGGTGAGATATACTGGATTCGGGCAGAACTCTGAAGGACCAATTAGGCACGTAGTGTTTGAACTGTAATCGGGTCCATGTATTGTACCACCCTGTGTGAACGCAAAAGATGAAGAGGAAACTGTGGAGAAACAGAATAGAGGTTGGTGACAGATGAGTTTGTAAAGGTGGAGAAGATTTTATTAAAATGACAACTGGATTGGGCACTACGGGGAAGTGATTCTCTACTTGGTCTACACCCCTTAAAAAAATTCTGTGTTTGCTGTATTGCTATTGGGACTATCCCAGCCATCAATCCAGTATCCTGTCCATCCTAAGTTCATAGGGAACCCGGTATCTGTGAGATAATTTCCTCTACCTGTGATGGACATGCATCTAGAACAGTGAAATGTAACATCAGTCTTCGTGGGTGTCTAACATACTTTGTACTTCCTGAGCGGGAGCACATTATATGTTTATCATATCTAACAAAGCTCCTGTTAAGTTAATCAGGGGCCATTTCTGCTAGGAAAAAAAGCAACAGTTTAGAGGTCCCATCTTAACCCCAGCAAGTTTTGTCAAAGGGTAATGTTGCATATATTCCGTTCTTCCCATTAGCCGAATCTGTGTTTTCTATATGGCTCGTGATTCCTTACTATATGTCCCTTGGTCCCGTCTATGTGTTTAATAATGTGGCTTGTGTTTTCTGTTTGGGGGTCTATATTGACTATGTGTCCCACTACTCCTACAATCTCTGGCAAAATTACCTTCTTTCCTAAAAGTGTAACATATTATTGACCTTGACTTACCATTAGGGATCTGGGGTTTGAACTGATGGGTCTTTCCTGTATGTGCCTGTATACTTACCGTCCTCAACCTCTCCATCTGTTGTTCTCTGCGCCTAGCAATATTCTTGTGATGTTCAATAGCACACTCTCTAAGATTAGCTACTGTGACCCCTTTCCAATTTGGCAAAGAAGTCTGCACCCTGCCCTCAATGCCTTATTGAGCCTGTCCATTAGCACAGAGATAGCCACCTCCCATTTGCCGAATTAGTGTTTACAAGTGATCTTATCCAGATGGAGAGTTTTCTATTACTGCAAAAGACAAAAAAAAAAATTAACAAGCTTCTAGGTCATGCGAAGTATTCATTCAATCCTTCTCATCCCGTATTTAGGGTCTGTACATGGTCCAACAAACATTTCAGAGCTCATCTTGACTAGGGGCATTACTAGGAATGAATACTTCTTATATGGTAACTAAAAGAAATACCCGGGGGTTACCCTGTCTCTGTCCGCTTTCCTACTGGCAAATACTAATGTGCGGACAGTTTTTTCTCCATTTCTGATGTTACTTTCTTGATTTTTATTTTATTTTTGGGTTTTACTATATATGTACACGAATGATACCATACTTACCAGTTCCACTGGTCTCAGCCACTTCCCCCGCAGGCTACTGCTCTTCTTTTACCGGTTGGATACTCCTCTGAATGCATGAGAAATGGCTGAAACCAATCAGGTCTCCTTCTCCTCCTAAATAAAACTTCAACATTCATTAGTACATATATAGGTTACAGTCATATTTTTCATATTTTGTAGTTTTTTTCTATAGTTTGTATGCTGGCCGTAACTGCTTCCACATCTACATATGGCGGTGTACTTGCTTTCTCATTTTCTTCCTACTTGTTTATTGTTGCTACAAGTTCAGACAGTTCTTATATTTCCATTCTTGTCTTATATGACTTTGGTTAGACATACCACCTGCAATACCTTAGGATCAAACTCACCAACCCCTCTTGCTGCCACAGGTTTAAACAATTTGTATGTCTGACCCTTTGTTTTCTGGATTTAATTAGACATATTTTAATCCTTATGTTCTGTAATACCTCTGGCTCAAAGCTGCCCATCCTTGGAAATGGGGTTTTATCTTCCGCAGTCATACCTACCCACTCATTGCAAAAAGCCTCCGTGTGTGAACCATATTTTTCACACATAATACTTCTGAAACCTTGCTGACCCTCTCGGCCGCAATTCTGACCTCCTCAGTCCCTAGCTACCAAACGCCCACTGCTTGTGCAATTGGATCCCATCTCGGACTTTTTGCCTATAAACACAATCCCCAAATGCACAATACAATAGACGGTGAAAGACACCTAATGCTTTCACTCGCTCCTTCTCCACTGACGTACCACGACTCACTCCAATAGTGACCACCGCGTACCCAGTGAGGCACTAACTGGTTTCTATTCACTGGAAGTTTTAGGAATAACTTACCTTTTCCAGTGAATATCCACTGTTGAAGAATTTCCTGAGAGAGACCAGCGAAAACTTCCCTTTTTGACTTACACAAATCACGCTTGCGTATGCGCTACACAGCGCTGATACCGCGATTTTACGCAAAAGCTTGTAAAGGGGTATCAAGTTGCACTATGTATCGCACCCACAAACATGCGGTCCAATCGCACAGCGTATAGGTACTTTTTACCTATCCGCCTTACGACCACTGGAATTGGATCACAAGCTGCGAAACCTCAGCCAGAGCGTAATACAAAACCTTTAAACTTCAATTCACAATTTCTATACTTCTGCACAATGCACAATTCTATATTACGCCCCTCTACAAATCTCCTCACGATTTGCGTATTATCTCTATATTAACGTGAGTTAGCCACCTCACGCCGCCAAGCCTCCACTTACTTGGTGTACCAACGACGGGATCCCGAATTCCGGGGTTCAAATCCACTCACTCCTACTTTAACTCACTCAAATACACCTTGTTTTTGTTTTCTGTACAGAAAATTTTTACTCCCTTAGGTCGGCCGCTTTACCCCAGATGTACTTACAGTTTTTAAACTAAATTTTTAAGGTAACCTGTTTTTGAAATCGGATAGTTATATGCTATTGTATTAAATGTATACTATCCCACCTTTAATTGAACACATATAGTGTAATTTGTACTTAGCATCCGTATTCTTACGCAACCTTGCATAAACACGCGACAAGCATGCCTATTACGCCACGAGTGTGACCCTGTACTTTGGCCGTACCACGTGTACAACGTACATCCGCAATTCAACAAACCACACAGTCTCTATAAATGTGAGCAATACTAACTATAATCGCTCACTTAACACAACCCACACTTGTTCTGTATAACCCTTTACGACTGGGCCAGAACTGCGTTTTGTTTTTATAATTACTCTCTTAAATACATTTACTTCAAATTTATCTATATAGCAAACAAATGTATCCGATTTCACACAGATCTATAATGACTAATAACCTATAATTTAAATGCTATGATTCAGATTGGATAGCTATCTTGCAGAAAATACACTGATATAAATATACACATAATTATAATAATATTATATATATGTATCATTCACTGGCCTCCTATGAGACACGTTACCTCTTCACTGCCTCTAATTTGCATATCAAAGATATCTGCTGTTCACTACTAAAAAGAGTAGTTACACAGGTTAATTTGCATTTCAATGGCTATACTCCACAAGTCTTGAAAGAAAAGAAAGAAAGAAAAACCAAAACTCTTTTATTTTTATTTTTTTCACAGACAAGGGAAAAAAAAACACTTATCTCACCATTTACTCTCCCTAGGCCCAATTGAAACTATTTGTAATTGACTATGGCATGGGTTAAATAAATTCATTGGTAACTCATAAATGGTGCTGGATGTGGCAAAGGAAACTGATTGTTCTGAGCACACTGAAAATCAGCTATTTAGAAAGTGACCTTCCTAAAATGGCCACTGCTCCTCCCCCTTCCACATCCATGAGGTTTACACAAGATGGTGGACAGGCCATGTGGTTAGTCCAAAATGGAGGACAGACCATGCAGCTTCCTTGTCACAAAGAAATCACACTCCACACTGGCACCAAAATTACTTTAGGCCTGAGTTAAAAAAAAAAAAAAAGCTATATCAAGGCTATGCAGCAACTTTTAAATGTACTTTTAAATCTACTTAACAGATAAACAATCCAATCTGAATCAAAGACAATATGACTTAATTTGAACTTTGTTTTGCAACAATAAAAATACACTGTAGCATCTTAAATATTATGAGAAACACATTGTCCCTTGAATTTCATATCAGCGGCTTACTGGTAACACAACCATACACGTGGATGTTATTCGTCAGCTTTGCGATGCATCCATTGTTAGCCGGTCGATCACAGCCACGTTAGTAATGTACAGTGCATCATTAATACCGTGATATCGCGGACGCAGCCCTCATCTGAAAATGCCAAATTGCTTTCTTACAAATATTTAAATTGCCCGCTCTAATATATACTGCAGATGCCAGGCGCATCTTATTACCATATACGATAAAAGTGCGCTTTACGTCGCAAAACACTATATCCCTTAAGAGAAAACAATACACCCACACATTATCTGAATTCCAAAGCTCATTGATGTATATATTTGTTATTAAAAGGATATGTATTCAATATATCACAATGTACACTATATGTGTATATATATATATAGTTACATGGTTACAATTTATACAGTAAGCAGTTAATACAAACTAAATCAAATACATAGTTACAGGCCAGCAAATACATCACCATATCTTTCAATGCATCCTCCACCATCGTCTGGGACAAAACAGCAACTAACTCTCTAAGTCCTAGAAACTGCCTATATCACTCAGTGGGAGTTTTCAGTCTGTTGGTTTCAGTCTCCTTCTATTGTTCCAGAGGCCAGACCTCTCAAGAACTCAACAGCTCATTGGTCAGAGTGGGGGCTTTTGTCCTGTGTTGCTGGCACATGTGTCTGCCCCCAGGGCCATGCTGTGGAGCTAGTTTCAAGTCTTCAAAAAGATCTTTTGTTCACTTTAGAATTTTGGCTTCATATTACTTCATTTAATCATATCTACTTGTTGCAATGAGCTACAACTTAATAACAGGCATCAAATTGATATACACATTAATCTGGTTGCTTTAATACCAAATACGACATGTCCATCTTGCTTCCTTCCATTAATACACATACATGACGTTACTCCATTATATAATTTTAAATCATTATGCTGTCTGGCGCTTGATATGTTATAATAATGTGCTGTATGAAATATGTGTCGAATCTATCTCAGTGGCATGTCTGTGTAAATGCGTATGTTACCATATATTGCTGTGCGCGCTGCGCGTATTTGCAAGCTTAGCGACTCATAATGTGTGGAGTCTGTATGTTCTCTGTATGTAATATTTTTGACTTCGACACTCCTGACCACATCCCTTCGCCTTCCAGACTGCCCTCTCCTGTAGGGAACACAAATTTTGCATTTCAGTTAACTGTTGCGTATTTGTTGTGTGGGGTATAACATCTCTAGGGGAGAGAGAGAGAGAGAAGAGAGAAAAAAAATAAAATGTCAGATTTGCGTCCACCAACGGGTTGCACACCATCATGCATATCAGTGTCCATACACAATCTCCCTTTACCAGTATTCCCATTCTCCACCCTGTGTGCATGACAAGGCACACTGCAGTAATACTGGTGCCATTGTGCTGGTGAGATATACCGGGTTTGGGCAGCACTCTGAAAGACCGATAAGGCATGTGATGTATGAACTGTAATCGGGTCCATGTATTGTACCCTCCTGTAGGTGAACGTAAGAGATGAAGAGAAAACTGTGAAGAACAACCACATAGAGGTTGGTTACAGATAAGTTTGTAGAGGTAAAAAGGATTTTATTAAAATGACAACTGGATTGGGCACTACAGGGAAATGATTCTCTACTTGGTCTACTCCCCTTTAAAGTTTGTGCTTGTTGTATCACTACTGGGACTATCCCAGCCATCAATCCAGTGTCCTGTCCATCCCAAGTTCATAGGGAACCCGGTATTTTGCGAGATAATTTCCTCTACCTGTGATGGACATGAATCTAGAACAGTAGAATGCAACGTTAGTCTTTGTGGGTGTCTAACATACTTTGTACTTTCTTAGTGGGAGCACACTATATGTATATCATATTTAACAAAGTCTCTGTTAAGTTAGTCAGGGGTCACCGTTGCTAGGAGAAAAATAAAAAGTTTAGCATCATAGAGGCCCCATCTTAACTTCAGAAGGTTTTGTGAAAGGGTAATGTTGCATTTATCTTGTTCTTCCCATTTGCCGAATTTGTGTTTTCTATATGGTTTTAAATCCTTACTATATGTCACTTGGTCCCAACTATATGTTTAATAACATGGCTCGTATTCAGGTCTAGGGGGTCTATATACGTTGTGTCCCGTTACTTATACACTCCCTGGCAAAATGCCCTTCTCTCTTGCAAAAAAACATGTTATTGACTGTCTCTTACCATCCGGGGTCTGGGGTTTAGGTTGATGGGACTTCCCTGTAAGAGCCTGTATACTTACAGTCATCAACCTAACCCCTTGTGACTCCCTGTGTTTAATGATGTTGCGATCGTGCTCGATGGCAGACTCTCTCAGTGCAGCTACCGTGATACCTCTCCAATTTGGCAGAGATTTGCACTCTGGTCCTCAGTGCCTCCTTCAGCCCATCCATTAGTACAGAGACAGCTACCTTCCTGTGGTTGGCATTTTCCTTAATATCCTCTATCCCAGTCAGGGCCATCTTTTCGTATGGGCTCAATGGGCACTTGCCCAAGGACCCCAGGAGTATAAGGGCCCTAATCTGATAGCTGAGGGTCCCCTCTTTCCAGGGGTACCAGATTTTTTAAAATCGTCCCTAGGGAACCGGAGATATCCGACTTCAAAGCAGTGGTCCCCATCAGAGCCTGTTAATTGCTCTTCCGAGACAGATCTCTCAGGCTCTTTCTGACTTAGAGTTTTTCTGAGGGTATACTCCAAAAGCTGGGACTCTCCCCTTTCGGTGGTCACTGGGAGCGTGTCTCTACTATGCCCAGAACCAGAGATATCAACCTTCAAGCAGCTGGTCCCTGCTCCAGCTCCCCAAGCCTAATATGCAGTTTTATATATTCGTCAGGGGATTGCTCTGGCTCCTGAACTCTGATCCCCAAGTCCCCAGTACCCCCTGATAGGTGGGACGCTCTAGATTTTTATTCAATTCAAAGCTAAGAAATCTTTTAACAGGAACTTGAGATATCTGCAGTCAAGCACGCTGCCCTCTCACCAGAAAATGATTAATATTAAGCCCACTCCACTATTGACCCCTCCCCTACATATTAAACACCCCTACCACCCTGGAAGTCATGTACCGGGGCCCCTTCATTCAGCCCAATGCCCCCTTCTACAGTTTAGTGTTTTCCCTCCCGCCCCATATGTGCAGAAAAAGAGTGATTAGCAGAAATTACTGCTCCAGGTCCTACATGCTGAGTGGAAGATAGAACACCCCCTACCACCCACGGGACATCAAAGTTGCCACTGATAGCACCCCCCACCCCTACCGCTGGAGGATGGGTAGGGGCCCCAGTGCATTGCTGTGCCCTGGGGCCCACACTGTTGTTAAGACGGCCCTGACCCCAGTGTATCTAGCCATTTCCTGCAGTGCTCTGTGGAAATACTCGGATGCCATTTCACTGTCCTTCTGTCTTATGGAGAAAATTTTGTTCCACTTAACAACAGTAGGGAAATACAATCCTAATTGTATGTTAATTTGCCTTACATTCTCCTGGTTGTACTCATCAGTGAGAGGCAATTCTACATCTGGTTTACAATCAGTTATGAATTTTGGGATGTCAATGTTTGAGGGTAGACTCGCTCTTCGCACTGTCCGCCAATCTTTGTTCGTGGGCTCATGGGCATTGCCCAATTCTTTAATACATTTCTGGCATTCGACTAGATCTTTTCTGGGATCAGGGAATTCTGACATAATTGACCTCAGTTCTGCTCGGGACCAAGGACAATGCATTGCAATGTTCCTGATGGGTGTTACTCCCTGATTATCAGTCTTCCCATTGGGGACTGCAATCACCCTGACTGGGTTAGGTTCAACCACTTCATTTGAACAAACCACTTCTGTTTGTCTCTATAATACAGGGAGCTATTGTCTCTGCATAATGTATGGTGCCGTACTTGCCGGTGGACACAACCTCACTCGCCCCTGTACACAGGGGCATCGCCACTGCTCTCACCGGTTGGTCGTGCCCACCTGAGTGTCCTGTATGGTAGCTGCTTGTTATGCACACCAGTGCCTGCAGGAATGTACTGGCGTCTGAACTGTTATGCACACCAGTGCCTGCAGGAATGTACTGGTGTCTGAACTGTTATGCACACCAGTGCCTGCAGGAATGTACTGGTGTCTGAACAGATAGGGATGCAAAACAAATGAACTCACAGACAGACTGGGGAATATGACATTACGTACACAGAAGGTGATAGGGTAACAAAATAAACACAAAGTGAACAGAGAAGCCCAGAGGCTAAGAAACTGGGTGTCTCCCTAGTATTAAGAATGCTCAGATGGAAAAAGCAAGATGTTGTGTTTTAATATGTAGAGAACCCGAAATGCTGTTGCTAAGGGCAACAGCAAAACCCTAAAGGGTTACCAACGGGTGTGGCAGTAAACTCCTTGGTCAGAGATGGAATGATAGACACAAGGAGAGTCTTCACAATCCTAATCCTCACTTGCAGTGCACAGGTTCAGCTTACTGCCACTAAACTGACACCTGAACACCTTGCACAGTGAGACAGGATTTAGGCAGGCAAGTCTGAGAATACAGCCGCAAATTTGCTAAGTTCACAGAGTAGCAAAAGAACCCCAGCAAGTTAAACGACTGACTCCAGTCTTACTGCTAGGTCTGGATTGGCAGAGTGTAGTACCAAATCCCAAGGCCTATATGCAGTAAGCAACAACAAATACAAAGCTACACAGTACTGGCTAACTTTCAGGAACTAACTAACCAACAAAGATTCAGCAGCATCTGCTTAACCTGAGAAGAGGCCTTATATAGCAGGTGCTGTCCACGCCCCACTCAGACCTCACAGACTGTGAGCACAAAAACCAGCACCGGATCCCCTGCCGTGCACAGAGCCTGTAACCACTGCACAGCAAAAGACCCGAACCGGAGTATCAGCTGCTCTCAGGTTACTCCGCTAGCACTTGTCTCCCGGTTGCCATGACGACGTGGCAGCACAGGGCAGGAGACCCTAACAGTACCCCCCCTCTGACGAGGGGTCAAAGAACCCCTACCACCGGGTTTATCGGGGAACTGCGAGAAGAAAGAGCGTATCAGTCTGGGGGCATGAAGATCACAACTGCGCACCCACGACCGCTCCTCCGGGCCATACCCCTTCCAGTGCACCAAAAATGACAGCCGACCCGAACCATCTTGGAGTCAAGAATCCTTTCAACAACAAACTCCCTCTGGCCACGTATCAGAAGAGGGGAAGGTCTTCCACTGGAAGAAGGATTACTAATCGCCCGTTTTAATAGGGAACAATGAAATGTTTTATTGATACCCAAAGAACGGGGCAGATCTAACTGAAATGCCACCGGATTGATAACCCTGGTGATCTTATAAGGGCCGATGAACCGGGGGCCTAACTTATGAGATGGCTGTCTCAACTTCAAATTCTTGGTAGACAACCAGACGAAGTCTCCTAATTTGAAGCTGCAGGGTCTTTTCCGCTTATCAAAAACCCTTTTGGTCACTAATGACACAGACATAAGGGCTTTCTTCACTTTCCTCCAAATACCTCTAAGGACCGAAACCACAGAGGAACCACCAGGCGTGGAGTCCAGGGGGTCAAAAGAATTGGCCTTAGGATGATGCCCATACACACAAAGGAAGGGAGAGATCCCTGTAGCAGAGTGAGCCGCGTTGTTATAGGCAAACTCCGCCATGGACAGATGAGCAACCCAGTCAGTCTGACACTTGGAGACATAACACCTGAGGAACTGCTCCAAGGACTGGTTCACCCTTTAAGTCTGCCCATTAGACTGCGGATGGTAGCCTGACGACAAGCTGACAGAAATCTGGAGATCGGAACAAAATGCCCTCCAGAATTTGGCCACAAACTGGGATCCGCGGTCAGAGACCACATCAAGTGGCAACCCGTGGAGACGCACAACATGCAGCATAAATAATTCAGACAGGCGTCTGGCCGATGGCAGCCCAACCAGTGGAACGAAGTGCGCCATCTTCGAAAACCTGTCAACGACAACCCAGATGGCTGTCATCCCCGAGGATTTGGGCAAGTCCACCACAAAATCCATTGAAATGTGGGTCCATGGCTTAGATGGGATAGAGAGTGGATGTAATGGGCCAACAGGAACCCCTCTAGGAGTCTTATTTCGGGCACAGATGTCACATGCCCGAACCCACTGATCCACATCCTTAGCCACCGAGGGCCACCACACCGCCCTAGATAGCAACTCCCGAGTTCTGGCAATACCCGGGTGACCTGCCGACTTCTTGGCATGGAATTCCAGGAACACTCGCTGTCTTAACCTAGGAGGCACAAACAAAAGACCTACCGGAAGGTCTGGAGGAGCCTGCTCCTGTGCTCTAAGGACTAATGATAAGAGGTCCTGGGTAATGCCCACTTTAATACATGATGGGGACACAATGGGCAACGGCTCCTCGGTGGTCTCCTGGATTGGAGCAAAACTCCGCGAGAGCGCATCAGCCTTGATGTTTTTTGACCCAGGGCGATATGTTATCAAAAAATTAAAGCGAGCAAAAAACAAAGCCCATCGTGCCTGCCTGGCATTAAGACGCTTCGCTGACTCTAAATATGCCAGATTCTTATGGTCGGTGAGAATTGAGACCACAAACTTAGCCCCCTCAAGCCAGTGTCTCCACTCCTCGAGTGCATCCTTAATAGCCAACAATTCCCGGTTACCCACGTCATAATTCATCTCGGCAGGCGAAAATTTACGGGAAAAGTAAGCACAGGGATGAAGGCGATTATCAGACACTCCCATCTGAGAGAGCACTGCCCCAATACCCATCTCAGAGGCATCCACCTCCACCACAAAAGGACGCTCTGCATCTGGGTGTCGCAGCACCTTGGCCGATACAAATGCCCTTTAGAGACGGGCAAAAGCCGCTTTAGCCTCACAAGACCAGTGAGCAACATCCGCCCCTTTCTTAGTGAGTGCCACCAAGGGCGCCACTATAGACGAAAATCCAGCGATAAATCGTCTATAAAAATTTGCAAAGCCCAGGAAACGCTGAAGTGCCTTCAAACTAGTGGGCTGCACCCAATCCAGGACTGCCTGTACCTTGGAACCCTCCATTTGGAAACCTTCTGGGGAGATAATATATCCTAGAAATGCGATTTGCTGAACTTCAAATTCGCACTTCTCCAGCTTCGCCCCAAGCCGGTGGTCTCTGAGTTTCTGGAGGACTAAGCGTACATGCTTCCGATGTTCCTCCAGGGAATGGGAGAAGATTAGGATGTCATCTAAGTATACAACTAAGAATCTATCCAAATATTCCCTGAGTACATCGTTCATGACATCCTGGAAGACTGCCGGGGCATTACAGAGCCCAAAAGGCATCACCAAATATTCATAATGCCCTGAGTGAGTATTAAAGGCAGTCTTCCATTCATCCCCCTCTCTTATTCGGATTAGATTGTACGCCCCGCGTAGGTCAATCTTAGAAAAAATGGTGGCAGTACGAAGCTGGTCAAACAAGACCGAAATGAGAGGCAGTGGGTATGAGTTTTTAATCGTGATACGGTTCAATTCCCTGAAGTCGATGCAGGGTCGCAATGAACCGTCCTTTTTACCCACGAAGAAGAACCCCGGCCCAACTGGAGACTGTGAAGGTCTGATAAATCCCTTAGCCAAGTTCTCCTGAATGTACTCTGCCATAGCCTGAGTCTCAGGACGTGACAGGGAGTACAACCTGCTCTTGGGAAGCTTAGCATTTGGCAACAAATCAATGGCACAGTCATAGGGGCGATGGGGAGGTAGTACCTCTGCAACTTTTTTGGAGAACACGTCCGCAAAATCTGCATAACACCCTGGCAATCCTGGCAAACTTAGCTGCGAGAGCCTGACTGGAAGGCTCAAGCAACTCCTGAAACAATCAGTACCCCAACTAAGAATCTCCCCAGAGACCCAGTCAAATTGAGGATTGTGGGCCCTTAACCAGGGTAACCCCAACACCAATGGGGCAAAAGTACAGACAGTCACATAAAAGGACAATTTTTCAGAGTGTGTGGCTCCAATAAACAAAGAAATCTGGCTAGTGCAAGAGGTAATTTTACCTTGGGATAATGGTTCCCCGTTTAACCCACAAATCTCAATTTCCGATGCCAAGGGTACTAAGGGAACAGAGTGTTTCAGGGCGAATTGGCGGTCCATAAAAACCCCGTCGGCCCCACTGTCCACAAAGGCCTCAGTCTTGACAGTTTGACCGAGGATCTTCAAGGTCACCGGAATGATAAAAGTCTTCTTGGGAAATTCTGACTTCTGGCCTGACAGGATATTTCCCATCACCCTCAGGCCCTGAAGTTTTCCGGCTTTTCTGGGCATGATACTACCACATGACCTTTATTCCCACAGTACAAACACAACCCCTGCTGTCTCCTCCGCGTCTTCTCACGCGAGGAGAGGCGGGTAGCCCCAATCTGCATAGGCTCCTCGGAAAATTCCTCAGAGTCTGAGGTTCCCTTGGGAAAGAAGGAAACCTCGGTCTCCCTTTCAAGCCTACGCTCTCTCAGCCGTCTATCCACCCGGATGGATAACTGCATGAGCTGATCCAAGCTATCAGGCAAGGGATATTGTACCAGTTGGTCTTTTAACTGGTTAGAAAGACCTCTTCGGTACTGGTGTCTCAGGGCTGGGTCATTCCACTGGGTATCATGGGCCAACCTCCGAAACTCCGTACAGTAAACCTCAACTGGCCTTCGCCCTTGCGTAAGGATCGAAATCTGAGCCTCGGCTGAGGCCGTCTTGTCAGGGTCATCATACAACATGCCCAGTGCCGTAAAAAAAAATCAACACTTTTAAGCGACGGACAGTCAGGCTGCAACCCATATGCCCAGACCTGTGGGTCTCCTTGTAGCAAGGAAATCACTATGCCCACCCGCTGAATCTCCGACCCAGAAGACTGAGGCCTAAGCCGGAAGTATAGCTTGCAGCTCTCCTTGAAACAAAAGAACTGCGAGCGATCTCCAGAAAAACGATCCGGGAGATTTACTTTCGGCTCCTTAACCCCTAAAGGTGCTGCTGCTGCGGGAGCTCCGCCAGCGGCCTGGGAGGTGTGCATTTTAATGGACAAATCATTAAATTGTCGAGTCAGGACCTGCACCTGATCGACCACCTGTTGCAACGTATTTTGAGGGGTATGCTCCATATTCCCACAAAATTTCAACAGGAGTATTAGGCTGCTGAATATGTTATGCACACCAGTGCCTGCAGGAATGTACTGGTGTCTGAACTGTTATGCACACCAGTGCCTGCAGGAATGTACTGGTGTCTGAACTGTTATGCACACCAGTGCCTGCAGGAATGTACTGGTGTCTGAACAGATAGGGATGCAAAACAAATGAACTCACAGACAGACTGGGGAATATGACATTACGTACACAGAAGGTGATAGGGTAACAAAATAAACACAAAGTGAACAGAGAAGCCCAGAGGCTAAGAAACTGGGTGTCTCCCTAGTATTAAGAATGCTCAGATGGAAAAAGCAAGATGTTGTGTTTTAATACGTAGAGAACCCGAAATGCTGTTGCTAAGGGCAACAGCAAAACCCTAAAGGGTTACCAACGGGTGTGGCAGTAAACTCCTTGGTCAGAGATGGAATGATAGACACAAGGAGAGTCTCCACAATCCTAATCCTCACTTGCAGTGCACAGGTTCAGCTTACTGCCACTAAACTGACACCTGAACACCTTGCACAGTGAGACAGGATTTAGGCAGGCAAGTCTGAGAATACAGCCGCAAACTTGCTAAGTTCACAGAGTAGCAAAAGAACCCCAGCAAGTTAAACGACTGACTCCAGTCTTACTGCTAGGTCTGGATTGGCAGAGTGTAGTACCAAATCCCAAGGCCTATATGCAGTAAGCAACAACAAATACAAAGCTACACAGTACTGGCTAACTTTCTGGAACTAACTAACCAACAAAGATTCAGCAGCATCTGCTTAACCTGAGAAGAGGCCTTATATAGCAGGTGCTGTCCACGCCCCACTCAGACCTCACAGACTGTGAGCACAAAAACCAGCACCGGATCCCCTGCCGTGCACAGAGCCTGTAACCACTGCACAGCAAAAGACCCGAACCGGAGTATCAGCTGCTCTCAGGTTACTCCGCTAGCACTTGTCTCCCGGTTGCCATGACGACGTGGCAGCACAGGGCAGGAGACCCTAACACTGCTAGAGAGAGTGCCGATATCGTGCTAGGCCCGTCATCTTCCTCACAACCTTTGGTGAAAATTCAAAATGGGATACAACTTGCAAGGGTTAGGGTTAACACATTGATTATGCATATTGCTATCTTTTACCGACGTACCATTGGTTGTAGCCATTTTCTCCCCATCGACATATGGCGGTGGTGGTGCTCTTGCAATCACTTTCCTGTCAGGTTTGGAACCTGCTGTGCGAGCCAGTTCCCTTTGCACATCTCCCTCTTGTTGCCACAGATTTAAACAGTCAGTATGCCTGATCCTCTGTTTCCTAAATTTGATCAGAAACATCCTAATCCTTATGCTCTGCAGTACCTCTGGTTCAAAACTACCCATCCTAGGAAATGATGCTTTATCATCAGCAGTCATACATGCCCATTCGTCACAAAAAGCCTCCGAGTGTGGACCATACTTCCCACACATTATCAACCTTGCTGACCCCC
The DNA here is from genome assembly GCF_028390025.1 of Pseudophryne corroboree. Lineage (NCBI taxonomy): Eukaryota > Metazoa > Chordata > Amphibia > Anura > Myobatrachidae > Pseudophryne > Pseudophryne corroboree. The sequence continues at coordinate 378,408,596 of NC_086451.1, forward strand.
AGGGCCGCAGCTCTCCAGCCTGAACCCTGGCTACCGAACGCCTCCCGCTTGTGCAATTGGATCCCATCGCGGACTTTTTGCCTTTAACACAATCCACAAATGCACAATACGAGTAGACGGTGAAAGTCAATCTAGAGCATTCACTCGCTCCTGCCCACGCTGGCCAGTACCCCGACCCACTCCACCAGTGGAAAACCTGGTGTATCCAACTTCGGACTCCTATCAGACCCTTCAGTACCGTAATTTCTTTTGGTGGAGGTTCTGTTGGAATATTTTCCTGTGAGAGGCAGCGAAAAATTCCTTTTCAGTATCTCTCCACTGAAATTTTTGTAGGGAGAGAAACAGACTATCGATCCCCCTTTCCAGTGGACGCCCACCAGGGAGATTTCCTGAAGAAATCAGCGGAAAACCCCTTGTTTACACAATCACGTCTGCGTATGCTTTCCACAGCGCATATGACACACCTGCGCGAAACAACGCAAATAGTATGTTGCGCTGTGTATAACACACAGACGTGCGGTCCAATCGCACGGCCTATATATACTTGTTATCTATATGCCCTACGATTGCGGGAGTCGAATTCACAAGCTGCGCTCCTCAGCCGGAGCGTAACACAAAAAAAACCCTTAAACTTCAATTCACAATTCTATACTCTATCACGCTCCTGTGCAAGTTTCCTCATGACTTGCGTACTTTCTCTATTATTAACGTAAGGTAGCTCACCTCACGCCACTGAGCCTCTGCTAACTCAAGTGTTTCCACGGGATCCCGATTTCCCTGGGTTCAATACGTTCAGTCTTACTTTCAGCTCACACAAATACACAGTGTTTTTCTGTACAGAAAAATATCACTCCCTTTGACTGATAGCCTGTCCCAGAGGTAGTACAGTTTAAACAAAATATTACAATAATCTGCTTTTGAAATCGGATAGTTATGTGCTATAGTATTACATGTATACTATCCCGCCTTAAATTGAACAGCTATCGTGTGGTTTATACCTTACGCATGCAACTCTATGCTACCTTGCGTAAACACGTGACCATGCGTGTCTCTACGCCACGTGCGCGACCCTGCACCACGTGCTCGCTTCCGTACGCTGTCTTAACGTACCGTACCACGTGTACAAACGTGCGTTCGCAATTCAATAAACCACACAATCGATAATTGTGAGCAACAAAACTACTATTGCTCACTAACACAACACACAATTGTTCCGTACGCTCACCAGAAGTCACCCACATGGGCAATCCCCTTTTGAGTGTAAACCTAAACGTTTTAGGCTGGAACTGCGTTTCGTGTTTTACAATTATTCCCTTAACACACTATTTCAAATATATATATAGCAAACAAATGTATCTGACTTCACACAGATCTAAAATGACTGTAACAACCTACGGCAACAATATGTGAGAATGCATGCAAAGTATCGGTACGCTTTGTGTACACTTTCACGCCAAAAAATTACACACAGATTATAAATGGCTTTTTTCCTGTTTGTCCCCTGGGTTACACCAGCACTTCTAAGACTATACAGAACAGACGTGATCTAACAACACAACCTGGTTTCAAACACAATGCAAGATTACTTAACATGCGTCTCCACCCTTTGTTGGTAGATCAAAGTCTGTTTATGGCCTGCAAGTCTGTGAGTGTGAGATGAACCGGACAGAGCTCCCAATTGTTAAGTTTGATTAACTTTCAGGAAAGAAAAGCAATACCTTAAATGCACAAATGTTCAGGCCGCTGCGACTGCTAAGTGTGTGTGTGTGTGTGTGTGTGTGTGTGTGTGTGTGTGTGTGTGTGTGTGTGTGTGTGTAAAACCCCTATGAAATGTGTACACATTGCGTAAGCACGCGGTCACGCTGTAAGCACAAAGTAGCTACATGTGCGGTGGAATACACTTTATAACACCTAACAGGAAAGGAAATGCGACACCAATTGTATATGTTATGTTGTGGTCCAACCCAGCAACAAATATTTACTTAAAAGGGGGTTACAACAGAAATACAATAATACAAGAAAAGAAGCTAAAACCAATGGTTAAATACATTTGTTCGCCTGCGCACCCGGTTCCGGTCCTCAGTCAATCTGGATAGATGACCTTCAGAGAATAGACTGAACCCGGCCAGGAGGCTTGGTTTTTATACAATGGTCCAAAGCATGAAACAAAGGAAACTGTAATCTCTTCATCCATAGGTTAAAGGGCTGGTCATTTACAGTACATGTGGGGTCATATGTCGGTTTGAATAGGTGGGCGATGCCTGGTCCAGGTGCACTTGCAGATGTCCTCCAGTGGTTTCCCTCCGAATATCAAGAGTACAGTAAATACAGTGTAATATTTATATTGTACTCCTGTGCATATCTATGCGCAGGAGCGTGCTACTTTTTGCAAACTGCCATCAGAATATTGCCCTTGAAATACTGTACAACTGGATACCAAACACCACCTCCTAACCTAATTCTGTCCCCTCATATCCTGTAAAGTTGAATATCTCTATTGTTCCCTTTGCAAAGTAAATGTAACTTGCTGGTGTGGTGTGTGTAGGCTATGTGTAAATTATGCACTACGTGGATGAAATGTCAGTTATGTCTTTGTGGCTTTTCCATGCGAATGCGTATGCTACCGTATTTACTCATACCACGCGCTAATACGCAGGACTTCGTGAGCCAATGTACGCAGCGTGCGGGCATGTGCACGCACGGCAGAACAAGCACACGCACGGAGGCCACTCTGTGTGGTGTGTGTACTTGATGCATGTGGGTATAATATTTTCGACTTCGACAAGAACTACAAAACATTGAACATGTGCGGAATCTTAGTTTTGTTTGGGATAGTGGCTTGACACTTAAAACATCAGGTTTCAACCACAATCAAATCCTCATTCTTTCATAGCCAGAATCAAGCACTTAATTCCCTCAGAAGATCTGCCTGAGGTCATACATGCATTTGTATCATCACACCTAGACTACTGCAATGCTCTCTACCTTGGTCTCCCAGCAAAAGAATTCCACTGCTTGCAGATGGTACAAAATGCAACTGCAGGCTAGTAACAAACCAACCAAGCCTATTCCAAGCACATAACACCCATTCTCTACTCCCGTCACTGGCTACCTGTAAGATGGCGAATCATTTTCAAGATTGGCCTCTTCACTTTCAAAGCCCTTCATGACCAGGACCCAGGGTACTTGAAGCAGCTTCTGATTCCTTACTGTCCCCCTCGCTTCCTGCAATCTGTAGACGAAGGACAATTAACAGTACCAATCACCTCCCTGAATTCAACTGGGGGTGGAGCTTTCACCTTTGTGGCTCCAACTCTATGGAGTTTTCTTTCCTGCACACTTCAAGAAGCCTCCTGTCTAGAATCCTTCAAAAATAGAGTCAAGACTTACCTATTTACTTAGCATTTCACTCCTCCTCCATCCAGTGTGGCTGCCTTCAGTTCGGGTCCTGAAGAGTGGTATGTATTGTATCTCCACTAATTAGTCTAACATGATTCACTATGTTTCTGTGCACTGTGTGATACCAATATCTCCTCGGACTGACCATCCTTCACCAGACTCTTGGCTTCATTCAGCACGGATTGCAATTTGCGACTAAATGCACATTGATTGCAACTGCAAGTCTGCAAAGTCCTCTAGCCAGACCCACAATCTCATCTGCGATTATACAACTCCATCGCAAATCTAGCCCACTCTCATTGCACGCATAGCTACAAACACAACATTGCATACATTCATTAAAAATGACAAGAATAAACGCATCTCATACATTGATGTCAGCACAAAACTGGAGTGGTTTGTTTCTTGTTCTGTTAAGCTGGGTACACACTGATAGATATTTCTGCAGATCAATGGATCTGCAGATATATCTGTAGGCGGATCGGGCAGTGTGTTGTGCATACACACTTCCCGATCCGTTGTGACTCATGAAATGGGCAGACATTTACATGCGCCCACCTAGTTGAGCTGTCAATCATCACTGGCTTGTGCAGGAAGTGTACGGCCAATCGGCTGACCGCCTGCACACGCAGAACGATGCACCAATTTATCTGCAGGGCCGACACGATATGTCTGTGAACGACGGCGTAGGTACACATTGGCCGTCGGACCAGCGATATATCAGCCGTTCTACAGAATGGCCGATGTCTCGGCCAGTGTGTATGCACCTTTACAATAATGTTAAGCAGGCATTAAGGGTCATGGTGTAAACATAATACATACATGAAAATTGTTAAAGTAACGTGTTGCTTACAATAGTAATAACAACACTGCTAAAATGAGCATACACATGACAACATACATACCTAGAGAAAAGTGCTATTTTGTCAATTGTAAAAAGCTAATTCATTTAATTAGACATGCAGCACACTAAACAGCATTCCCCGCATCACTGTAAACACCATCAGCTGCCTGTGATTTTGCAATTACTAGCTTGACCATCTGAACTTTTGCTGCTGCCATCAGTACTTCCACAGTTTGCGTAGCTCTCTAGCTGTTGAACCGTTTGTAATTTCTGCAATCTGTTTCGCATATATTACGATTGCAACACCCATAGCACACCCTCTACTCACCCCGCATGCAGAAATTATAGACCTTTTCCACTGACACGCCTCCTCCAGTCCTTTGTATCGTTGCTGCAGTGGAAATGCACGGGGTCTTGCTGTGTCTGGTGGGCTCTGATGGTTCAGCGGTGATCATCAGAGGACGATTCCATCAACTGCTCGACTCTACCTTGTGTCTGATTTCCCCGTCTGCTGTGGTGTGAATACTGCATGGGTGAGAGGTTCTAGCTGCATCCTGCTGCTGCGGATACTTGCTGCCTCCTAAGATCAGCATGTACAGCGCTGATCTCCCCTACTGCTGCGCTGCTGTGGATTATTGCCTCTGGCCTCTAGATCCTGCGCTGGCTGGTCCCCTTCTGGTGGACTCCATCTAGCCTGCTGCTGCGGGTCGCTTTTGGGTATATGGCTCTTCTATGAATTTTCTTCATCAAGCCTCTGGCTACCGCAGACAGAGCCTCATCATTTGGGTGGGAAGCTGTCCTCGCGATGATTCTGAACCCTATGTAAAAGGGGCTCAGCCAGGGCTGATTCTCTCCATCATGGCAGTGCTAGCTTAAATAAGAGCCACCCAACTATTGTGCAAGCAAGTCCAGTCACAGCATTATTCCTCTGTCCACAAGAAGCTGCTGCTGCTGCTGTCGTGCTTCACATTTATTTACCCCATAATACTGGTGCTTTTAGCCTGCTCCTCTAATTTTTGACTATGTCACCTCTGTTTCTACTGTTTTTATCATGTGCTGGAAACCTGCTATACACTTTTTTTTATATCTGCCCAAACCACCCCTGGATGCTCCCTATCCTATGTGTGATATGTATCTATATATTTTTATCTTGTAACCCCCAACTGTATGCTATACCTCTACCATTTGTACACACTGCCAGCAGCAACCTACACAGTGCACCCCTATGGTTGCCTCAGATGGTTCCTCCTTGGGCAGGATGTCGCTCACATGGATCTGCTCATACAGGGGATTCAGTATGTTAGCCCGCTGCACGGGACTCCGATAGTTGATTGACTTACGCCGGGATCCCTGAGGTCAAAACACAGACAGGGGTGAATAAAGGGTGTTCCACCCTCCCGCTACCTCCCTAACCCTCCCTGCCTGCAGTCTAACCCTAACCTCCCATAGAGCCCACTCTTAACCACCCCCCAGAGGTGCCAAACCCCTCCCCCATCCCAACTACCTAAACTAACCCTCCCTCCCCCCGCTGCCTGATTCTAATTCCCCCCCCCCAAGGGTGCTTATCCCCAACCCACCCTCCTTGCTGCCTCACCCTAAACCCCCCTGCCTAATGCCTAAACCTTAGCCTCCTATCCCCGGTCCTAAACCTAACCTTGTGGCCTTCCTTATGGTCGGGATGACGGTTTTAATGGCCCCATTCGGAGTCCAACATCAGGATTTTTAGTCAGCTATTTGTTTCTCCAGAGTGGTACTGAAATTACAATAGTAAATATACCACATAATATGGTGAAATAATATAAACAAAAACAAACATACGTGATACGTGTGTGCAAACGCCAGGTTGAAAGAGCAAGAAGCATATTACTCTGCCTCAAGGCAGCAGCCACAGAGCCTATTGAAAACTCCTGGAGAGAGCAACTGTGGATATAATAGTGGAATAGGGGGAATACACCAACTAGGAACACCGGCAACAAAAACTGCTACAAGAGGTAAAGCGAAGCGAGAAGCTAGGACCGGATGAATTAGGCACACAAAGCTCCTCACTGAGAACCACTAACCTCCTGGAAAGAAGGTGCCCAAAAAATGATTAAAGAGGCAATGTAAATAGCCAATATTGCAAACATGCAGTCCTCCAGATGAACTACACATCCCAGCATGAGCTGCAACATTTTTGGAATTGCCAAATAGCAAAACTGTAGCAGGGCATGCTGGTATGTGTAGTTCAACAACAGCTGGAGAGCCAAAGATTCCCCATCCCTGGTGTATGGCGATTACTGGCGTATCTATAATGGGTGCAAGGTGTGCAGTGTACACGGGCCCCTACATCCATGTAATTATACTAACTGCTCTGAGGCACGGATGCCATGTTCCCGGAGACCTGCGCATGCGGAGTAAACTCTGGCACAATGCCAAAGTCTACTGAATCAGAGGAGGGGGCCCAATTGGAGTGTGCACACGCGCCTCTGACAGAGACTTTCTAATGAGGGAACCAAAAGAATCCTTCAAAGCCCAATAGCAACAAAGTAGCAATATTACATGCCCACAAGGGTGTCATGTAGAGCAGGTAGACCTCCACAAAAACCTAAACAAGCAGCTTCTGCAAAGCAGCAGGCCAGACTACAGAGGGAACGCAGAAGAATGCCCTTTGTTAATTGCTGATTGGTTTATTTATTTTCTTTTTTTTCTTTAAACCATCTGGAGACACCAAACCTGAAGGTAAGTAAAGGATGGGAAGAGAGATGGCCGCCCTCAAAAGGGCATTCTATCAAGAAAACAGTGCATGAGATGAAAGGCACATCATGCTTACTTCACTTTGAAAGCGGAAGATGTCCATCAGTGCCATTAGCTCAGAACTGGCAGAAACCAGTGGGAAAATATTTAGTGTGGATCCGCACTAGTCTAACAAATTTACTAAGGTATAGGGAATAAAGATTGTAAGTGAAAAAACCAATATACATGCAGTTATCGAGTAATTCTTAAGCTGCTAATGATTGGCGGTGCTCCCAGGAATTTTGTAGGTTAGACTACAATAAAAAAGGAGAGAAAAGACAAAAAACCTTTGTTTGGGAGCAATCATTTGTAATGATCATTACAAATGAGTGCTCCCCCAAACAAGGGTTTTTTGTCTTTTCTCTCCTTTGTTATTGTAGAAACCAGTGGGACCCAGGTACATCCAGCTACTGTTCGGAGAAGTCTGGCCACAAGTGGTCTTCATGGAAGAACTGCGGGCAAAAAACCATACCTTTGACGTGGAAACAAGGCCGAGTGACTTAACTATGCACGAAACAAAGTAACTGGAGTGCAGAAAAACGGTATCCGGATGATAGGTCAATAGTACTAAGGTCAACAAAAGATCGACATGGCAATTTTCAACACAGGAAAAGGTCGACATGAGTTTTTACAATTTTTCTTTTAATTTTCAACTTTTTCATACTTTACCATCCATGTGGACTACGATTGGGAATAGTAACCACATTATGGCGAGTGAGCGAAACCCATGAAGAGACAGAAGGATTTCAGCAAGCCTACATCCACACAAGATCTGTGGTTAGTTCTCCATGATGTTTGGAACAATCTCCCTGACGAGTTTCTTCAATAACTGTGTGCAAGTGTACCTAGAAGAATTGTTGCTCTTTTGAAGGCAAAGGGTGGTCACACCAAATATTGATTTAATCTAGATTGCTCTTCTGTTCATTCACTTCACATTTAATTGATAATAGGATTTTGATACCTACCGGTAAATTCTTTTCTCCTAGTCCGTAGAGGATGCTGGGGTCCACTTCATGTCCATGGGGTATAGACGGTTCTGCAGGAGCCATGGGCACTTTAAGACATTTCAAAGGGTGTGACCTGGCTCCTCCCTCTATGCCCCTCCTCCAGACCTCAGTTATAGGAACTGTGCCCAGGGAGACGGACATTTTGAGGAAAGGATTTATTTACTTTAATACTAATGGTGAGATATATACCAGCTCACACCTCAACCATGCCGCACAACATGGCATTCAACATAACACACACCAACAGGCATGAAGCAAGTACAGCAACATGCTGAAACTAATATAACACAACATGTGTAATTCCAATAAACCAAACTGCAGGTAAAGTACGCACTGGGACGGGTGCCCAGCATCCTCTACGGACTAGGAGAAAAGGATTTACTGGTAGGTATCAAAATCCTATTTTCTCATACGTCCTAAAGGATGCTGGGGTCCACTCCATGACCATGGGGTTTATACCAAAGCTCCAGTACGGGCGGGAGAGTGCGGATGACCCTGCAGCACCGATTGACCGAACTTGAGGTCCTCATCGGCCAAGGTGTCAAACTTGTAGAACTTTGCAAATGTGTTTGACCCTGACCAAGTAGCTGCTCGGCAAAGTTGCAATGCCGAAACCCCCTGGGCAGCCGCCCAGGATGAGCCCACCTTCCTAGTAGAATGGGCCTTCACCAACGTAGGCAATGGCAATCCAGCCATAGAATGAGCATGCTGAATCGTTCCTCTGATCCAGCGCGCAAGAGTCTGCTTGGAAACAGGACACCCAATTTTGTTGGGAGCATACAGGACAAACAGAGCCTCTGTTTTCCGTATCCTAGCTGTTCTAGTGACATAAATCTTCAAAGCCCTAACCACATCTAGAGACTTTGAGTCAGTGAACGTGTCAGTAACCACTGGCACCACAATAGGTTGGTTTATATGGAAAGAAGAAACCTTAGGAAGAAAATGTTGGCGAGTTCTCAACTCTGCCCTATCTTCATGAAAGATCAGGTAAGGGCTCTTGTGAGACAAGGCCCCCAATTCAGACACCAAAGCCAAAAGCATGCCAAAGCCAAAAGCATCACCACTTTCCAAGTGAGAAACTTCAACTCTATCTCTTGTAGAGGTTCAAACCAATCCGATTGAAGAAACTGTAACACCACATTAAGGTCCCATGGTGCCACTGGAGGCACAAATGGAGGCTGGATGTGCAGAACCCCTTTTCACGAAGGTCTGAACTTCTGGAAGAGAGGCCAATTGTCTTTGGAAAAAAATTGACAAGGCCGAAATCTGGACCTTGATCGACCCCAATCGAAGGCCCACATCCACACCAGCCTGTAGAAAATGGAGAAAACGTCCCAACTGAAACTCTTCCGCAGGAGATTTCTTGGATTCACACCAAGACACATATTTTCTCCAAATACGGTGGTAAATGTTTAGACGTTACTACTTTCCTGGCCTGAATAAGAGTGGGGATGACTTCCTTGGGAATACCCTTTCGGGCTAGGATCCGGCGCTCAACAGCCATGCCGTCAAACGTAGCCGCGGTAAGTCTTGATACACGCACGGCCCTTGCTGTAGCAGGTCCCCTCGAGGAGGATGAGGCCGAGGGTCTTCTATGAGCAACTCCTGAAGATACGGGTACCAAGCCCTCCTTGGCCAGTCTGGGGCAATGAAGATTGCACAAACTCTTGTTCTTATTATCTTGAGAACTTTCGGGATCAGCGGAAGTGGAGGGAAGACATACACCGACTTGAACACCCACTGGGCCACCAGCGCATCCACTGCTATTGCTTGAGGGTATCTCGACCTGGAACAATATCTCTGAAGCTTCTTGTTGAGGCGAGATGCCATCATGTCTACTTGAGGAACTCCCCAAAGACTAGTCACCTCTGCGAAGACTTCTTGGTGGAGGACCCACTCTCCTGAATGGAGATCGTGTCTGCTGAGGAAGTCTGCTTCCCAGTTGTCTACTCCCAGAATGAAAATCGCCGACAGAGCCTTTACATGTCTTTCTGCCCAGAGGAGGATCTTTGTCACCTCTGCCATTGCCGCTCTGCTTTTCGTTCCGCCCTGCCTGTTTATGTACGCGACTGCTGTTACATTGTCTGACTGGATCTGCACGGGATGATCTTGCAGAAGATGTACCGCTTGTTGAAGGCCGTTGTAAATGGCTCTCAATTCCAGCACGTTTATGTGAAGGCAGGTTTCCTGACTTGACCATTTTCCTTGGAAGCTTTCCCCTTGAGTGGCAGCTCCCCAGCCTTAGAGACTTGCATCCGTGGTTACCAGGAGCCAGTCCTGAATCCCGAACCTGCGTCCCTCTAGTAGGTGAGAACTGTGTAGCCACCACAGGAGTGAAATCCTGGCTTTTTACGACAGGGTTATCTTCCGGTGCATGTGTAGGTGGGAACCCGACCACTTGTCCAACAGGTCCCACTGGAATACTCTGGCATGGAACCTGCTAAACTGTATGGCCTCGCAGGCCGCCACCATCTTTCCCAACAATCGAATGCACTGATGGATCGACACACTTGTTGGCTTTAATATCTGTTTCACCATTTTCTGGATTTCCAGAGCCTTTTCCACCGGAAGAAAAACTCTCTGAACCTCTGTGTCCTGAATCATTCCAAGGAAAGACAATCTTGTCATCGGTTCCAACTGTGACTTTGGAAAATGTATGATCCAACCATGTTTTTGGAGTATAGACAGGGAGAGTGTGATGTTCTGTAGCAACTGCTCCCTGGATCTCGCCTATATCAGGAGATCATCCAGATAAGGTATAATACGGACTCCTTTTTGATGAAGGAGGACCATCATCTCCGCCATCACCTTGGTGAAAACTCTCGGCGCCGTGGAGAGACCGAAAGGCAACGTCTGGAATTGGTAATGGCAATCCTGAACCAAGAATCTCAGATAAGCCTGGTGGGGCGGATAAATGGGAACATGCAGGTAAGCATCCTTTATGTCTACCGACACCATGTAGTCCCCCTCCTCCAGACTGGAAATCACTGCCCTCAGCGATTCCATTTTGAACTTGAACCATTTCAAGTAGAGATTCAGATTTTTTAGGTTTAGGATCGGTCTGACCGAGCCGTCTGGCTTCGGAACTACAAGGAGGCTTGAATAAAAGCCCTCCCCTTGTTGTGAGAAGAAAGGTACCAGGACTATGACCTGATCCTGACATAATTTTTGAATTGCCGCTGTTACTGCTTCTCTTTCTGGAAGAGAAACTGGCAAGGTCGATTTGAAAAATCGGCATGGGGGAACGTCTTGAAACTCCAGCTTGTACCCCTGGGACACTATTTGTAAAACCCAGGGATCCAGGCCAGATTGAATCCAAATTTGACTGAACAGTTTTAGACATGCCCCCACCCGAGCGGCCTCCTGCAAGGGAGCCCCAGCGTCATGCTGAAGATTTGACAGAAGTAGGCGTTGACTTCTGCTCCTGGGATCCTGAAGCCGCTGTGGACTTCTTTCCCTTTCCCCTTCCCCTACCTTCAAAGAAGGGGGAACCTTTGGCCTTTTTGTATTTATTGGGCCAAAAGGACTGCATGTGAGAGTGATATGTCTTTTTTGCCGGTGCTGGAGCAGAAGGCAAAAAGGTCAACTTACCTGCGGTAGCCGGTAACGCATCCAGTCCATCACCAAATAAGGCCTCACCTTTATACGGGAGAGCCTCCATATTCTTTTTGGAATATGCATCCGCGTTCCACTGGCGAATCCACAACGCCCGCCTAGCCGATACTGCCATGGTAGCGGCTGTTGAACCCAAGAGTCCAATATCTTTCATGGCTTCTAGCATGTATGCGGCAGCGTCTTTGATATTCCCTAACTTAAGGAGTATCTCATCTTTATCAATCGTGTCAATCTCTGATGACAAGCTTTCTGATCATTTTTCAATAGAGCGACTCACCCACGCGCAAGCAATTGTGGGCCTGAGCAGCGTACCATTGGCAACATAAATTGATTTTATTGTAGTCTCCATTTTACGGTCTGCCAGCTCCTTTAGTGAAGCCGTCCCAGGTGCAGGGAGAATAACTTTCTTTGTCAACCTGGACAGTGCACTGTCTAACACTGGGGGTGACTCCCACTTTTTCCTGTCCTCTGCAGGGAAAGGATAAGCCAACTGAATCCTCTTGGGAATACGAAATTTCTTTTCGGGATTCACCCACACCCCTTCAAAGAGAGTATTTAGCTCGTGGGAAGGAGGGAAAGTGACCTTAGATTTCTTTTCTTTATAGAAACAGGCCTTCTCCTGAGGTACAGGAGTGGTGTCTGTAACTTCCAGAACCTCCCTTATAGCCACAATCATATATTGTATATTTTTCGCCAATTTATGATCTATTTCCCTGGAGTCACTATCGTCGACACAGGAATCAGTGTCCGTGTCGGTATCAGTATTTACAATATTTGCAAACGGTCTCTTATGTGACCCAGAGGGGTTGCCTGCAGGTGGAAGAACAGAACCCTGAAAAATCACATCTTCCACAGACTTTCTCCAGCATTCTGCATGAGATTCAGACTGCTGCGGGTTGCTTTTGGGTATGTGGCTCTTCTATGGATTTTCTTCATCAAGCCTCTGGCTACTGCAGACAGAGCCTCATCATTTGGGTGGGAAGCTGTCCTCGCGATGATTCTGCACCCTATGTAAAAGGGGCTCAGCCAGGGCTGATTCTCTCCATCATGGCAGTGCTAGCTTAAATAAGAGCCACCCAACTATTGTGCAAGCAAGTCCAGTCACAGCATTATTCCTCTGTCCACAAGAAGCTGCTGCTGCTGCTGTCGTCCTTCACATTTATTTACTCCATAATACTGGTGCTTTTAGCCTGCTCCTCTAATTTTTGACTATGTCACCTCTGTTTCTACTGTTTTTATCATGTGCTGGAAACCTGCTATACACTTTTTTTATATCTGCCCAAACCACCCCTGGATGCTCCCTATCCTATGTGTGATATGTATCTATATATTTTTATCTTGTAACCCCCAACTGTATGCTATACCTCTACCATTTGTACACACTGCCAGCAGCAACCTACACAGTGCACCCCTATGGTTGCCTCAGATGGTTCCTCCTTGGGCAGGATGTCGCTCACATGGATCTGCTCATACAGGGGATTCAGTATGTTAGCCCGCTGCACGGGACTCCGATAGTTGATTGACTTACGCCGGGATCCCTGAGATCAAAACACAGACAGGGGTGAATAAAGGGTGTTCCACCCTCCCGCTACCTCCCTAACCCTCCCTGCCTGCAGTCTAACCCTAACCTCCCATAGAGCCCAACCTTCACCACCCCCCAGAGGTGCCTAACCCCTCCCCCATCCCAACTACCTGAACTAACCCTCCCTCCCCCCGCTGCCTGATTCTAATCCCCCCCCCCCCCCCAAGGGTGCTTATCCCCAACCCACCCTCCTTGCTGCCTCACCCTAAACCCCCCTGCCTAATGCCTAAACCTTAGCCTCCTATCCCCGGTCCTAAACCTAACCTTGTGGCCTTCCTTATGGTCGGGATGACGGTTTTAATGGCCCCATTCGGAGTCCAACATCAGGATTTTTAGTCAGCTATTTGTTTCTCCAGAGTGGTACTGAAATTACAATAGTAAATATACCACATAATATGGTGAAATAATATAAACAAAAACAAACATACGTGATACGTGTGTGCAAACGCCAGGTTGAAAGAGCAAGAAGCATATTACTCTGCCCCAAGGCAGCAGCCACAGAGCCTATTGAAAACTCCTGGAGAGAGCAACTGTGGATATAATAGTGGAATAGGGGGAATACACCAACTAGGAACACCGGCAACAAAAACTGCTACAAGAGGTAAAGCGAAGCGAGAAGCTAGGACCGGATGAATTAGGCACACAAAAGCTCCTCACTGAGAACCACTAACCTCCTGGAAAGAAGGTGCCCAAAAAATGATTAAAGAGGCAATGTAGACAGCCAATATTGCAAACATGCAGTCCTCCAGATGAACTACACATCCCAGCATGAGCTGCAACATTTTTGGAATTGCCAAATATCAGAACTGTAGCAGGGCATGCTGGTATGTGTAGTTCAACAACAGCTGGAGAGCCAAAGATTCCCCATCCCTGGTGTATGGCGATTACTGGCGTATCTATAATGGGTGCAAGGTGTGCAGTGTACACGGGCCCCTACACCCATGTACTTATACTAACTGCTCTGAGGCACGGATGCCATGTTCCCGGAGACCTGCGCATGCAGAGTAAACTCTGGCACAATGCCAAAGTCTACTGAATCAGAGGAGGGGGCCCATTTGGAGTGTGCACACGTGCCTCTGACAGAGACTTTCTAATGAGGGAACCAAAAGAATCCTTCAAAGCCCAATAGCAACAAAGTAGCAATATTACATGCCCACAAGGGTGGCATGTAGAGCAGGTAGACCTCCACAAAAACCTAAACAAGCAGCTTCTGCAAAGCAGCAGGCCAGACTACAGAGGGAACGCAGAAGAATGCCCTTTGTTAATTGCTGATTGGTTTATTTATTTTCTTTTTTTTCTTTAAACCATCTGGAGACACCAAACCTGAAGGTAAGTAAAGGATGGGAAGAGAGATGGCCGCCCTCAGAAGGGCATTCTATCAGTGTCTGAGTGACCCAATTTTCTTGCCCCATACAAGCGAGGAGAATTGTTGAGAAACCCACCCCAAACATAACTAGCATATTTGGGGTAAATTATATAATTTTCCATACTCCAGACAGGTGATAATAAATAGTCTCTGCATGATGCGTTCGGCATCCCGCGGACGGGATGCCTGCGGTCATGTGAATGACGCTGGAATTCCAACACCCCTCAGGTCACTGGTGCCGACACACTGACAGCCAACATCCCGGAGGTGAGTAACGGGGTTAGAGCCCGGGGGGGTTAGGCACTAAGGGGTGCCCTAGCTGCCACCCCCGGAGGGGAGGGGGGGCAGGGTAAAAGACCCCCTCCAAGGTCAGATCTTCGGTGTTGGGTTTACGCTGTCTTCATGTGACCTCTGGGATCCTGACCGAACCCATATATATATATATATATATATATATATACACACAGTAGGCAGGTGTGGAAAAAATGCTGCAAAGTAAGATGCAGGCTTGCTCAAATCCTTCTGTCTCTTTGTGTAATCCCAGACAGACTTGATGATGTTGAGATCAGGGCTCTGTGGGGGTCTCATCATCACTTCCAGGACTCCTTGTTCTTCTTCAAGCTAAAGATAGTTCGACCTGACATTGGCTGTATGTTTTTTGGTTGTTGTCCTGCTGCAGAATAAGTTTGGAGCCAATCAGAAACCTCCCTGATTGTATTGCACAATGGATAAGTACCTGCCTGTAATTCTCAGCAGTGAAGCACAAAGAACCGGGCAACAATGAGGACCATAGACGCAGTGGTCGGCCAAGAAAACAGTGCATGAGATGAAAGGCACATCATGCTTACTTCTCTTCGAAAGCGGAAGATGTCCATCAGTGCCATTAGCTCAGAACTGACAGAAACCAGTGGAACCCAGGTACATCCAGCTACTGTTTGGAGAAGTCTGGCCAGAAGTGGTCTTCATGGAAGAACTGCGGGCAAAAAAACATACCTTTGACGTGGAAACAAGTCCAAGTGACTCAACAATCCGGTATATTCAATAACTGTCAGAAGCTGCCGTCTTGTCGGAAAGACGGCAGCTTCCGACAGTTTTAGGTCGGAAGGGGTTCCGACCTATTCATTAGGGCCCTGTTTATTCCGACAAGTCTGGAAACCCGACTTGTCGGAATGCTGTCGGAATGCACGCTGATCGGCGGCTTCAGCGCTGCTGACTGCTCCCGCTGTTGCTGTCAGCACACCCGCAGCGCTGACAGCAGCAGCAGGTCAGGAATCCGGGAACGGCCAAATCCGACAGTCGGATTTGGCCGCTCTTTTGAATAGGGCTTGTCGGGTCCATTCCGACAACTGCATGTCGGAATGGACCCGATTCTTATTGAATATACCCCTATGCACGAAACAAAGTAACGGAGGTGCAGAAAAATGGTATCCGGATGATAGGTCAATAGTACTAAGGTCAACAAAAGATCGACATGGCAATGGTCAACACAGGAAAAGGTTGACATGAGTTTTTTTACAATTTTTTTTTAAATTTTCAACTTTTTCATACTTTACCATCCATGTGGACTACGATTGGAAATAGTAACCACATAATGGAGAGTGAGCGAAACCCATGAAGAGACAGAAGGATTTGAGCAAGCCTACATCCACACAAGATCTGTGGTTAATTCTCCAAGATGTTTGGAACAATCTCCCTGCCGAGTTTCTTCAATAACTGTGTGCAAGTGTACCTAGAAGAATTGTTGCTCTTTTGAAGGCAAAGAGTGGTCACACCAAATATTGATTTAATCTAGATTGCTCTTCTGTTCATTCACTTCACACTTAATTGATAAAAATATATGGGATGTAGTTATGTGTCCGACAGAACACCTCCACCTACATCCCGCCCGCTCACTGTCCAGACGGTCGGCATGCCGACCAACAGGGACCATTCCCACTCCCACCCATAGAGTGGGAATAGTGCCCGCAAGGGCATTGATGCGCCCGCCCCTGCCAGAAAAATAGGTAGTAGCCCCCTGCTGCAGTGTTATATGTGGTCACCACCTACTGCAGAGGCACATATGGGTTGGGTACGGGATCCCGGCGGTCAAAAAAACGATGCCGGAATCCCAGCGGTCAGAATACCAGCAGGGGGGGGGCAAGCGTAATGAAGTCCCCTGCGGGCTCACTACGCTCGCCAAGCTGTGGGCTCAATGGCTCGCTTCGCTCGCCACAGGTTCTATTCCCACTCCATGGGTGTCGTGGACACCCAGGAGTGGGAATATCTGTGGCCGCGCTGCTGGCATTCTGGCGGTCGGGATTCCGGCATCGGTATTTTGACCATCTGGATTCCGACCTCTGGGATTCCAACTACATCCTGCACATATAGGTAGTGACCAAATACTGCAGAGGCACAGGTAGTGACCACCTACTGCAGTCATAGACAACCTGATACCACTCAGGGGCCAAAATGTAGAGGTTCAGAGGTTACATGCGGGCTTCAATGCTAAGGTGGTAAGGTTGCTTTAATACAGATTGCAGAGCTGCAAGCTGCCGCTAAATATTCTTATAATCTCACAGCAAGGGGGACCTTAATCCCTCCAGTACACATTTGTAGTAGTGTTTCTAATGCTGCATACTAAGAGTGATTATATTACCACTCACATTTCTGAAACTGAACAGAATTTAAAGTTTTTCAATAACAATATTCAGCTTCTATATGTACAATTACAGTAGTGCAACCAATAGGATTTATGCTCCTTTACCCAGTTTTGGGTGTCACTTATCATAACCTAAGAGGAGAACAAATGTAGTTTTGTTTTTTTATCCTATTTTACCAGTACAAGATGCTCTGCATAATGTCACACGTACAGCATGTGGCAAGGGATCGTTAGCAATTGGGCAAGTTCTCGTCACGTACTACATTTGTGGGATTGATGCAGAGTAGAACGCAGATGTGCGGAATGTGACTTGCGGATTTTCGCTCTGCGCACGTTGCGGCATCAACTACAAGCGATACAGTCCTATAATGCAGAGCTGAACGCAGATGTGCGGAATGAGACTTGCGGATTCTCGCTCTGCGCATGTTGCGGCACTAACTACAGGCGATACAGTCCTATGCATCTCAGGCACATGTACACTCGTAGCCGAGTAGACGTAGCTGTACTGTAGCGGGGCCAGAGCCGGCCTTCGCTTTAGGCAGGCTATGCATTTGCCTAGGGCATCCAAAGATGTCTAGGGGCATCCAAGCATGTCCCTGCAGTATCTCATGCTGGGAGGAACAGTCTGCAAACTAACTGTTACTTTCCAAATGTATTCAATCAGTACTTGTATACACTGCTGTTTACATTTGTCAAATAGAATGCACACTGTCCCTTAAAGTTCGTTAAACTCCCTCCGACATGTTTGAATGCCCCTGACTTGTGAGAGACAGCAACCTGGTAACTGCAATTCCTGGACATGTGACATTTTCACTGACTATATAAGGTTATTACTGGATGGCTCCTTATGATACCACATGTGTATTTTTGAAGACTGCTTCACATAAATCTGACATCACCTATACTGGGGGAGGGGAACCCTGCCACCCTGTGTGTGTCCCTTATCCCTATGCAAACCCCCAGGTGTCTGCAGGGACATAACATGGGCAGTGTTCTCCCCACACTTTATTTCCTAGTCCGTCCATGCCGTAAAATTCCCCTTCCATCCAGTACTGTAACGTGGCCAATAAGTTGCGTTGTGCTATTTCTATCTGAAACAACAGTGCGGCGTGACTTTCGGACACGTCAGACTGGGCACGCAGTTGCCAGGAGTGATAGACACCAGCAAACACACTGAACAGTGAAGAGAATGGACAGTTGCTACATGTTTGTTACTGGTCTTTTTGTATAACCAGCAAGTGTGGCAGTATCTGGACATTGCTGCCATCTGTTTCCAACGAGCAAGCGAAAATAAAGGGTGAGGCTTGCAAAGGATGGCATACCCTGTGAGGTCACATCCCTTGTACGGGTGCCCCTTTAACAGGTGCGAGCGCAAGCACGCACCCACCCATCCTGCCACCCCATCTCACAAAATGCAGTCATAAGTTTTATAAAATAAAGCTACTAGCATTACTAATGTGGGGCATATGTGTCAGGTGCATTACTGTGTGGAATTATGTGTATTATGGGCATTATGCAGGGTTGAACTGACCCACAGGGCAACCACCCAGTGGGCCCCACTGCCTTAGTGTTGCTGGGTCAGATGCTGAACTAGCCGGCGGTGCTAGGGGGCACCAGACAAAATTTTGCCTAGGGCATCAAATTGCTCTGAGAGGAGCCCTTACACACAGGCTGAGTGCACAGCAGGCGTGACAATGGAATTGTGCGCTGCATAGAGTTGTGCGTCCACATAGGTACGCGTGATTACAATCGCATCTTTTGCACTAAGGATGAGTCTTGTACAAGTGGGCACTGATAATGATGCCAGCTATGAAACCAAGGGTACCGATAGGGGCAAATATGTCCAAGTTGCCTTCAACTCTGGATCAGGCCCACTGTCTTCAATATAATTCCCCAAAAACAGAAGGAGGTGATCAGTCGTGAGCTGCTGCCTGGTACTAGCTTATAAAAGTTAATTATGTTCAGTACTGAGCAGAAAAATGAAATAATAATCTGTCACTCCCGGATACAAAGATATTTGTATTTGTGATTATAAAAACTGCTGATGTAATGACATTCCTGGACTTAGAACAGCTAACGGTACGATAAGACACTGCTAGGGAATTCTGTCATGTACTGTAGCACAGCATTTATTGCTAGGGCAGGGTGGCCAAGTTCCTTTTACCCCCCCCCCCTGGCACCAGGCCATTGGATATTCTCATCTGCTTTCCTCTCCTGATAGCTGTATATAAATGGGCTTTGTTTTAGTGTCAGCTGAGAGAGAGTGGAGAAAGGAGTGCATGGATTGGGAGGGGGCAGGAGAGACACAGAGAAGAGGGGGATATGTGATCAATAAAGCAACTGATGGGAAACTGAGAAACAGACGCATGTTGTGTTGGAGCCTGGAGAATTCAAGGTGGGAGCAGTGGTGCCCCAGGGGGGAGAGAGGGGTGGTGGAGAGCAGCTGACAGTGACCCTGGGACATAAGGAAGGGGGAGTGTGACCAGCACATGATCCATGGACGGGAAGACTACAGACACAAGTGAGAGGGAGAAAGTGGGAGAAGAGAAACAAGGTAAGTGGAAAAGTGAGAGTGAGGAAAGGAAAGAAAGAGAAATGAGAGAGGTTCTCAGCAACTGTGTGAGACAGACAGCGAGCAAGAAGCTGGAAGGGGGCAGGGAACGAGCAGGAAACTTTCCAAGAAGAGAGAGAAAGCGTGACATGGATGAAAACTAATGAGCTGGGAACAGTTGTTTGCAATAGCTCTTGTCGTCTCACATCCCACCTCTTCCAGTGGGGCAGCTTTTCACACCAGCCTACTGTCTTCATAATAACGTATCTCAATAGATAACAGTGTATACAGAAATGCACCTGTGCACCCTTTCATTACTCAAGCACCATGTTTCTCTGTGGCTACTGTGGAACTAGATGTTCTGAGGCTTGCAATGAATGCTGACACTTTTAGTCCCACAACCATTGGAGAGCCACAGGATGTCTGCCTCTAGTTCTACCAAGACTACTTTTATAATACTGGAATAATTTGTCCCATTCCTCACTTTTGTATGCAGCTGGAACAGGTATCAGGGGCAACCAGAGGAATGGGTTGAAACAAACATCATGTTCTATGTGTCTTTTTGATACATATTAATACATTTAAGGTGGCCGCTGATTTTTAAGGAAATGTGCCACTTGCAGATTGTTTTTTTTTTGCCTTACTGTTATGTCCATGAATTTACATATTGGGGGAGATTCAAATGTTTGAAAAGTCGGTTGGGAGTCTGTTTTTTCCTATCTAATAGACAGGGCTTTTCAGACATTTGAATCTCCCCCCATTGTGTGCATTAAAAAAAAATTCCATTGTATATATTGTTTTGGAACACTAAAATTACACAGTACGCCTACATGTATTTACGGGAAAACCTGCAAAGGGATGACTGTGTGTTTGTGTGTGTGTGTGTGTGTGTGTATGTATATATATATATATATATATATATATATATATATATATATATAAAAAAAATAAGATTTTACTCACCGGTAAATCTATTTCTCGTAGTCCGTAGTGGATGCTGGGGACTCCGTAAGGACCATGGGGAATAGCGGCTCCGGAAGGAGACTGGGCACAGCTAAGAAAGATTTAGGACTACCTGGTGTGCACTGGCTCCTCCCACTATGACCCTCCTCCAGACTTCAGTAAGGATACTGTGCCCGGAAGAGCTGACACAATAAGGAAGGATTTTGAATCCCGGGTAAGACTCATACCAGCCACACCAATCACACCGTATAACTCGTGATAATATACCCAGTTAACAGTATGAACACAACAGAGCCTCTCAAAAGATGGCTCAACAATAACCCTTGTAGTTAACAATAACTATATACAAGTATTGCAGACAGTCCGCACTTGGGACGGGCGCCCAGCATCCACTACGGACTACGAGAAATAGATTTACCGGTGAGTAAAATCTTATTTTCTCTGACGTCCTAGTGGATGCTGGGGACTCCGTAAGGACCATGGGGATTATACCAAAGCTCCCAAACGGGCGGGAGAGTGCGGATGACTCTGCAGCACCGAATGAGAGAACTCAAGGTCCTCCTCAGCCAGGGTATCAAATTTGTAGAATTTTGCAAACGTGTTTGCCCCTGACCAAGTAGCAGCTCGGCAAAGTTGTAAACCCGAGACCCCTCGGGCAGCCGCCCAAGAAGAGCCCACTTTCCTCGTGGAATGGGCTTTTACAGATTTAGGCTGCAGCAGGCCAGCCACAGAATGCGCAGGCTGAATTGTGCTACAAATCCAGCGAGCAATAGTCTGCTTTGAAGCAGGAGCACCCATCTTGTTTGGTGCATACAGGATAAATAGCGAGTCAGTCTTCCTGACTCCAGCCGTCCTGGAAACATAAATTTTCAAGGCCCTGACTACGTCCAGTAACTTGGAGTCCTCCAAGTCCCTAGTAGCCGCAGGCACCACGATAGGTTGGTTCAAGTGAAAAGCTGATACCACCTTAGGAAGAAACTGGGGACGAGTCCTCAATTCTGCCCTATCCATATGGAAAATCAAATAGGGGCTTTTACATGACAAAGCCACCAATTCTGACACACGCCTTGCCGAAGCCAAGGCCAAAAGCATGACCACTTTCCACGTGAGATATTTTAAATCCACGGTTTTGAGTGGCTCAAACCAATGTGACTTTAGGAAACCCAACACCACGTTGAGGTCCCACGGTGCCACTGGAGGCACAAAAGGAGGCTGAATATGCAGCACTCCCTTGACAAATGTCTGAACTTCAGGCAGTGAAGCCAGTTCTTTTTGGCAGAAAATCGACAGAGCCGAAATCTGGACCTTAATGGAACCCAGTTTTAGGCCCATAGTCACCCCTAACTGTAGGAAGTGCAGAAATCGACCTAGCTGGAGTTCCTCCGTTGGGGCCTTCCTGGCCTCACACCACGCAACATATTTTCGCCATATGCGGTGATAATGTTGTACGGTTACATCTTTTCTAGCTTTAATAAGCGTAGGAATGACTTCCTCCGGAATGCCCTTTTCCTTCAGGATCCGGCGTTCAACCGCCATGCCGTCAAACGCAGTCGCGGTACGTCTTGGAACCGACAGGCCCCCTGCTGCAGCAGGTCCTGTCTGAGCGGCAGAGGCCATGGGTCCTCTGAGATCATTTCTTGGAGTTCTGGTTACCAAGCTCTTCTTGGCCAACCCGGAACAATGAGTATAGTTCTTACTCCTCTCCTTCTTATTATTCTCATTACCCTGGGTAAGAGAGGCAGAGAAGGGAACACATACACCGACTGGTACACCCACGGTGTTACCAGAGCGTCCACAGCTATCGCCTGAGGGTCCCTTGACCTGGCGCAATATCTTTGTAGCTTTTTGTTGAGGCGGGATGCCATCATGTCCACCTGTGGCCTTTCCCAACGGTGTACAATCATTTGGAAAACTTCTGGATGAAGTCCCCACTCTCCCGGGTGGAGGTCGTGTCTTCTGAGAAAGTCTGCTTCTCAGTTGTCCACTCCGGGAATGAACACTGCTGACAGTGCTAACACATGATTTTCCGCTCATCGGAGAATCCTTGTGGCTTCTGCCATCGCCATCCTGCTTCTTGTGCCGCCCTGTCGGTTTACATGAGCGACCGCCGTGATGTTGTCTGACTGGATCAGCACCGGCCGGTGTTGAAGCAGGGTCTAGCCTGACTTAGGGCATTGTAAATGGCCCTTAGTTCCAGAATATTTATGTGTAGGGAAGTCTCCTGACTTTTCCATAGCCTTGGAAGTTTCTTCCCTGTGTGACTGCCCCCCAGCCTCGAAGGCTGGCATCCGTGGTCACCAGGACCCAGTCCTGTAAGCCGAATCTGCGGCCCCCTAGAAGATGAGCACTCTGCAGCCACCACAACAGCGACACCCTGGCCCTTGGAGACAGGGTTATCCGCCGATGCATCTGAAGATGCGACCCGGACCACTTGTCCAACAGATCCCACTGGAAAATCCTTGCATGGGACCTGGCGAATGGAATTTCTTCGTAAGAAGCTACCATCCTTCCCAGGGCTCGCGTGCATTGATGCACCGACACCTGTATACGTATTAGGAGGTCTCTGTCTAGAGACGACAACTCCTTGGACTTCTCCTCCGGGAGAAACCCTTTTTATCCTGTTCTGTGTCCAGAACCATACCCAGGAACAGTAGTAGGAACCAGCTGCGACTTTGGAATATTCAGAATCCAGCCATGCTGTTGTAGCACTTCCCGAGATAGTGCTACTCCGCCGAACAACTGCTCCCTGGACCTCGCCTTTATAAGGAGATCGTCCAAGTACGGGATAATTATTTCGGCCATTACCTTGGTAAATACCTCGGTGCCGGGGACAGACCAACGGCAACGTCTGGAATTGGTAATGACAATCCTGTACCACAATTTTGAGGTACTCCTGGTGAAGAGGGTAAATAGGGACATGCAGGTAAGCATCCTTGATGTCCAGTGATACCATGAAATTCTCCAGGCTTGCAATAATCGCCCTGAGCGATTCCATTTTGAACTTGAACCTTCGTATATAAGTGTTCAAGGCTTTCAATTTTAGAATGGGTCCTACCGAACCGTCTGGTTTCGGTACCACAACATTTTGGAATAGTAACCCCGGCCTTGTTGAAGGAGGGGTACCTTGATTTCACCTGCTGGAAGTACAGCTTGTGAATTGCCGCCAGTACTACCTTTCTCCGAGGGCAGCAGGCAAGGCTGATGTGAGGTAACGGCGAGGGGGAGTCGCCTCGAACTCCAGCCTGTATCCCTGTGATACTATTTTCAGAACCTAGGGATCCACCAGTGGGCAAGCCCACTGGTCCCTGAAGTTCCCGAGACGCGCCCCTACCGCACCTGTCTCCACCTGTGGAGCCCCAACGTCATGCGGTGGACTCAGAGGAAGCGGGGGAAGATTTTTGATCCTGGGAACTGGCTGCTGGTGCAGCTTTTTCCTTCTTCCCTTGTCTCTGTGCAGAAAGGAAGCGTCTTTGACCCGCTTGCTTTTCTGAAGCCGAAAGGACTGTACCTGAAAATACAGTGCTTTCTTATGCTGTGAAGGAAACCTGAGGTAAAAAAATTTCTTCCCAGCTGTTGCTGTGGATACGAGGTCCCAGAGACCATCCCCAAACAATTCCTTACCCTTATAAGGCAGAATCTCCATGTGCCTTTTATAGGCAGCATCACCTGTCCACTGCCGAGTTTCTAATACCCTCCTGGCAGAATGGACATTGCATTAATTTTGGATGCCAGCCGGCAAATATCCCTCTGTGCATCCTTTATATCTAAGACGACGTCTTTAATATGCTCTATGTTAGCAAACTATTATCCCTGTCTTAGAGTATTAATATTATCTGACTGGGTATCAGACCACGCTGCAGCAGCACTATTTATGCTGAGGCAATTGCAGGTCTCAGTATATAACCTGAGTGTGTGTATATACAGACTTCAGGATAGCCTCCTGCTTTTTATCAGCAGGCTCCTTCAAGGTGGCCGTATCCTAAGACGGCAGTGCCACCTTTTTTGACAAACGTGTGAGCGCCTTATCCACCCTAAGGGATATCTCCCAACGTGACCTATCCTCTGGCGGGAAAGGGTACGCCATCAGTAACTTTTTAGAAATTACCAGTTTCTTATCGGGGGGAACCCACGCTACTTTACACACTTCATTCATTCATCTGATGGGGGAACAAAACACTGGCTGCTTTTTCTCCCCAAAAATAAAACCCCTTTTATGTGGTACTTGGGTTCATATCAGAAATGTGTAACACATTTTTCATTGCCGAGATCATGTAACGGATGTTCCTAGTGGATTGTGTATATGTCTCAACCCCGTCGACACTGGAGTCAGACTCCGTGTCGACATCTGTGTCTGCCATCTGAGGTAACGGGCGCTTTTATTTGAGCCCCTGATAGCCTTTGAGACGCCTGGGCAGGCGCGGGCTGAGAAGCCGGCTGTCCCACATCTGTTTTACGTCATCCAGCCTTCTATGTAAGGAGTTGACATTGTCGGTTAATACATTCCACCTATCCATCCACTCTGGTGTCGGCCCCACAGGGGGCGACATCCCATTTATCGGCCTCTGCTCCACCTCCACGTAACCTTCCTCATCCCACATGTCGACACAGCCGTACCGACACACAGGGAATGCTCTGACTGAGGACAGGACCCCACAAAGTCCTTTGGGGAGACAGAGAGAGAGTATGCCAGCACACACCAGAGCGCTATATAATGCAGGGATTAACACTATAACTGAGTGATTTTTCCCCCAATAGCTGCTTGTATAAACAATATTGCGCCTAAATTTAGTGCCCCCCCCTCTCTTTTTAACCCTTTGAGCCTGAAAAATACAGGGGAGAGCCTGGGGAGCTGTCTTCCAGCTGCACTGTGCAGAGAAAATGGCGCCAGTGTGCTGAGGGAGATAGCTCCGCCCCTTTTTCGCTGACTTTTCTCCCGCTTTTTTATGGATTCTGGCAGGGGTATTTATCACATATAAAGCCTCTGGGGCTATATATTGTGATATATTTGCCAGCCAAGGTGTATTTATTGCTTCTCAGGGTGCCCCCCCCCAGCGCCCTGCACCCTCAGTGACCAGAGTGTGAAGTGTGTATGAGGAGCAATGGCGCACAGCTGCAGTGCTGTGCGCTACCTTGGTGAAGACTGATGTCTTCTGCCGCCGATTTTCCGGATTCTTCTTGCTTCTGGCTCTGTAAGGGGGGCCGGCGGCGCGGCTCCGGGACCGAACACCAATGGCCGGTTCCATGCGGTCAATCCCTCTGGAGCTAATGGTGTCCAGTAGCCTAAGAAGCCCAAGCTACCACCAGTTAGGTAGGTTCGCTTCTCTCCCCTTAGTCCCTCGCTGCAGTGAGTCTGTTGCCAGCAGATCTCACTGTAAAATAAAAAACCTAAAATATACTTTCTCTCTAGGAGCTCAGGAGAGCCCCTAGTGTGCATCCAGCTCGGCCGGGCACAGGATTCTAACTGAAGTCTGGAGGAGTGTCATAGTGGGAGGAGCCAGTGCACACCAGGTAGTCCTAAATCTTTCTTAGCTGTGCCCAGTCTCCTGCGGAGCCGCTATTCCCCATGGTCCTTACGGAGTCCCCAGCATCCACTAGGACGTCAGAGAAATATATATATATATATATATACACACACACACTTTTTTTTTTTTTTTTTTTACTTACCCTTGTTTTATGGTGCTTGTTTATTGTACAGTACATGTATATATGGGTAATTAAACAGTGACAAGTTACAGGTCATTGTACTGAAAACGTAAACCCCATATTGTAAAAAAAAAAGCAAAAGCACATATTCTATAAAGAAATGTCACAGAGAATATTCTAAAAGTGGATTTTGTTTTAAGTGTTAAAGTTATGCTACAATGATACTTGTCATTGCCATATTAACACTAGCCGAAATCTCTTTTATTTGTTGCTCATACTTGCAGACAAAGCTGAGTTCGTTGTTGCTATGGAGCAACAGTGTTACTACAGCGGAACGTTTCGTTCTACTTTGCCTACTTTTAAAGACCAGTCCCCGGGAGATCCTGGAAGGGAGTTGCAAGTGGGCCAGGACAGGGATAGTGGTGACACCGCATCATCAGCAGACAGAGGGTTTAGGTGAATAGCACTG
This sequence comes from Pseudophryne corroboree, assembly GCF_028390025.1. Lineage (NCBI taxonomy): Eukaryota > Metazoa > Chordata > Amphibia > Anura > Myobatrachidae > Pseudophryne > Pseudophryne corroboree. Next base: position 378,435,445 of record NC_086451.1, read on the forward strand.
AGTTCTAGTCTTTCATTAAGACCCATGGGGTCTTAATGTGCATTTACTCCCAAACTTTCCCTTGGTTATGAGATGGGAAGGAGACGGGAGGCTCACTAAGGATTCCAAAATGTATTTTTTTTTTGTTTTTTTTAAATTGAACTGAACTTTTAGAATTAGGGCTATTGATGCAGAAAGTTATTTCATTGCCAATCAAGGTTAAGGATGGATTTTTCCCACCTGTGAGGTTACGGTAAAATACCCAAGGGTCTTGTCACGTGACATTCCACCCGAGCCACCACATAGTGACTGCAATATAAACGCTATCTGGTATGTGGATTAGTGAGCAAACTACCAGACAGTGCTATAGTGGGAGGTGAAATGGTTTGAGAAGGCAATAAAATACAGCAAGGAGAGGTCATGGTCTGTTCTATCCCTCTCTAGAAATGTTGTGCTTAGAGTGAACATTCTCCATAGAGTTCAATGATCCGTGTCCTACATGAGGTTTATTCTGCACTCACCACGTGGCTGAGTACAGCTCCAAAGTAACGCAGTCTGTAGTACTTCTGGCTGCTGACTTGCTAGCTATTTTACTTTGCTCAGGGTAACAAATTTACAGGCTGAATAAGGTTGCCATTGAGAGACCTACAGTATGTCTGAATTGAACCCCATTGATGTATTTGTATCTCACTCACACTTCTCTTCCTCCTTTTTTTCCGTTTTCTTTTCATTTAGTTATCAAAATGGTGTCTCATATCCTGCTCTCCGCTGTCGCTTTTGCGGTCGTCCTCACCCAGATCATAATGAGTAGACTGTCAGACTCGCTGCTCACACTGGCGGACTCCGCGCACACACTCTCTCTGCTCATTGCACTGTGCCCAGAGCTCATCCTTTCCTACTCATCCTCCTTGCCCGCACATGCCCAGGCCCGACTTCCGACTCTCTTTTCGCTACTCTCTCCTCTCCTCCTCTCTTCCCTTTGCCTGTCTCTCACACTAGGGTCGCTGGGACATCTTGTGCATCCTCACCACTCTCACCGTCCGGCTCTCATCCTCGTGGCTGGAGTGCTGGGTCTGCTGTTTAATGTCATATATATGGCGGTCACTGGAGCTTTTCAAGGTGAGGCTTGTTCTATGATGAGAAATTACGTTGGTATGGAAGCAAACTGTAAGGTAGCAATTTTAAAGTTATTTTAAATGACATGGATCAAAGTTCATTTTACAGGATCTTAAATCAGCACTTACTTGGTTTTGAATAAAGAATGTACATATAATTTGCTTTCTCGTGCAGCAAAATGTTGAAGCTAATTTCTGACATGGTAAAATATGTCCAGCTTCTTTATTTATCTGCCCTGAGCTCACATCTACTAGGCCTTATTAGTAACTCTAGGTTAGCTGAAACCTGTGTTCTCTACCCTTCTGCTAACCAGGTCTGTGTCTAGCAAGAGTGCAACTACAGAAACAAAGATGGCGGCTGGTTCTGCGCATGCTGTGTTCCTTGGCACCTTCATCCCTGCTCCTCACCAGCAGCTTGTTGCTGCATCTGTTTAGTCACCCTGCTGTACACTACTTAGATCCTGCTCTCTCATTGGTTTCTATAACAATCATGGTTGCTTCAGTCTACTCTGACATTGTTCAAAATGGCCGTGTACTCCTCCAGGCTGTGCCAACCTCTACAGAGTTACAAAGTGTAAAAATGGATCTGGACACACTCTGCGGCCATGAGGGATATCATGAGCTTCATATGTGGGCCCTTGCCCCAGGACATGGTGTAGCATCTCTACACATTCACTGTTCTGGACTGGAGGCATACAAGAATATCGTAAGCCAGGCCAGGATTCTATTTAAGCACCACGGCATCAGAGAGCTGACCATACAGCCAGAGTTTGGAATTCCTGGGCCCTGTGCTTTGGCTTGTGGGCCCAGCTGTGTTCACCACTCCTGCTGCAAGTCCACACATTCTATAAGCAATGATTTAATCTTGGCCAACATGTGCACCTGAGGCTGGACAAGGCATGTAATTGAAATCCACAGGGCAACAGTAAGTGCTTAGGAAGATATAAACTGTAGAAAGTGAACCCACAGCCACCTGTGTCTACTGAAAAAAAGGGCAGAAATAGTGACATTGACTTTATATTAACCTCCTTTTGGATGGGACAAAAGACCTGCACCATTCAGACCGCTTCTAGCCCCCTGACCATCCACAGACCACATATGTATAACACAGTGTTTTTTAAAAAATATGTTGTTTTAATATCTACATACAAAAACAGTTAGTGCGTTAAGTTTCTTGTCATTTCTTATCAAATGAATTTACCCAAAAAGAGTGCTAACCATGGTAGTCACCTACTTTGGAGGTTAGGATTAAGGTAGTAGTTTATAAGTATTTAGTAAATGTCTTTGTCCATTATATCATCCAAGGTCTTATTTACACTTTTTGTGATGTAGTGGGATTTTCAGTCTTAATGCCGAGATTGTGAGTATACTGATATCTCTATTTACAAACACCATCAGAACCTCTCGATATCGGATTTCCATCCAGTTAGAACTTGCCAAAAATAAGGGGAGGAAGCACCATCTGCGAATTACTTCCAGCTAATGGCCCTCATTCCGAGTTGTTCGCTCGCAAGCTGCTTTTAGCAGCTTTGCACACGCTAAGCCGCCGCCTACTGGGAGTGAATCTTAGCTTATCAAAATTGCGAACGAAAGATTCGCAATATTGCGAAAAGACTTCTCTGTGCAGTTTCTGAGTAGCTCGAGACTTACTCTGCCAGTGCGATCAGTTCAGTGCTTGTCGTTCCTGGTTTGACGTCACAAACACACCCAGCGTTCGCTCAGACACTGCTCCGTTTCTCCAGCCACTCCCGCGTTTTTCCCAGAAACGGTAGCGTTTTTTCACACACTCCCATAAAACGGCCAGTTTCCGCCCAGAAACACCCACTTCCTGTCAATCACACTACGATCACCAGAACGAAGAAAAAACCTCGTAATGCCGTGAGTAAAATTCCTAACTGCATAGCAAATTTACTTGGCGCAGTCGCACTGCGGACATTGCGCATGCGCATTAGCGACTAATCGCTCCGTTGCGAGAAAAAAATAACGAGCGAACAACTCGGAATGACCCCCAATATACGATGACATATGTTTCTGACCAATGGTCAGCAACCACCCATTTGTGTATCCTCTGGGTAACTGCAATCTGAGAACCGCCTCTCTTGTTCTCCTGTGAGGGCGAGGCTGAACCCTACTAAGCTGGCTGTTGCTTCGTCCTCAGTGCAGGGTGCAAAGTTTTCAAAGTGACATGGGGCTGCTATGTCATCCACCTCCTGGGGTATCCACGACATGAGGACTTCAAGGTTTGAAGGCATCTCTTCAAATGGGGGGGCGTCATCCAGTGCAGGGTCAGCTGCCGTCAAATTAACGCCAGACAAGTAATCAAATGGCGGGAAAGGATCCGGCAAGGTCATGCCAAAGTCTAACCAAAGGTTAAAGAATTAAAAGAGAAAAATGATAGCGGGTTACCTTACAGTTTTCATTAATCCTGAAATATAAATGGTATGTACCAATTAAAGTGAACTTTTTCCTACACATAATAAAGGCAGACATTTTTTGGAGTGCTGAATCAGTGCTTGTAGGCATGCAGCCCATCAAATCACCCAGAACCAGTGACATTATACTTTTTGGTCAAAGGGCTAGTGAGGGGAGTCTTATTGACACCAAAACATTCTGACCCCCCCCCCCCACCCCATAGTTATAATAATAATAATAATAATAATAGTAATAATAATGTTATAAACTTAGTTCTACTAATACTGATAAATGACTCCACTTATTAACAATTTCCAGGAGCAGAAACAAGGACTTTACATGGAATATCATAACACATGGGAAAAAACCTTTAAGGTACCAAATAACGTCATTATATATTAAAAGTGTATAACTCTCAGTCTTCCCTATCTGTGCCACCCCTGTATGTCTGCCCCTCCCCTTAAGAATGTAAGCTCTCACGAGCAGGACCCTATCCCCTCATGTGCTTTTCCCTCTCTTAGACTATCTTCTACAACATACTGTACTCCCTACAACGGCACCTAACTCTCAGCTGATACTAAGGTCAGTGGCCCTCATTCCGAGTTGTTCGCTCGCTAGCCGCTTTTCGCAGCAGTACACACGCTAAGTCGCCGCCCTCTGGGAGTGTATCTTAGCTTAGCAGAATTGCGAACGAAGTATTCGCAATATTGCGAAAAGATTTTTCTGTGCAGTTTCTGAGTAGCTCGAGACTTACTCTTCCAATGCGATCAGTTCAGTGCTTGTCGTTCCTGGTTTGACGTCACAAACACACCCAGCGTTCGCCCAGACACTCCCCCGTTTCTCCAGCCACTCCCGCGTTTTTCCCAGAAAAGGCAGCGTTTTTTCACACACTCCCATAAAACGTCCAGTTTCCGCCCAGAAACACCCACTTCCTGTCAATCACACTCCGATCACCAGAACGAAGAAAAAACCTTGTAATGCCATGAGTAAAATACCAAACTTCTTAGCAAATTTACTTGGCGCAGTCGCAGTGCGAACATTGCGCATGCGCAATTAGCGGAAAATCGCTGCGATGCGAAGAAAATTACCGAGCGAACAACTCGGAATGAGGGCCAGTGTCATGTCTGCTGATACAGCCATGTCCATATACCATATACATGTCCTACATTGCCTTGTACTCTAAATCACTGGTTTTCTTGTTTTGCTCGGGTGTTTCTGTACTTTGTTAGGTGCTCTGTGGCGCCAGGTAAATAAAGGATAAGAATAATGATACTGTAGACCTTTGGAGACATCGGTGGTACATGTACACAAATGAGCTTGTATAACTCCCTCCCTTAAGTGGACATTTACTAAGCAGTGATAAGAGCGGAGAAGTGAGCCAGTGGAGAAGTGCCCATGGCAACCAATCAGCACTGAAGTAAAATCTATAATTTGCACACTATAAAGTTATACAGAGGCTGTTGATTGGTTGATGGGGCTACTTCTCTACTGGCTCACTTCTCTGCTCTTATCACTGCTTAGTAAATGTCCCCTTAGATCTATAGGGGTATATGCAATTGCGGTCGAATTCCCGAAATTGTCGAATTCCCGAAATTTTTCGCCAAAAAAAAAAAATCGTCAATGCAATTCAGTGCTTTCCGTCAAAAAAACGGACTTTCAAAATTCGACTTTTTGAAATTCGACTTTTGTCAAATTCGACTTTTCTGCAATGATACAAGTGCTGCAATTCGACCAAAGTGTATTCAATTCAAGTTTGGAAATTCGACAACAGTGCTTTTAGACAGTAAATTCGTCATTTTCAATCCGCCACACTTTGGAGGGTGAAACCAATAAAAAAAATGTAAAACATGTTTTTTTTGGTGTTTTTTTTTTTGGTAATAGCATATCTATTTATATTAGAAGGGATTAGGTACTTGGTTAGTCTTTTTTGGACTTGGGCACAAGTATTATTTATATATTTTTAAATTTTTTTTTTTTTTTTAAATAGCTGGAACGGTAAAATCAAGGAAAAAAATGGCGTGGGGTCCCCCCTCCAAAGCATAACCAGCCTCGGGCTCTTCAAGCTGGTCCTGGTTCTAAAAATGCGGGGAAAAATTTGACAGGGGATCCCCCGTATTTTTAAAACCAGCACCGGGCTCTGCGCCTGGTGCTGGCGCAAAAAATACAGGGGACAAAAAGAGTAGGGGTCCCCCGTATTTTTTACACCAGCATCGGGCTCCACTAGCTGGACAGATAATGCCACAGCCGAGGGTCACTTTTATACAGTGCCCTGCGGCCGTGGCATTAAATATCCAACTAGTCACCCCTGGCCGGGGTACCCTGGGGGAGTGGGGACCCCTTCAATCAAGGGGTCCCCCCCCCCAGCCACCCAAGGGCCAGGGGTGAAGCCCGAGGCTGTCCCCCCCATCCAAGGGCTGCGGATGGGAGGCTGATAGCCTTGAGAAAAATGTCAGAATATTGTTTTTTCCAGTAGTACTACAAGTCCCAGCAAGCCTCCCCCGCAAGCTGGTACTTGGAGAACCACAAGTACCAGCATGCGGGAGAAAAACGGGCCCGCTGGTACCTGTAGTACTACTGGGAAAAAAATACCCAAATAAAAACAGGACACACACACCGTGACAAGTACAACTTTATTACATACTGCCGACACACACATACTTACCTATGTTGACACGCCGACTGCCACAGTCTCAGACGATCCGAGGGTACCTGTGAAAAAATTATACTCACCTTCCAGCGTCCAGAGATAAATCCACGTCCAGAGTATAATCCAGGTACTTGGCAAAATAACAAAACGCAAAAACCCGTGCCAGCGGACTGAAAGGGGTCCCATATTGACACATGAGACCCCTTTCCCCGAATGCAGAGACCTCTCCGTGACAGCTGTCACTGAAAGGTCTCTTCAGCCAATCAGCGAGTGCAACGTCCTTGCACTCTGCTGATTGGCTCTGCGCGTCTGAGCTCAGACAGCGCATCGCAAAGCCTCTCCATTATATTCAATGGTGGGAACCTTGCGGTTAGCGGTGGGGTCACCCGCCGGTCAGCGGCTGACCGCGGGTAACCCCCCCGCTGACGGCAAAGTTCCCACCATTGAATATAATGGAGAGAGCTGTGCGATGCGCTGTCACAGCACAGACAGCGCACAGCCAATCAGGTGAGCGCCACGTAGTAGCGCTTCCTGATTGGCTGAAGGGACCTCAGTGACAGGAGTCACGTGGGGTCCCGGCACATTCGGGGAAAGGGGTCTCATGTGTCAATATGGGACCCCTTTCAGTCCGCTGGCACGGGTTTTTGCGTTTTGTTATTTTGCCAAGTACCTGGATTATACTCTGGACGTGGATTTATCTCTGGACGCTGGAAGGTGAGTATAATTTTTTCACAGGTACCCTCGGATCGTCTGAGACTGTGGCAGTCGGCGTGTCAACATAGGTAAGTATGTGTGTGTCGGCAGTATGTAATAAAGTTGTACTTGTCACGGTGTGTGTGTCCTGTTTTTATTTGGGTATTTTTCCCCCAGTAGTACTACAGGTACCAACGGGCCCGTTTTTCTCCTGCATGCTGGTACTTGTGGTTCTCCAAGTACCAGCTTGCGGGGGAGGCTTGCTGGGACTTGTAGTACTACTGGAAAAAACAATATTCTGACATTTTTCTCAAGGCTATCAGCCTCCCATCCGCAGCCCTTGGATGGGGGGGACAGCCTCGGGCTTCACCCCTGGCGCTTGGGTGGCTGGGGGGGGGACCCCTTGATTAAAGGGGTCCCCACTCCCCCAGGGTACCCCGGCCAGGGGTGACTAGTTGGATATTTAATGCCATGGCCGCAGGGCACTGTATAAAAGTGACCCCGGCTGTGGCATTATCTGTCCAGCTAGTGGAGCCCGATGCTGGTGTAATAAATACGGGGGACCCCTACTCTTTTTGTCCCCCGTATTTTTTGCACCAGCACCAGGTGCAGAGCCCGGTGCTGGTTTTAAAAATATGGGGGATCCCCTGTCAATTTTTTCCCCGGATTTTTAGAACCAGGACCAGCTCGAAGAGCCCGAGGCTGGTTATGCTTTGGAGGGGAGACCCCACGTCATTTTTTTCCGGGTTTTTCCCGTTTTTTCAATTCGCGGCAAAATCCGGCAAATCGACCGTTTTTCGCCCGTGGGAATGTCGAATCCGTTTTTCATTGAATATGGTGAATTCCGGCAGCCACCTGCCGGAATTCACCTGTCGAATTGTGTCGAATTAAAAAAACGGCGATAATTTGCCGCGATTCGCCCGCAATTGCATATACCCCATAGTGTTACATGCTTAAGACTGCTACAAAAATAAATATACTGATTAGATGGACACATTAATCCAAGGCCAACAAAGTAGAATTTCCATCATGTCCTTTTTATAGTATGTATTGTTTTGTTCCTCATATACCTATAGGATTGTAGGCTTCTTTCTAGGATACCACAAAATGTAATCAGCACCTTACAACGGAATGAAGTGTCTGACCAGAAGAGCTTGCAATTTAATTGCTTATTATTACTCTCAATTGTTACCATTCTATCATTGCATCCATTGTGCGAATGTGTCACAGCAATATCTAGAAAAGAAATAGCTATTGCTTGATGAGGATTCTGGGTATTATACTGTAAATAAAACACATTTTCTAAACTAAGGGAACAGTCTGACTAAAAGGGGAGCTTAATTACCCAACTGACTAAACCACTAACAATGCAGCGGTGACTGCACACAGACAAATACCCACCCCCGATTCTCCGCAATTTATGCCTGGCTCTTCACCAGCTTGGCGTGAACGGAAAATCACTGTCATTTATCATTATCTTTCATTTATAACCCACTGAAATCTTCTTCAGTGCTGATTATTGAGAGACCATGAAATAGACTAATGACAAACAGTGGCCTAAAATAGCAGGTAAAGAAGTCTGTGCCCAAATGAGCTTACAATCCAAGAGGCATGGAGAACACGATATACAGTATAAGGAAGCAGAATAACAGTTGTGACTGCTGGTGGGGAAGGCGCAGCATTATCAACCACCAATCACAAAGCAGCCAATGGTGACCACTATTACTCTGCAGCTAGCAGATGGAATGAGAAGCGGTGCGGGAAGATGAAGACCAAAATGTGACCAAGTCACTATAGAAATCTTAAAGACATACATCGCCATAACTGTTCTCGGTCACTTATTTACCTGAACCTTTTTCCACTTTTGTTCTGTTGTACATATATCATTAGGATACGATTATGTCTACGTAATGCATTATAAGTGGTGGGTACTTACCTGCATTAGAAGTACAGTGATTCATGTAATCTGGTCTTGCTTGCTTTCTTTTCAACTCAATCCCATGTGGATCTGTGGGGACATGATAGTATAAGAGGATGTACAGTGTAATCTTAGATGAGAGCATGTAGTGGTGCCTAGTACCTACCGGGGCCATTAAACTCGTCTAGCGGGCAGCTGAGACGGGGACGCTTTTTGTGCAGGCTGTAGGAATCTGCAACGGAAGGTTTAAGGCATATGATGAATATATGCATGGGACGATTATGTATAAAAATACTACACAGAGCTATGGTGGTCCAAAAAGTCCAAAAGGGTCACGTGCAGACCCCCAAGTTCATTTCGGGTATCTTCAGAATGATTCTAACGTAACATTGGGGGTAATTCAGACCTGATCGTTAGGCGGCGTTTTTGCACAGCGGGCTATCAGGTCTAAACTGCGCATGCATTGCACGGCAATGCGCAGGCGCGTCGCACGATTGCAAAGTGGATCGCCGCTCAGCGATGGGTTTGTGCAAAGAATCTATTCGCACGGGCGTTCGCAAGGAGATTGACAGGAAGAGGGCGTTTGTGGGTGGCAACTGACCGTTTTCAGGGAGTGGTTGGAAAAATGCAGGCGTGTCCAAGAGTTTGCAGGGCGGGTGTCTGGCGTCAATTCCGGGACCGGACAGGCTGATGGGATCGCAGCGGCTGAGTAAGTCCTGGGCTGTGCAGAGACTGCACAAGATCTGTTTGTACACCTCTGCTACACATGCGTTCGCACACTTGCACAGCTAAAATACAATCACCCCTGTAGGCAGCGACTATCTGATCGCAGCAGTGCAAAAATCGCTTGCTAGAGATCAGGTCTGAATTAGGTCCATTGCCAATGTTGAGCTTTCATATACTTTATATAATATAACTAAAAAATACCAAGATAATAGAAGTAACGGTATATATAATATAGAAATACACAGAAAACGTCCTGGAAGTCTCCCACACACAAATTTGACAGACCAGTGGCGACACCCTTATTGCACACACTTACTGTTGTGCCGCGGCATGTACGTGAAGACCAGTCCTTCGCTGCGGATCCCATCTGTGATCCTCTGTAGACAGACTTGGACACAAGCTGGGTCTGTGATGTGCAGATCATGATATGGTGGAGTCTTCAGGACGATGGCGATTTGTCTGTGCACATCAGCCTGCGAGAAATCAGCACGGGCTTCCCACGTACTGTCCACGAACATCACCTGGATGTCCTCTGAGACATTCGTGTACAAAATATGCAATGGGTTACACAGGCAATGCACAATGCAATCATTAAACTGGCAGTGACTAACCGTCAGACATCTTCACACACAGTAAGTAAAGGACATTGGCCCTCATTCCGAGTTGATCGCTTGCGAGCTACTTTTTGCAGCCGTGCAAACGCATAGTCGCCGCCCACGGGGGAGTGTATTTTCGCTTTGCAAGTGTGCGATCGCATGTGCAGCTGAGCGGTACAAAAACAGTATGTGCAAAACAAGACCAGCCCTGAAGTTACTTATCCTGTGCGACGGAGGTCCCGGAATTGACGTCAGATACCCGCCCAGCAAACGCCTGCGTTTTTCCTACCACTCCCAGAAAACATTCAGTTGACACCCATAAACGCCCTTTTCCTGCCAATCTCCTTGCGATCGGCTGTGCGAATGGAATCGTCACTAGATGCATTGCACAGCAACGATGCTGTTTGTACCCGTACGACGCGCGTGCGCATTGCAGTGCATACGCATGCGCAGTTTTGCCTTTTTTTACCTGATCGCTGCGCTGCGAAAATCGTCAGCGAGCAATCCACTCGGAATGAACCCCATTGTAAATAACAAGATCAGCAACATTAGCATAACATTGTAGAAGCGTCATATACGCCATAATGACAATGTAAAAAAAAAGGGTTTTTTTTTTATTTTTGCAAATTTATTAAAAATAAAAAACCAATAAATCAAATCTACATAAGTATTCACAGCCTTTGCTCAATACTTTGTTGATGCACCTTTGGCAGCAATTACAGCCTCAAGTCTTTTTGAATATGATGCCACAAGCTTGGCACACCTATCTTTGGTTGGTTTCGCACATTCCTCTTTGCAGCACCTCTCAAGCTCCATCAGGTTGGATGGGAAGTGTCAGTGCACAGGCATTTTTAGATCTCTCCAGAGATGTTCAAGAGGATTCAAGTCTGGGCTCTGGCTGGGCCACTCAAGGACATTCACAGAGTTGTCCTGAAGCCACTCCTTTGATATCTTGGCTGTGTGCTTAGGGTCGTTGTCCTGCTGTAAGATGAACAGTCGCCCCAGACTGAGGTCAAGAGTGCTCTGGAGTAGGCTTTCATCCAGGATGTCTCTGTATGTTGCTGCATTCATCTTTTCCTCTATCCTGACTGGTGTCCCAGTTTGTGCAGCTGAAAAACATCCCCACAGCATGATGCTGCCACCACCATGCTTCACTATAGGGATGGTATTGGCCTGGTGATGAGCAGTGCCTGGTTTCCTCCAAACATGACGCCTGGCATTCACACCAAAGAGTTCAATCTTTGTCTCATCAGACCAGAGAATTTTGTTTCTCATGGTCGGAGAGTCCTTCGGGTGCATTTTGCAAACTCCAGGCAGGCTGCCATGTGCTTTTTACTAAGGAGTGGCTTCTGTCTGGCCACTCTACCATACAGGCCTGATTGGTGGATTGCTGCAGAGATGGTTGTCCTTCTGGAAGGTTCTTATCTCTTCACAGAAGGATGCTGTAGCTCTGATAGAGTGTTCATCGGGTTCTTGGTCACCTCCATGACTAGGGCCCTTCTCCCCCGATCGCTCAGTTTAGACAGCCTGCCAGTTCTAGGAAGAGTGGTTCCGAACTTCTCCCGTTTATGGATGATGGAGGCCACAGGCCACTGTGCTCATTGGGACCTTCATAGCAGCAGATCTTTTTCTGTACCCTTCCCCAGATTTGTGCCTCAAGACAATCCTGTCTCGGAGGTCTACAGACAATTCCTTTGACCTCATGCTTGGTTTGTGCTCAGACATGCACTGTCAAGTGTGGGACCTTATATAAACAGTTGTGTGCCTTCCCAAATCATGTCCAATCAACTGAATTTACCACAGGTGGACTCCAATTAAGATCTACGAACATCTCAAGGATGATCAGTGGAAACAGGATGCACCTGAGCTCTCTTTTGAGCTTCATGGCAAAGGCTGTGAATACTTATGTACATGTGATTTCTTAGTTTTTTTATTTTAAATAAATTTGCAAAAATCTCAAAAAAATGTTTTCACGCTGTCATTATGGGGTGTTGTATGTAAAATTTTGTGAGGGGAAAAAATGAATTTATTCCATTTTGGAATAAGGCTGTAATATAATAAAATGTGGAAAAAGTGAAGTGCTGTGAATACTTTCCGGATGCACTGTACATCTAAAGTGTAGAATAATTTCAGATGACCACTCCCCTCCTGCCTGTCTTCCCTGTGTCACACAGTAAATGGATCGTTCCTAGTATGTTAGCCACTGTCCTCTCACCATTCTCCCGTGTCACACAGAAAATGTATCACTCCCTGTATCTCAGCCACTGCCCTCTCACCTTTCTCCACTGTGTCATACAGAAAATGCATCGCTCCTTGTATCTCAGCCACTGTCCTCTCAACTTTCTCCCGTGTCACACAGAAAATGCATCACTCCCTGTATCTCAGCCACTGTCCTCTCACCTTTCTCCCCTGTGTCACACAGAAAATGCATCACTCCCTGTATCTCAGCCACTGTACTCTCACCTGTCCCCCGTGTCACACAGAAAATTCATCACTCCCTGTATCTCAGCCACTGCCCTCTCACCTGTCCCCCGTGTCAGACAGAAAATGCATCACTCCCTGTATCTCAGCCACTGTCCTCTCACCTGTCCCCCATGTCAGACAGAAAATGCATCGCTCCCTGTATCTCAGCCACTGTCCTCTCACATTTCTCCCCTGTGTCAAACAGAAAATGCATCACTCCCTGTATCTCAGCCACTGTCCTCTCACCTTTCTCCCGTGTCACGCAGAAAATGCATCGCTCCCTGTATCTCAGCCACGGTCCTCTCACCATTCTCCCCCGTGTCACACAGAAAATTAATCACTCCCTGTATCTCATCCACTGTCCTCTCACCTGTCCCCCGTGTCACACAGAAAATGCATCACTCCCTGTATCTCAGTCACTGTCCTCTCACCTGTCCCCGTGTCACACAGAAAATGCATCACTCCCTGTATCTCAGCCACTGTCCTCTCACCTTTCTCTCCCGTGTCACACAGAAAATGCATCACTCCCTGTATCTTAGCAACTGTCCTCTCACCTGTCCCCGTGTCAGACAGAAAATGCATCGCTCCCTGTATCTCAGCCACTGTCCTCTCACCATTCTCCCCCGTGTCACACAGAAAATGCATCACTCCCTGTATCTCAGCCACTGTCCTCTCACCTTTCTCCCCCGTGTCACACAGAAAATGCATCACTCCCTGTATCTCAGCCACTGTCCTCTCACCTGTCCCCCGTGTCAGACAGAAAATGCATCACTCCCTGTATCTCAGCCACTGTCCTCTCACCTGTCCCCCGTGTCACACAGAAAATGCGTCACTCCCTGTATCTCAGCCACTGCCCTCTCACCTTTCTCCCGTGTCACACAGAAAATGCATCGCTCCCTGTATCTCAGCCACTGTCCTCTCACCTTTCTCCCGTGTCACACAGAAAATGCATCACTCCCTGTATCTCAGCCACTGTCCTCTCACCTTTCTCCCGTGTCACACAGAAAATGCATCGCTCCCTGTATCTCAGCCACTGTCCTCTCACCTTTCTCCCGTGTCAACACAGAAAATGCATCCCTCCCTGTATCTCAGCCACTGTCCTCTCACCTTTCTCCCCTGTGTCACACAGAAAATGCATCACTCCCTGTATCTCAGCCACTGTCCTCTCACCTGTCCCCCGTGTCAGACAGAAAATGCATTGCTCCCTGTATCTCAGCCACTGTCCTCTCACCTGTCCCCCGTGTCAGACAGAAAATGCATCACTCCCTGTATCTCAGCCACTGTCCTCTCACCAGTCTCCCCTGTGTCACACAGAAAATGCATCACTCCCTGTATCTCAGCCACTGTCCTCTCACCTGTCCCCCGTGTCAGATAGAAAATGCATCACTCCCTGTATCTCAGCCACTGTCCTCTCACCAGTCTCCCCTGTGTCACACAGAAAATGCATCACTCCCTGTATCTCAGCCACTGTCCTCTCACCTGTCCCCCGTGTCACACAGAAAATGCATCACTCCCCGTATCTCAGCCACTGTCCTCTCACCTTTCTCCCCTGTGTCACACAGAAAATGCATCACTCCCTGTCTCTCAGCCACTGTACTCTCACCTTTCTCCCGTGTCACACAGAAAATGCATCGCTCCCTGTATCTCAGCGACTATCCTCTCACCATTCTCCCGTGTCACACAGAAAATGCATCACTCCCTGTATCTCAGCCACTGCCCTCTCACCATTCTCCCCCGTGTCACACAGAAAATGCATCACTCCCTGTATCTCAGCCACTGTCCTCTCACCTTTCTCCTCTGTGTCACACAGAAAATGCATCACTCCCTGTATTTCATCCACTGTCCTCTCACCATTCTCCCCCGTGTCACACAGAAAATGCATCGCGCCCTGTATCTCAGCCACTGTCCTCTCACCTTTCTCCCCCGTGTCACACAGAAAATGCATCACTCCCTGTATCTCAAGCAGACAAACAATTTGGAAGCTGCTCAATCATACCTGGATATAATTATATATCAGGTGCTGGAAGGGGGAGGGGTCACAGACAAACAAACAAAGAGGAAGGGGGGTGCAAATCCCCACCCCCAAATTCCCTTCCGCACACTGAAAATTACCTGTAACCATCCCTGAATCTATCTGGTAATAAAATTCAGAGAATTCGTCACAAATGTTTGCAAACACATGTTTAGCTGCTGGCCACTTCACGGCTTCTCTGATACAGCAGTCCAAACTACTTGATAGCAGTGCCCACATTGGGCCATGTAATTTGTCACAGTATGCCTCATAATAAAGGCCATTACTAAAACAGTTCCAGACTGAGAGCTAACTTACCAGGGAGCCACCCCCAGGATCTCCCATTGGCACTACAAGGAACAGCATGCCTTCCAAATGCTGCTCCCATTCAATGCCTCATGCACACAAGCAGACAAACAATTTGGAAGCTGCTCAATCATACCTGGAGATAATTATATATCAGGTGCTGGAAGGGGGAGGGGTCACAGACAAACAAACAAACAAAAAGGAAGGGGGGTGCAAATCCCCACCCCCAAATTCCCTTCCGCACACTGAAAATTACCTGTAACCATCCCTGAATCTATCTGGTAATAAAATTCAGAGAATTCGTCACAAATGTTTGCAAACACATGTTTAGCTGCTGGCCACTTCACGGCTTCTCTGATACAGCAGTCCTAACTACTTGATAGCAGTGCCCACATTGGGCCATGTAATTTGTCACAGTATGCCTCATAATAATGAATTCTCTGAATTTTATTACCAGATAGATTCAGGGATGGTTACAGGTAATTTTCAGTGTGCGGAAGGGAATTTGGGGGTGGGGATTTTCACCTCCCTTCCTCTTTGTTTGTTTGTTTGTCTGTGACCCCTTCCAGCACCTGATATATATGGGAGCAGCATTTGGAAGGCATGCTGTTCCTTGTAGTGCCAATGGGAGATCCTGGGGGTGGCTCCCTGGTAAGTTAGCTCTCAGTCTGGAACTGTTTTAGTAATGGCCTTTATTATGAGGCATACTGTGACAAATTACATGGCCCAATGTGGGCACTGCTATCAAGTAGTTAGGACTGCTGTATCAGAGAAGCCGTGAAGTGGCCAGCAGCTAAACATGTGTTTGCAAACATTTGTGACGAATTCTCTGAATTTTATTACCAGATAGATTCAGGGATGGTTACAGGTAATTTTCAGTGTGCGGAAGGGAATTTGGGGGTGGGGATTTGCACCCCCCTTCCTCTTTGTTTGTGTGACTCCCTGTATCTCATCCACTGTCCTCTCACCTGTCCCCCGTGTCACACAGAAAATGCATCACACCCTGTATCTCAGCCACTGTCCTCTCACCTGTCCCCCGTGTCACACAGAAAATGCATCACTCCCTGTATCTCAGCCACTGTCCTCTCACCATTCTCCCCTGTGTCACACAGAAAATGCATCACTCCCTGTATCTCAGCCACTGTCCTCTCACCTTTCTCCCCCGTGTCACACAGAAAATGCATCACTACCTGTATCTCAGCCACTGCCCTCTCACCATTCTCCCGTGTCACACAGAAAATGCATCACTCCCTGTATCTCAGCCACTGTCCTCCCACCTTTCTCCCGTGTCATAAAGAAAATGCATCGCTCCCTGTATCTCAGCCACTGCCCTCTCACCATTCTCCCCCATGTCAGACAGAAAATGCATCACTCCCTGTATCTCAGCCACTGTCCTCTCACCTGTCCCCCGTGTCACACAGAAAATGCATCACACCCTGTATCTCAGCCACTGTCCTCTCACCTGTCCCCCGTGTCACACAGAAAATGCATCACTACCTGTATCTCAGCCACTGCCCTCTCACCATTCTCCCGTGTCGCACAGAAAATGCATCACACCCTGTATCTCAGCCACTGTCCTCCCACCTTTCTCCCGTGTCATAAAGAAAATGCATCGCTCCCTGTATCTCAGCCACTGCCCTCTCACCATTCTCCCCCATGTCAGACAGAAAATGCATCGCTCCCTGTATCTCAGCCACTGCCCTCTCACCATTCTCCCCCATGTCACACAGAAAATGCATCACTCCCTGTATCTCAGCCACTGTCCTCTCACCTTTCTCCCGTGTCACACAGAAAATGCATCACTCCCTGTATCTCAGCCACTGTCCTCTCACCTTTCTCCCGTGTCACACAGAAAATACATCACTCCCTGTAGCTCAGCCACTGTCCTCTCACCATTCTCCCCTGTGTCACACAGAAAATACATCACTCCCTGTATCTCTGCCACTGTCCTCTCACCTGTCCCCCCTGTCACACAGAAAATGCATCACTCCCTGTATCTCAGCCACCGTCCTCTCACCAGTCTCCCCTGTGTCACACAGAAAATGCATCGCTTCCTGTATCTCAGCCACCGTCCTCTCACCTGTCCCCCGTGTCAGACAGAAAATGCATCACTCCCTGTATCTCTGCCACTGTCCTCTCACCTGTCCCCCGTGTCAGACAGAAAATGCATCACTCCCTGTATCTCAGCCACTGTCCTCTCACCTTTCTCCCCGTGTCACACAGAAAATGCATCACTCCCTGTATCTCAGCCACTGTCCTCTCACCTATCTCCCCCGTGTCACACAGAAAATGCATCACTCCCTGTATCTCAGCCACTGTCCTCTCACCTTTCTCCCGTGTCACACAGAAAATGCATCACTCCCTGTATCTCAGCC
Organism: Pseudophryne corroboree; assembly: GCF_028390025.1. Classification (NCBI taxonomy): domain Eukaryota; kingdom Metazoa; phylum Chordata; class Amphibia; order Anura; family Myobatrachidae; genus Pseudophryne; species Pseudophryne corroboree. The sequence continues at coordinate 378,452,686 of NC_086451.1, forward strand.
ACTGTCCTCTCACCTTTCTCCCCTGTGTCACACAGAAAATGCATCACTCCCTGTATCTCAGCCACTGTCCTCTCACCTTTCTCCCCCGTGTCACACAGAAAATGCATCACTCCCTGTATCTCAGCCACTGTCCTCTCACCTTTCTCTCCCGTGTCACACAGAAAATGCATCACTCCCTGTATCTCAGCCACTGTCCTCTCACCTTTCTCTCCCATGTCACACAGAAAATGCATCACTCCCTGTATCTCAGCCACTGTCCTCTCACCTGTCCCCCGTGTCACACAGAAAATGCATCACTCCCTGTATCTCAGCCACTGCCCTCTCTCCTTTCTCCCGTGTCACACAGAAAATGCATCACTCCCTGTATCTCAGCCACTGTCCTCTCACCTGTCCCCCCTGTGTCACACAGAAAATCCATCACTCCCTGTATCTCAGCCACTGTCCTCTCACCTTTCTCCCCCATGTCAGACAGAAATTGCATCACTCCCTGTATCTCAGCCACTGTCCTCTCACCTTTCTCCCGTGTCATACAGAAAATGCATCACTCCCTGTATCTCAGCCACTGTCCTCTCACCTTTCTCCCCTGTGTCACACAGAAAATGCATCACTCCCTGTATCTCAGCCACTGTCCTCTCACCTTTCTCCCCTGTGTCACACAGAAAATGCATCACTCCCTGTATCTCAGCCACTGTCCTCTCACCATTCTCCACCGTGTCACACAGAAAATGCATCACTCCCTGTATCTCAGCCACTGTCCTCTCACCATTCTCCACCGTGTCACACAGAAAATGCATCACTCCCTGTATCTCAGCCACTGTCCTCTCACCTGTCCCCGTGTCAGACAGAAAATGCATCACTCCCTGTATCTCAGCAACTGTCCTCTCACCTTTCTCCCGTGTCACACAGAAAATACATCACTCCCTGTATCTCTGCCACTGTCCTCTCACCTGTCCCCCCTGTCACACAGAAAATGCATCACTCCCTGTATCTCAGCCACCGTCCTCTCACCAGTCTCCCCTGTGTCACACAGAAAATGTATCGCTTCCTGTATCTCAGCCACCGTCCTCTCACCTGTCCCCCGTGTCAGACAGAAAATGCATCACTCCCTGTATCTCAGCCACTGTCCTCTCACCTGTCCCCCGTGTCAGACAGAAAATGCATCACTCCCTGTATCTCAGCCACTGTCCTCTCACCTTTCTCCCCTGTGTCACACAGAAAATGCATCACTCCCTGTATCTCAGCCACTGTGCTCTCACCTATCTCCCCCGTGTCACACAGAAAATGCATCACTCCCTGTATCTCAGCCACTGTCCTCTCACCTTTCTCCTGTGTCACACAGAAAATGCATCACTCCCTGTATCTCAGCCACTGTCCTCTCACCTTTCTCTCCCGTGTCACACAGAAAATGCATCACTCCCTGTATCTCAGCCACTGTCCTCTCACCTTTCTCTCCCATGTCACACAGAAAATGCATCACACCCTGTATCTCAGCCACTGTCCTCTCACCTGTCCCCCGTGTCACACAGAAAATGCATCACTCCCTGTATCTCAGCCACTGTCCTCTCACCATTCTCCCCTGTGTCACACAGAAAATGCATCACTCCCTGTATCTCAGCCACTGTCCTCTCACCTTTCTCCCCCATGTCACACAGAAAATGCATCACTACCTGTATCTCAGCCACTGCCCTCTCACCATTCTCCCGTGTCACACAGAAAATGCATCACTCCCTGTATCTCAGCCACTGTCCTCCCACCTTTCTCCCGTGTCATAAAGAAAATGCATCGCTCCCTGTATCTCAGCCACTGCCCTCTCACCATTCTCCCCCATGTCAGACAGAAAATGCATTACTCCCTGTATCTCAGCCACTGCCCTCTCACCTGTCTCCCGTGTCACACAGAAAATGCATCACACCCTGTATCTCAGCCACTGTCCTCTCACCTGTCCCCCGTGTCACACAGAAAATGCATCACTACCTGTATCTCAGCCACTGCCCTCTCACCATTCTCCCGTGTCGCACAGAAAATGCATCACACCCTGTATCTCAGCCACTGTCCTCCCACCTTTCTCCCGTGTCATAAAGAAAATGCATCGCTCCCTGTATCTCAGCCACTGCCCTCTCACCATTCTCCCCCGTGTCACACAGAAAATGCATCACTCCCTGTATCTCAGCCACTGCCCTCTCTCCTTTCTCCCGTGTCACACAGAAAATGCATCACTCCCTGTATCTCAGCCACTCTACTCTCACCTTTCTCCCCCGTGTCACACAGAAAATGCATCACTCCCTGTATCTCAGCCACTGTCCTCTCACCTGTCCCCCCTGTGTCACACAGAAAATGCATCACTCCCTGTATCTCAGCCACTGTCCTCTCACCTTTCTCCCCCATGTCAGACAGAAATTGCATCACTCCCTGTATCTCAGCCACTGTCCTCTCACCTTTCTCCCGTGTCATACAGAAAATGCATCACTCCCTGTATCTCAGCCACTGTCCTCTCACCTTTCTCCCCTGTGTCACACAGAAAATGCATCACTCCCTGTATCTCAGCCACTGTCCTCTCACCTTTCTCCCCTGTGTCACACAGAAAATGCATCACTCCCTGTATCTCAGCCACTGTCCTCTCACCTTTCTCCCCCGTGTCACACAGAAAATGCATCACTCCCTGTATCTCAGCCACTGTCCTCTCACCATTCTCCACCGTGTCACACAGAAAATGCATCACTCCCTGTATCTCAGCCACTGTCCTCTCACCATTCTCCACCGTGTCACACAGAAAATGCATCACTCCCTGTATCTCAGCCACTGTCCTCTCACCTTTCTCCCCTGTGTCACACAGAAAATGCATCACTCCCTGTATCTCAGCCACTGTCCTCTCACCTTTCTCCCGTGTCACACAGAAAATACATCACTCCCTGTAGCTCAGCCACTGTCCTCTCACCATTCTCCCCTGTGTCACACAGAAAATGCATCACTCCCTGTATCTCAGCCACTGTCCTCTCACCTTTCTCCCGTGTCACACAGAAAATACATCACTCCCTGTAGCTCAGCCACTGTCCTCTCACCATTCTCCCCTGTGTCACACAGAAAATACATCACTCCCTGTATCTCTGCCACTGTCCTCTCACCTGTCCCCCCTGTCACACAGAAAATGCATCGCTTCCTGTATCTCAGCCACCGTCCTCTCACCTGTCCCCCGTGTCACACAGAAAATGCATCGCTTCCTGTATCTCAGCCACTGTCCTCTCACCTGTCCCCCGTGTCACACAGAAAATGCATCACTCCCTGTATCTCAGCCACTGTCCTCTCACCATTCTCCCCTGTGTCACACAGAAAATACATCACTCCCTGTATCTCTGCCACTGTCCTCTCACCTGTCCCCCCTGTCACACAGAAAATGCATCGCTTCCTGTATCTCAGCCACCGTCCTCTCACCTGTCCCCCGTGTCACACAGAAAATGCATCGCTTCCTGTATCTCAGCCACTGTCCTCTCACCTGTCCCCCGTGTCACACAGAAAATACATCACTCCCTGTATCTCAGCCACTGTCCTCTCACCTGTCCCCCGTGTCAGACAGAAAATGCATCACTCCCTGTATCTCAGCCACTGTCCTCTCACCTTTCTCCCCTGTGTCACACAGAAAATGCATCACTCCCTGTATCTCAGCCACTGTCCTCTCACCTATCTCCCCCGTGTCACACAGAAAATGCATCACTCCCTGTATCTCAGCCACTGTCCTCTCACCTTTCTCCCCTGTGTCACACAGAAAATGCATCACTCCCTGTATCTCAGCCACTGTCCTCTCACCTTTCTCTCCCGTGTCACACAGAAAATGCATCACTCCCTGTATCTCAGCCACTGTCCTCTCACCTTTCTCCCGTGTCACACAGAAAATGCATCACTCCCTGTATCTCAGCCACCGTCCTCTCACCTGTCCCCCGTGTCAGACAGAAAATGCATCACTCCCTGTATCTCAGCCACTGTCCTCTCACCTTTCTCCCCCATGTCAGACAGAAATTGCATCACTCCCTGTATCTCAGCCACTGTCCTGTCACCTTTCTCCCGTGTCATACAGAAAATGCATCACTCCCTGTATCTCAGCCACTGTCCTCTCACCTTTCTCCCCTGTGTCACACAGAAAATGCATCACTCCCTGTATCTCAGCCACTGTCCTCTCAGCTGTCCCCCCTGTGTCACACAGAAAATGCATCACTCCCTGTATCTCAGCCACTGTCCTCTTACCTTTCTCCCCCATGTCA